>NC_086446.1:60489102-61204102 GCF_028390025.1 Pseudophryne corroboree | reverse complement strand
GAAGTCCATGTATATCATGCTTGCTCTTTTATTGTATGTATTTGTTCTTTTTGATGATATACTGTACTTTCATTGTTGTATCTTGATATTTTTGAAAAACCCAATAAATACATTAAAATAAACAACCTATAGGATCTTTAGTTATGTTGGGCACATCTCTTGCTAATGCCATCTGATCCGTATGGTACTAAGGCTTGTACCAGTGGCCTTGTCTGGCTGGCATTGTGACTTCTGCAGGTGAGGTGCTGGTGTATATGAGGTACAGTGGTGTGGGTGACTTAGTGTCAGAGGCTGCACCAGCTACTCCTTCATAGGAGGGTGGTGCTGAGGGAACAACCACATTATGTCTTTTGCTGTTACAATCTTTACAACTTCTAGTATCTTTCTTGGGTGCCATGTATGGTACCCCAAATTTGCAAGGTTTACATTCCACAGACTCTTCTGGGTTAAGTGTCAGAAGTCTGCGGTCTTAATTGTGCCTTTGATGTCCGTGCACAGGGTATGCAAGAATCTCAGTGGGACCTCCAGATGATAAATCCAGGATAATAACTGTCTTGGATCAATGGCGACCAGAGTTCTATATGTGTGTCAGAAACCCCATTGAGTATCAGCGCTGAGAGAGAACGGACACGTTCACACTAGGTCGCGTCAAAACAGTTTCTAATTTATTCTGGGCGATATCAAGCATTATATGCGTTTTTAAACAAAGAAGTGCATAGAATAATCATAGAGTAACATAGTGAATGAGGTTGAAAAGAGGCAAAATGCCCATCGGGTTCAACCTGTATTCTGTATTAAGCTGAGTTCATTATAATGTACCTGCTGAAGTAATTTTTTTATGACTAATTAACAACTATAAATCATGTTCCTCCCAGATTAGGACTGTCAATATTTTAAAGGCTTTAACCTTGGATATCTTTTTCAGTCAGAAATGCATCCAATCCGTTTTTTAAATGCATTTACAGAGTTAGCCATTACCACCTTCTCCGGCAGGGAATTCCAAATCCTTATTGCCCTTACTGTGAAGAACCCTTTCCTACATTGTGTACAGAATTTTCTCTTCTCTAGCCTCAGCGAGTGCCGACGTGTCCTATACAGAGTTCTTTTAACAAACAAATCCTCTGATAACTCTTTGTAATGTCCCTTTACATATTTTAAGATATTAATAATGTCTCCTCTTAGATCCCTCTTTTCCAGTGTATACATATTAAACCTAGTAAGCCTTTCCTCGTTATCCAGTCCCTCTAGCCCTTTAATCAATTTAGTAGCTTGCCATTGAACCCTTTCAAGTTCCCAGATATATTTTTTATAATGCGGTGCCAAAAATGGAGCACAATATTCCAGGTGCGGACGTACCAATGATTTGTACAGTGGCAGGATTACACTCTCGTCCCTTGTCTCAATTCCTCGTTTATACATGCTAGCACCTGACTTGCCTTCTTTGCTGCACTTTGACATTGTATACTGTTATTAAGCCTATTATCAATGAGTACCCCCAAATATTTTTCCAATACTGTGACCCCTAGATTTTCCCCATTTAATATGTAGGATGCAAGTTTGTTTTTAGTCCCAAAATGCATGACTTTGCATTTTTCTATATTGAGCCTCATTCTCCATTTAGAGGCCCAGATATCAAGTTTAGATAAGTAATTCTGTAGTGACTCCACATCTATTTCTGAATGAATTACCATACACACTTTAGTATCATCTGCAAAGATTGACACTGTGCTTTCCAGGCCTATTTCTAGGTCATTGATAAATATGTTGAACAGTAGTGGCCCAAGTACAGACCCTTGTGGTATTCTGCTGACTACTGGTGCCCAGCTGGAGAACATCCCATTGACCACTACTCGCTGTACCCTGTTATCCAGCCAGTTACTTATCATTGTACAAATAGTTTTTTCTAGGCCAAGCACCTTTAATTTGATGATCAGTCTCCTGTGAGGCACTGTATCGAAGGCTTTTGCAAAATCTAAATAGACCACATCCACTGCTTCTCCCTTAAGATTGTCGCTCACTTCCTCATAGAAGCTTACTAAGTTAGTTTGACATGATCTGTCCCTCACAAACCCATGCTGGTTCTTGCTAATAATCTTAGCGGTCTGCAGATACTCCTGTATGCTATCCCCTAAAATTCCTTCCAATATCTTCCCCACTATAGATGTCAAACTAACTGGTCTGTAGTTCCCAGGATGATTTTTAGTTCTGTTTTTAAATAATGGCACTACCTCAGCTATACGCCAATTCTTCGGTACCATGCCTGATCTAATTGAACTAGTGATAATCAAGTCTTGCTAGTTGTGACCTAAGCTCCATAAGAACCCTCGGGTGAAGTTCACCTGGGCCAGGTGATTTAATAATCTTAATTTTGCTTAGTCTCTGCCGGACTACTTCCTCCATTAAACAAGTATCTAGTCACGAATCATTACTGTCATTGTCATTATGCACTACTCTCACTGTTAGTTCTTCTCTGGTCAACACTGATGAAAAAAATATGTTCAGTATTTCCGCTTTTATTTCGTCATCATTTATCAATGCTCCCAATTCATCTTTTATTGGACCTACGTTCTCCTTTTTTATCCTTTTACTGTTTATGTGTTTAAAAAACTTTTTAGGATTGGTTTTACTCTTTATAGCGATTTGCTTTTCGTTTTGAATTTTAGCCGCTCTTATTACTTTTTTGCATCTTTTATTGCATTCCTTGTAGTACTGGAATGACTCCTCCTTTCCATTAGATTTAAATGCTTTGAAAGCACGCTTTTTTTTATCCATTTCTTTGAGTTTAGTGCTCCTGCGTTTACTGCCCATTGGAATTAATTTGTTAATATTGCTATCTAGCAACCCTTTTCAAGCATCCCACATTTCCGTACTTTTCTTGCCATGAAACAGAACTTCCCAGTCAATGTCATTTAGTGCACGTCTCAGCATACTCAAGTTAGCTTTTCTAAAGTTAAATGTTTTGGTTGATCCCTTATAGCTTTGTTTCTTGAAACTGATCGAATGTGTTCATATAGTATCACTGTTTCCCAAGGTCTCCCCAACTTTAGTGTTTGATATAATGTCCACATTATTGGTAACTAGATCCAGAATAGTTTTACCTCTAGTTAGGTCCTCGACTAATTGAGACAAGTAGTGAACCTTTAACGTAACAAGTACAAAGGAACATTAATACAGAAAAACCCTTATCTGGTAGTTATGTCTGAGATGGGAGAACTGTGTAGTGAAGTTTTAACTTCTGCACCTGGCTGCCTCCTACTTATCTGTTGCTCATTGTTCTATGTATTGTGAAGGTCACCACTATATTTTATATACATACATTCCAACACTATGAAACTAATGAAATTACTTATTTGGTTACTGTCAGAAATCATTTCTTGTGTTCTGAATAATGAATTTACTTAAAGCTGTATTACATAAAGTAATGTGATTGCCTTTAAAGATGGAGTCTGTATGGGCAACTCTTAGATCAGATATATCAATATATATATATATTTTTTCTGTGCATACTGTTCTGTGCATCTTATATTGTATATTACATATAAACTAGTGAACCAATTGTGTACCCTATCTGTTTTTAACGTCAAAGTATTTATTCCTTGGTAAAATATTTAGGAGGCAGCATATGCAGGTTCACATCTCCTACTGTTATAGTATGGTAGCACAGGTGGACTCCATATAAGTCTTACCTTCTCCTGACTGGCATGGCTGCAGTCCTGATGTATTGATGTCTGGATGCACAGAAGTCTGGCGCACTCTTAATGGATGTGAGCCCCACTCCGTCCAATGGATAATAGCAGGATTTCTGGGGAAAGGGGAGTTTTCAAATGTTAGATTTAAAAAAACAACCCAAAGAAAACATACAAAAGCAAAATACAAACAGTAGCTTTAGCCTCACATGCCCCTCTGTGCAGCAGCTTCTCAGTCACATACCTTCTGCCGAGCAGCTTCTCAGTCACATACCTACTGCCCAGCAGCTTCTCAGTCACATGCCCCACTGCCCAGCTGCTTCTCAATCACATGCCCCTCTGCCCAGGAGCTTCTCAGTCACATGCCTCTCTGCTAAGCAGCTAAGCAGTCACATGCACCTCTGCCAACCAACATTTTTGCTTATATGCTCTTCTGTCCACCAGATTTTCTACCAGATGCCACCCTTGCCTACTTGCTTTTCCCATGTGTCCTCTCTGCTCACAGGCGTTCCCACACATGCCCGTCAGCCTGCTTTCCTCATATCCCGCTTTACCCAGCCGCTTTCAGTCAAATTTTTTTTCACATTTATTATAAAAAAACAGCATATTCTGTTGTACAATTGGAAATGCCCTTCTTTCCACCAGCTTTTTCCCTTACATGCCCTTCTGCCCACCAGCTCTTCTGCCATGCCTTCCCTGACTCACAGATTTTCCACTTACATGACTACTCTGCCAACCAGCTTATCCTTTCATACCCACTCTACCCACCAGCTTTTTCTCACATGCCCCAATCTACCATCCAGGATTTCCACATATAACCCCTCTGCCCATCAGCAATTGCTACTATATCCCATTTTCCACCAGTTATTCTTTACCTGCACCAGCTTTTCCTTACATTCTGCCTTACAGCTGAAACTAGAGCTTTTACAGAGTGGTTCAAGATAACATGTTCTTATTCCTCCAGCTCTTATACTGTAGGTAGAAATGTGCATCGGCCCGTTTTTGGTGGTTTGGATTTTAATTCATCGTTGGGCTTTGGTTTTGGATTCGGTTTCACCAAAACTGACTGACAAGTTTTGGTTTTAGTTTTGGATCTGTTTTTTTGTAAAAATTTTTAATAAAAACTGCTAAAATAACATAATGTGGGCCTTTTTATTCCTACACTATTTTAACCACAATACCATTCAATACCAGTCACAATATTGTTTTCATCCACTTTAGGCCAAAGGCTGTAGCAAGCTGGCTGGTTACTAGTGGCAGAGCAGAGGCACAAACATGCAGCAGTTTATAGCACAGCTATGAAACACTGCCAAACAACAGTGCAGAATAGAAAAGTGGTGCAAAATGGAAATGTCCTTGTGCTCTCCCAGCCACCCTTATGTTGGATATTAAAAAAACACATGCACAGTGTAACAAACCAAGCACTTCAGTGAAAGAGACTGACTTTTTTGTGGCTGAAATGCTTGGTTTGTTATGGCCCCCACAAAATAAACTAACAATGGGGCTTAAAGCAGCTAAGCTAACAGTGCTGTCAATGATCTCTACAGTGGTAAGATTTTGTTGTCATTATCATCCTCCTCCTCCTCACCCTCATGTGTTTACATTATCTTCACACAATATTGATTCATCCCCACTGGAATCCACCATTACAGAAGTCTCTGTACTTTGATGTAATTGCTAGTATAGGTCTTCCTTGTGAAATTTGAAGTTCATTTTTATTAACATAATCTTTTCTATATTTTGAGGAAGTAGTCTGCTATTTCGATTGCTGACAAGGTTCTCGGCTGTGCTGAAAACTAGAGAGTACACACTGGAGAGTGGGCAGCTCAAGTAACGCAAAGTGAATTTTTCCTCCTAGTTCTGAAAGGAAACTGTGACATGCCTATTGGTACAGTGTCATTTAAATAATCCTCCACCATTCTTTGGATGTTAAATGTATTAAATGGAGTTACTATAGTGGTGTCACTAATTTTGGGAAATTGTTCTAGACCCGACCAGATGTCAAAATGCCTCACCACTGGGTATCTTGGGAAAGCTCAGTTTTTCCCTGGCAGCAAAAGTTGCTGGAGAAACTGAAGTAGGACATGTTGTTGTGTTATGTACCACTTAAGCTGCCAATTTGCCTACCAGGAGCTCTTTGCATCTCTTTTGATCTGGGTCAGTTGTGAAGAAAGACATGAAGTATGACTTAAACCTTGGATCAAAAAGGTCGCCAAAATGTAGTGGTCCAATTTCAAGCAATTGACAACCCTTGGATCCTGCCAAAATGAATAAAGTACTTGATCTACAAGTCCAACATACTCAGCGCAATTGCTTTGTTTCATCTCCTTCTTCAATTTCTCAAGCTGATTTTCCAAAAGTCTAATTATGGTAGTCACCTGATTCAAGCTAGCAGTGTCTGCACACAGGTTGCTACTTCAAATGGTAACAGCATCTTGCACAACACGGAAAGTATTATCCACTGCGATGTGCACTTCACCTCCTCTCCCAATGTCATGTCTTGTTGTGTAGCTTTGGTTGACTTATTCCTGTTCCTCCACCCATTAAAACAAATACAGGCTGGAATTCCCCTTTTTGCTACCTTTTGCTTCAGTTGGTGGCAGGGTACATTGAACAGTTCTTGCAGGTACTGCAGTCTTCTGATTGCAGCTGCTGAATGGCAAAAATACATTTCATGCAAGACAGCATCTACTGCACACCTCTGTCATTTAAAAAAACGACTCTGTACAACCAAGTGGATTGTGTGAACAAAACATGGGATGTGTTTGAATTCACCCAGCTGTAATGCTCTCACAATATTTGTGACATTTTTAGAAATCCCAAAACCTGTGGAGAGTAAAAGTGGGGTGAGCAAGTTTGCTATGCCATCCCTTAGTTTTTTTAAGAGGTTGTCAGCATTATGTCTTTTAGTGAAGCCGGTGATACAGACGTTTTTAACGTCCTGGTACAAGCAAGGAATTGCTCTTCTGGTAAAATGGAACTGGGATGGAAGTTGGGACACAGGACCTCAATTAACTGTGTAAAACCCACTGCATTAGTGGTGAATATTGGACACAGATCTAATACTAGCATAGCCATCATGGCGACAGAGATCTGCTGTGCTACTGGGTGACAATGTCATACTTGCCACCTCTTGTAAAGGATTGTTTTGCAGTCAATTGTTTTTTTTAAACTAGCACTATGGCCAGGATGTAATGAAGACTGAGTTTGACAGCCGTGCAGGATGCCAGCCGAACCCGGACATTTTTTGGAAAGGACAAACATGCACAAGACTACCACATGCCTTTTACATGATTGTCCCTTTAAAAATATGTCTGAGTTTGGCCGGCATCCCGCACGGCTGCCAAACTCAGATATCATTACATTCCGCCCTATTATTCTTCTTGGTCCCCTTCTGGGATGAAGATCCATCCCCAGCAACAGCAGGCCTAGCACTTAAGGATTCTTCTGAGGAATCCTGGATAGGGGAGGAGTCACCTTGCCTTATCAAATTGGATGCAGGTCTACTTATGATCATCACTGAGGATTTTGAGGATGACAGTGTTGGTGGTGGGATCTAGTTGAGAGAAGGGAGCTAGCTGATGCTGGAGTGCTTGTTTTTTTAGCATAGGTTTCTGATGTTTACAAAAACTTCATGAACTTGCTGCAAGTGACATAACAGGGAGGCAGCTCCTAGATGGTTAACGTGCCTACCTTTGTTTACTGTGGCCTACAATTGTTATCAACATTTGGGTAAAAAAAATTTGATCCTATGCCCTGGCAGAAGGCAGAAGAAGATACCTGACTGACAGTTGCAGAACCACCACTCATAAATAAGCTTTTCAGCATGAATGGGCTTTTCCTTGCCACTGCATGTGGTGAATGACATTTTGGCAATTTAATGTTTTTCTAATAAACTTTCCTTTTATTACAGTTTTTTTTTTTCTTTAACACTGTACACTGTAACCTTAGGTATCGGCTTTAATAGATAACGTTGAGGGAACACGTATTGTCATGATTGGTGGTAGCAGCTAAAGCGCTTTTATTTGGTTGCTGCTCCTGATCATTATCCATATCGATGATCACAAAGAAGTAGTACAAACTATAGAACAATGGGCCTAATTCAGACCTGATCGCTCGCTAGGGTTTTTTTTGCACTGCTGCATGCAGATAGTCGCCGGCCATAGGGGAGTGTATTTTTGCTTTGCAAGTGTGCTATCTCATGTGCAGCCTAGCGGTACAAAATGTTTGTGCAGTTTCTGAGTTGCCCAGAACCTACTCAGCCGCTGCGATCACTTCAGCCTGTCCGGGTCCGGAATTGACGTCAAACACCCACCCTGCAAACGCTTGGTCACGTCTGCATTTTCCCAAACATTCCCAGAAAACGGTCAATTGACACCCACAAGCGCCTTATTCCTGTCAATCTCCTTGTGATTGGCTGTGCAAATGGATTCTTCGTACAATCCATCGCCCAGCTTTGTACCCGTACGATGCGCCTGCGCATTGCGGTGCATACACTTGCGCAGTTCTGACCTGATCGCAGCACTGCGAAAAATGCTAGCGAGCAATCAGGTATGAATGACCCCCAATATATTTTTGTTTTACTACTTTTTTGGGGAAATGACAGCTCACACTGCAGGGTATCACAGCGCCTATATAAGGCAAGTCCAAACTGCGGCCCTCCAGCTGTTGTGAAACTACATATCCCAGCATGCCCTGACACAGTTTTGCTGTCAGAGAATGCTAAAGCTGTGTCAGGGCATGCTGGGATGTGTAGTTTCTCAACAGCTGGAGGGCCACAGTTCGGACATGCCTGGCCTATACAGTACATACAACCATTTGTAAAAAAATAAAAAATAAACGTTTTTTTTTTTTGCAAATGACAACTGACACTGCAGAGTCACATTGCTTATATTTATGTAAATGCGGTGGGGTAAGGCCTGCAGAGTCACAGTGCAGCACCATTGTGACACACACACAATATATTTAACTAATAATAATAATAATAATAATAATAATAATACTAATAATAACAATAATAACAATAACAATAATAATAATAATAATAATAATAATAATAATAATAACTAAATTCCTGCACTACACAAAATAATAAACAAAGACTTGCTAACTGCCTGTACTGTAATCTATCTGGCCAATATTAACAAAACCAAGGAGCCTGAGGGTACTGGAGTTGACAGATATCTCAGTAGCACTGGAGTGGATGGACACTGAACAGATACAATATATATATATATATATATATATATATATATGTGAGCAGCACTTCAGTGGATGGGCACTGGGCAGATACTGTATCTACTGTACGTCAGCAGCACTGGAGTGGATATACAATGAACAGCTGTACGTCAGTAGATCTGGAGTGGATGGACAATGGACAGATACTATATATAAGTCAGCAGCACTGGAGTGGATGGACAATGGACAGATACTATATATAGGTCAGCAGCACTGGAGTGGATGGACAAAGCACAGCACAGAAGCAGTCACTGGTGTGGATGGACACAGCACAGCAGCAGCCACTGGAGTGGATGGATGGAGGACCACACAGCAGCGTAGATCTGCTGGAACTGGTGCCCAAATCACGACAGCAGGGTTTTATATAGATCTGACGTCAGGTGATGTTTTGACTAATTTTGAAGTTTGGAATCAGTGGTGGATCCAGATTCCTCAGACTGGGTACATTGAGGTGGGCTCGGTTCTCAAGTGATAGGATGTGCACTGATAGCGACATTTCCACATTCTACAGAGAAGGACAGATAGCACCTCTACTCTATTGGACTTAATTATATTTGCCCCATTCCTAGCTCTGAGTCTTCACTTCAGAGTTGTGTACTTCAACTAATAATCATGCCACAACGCTGTCAAAGTTAGTGTGACTGTAACTGGACATTGCAGCTGGGAAGAACCACCATGTTGGAATAATTGACCGTTACTGTGATATAGGACTGCACAACACTTTATAAAAGTGGACAGTGAGTGCTGGTGTTGGAAATGGTAGGGTTTGTAGGGTGGCCCCCACAATTTATTCAACCTAGATTACCTACAAACATTAATCCAACCCTGGTTTAGCCCTTGAATTCAAGTCTGGACCTGAATTTATGGGACAGAAGCTAGTTTGCCATGTGCATAAGATGTCTGGTATAGATGGTTCAGGACCTTCTGAACCTGTTCCTTGTAGGGCCAATGGGAGATCCTGGGGGTGGCTCCTGGGTAAGTTAGCTCTCTGTCTGGATGTGTTATAGTAATAGCCTTTATCTTGAGGCCTACTGTGACAAATGACATGGCCCTATGTGGGCACTGCTATTATGTAGTGTTAGGACTGCTGATATCGGAGAAGCCATGAAGTGGCTCAGCAGCTTAAACATATGTTTGCAAACATGTGTGACTAATTCCCTGAATTTCTATTACCAGATAGGTTCAGGTACGGTCACAGGTCATTTGCAACACCCCCCCCCCCCCCCCCTCTGTCTGTCCTTCTGAACCTGTAACATGAACATAGGGTAGAAGATGTCCTCTTCGAGCACTTCATGATGGCTCTTATAGAATTGTCTACTCTGTTGGGATGGAACAACATCCCTGCTAGGATTATACATCTGCTATTTCTGTATGTGTAAGTGTAAAAAAAACCTCCTAACCTAAAATAGTAAGTAACTTCATTACACATTACTGGGCCATTTCACATAGAACACTGTCAAATTACTATTGTTGAACCAGGCCTAGCTGAGCCCTCAGGAAGGGAAGTGATCACTGCTGTAGGAGATAGAAGGAAGAATGCCCCACATAAAGAGCAGAGATGGCACCAGCAAGGAACAAGATGTTATAAAAAAGACAAAAGATATCAGACTCAAAAAAGAAGAGATGCCAAGGGCAATGGAAGAAGTTACCAGGCAATACAGTAGAGTTTCATCTATGTAAGTTAAATAAATCAAGCATTCCTTTACTTTGGTATATGCAGACAATCATTAAGAAAATTAATAATAGTCCAGTAATAGTCACTTTAGTAAATGGAATTTTTCCTCTGTAGTGGCCATGGCAAACAATTGAATGGCCTGTCTTCCTAACTTGTGTCAGGCCTGAATGCCTAGACCCTAGGGAGCCTTAGCCACTGACTTTCCTAGATTCCCCCTTGGCCACACACTTTAGGCCCTAGCTCCATTTGACAGAAAATGGGGTTAGACACAAGGCTTGTCTCCCATCCTCCATCTAGTTTGCCAAGCAGTTTTGGGCACCAGGCCCACACCCACTTAACACCCATTAGAGGCTCTCCCATGAGTTTAACATGGGTAGGACAACTGCTCCACCAGCATTTGACCTACTACACATAGATAGGCATTCAGGCCTGACACAAGTTAGGAGGACAGGCCATTAAATTGTTTGCCATGGTCACTAGGCCCAGGTAATTTTATGACACCAGGGATGTGATTAATGGCCTTTTCGAGGCCTCAGACCCTTGGAAACACCCCACTCCCATTTCCCATTCAAAGCACCAGTTTTCTTGCCAAAAAATAATAGCCAATAAACATTCAGTATCCCTTTAGTCATTAAGTAGAGATTGGGCATAGTAAGCCTCCCTTGACTTATCCTACAACTAAGTTTGACCAATGAAAGTTGCAGGTGAATTTCTTTAGTTGCTTTGCTTTTCTTCTAATAACCTGGCTGCATTGCATTTTATTGTATTTCATTGCCCCATATTGCTCCATCTGAGAGTCACTGCTAGGTAGGTGGGCACAAGGCTTTCTTCTCCTCTGGCTCTCTTCTGTGTCCATGGAGGAACTTATCCCTGCTACACACATCAAATTCCCCACCATCAGCCAAAATAAAAGGGGGATAATATTTCTGGGAAAGGCCCTGCTTTCTTCTCTCTGCTCCTTACCCCAAACACTCCCACATGGGGCGTTTATGCAGTTCCTCACCCCTCTGTATTACCTTTCAGGTACGCTGCCCCAGTTTGCCATTGGGTGACTCATTATTATTTGCTCAGCCATCTGGATGGGGTGATGTTATCTTCTACATTATCATACAATTTCAGAGAGAAGTTAGAGGGGAAAGTGCATCTCTATTGCAGTGACAGCACAGGCTTATTGCTGGTGAACAGACTAAAGGGCCACTCAGAGTTTATTTATTTCAATGTCTGGGCATATACTGTATGGGCAGGAAAACAGGCCTGGAATGGAAGGGCTGCCACGCAAACCTTAGACACAGTATGGGGTCTCTCTCAGCTTATTCCCAATACAAAGCCTCTGGTGCAACCAACCAGTAAATGGGCATATGTGCATTTATTATATATGTATGACCTGAAAACAGGTGAAGGAAGCGGTAGATATCCTGAGGAAAGCAGTAATGGAAGAAAACTGAAATAGGAGATCTAGTATTACTATCATGTTGTCATGATTGGCTAGGTAACAAGACATGGGAGGGAGGAGAACCTGATCACTTATATCAACTCAGGCTAACATCAATTTTAAACCCACATACCATATGCACAGATGCAGGCAAACCATATCACACATGCCATGCAAGTATAAATGCAGTTTTAAACGTAATACATTCAATGGATGTAGTGCAATAATCTTACAGCAGAAGTTCCAGAGTCGGCCTCACACACTGCTGAAGTTTTGCTGCACAGTCCTGGAGATCGTTGTCTGACACGTCCAGTCTGGTCAGAGAGCGGTTTGTAGTAATAACAGAGCGGAGATCATCACAGCAGGAGGAGGTCAGACCACATTTCTGTAACCTGAGAGATGAGGGATCTGCATTAGTTCCTTTCTTATCATTATGAACCTGGCACTTAGCATAACTGTATAACAGAAACAATAACACCATGTAGTCACCACTGCCCAGATTTGTATGTCTCCCTGCCTGCTGTGCCCAGGGGAAAGGTCCAAAGGGCAAGAGCAGGCATAGCCAGATTAAGGGGGGGATGCAGGACATACTGTACCCCGGGCGCCCCTCTGGCAGGGGCCCCCTGGTCAAAGCACACTGATATCACTAGCTTTCCCTCTTAATGCGAAAGCCAAAATGCAAGCAGGACAGTATGCAGTGCAGGCAGAGACACCGGAATATCATGTTTCATGAGCTACTGATGGAGCTTTCTGACCAGAGGAGAAATAGGAGGGTGGAAAGAGCTGTAAGTGACACAGGGATCCCAGCTTCTCCTCCTCCCTGCCTGGGTGTCTGAGTCCTTTGCAAGCTTTTATGTAACTAAACCATTTGGGTCTAGAGATAAAGAAACACAGAAAGCCCTCCTGAGTCTTGTCCCAGTGTGTAAGTAGTACAGAGGTTGGTGCTATTCTTGCATGTGACAAGATACAATATTTTATTTTTCTATGTGTATTTTAAGGTTGTTTAAGTTGTCTTTGTTCCACTACAAGAACATATTATAAAATAGTTGTCTTTCAATTAGGTGGAGCTACTATATAAACAGTACCCAGGAATTATTAAACTATTAGTTTAAAACTAATATACACCATTGTTTTAAATGTAATATACACAATCTATACTTCCCACCATGACTCATTCCAGAAGCGACAAAATACTCTCTACCTGGACTTCCTTCTTAATTTATGATTGCAAACACCTGTGTTGAAACACCTTCTTATCAATTAAATAGTTCAACACGGGGGACATCAATAATATATTAAGAGGGAAGTCCAGGTAGAGAGCATTTTGTCCCTCCTGAAATGGGACATGTTGGGAGGTATGCTCAATCTAATATACATCCCCCACCTTCCATCAGGGCCATCATGTCTTAAGTGCCCCGGGCACCCCCAATGCTAAATATGGCCTTGAGAGCAGATGACATGAGAAGCATCACCAGGACCCCTCCCACGTCACTGGGGACATTGATGGGATCGGTGCCCCTAATTATAAATATATAATTTTTACATGGACAATTGCCAAGCAAGAAATGTTATATTAAAGCCCTCGATCCATATTACTAGCACATGATGTGACAGACACTCCCATTGTCAGTTTTTTAAACAATACACATTTTAGTAAAATACATCTCCGCACATCCCAACTATTTCTGGAGTTCAAAAGGAAAAAAGTGGGCATTTCTGTATAGTTCAGGTTGGAACTTGGGCTGATTGAGACAAGTTTGGGTGCAAGTGCCTAATTTTGTCCTGATTTTACATGTTCAAATTAGATTATATTCACTTTTCTCTTTCTTTTTTTTAATCCACTCTTCATCTGAGCATCCACATAACAGAGCTCCATTGCAGACTCAACTAACTAACCTTCTCAAGGCCTCCAAACAGAAGCTGTACACCGCAACGTGCCCCCTCTGCCTGTCCATGGACAAAATCCTTTCCACCCCATCACCAGCAGCCCACAACCCCATGCCAGAAGTAATGCTGGGGTGAATCCAACATGGTGCTGAATGCTAAAGCAGAAGCTTTGACACCGGTGCCCCAAAAAAGATCAGCAGAGCAATAAGTATTGGATAACCTACAGCTATGCCACACTCCTGACACACAGACTGCATATAGGGACGGAGTAGACTCCATAAAATCTACACTGGAGCCACTGTTATCTCAGGCTGTTTCAGATATCATGTGGCAGTTACATAGACTTCGGGTCTCAGACAGACACAACCTAGGAACCACATTCCAACATGTTGCAGAGATGAAATACACAGTACAAAAGCTGCAAAAAGAGAACTATCAACTACCGAACAAAATTTACTATTTTCAAAATTGGTCACAACAAAATAATATCAGACAAGTGGTCTAACCTGAATCTTTCAAAGGTGCTGCTCTGGATCACTTTGTCCAAAATACTTTCCCATCATTACTCAGCATTGAATAGGAGTTGGAACTGATTTGGTAGTCGAACGATTACGCAGTGTGACTCAACCCGTGATCCTCTGACTCCACTAATGGGTAACACTGTTCTGATGCCTCAACTACCTTCAAAGGGCTGCTTCATCTTGCATGATTACTATGGAAAACTGACCAGGGCCCGCAAAGCTTTCGCACCAATCTGTATGCAACTCATACAAGAGAAGTGTAATTTCACATTGATATACCCTGACAGGCTCTGTCTCTTTGATGGATCAACTCACAAAGATTCCACTAACCTGGCCGATGCAACCACTTACCTACTGGAGGAATCCCTTCCTATGGAATCCAACATTACCAATGCTCTTCCACCTGATTTGATCATCTCAACAGCACATGGCAGAAATCGTAAACCGACTCGCCACCACACCATCTAAACTATCTTCTGTCATACCCTCTCAAGGAAGCCTTCATTTGCAGCTTTAGCTATGCACCTTACCTTATATACTAGATAATATAGTCCAAATCTGGTAATTGAAGACATGGTTACTAGGTTATTATTTGTTCCACATGTTGTTCAACTCCTATTGGACATGTGGGGCCTACCAGATGTGGACCTGATGGCGTCTCGACGCAATCACAAGGTACCGGTCTTCAGAGTAAGTACAAGGGATCCTCAAGCAGTGTTCATGGACACACTGGCAATTCCATGGAACTTTCGGCTGCCGTATGTGTTCCCTCCGGGTGTCACTTCTGCCCAGGGTGATACGGAAGTTCAAGCTAGATGGAGGAATACTACTTCTAATTGCTCCAGCATGGCCCAGACGGCATTGGTTCTCAGACCTGCAGGGTCTCTCGATAGAGCGTCCTCTTCTGCTTCCGCAGTGCCCAGACCTCCTTGTCCAGGGCGCGTGTGTCTACCAGGATTTGGCCCGGCTGGCTTTGACGGCGTGGTTCTTGAAGCTTCAGTTCTGAGGGCCAAAGGATTTTCTGAAGAGGTCATTCAAACTATGTTGAAGGCCCGTAAACCGGCTTCTGCTCGGATTTATCACAGGGTCTGGTATTCTTACTGTGCTTGGTGCGCGTCTAATAATCATGACGTATACAAGTTTAGTACTGCTTAACTTTTGGATTTCCTGCAACAGGGCCTGGACTTAGGCTTTCGTCTGTTCTCCTTCAAGGTTCATATTTCTGCCTTGTCGATATGGTTTCAGAGAAAAATTGCGACTCTGGCTGATATTCATACATTCACTTAGGGTGTTTTACGGATTCAACCTCCCTATGTCCCGCCTGTGGCTCCTTGATATTTGTCGGTTGTTCTGGAGGACTTACAAGAGTCTCTGTTTGAACCTCTTCAGTCTGTGGACCTTAAGTGACTTACTCTTAAGGTCTTGTTTCTGCTGGCTATTGCCTCTGCTAGATGGGTTTCAGTCTTGGGTGCCTTGTCCTGTCGGGTATCCGTTCACATGGTCGACCATGTTATGGTCGACAGTCATTAGTTCGACCACTATTGGTCGACATTGACATTGTCAACATGGACAAATGGTCGACACATGAAATGTCGACACATGAAAATGTCGACATGAGTTTTTTTACTTTTTTTCTTTTGGGGAACTTTTCCATACTTTACGATCCACGTGGACTACGATTGGAACGGTAATCTGTGCCGAGCGAAGCGGTAGCGGAGCGAAGGCACCATGCCCGAAGCATGGTGAGCTAAGCGAGCCATGTGAGAGGACGCGGTGCACTAATTGGGGTTCCCAGTCACTTTACGCAAAAAACGACACCCAAAAAAGTTAAAAACTCATGTCGACCTTTTCATGTGTCGACCTTTCATGTGGCGACCATTTTCATGTGTCGACCATTTTCATGTGTCGACCATGTGTCCATGTCAACCATGTCAATGTTGACCAATAGTGGTCGACCTAATGACTGTCGACCATAACATGGTCGACCATTCATACTGGAACCGTCCTGTCGGTCACCCTTTCTGATTTTTCACCGTGACCGGGCGGTTCTTTGGACTTGCCCTGGTTCTCTACCTAAGGTGAGGACTTCTTTCCACCTTAATCAAGAGATTGTGGTTTTCGGCCTTTATCTCTCCTGAATTGTCCTCCAAAGAGCGGTCTTTGGATGTGGTATGGGCTCTCCGTATCTATGTGGAGAGGACAGCCTCCATTAGGAAGTCTGATTCTCTCTTTTTACTTTTCGGTTTTCACAAATGTGGCTGGCCTGCTAATAAGCAGACCTTGGCCAGATGGATTAGAATGGTGATTGCACATGCTTATGCACAGGCTGGTCTTCCAGCTCCTGCTACTATCAAAGCCCATTCTACTCGGTCTGATGGACCTTCTTGGGCGGCTTGCCGTGGTGCGACCCCTGAACTGGTACAAGGTGGCTTGTACAAGGTGGCTACGTGGTCCTAGTTAACATGTTCATAATGTTCTGTGCCTTCGATACTTCCGCCTCCCAGGATGCTTCCTTTGGACGCCGGGTTCTTGTGCCAGCTACAGTGCATCCCCTTCCATTAGGAACTGCTTTAGGACATCCCCGATGTTATTGCCTGTGGAACCCCAGTGTACCCCGCTGCAGATAAGGAGATTTATGGTAAGAACTTACCTTTGTTAAATTTTTCTGCGAGGTACACTGGGTTCCACAGGGTGCCCACCGTGACGCACTAAGCTTCTTTGGGTTTGTATGGCATTAGCCGCTGGTACCTTCTCCTGTTGTGAGAATGTGGTATGGGTGGTTACTAACGGTTGTCGTCTCTTTTACCTGCTACTGCATTGGACTGGTTAATGAAACTGAGCTCCTGTGCATGGAGGCGGGATTATAGAGGAGGCGGTGCTGAGCATCTTGGGAACAGTCAAAGCTTTTTGCCTGTTGGTGCCTCGGATCAAGATCCTACTCTACACCCCGAAGTTATTCCCTGTGGAACCCAGTGTACCTTGCAGAAAGAGATTTAACAAAGGAAAAATGTTACCATAAATCTCCTTTTCTACACTCATGAATATCTGCCTTGTCAAGTGCTTACCTATATCTCAAGTTTATCTGCATTACCAAATATGCTCCCTTCTGACTATAGAGCAGCCGAGAATATCCTAAGACTCCTATAGGCAGTGTTCTTTTTCTTCCAAAAATCACACGCTACTTGCTCTCATACAGTATATTTTAGACAGTACAGATGATACAATGGTCAGCAGCATTACTGCCTCACAGCAGGGAGGTCGTGGGTTCGATTCAAACCATGGCCGTAACTGTGTGGGGTTTGTATATTCTCCCCGTACTTGCGTGGGTTTATTCCGGGTACTCCGGTTTCCTACCACAGTCCAAAAAATATACCGGTAGGTAAATTAGCACCCAACTAAAAATAACCCTTATGTGTAAGTGAGTGCATGTACAGTACATGGGCAGACTAGATGGGCCAAGTCAGGGGCGTAAGTTCATCCAAGTAGCCAGGTGACAAGTCGGAGTTTGGTGCCCCCCACCCCTAAAAAACAAAAATGGAATACAAATATGGTATGTGTGTTATTGCATGTGTGCGTGTGTTTACTGATCAAAAGTCACCAAATTTCCAGCAGTATATACTGCTGCACCTGTGTAGAATGCCCATATGCACACTCTGGCTCATGTATTGTGTGTAAATCTGGCTCTGGTACTAGCCAGCAACTCCTCAGCCATTTACCTCAACGCACGCCCCTGCTGTGTTGTACATCCAGGGGTGCTCTGTAAATCTAGGGGTGCGACTCCAGTGTAAAAATAAATAAATATATATATATATATATATATATATATATATATATATATATATACACACTACTGTTCAAGAGTTTGGGGTCACTTAGTATTTGCTTTTTTTTTTTAAAGAAAAACACTGTTTTTATTTCAATGAAGATCACATTAAATTAATCAGAAATACACTCTATACATTGTTAATATGGTAAATGACTATACTAGCTGCAAACGTCTGGTTTTAATGGAATATCTACATAGGTGTATAGAGGCCCATTTCCAGCAACCATCACTCCAGTGTTCTAATGGTACACTGTGTTTGCTAATCGTGGTAAAAGACTAATGGATGAATAGAAAACCCTTGTGCAATTATGTTAGCACAGCTGAAAATGGGTTTGCTCGTTAGAGAAGCCATATAACTGGCCTTCCTTTGGGCTAGTTGAGTATCTGGAGCATCACATTTGTGGGTTCGATTATACTCTCAAAATGGCAAGAAAAACAGAACTTTCATGTGAAACTCAACAGTCTATTCTTGTTCTTAGAAATGAAGGCTATTCCATGTGAGAAATTGCCAAGAAACTGAACATTCCCTACAACGGTGTGTACTACTCCCTTCAGAGAACAGCACAAACAGGCTCTAACCAGAGTAGAAAGAGAAGTGGGAGGCCCCGGTGCACAACTGAGCAAGAAGACAAGTACATTAGAGTCTCTAGTTTGAGGAATAGACGCCTCACAAGTCCTTAACTGGCAGCTTCATTAAATGGTACCCGCAAAATGCCAGTGTCAATGTCTACAGTGAAGAGGCGACTCCGGGATGCTGGCCTTCTAGGCAGAGTGGCAAAGAAAAAGCCATATCTGAGACTGGCCAATAAAAGGAAAAGATTAATATGGACAAAAGAACACAGACATTGGACAGAGGAAGATTGTAAAAAAGTGTTATGGACTGACAAATCGAAGTTTGAGTTGTTTGGATCACACAGAAGAACATTTGTGAGACGCAGAACAAGTGAAAAGATGCTGGAAGAGTGCCTGACACAAACTGTCAAGCATGGAGGAGGTAATGTGATAGTCTGGGGCTGCTTTGGTGCTGGTAAAGTGGGATATTTGTACAAGGTAAAATGGATTTTGAATAAGGAAGGCTATCACTCCGTTTTGCAATGCCATGCCATACCCTGTGCACAGCGCTTGATTGGAGCCAATTTCCTCCTACAACAGGACAATAACCCAAAGCACACCTCCAAATTATGAAAGAACTATTTAGGGAAGAAGCAGGCAGCTGGTATTCTGTCTGTAATGGAGTGACCAGCGCAGTCACCAGATCTCAACCCCATTGAGCTGTTGTGGTAGCAGCTTGAAGAAGTGCCCATCAATCCAATCCAAGTTATGGGAGGTGCTTCAGGAAGCATGGGGGAAATTTCTTCAGATTACCTCAACAAATTAACAGCTAGAATTCCAAAGGTCTGCAATGCTGTAATTGCTGCATAAGGAGCATTCTTTGACGAAAGCAAAAGTTTTTAGGACAAAATTATTATTTCAAATAAAATACACATTTCTAACCTTGGCAATATCTTGACTATATGTCCTATTCATTTTGCAACTCATTTGATAAATAAAAGTGAGTTTCCATGGAAAACACAAAATTGTCTGGGTGACCCCAAACTTTTGAATGATAGTATATATATAACTTTGTGTGCTATACCCTATTGTACTATACTATTATTTTTCTATGACACTGCCGTTAAGACCATAGTGTGTCAAACACATATTGTGTGACACTGTAGGTGGTCCATCCCCAGGCGTGCTTTGTTGTACATAAAGAGGTGCTGCATCTGACAGGGGACTGCTGTGTTCATTCAGGGGTGCACTGTCAATATAGCGGTGCGACCAAGTGTAAAAAAAAAGTGGACAAGTGGAACAGGGCAAACTAAAGATTTAATGACTGTGACAGCTCACTGGGTAGCAGTAGCAGCAGCAGCATCTCACAAATGGCAGCTCATTCAGAGGCAGGCTATCTGTGTACCACCGGTTTCAGTCAGAGGCACACCGCTGAGAACCTCTTAGAAAATCTCAGGGAAATCATTGGAAAATGGCTTGCCCTGCTTGGACTCTCCTGGGGATTTGTGATTTTGGACAATGCCACTAATATTGTAAGAGCATTACGGCTGGGTTAATTCCAACATGTCCCCTGTTTTGCTCACACAAATAAGTTGGTGGGGCATTTTTTTTTTAAATGAGAGGGGCATGCAGGAGATACTTCCTGTGTCCTGAAAAATTTCAGGAAATTTTCGACCATCAGCAAGTGCATGTCGCAGATTGCAGAGCCTGCAAGTACTGTTGAATTTGCCCTGCCATCAACAGGAGTAAGAAGTAGTAACTAGGTGGAATTCTGCCCTTTATATGTTTCAGCAGATAGAGGAGCAGCAAATGGCCATCCAAGGCTACAAAACAACCTATGACATAGGGAATGAAGGGAGGATGTACATTACTCAAGCACAGTAGATAATACTTTCTGTGTTGTGCAAGGTTCTCAAACCCTTTGAAGTTGCCACAAGTGAAGTTAGTTTAGACACTGCCAGGTAATTTATCTTATAAGACTCTTAGAAAAGCAGCTGGAGAAACTAAAGGAGGAGCTGAAATGAAGTGATTCCACTAAGCATGTCAGACATGTAGATCAAGCCCTTTATTTGCTTTGCCAGGATCCAAGGGTCATCAATCTCTTGAAAGCAGAGCACTATATTTTGGTGACCATGCTTGATCTAGGTTTAAGACATACATTGTCTTTCTTTCTAATGGAAGCTAAGGAGGTGCAAAGAGCTGTTTGTGAGAAATTTGTCAGCACAAGTAGCACATGGCAAGGCAACATCTCCTCCTTCAGTTTCTCTAGCAAGTTCGGCTGCCAGGAAAAAAATTACATTTTCCTAAGAGACCTAAGGGTAGTGATGCAGATCAGTCAGCAAAAACTTCTGACATCTGGTTTGGACTGAAGGATCTGCCTACAATCAGTTACATGTCTACCCTGACTGCATATCACATGGTCACCATTCAAAGAATAGTTGATTTTTATTTTAGTGATAGCATCCAGATAGGCATGTTAGACAGTCCGTTTCACTAGTGGCAGTAAAAATGGGCAATTTGGAAGGCTTTGCACAAAATGGCTTTGCTTTACTTAAGTTGCCCACCCTCCAGTGTGTACTCAGAAAAAGTTTTCAGGGCAGATGGGAAACTTGTCAGTGATCGGTGTAGGAGGTTACTTCCCCAAAATTTGGAAAAGATTATGTTCATCAAAATGAAATACAAATTCCATGAGGAAGACTTTTACCAGGAAGTATGTCCAAAAAATAGAGGCAGCTGTAACGGAGGATTGCAGTGGGGACAAATTAATAGTTTGTGAATAAGAGGATGTACACACTGATGGGGTTGAGGAATCGGATGATGATGATGACGATGGCGACATCTTGCCTATGTAGAGCCAGTTTGTGTATTTAGATACCATTGGCAGTTTGTTTTGTGGGGGCCCAAACAAACCAATCATTTCAGCCACAAGTGGTAGTCCCTGTCACTGAAGTGATTGGTTTGTTAAACTGCATGTCCTGTTTAATAAATATAACATAAGGGTGGCTGGGTGGGCCCAAAGACAATTCCATCTTGCTTCTCTTTTCTTTGCAGTATGCGCTGTTTTGAGCATTGCTGACTGTCTTCTTGTGTAGACGACAAACATTTTAACCCTGTCTTCCACAGCAGTGCCATTCTGTTTCCTAGATGTGCCATATGGAAAGTTTCAGTGCCACATTTTTGTGTGCCCACTGCTGTCGCTTAGCTTAGTCACCCAGCTATCTTGGTGCAACCTTTTGGCCTAAAGGCGGAGGAAACCAATATTGTGAGGTGGTCAAATTGACTGGAAATTAATGTTAATGAAGTTAATAATACTGCAGGAACAAAAACAGGCCAACATTATGTGATTTTACCTGTTTTAATGGTTTGTGTAAAAAAAAAAATACATACCCAAAACCACAACCCACAGGGGCAGTTATCGTAAAACCAAATTCAGATCCAAAACACAAAGGAGATACAGACCCAAAACCCATGATGGAGGCTGATGCACATCTCTACTTAACACCATGGGGGGGGGCATGTAATAGGGTGTGAGAATCAGAAAGTTAGAGATTTTGGGAGAGTTCTCCTGTTTTTTTAAAGTGGCAATCATTTGCATAATTTGCATGTCACCAATATTGCCCCTATACACACTGGACGATAAAGCCTAAATGCTGTTGAAGCCAATGAAGCTGCATCCAAGGATGCATCTACTGGCTATAGCACACCAAAAAGACAGGGCCAACATGTCCCCATTTTCAGCAAAGCTGGGTATCAGCACCTCTCCCCTGTCCCCAGCAGCAACAGCAGCTCAATTATGCTGCGGGTTAGGGAGAACTGTGACCATCATTGCATACACAGATCTGCAACCATCAGAGGTGTACTGTACGTAAACCATCAGGTTTGCATTAATTTCTCAATGGGGGCCTATGTTTTGTATTAAGATCACACATATATATATATATATATATGTGTGTGTGTGTGTGTGTGTGTGTGTGTGTGTGAGTGCGTGTGTGTGTGTGCGTGTGTGTGTGTGTGTGTGATGCAGCCACACAGGCACTCCTGGTGCACCTATTCGCACCCGTGCTTTTCTGCACCAGGCTGAGCCTTTTGCCGCTCAATGCAATGTCAATGGAGTACGGGTGCAACTATGATTCACACGCACACTCGCACCTAGTAGCAGCTAAGATGAGTGTGGATACATCTGTACAAACACAGTTCTTACCTAAGATCCTGCAGGGTACAGGCTGGATGTCGCAGTCCCTCACACAGACATTTTATTCCAGAGTCCTGCAAACCATTCTCTGACAAGTCCAGTCTGATCAAAGAGCGGTGTGTAGTAATAACAGAGCAGAGATCATCACAGCAGGAGGAGGTCAGAGCACAGTCATATAACCTGATGAGAGATAAGGAATCTGGATTACATAACGTCTTATAATTTCCTGCCCCACACTCAGAAAGAAATAACAATAAAAAAAACTGTAATGTTGGTGTACGTATATGTCAGTTATTAGGCTGTAGGTGCAGTCACTGATAATGTGCTTATTGAGTTACTGACTATAAATGAGGGTAGTTTGATGTTTAGCTGGAGGGTTGGTAGCTCAAGTAAAGCCTAGCGAGTTTGTACAAGGAGATCCAAATTGCCTTTTTATTCCTCCTTAATAGTCGACTCATCCTTATCACCAGTAGGTCTCTTGGGAAAGCTCAGTTTTTAATGACAGCAGCAGTTGCAAGAGAACTGAAGTAGGATAAATAATTGTGTCATGTGCCACTTGAACTGCCAACTTGCTCACAATAATATTTGCATCTCTTAACATTTGTATAATTTGGAAAGAAAGACATTATGCACACCTTGAACCTTGGATCAAGCTTGGTCACCAAAATGTAGTGATTTGATTGCAAGATTTTGACATGTTTGGTCCTGGTGAAGTGAATAAAGAACTAGATCGACAGATGTAGCCATGCTTATCTTTGCTGTGATGCGGCATGCTGCCATACTGCATGGCGAGCTAGGCTGTGACTATTCACAGTTGGTGATTGCGCCATTAATTCCATTAAGAATTAATGGAGCTATCGCCGACTGTGAATAGTTGCAGCCTGGCATGCCAAGCAGCATACTGCATCATAACCAGATGAACATAGCTACATCTGTACAAGTCTAACACACACAGCAGAATCACTTTATTTCATCCCCTCTTTCAGTTTCTCGAGCTGCTTTACAGTTAGTCTAATTAAGGGGATCACCTAACTCAAGCTGGCAGTGTCTGAACTTATTTCATAGGTTAATAATTTAAATGTTTTCAGCACTTTTCATGAAACAAAGTATTCTCAACTGTGCTGGACTAAGGTACATTCCCCCTTTTCACCCTATGTCATGGCCTGTTGTGTAGGTTTAAATGGCTTTTTCTGTTCCTCCATTCACTGAAGCATATAAAGGGTTGAATTCCACCTTGTTTACTACCTCTTGCTTCAGTTGGTTGCAGCCGCTGAAATTTTCTACATGCTGCTGCTCAATGCCAAAAATGTCCAGCAATGCTCTCACAATATTTGTTCCATTATCAGAAACGACAAATTCAGAGGAGAGCCCTAGCGGGGAAAGCCATTTTGCTATGACATCCCTTAGCTTTTCTAACAGATTGACACTGGTATGCGTCTTAGTGAAGCTGGTTATACAGAGAGTAGACTTCATGTGAATGAGCTGGCATATTGTGTTACATACTCCTGCTTCTGCTAAATGCGATACACCACCCAATGGGCAGTCACCATCATGTAATCTTTAGTTTGACCAGTACCATTTGTCCACATATCTGTGGTTAAGTGGATAGTTGTCACGATCTGCTGATGCTCATTCCCTACAGTTGCTAGGAGACGTTAGCTTCCGCCCGGTATTATGCCGCTGGCTCCATGGCAACCAGGATACCAGGGCTCAATGCATCTCTGATCGCCAGGGGACTGAGATGCCGGATGGCCACAGCGGTTGCTGGGAGAACTCTCTAGCTGACAGCTACTACGTGCAGCTTTACAGCTACTATATATTGTTCATTAGACCTCCTCCTGCCTTGAATCTGTTATTTTTGGTGGACTCTCATTTAATAGGATCTTCCTACCAACTCCAAGATGCTGGTTATATTTACACCTAGTGTGAAGTTGCTGGTCCATGTTTTTGTCTGGAGAATCCTGCCGTGTATCCTGAGGAATCGTATTAAGTGCATGGTAATCATGCCTCTACCGTCAGTCCTACTGTGTTGCAGCCACTGTTCTATCTACTGCCGTATTGCCATCTAAACCGTCACTCCCCGGTAGTACCATACCTTCACGCCCAGAGTGGTGAGGAGGACTTTGGCAGTGGTAACCTCTCCACGATCAACGTCTACCGTTAATTTCCATACTGCGATATAGTCGTAGAATTTTCTTTGGATTACAAATACCATTACTACATCATCTAGTCTAAGTCCCATCTCAGTGGTGAACTGTCTCAACATGACTAATGGCCTAATTTAGACCTGATCGCAAAAGCAAAATCTTTCTCTAATGGGCAAAACCATGTGCACTGCAGGTGGGACAGATCTAACATGCAGAGAGAGTTAGATTTGGGTGGGTTATATTGTTTCTGTGAAGGGTAAATACTGGCTGCTTTATTTTTACACTGCAATTTAGATTTCAGTTAGAACACACCCCACCCAAATTTATCTCTCTGCACATGTTACACCTGCCCCACCTACAGTGCAATATGGTTTTGCCCATTAGAGAAAAAGTTTGCTGTTGCAATCAGGTCTCAATTAGGCCCTAAGTCTTTTCTCTTGAACTATTTGATATTAAACTTTGGTGAAATATCTCACTTTAATCAAGTTTTTACAGTGAATTAACGCACTTCAATCAAGTTGCTACAGTGAATCTCACTTTAATCAAGTTGCTACTGAGAATTATCTCACTTCAGTCTAGTTCAGTGGTTCTCTTGCAGGGGTGCCTTGGGTTGGTGGTCAAGAACCAAATCAAAATATTTATGGCCAAAGTGATAGTGAAAACCAGTGCTAGTGGCTGCGAATCATAAAACATGTAGACAAACAGAAACTTTACACCACCACATAAGTGAACCTAAGGATGGCAGGTAGGCACAATTTACTTAATTTTATAATGTTTTCCAAATATATCAATAATAAACTTTTATCATAGGGGTACCATGAAAAAAATGCTGATACTCTAGAGCACCGTGATTCAAGAAAGTTTGGGAACCACTGATCTAGTTGCTAAAGTGAATTATCTCACTTCAACCAAGTAACTTCCTGAATTATTTCACTGCAATCAAGTTCATCTGGATATTAAACTAAAGGAAATTATTTCACTTCTATAAGGTTCCATCTTCAAGATACTCATCCATTTCTTTTCAGTTATTCCTGGACTCCTTCTTTCTTGTGTAAATCCAAGAATCATAACAATAGTGAGTACTGCTACAGGAGAGGAATTGCTTTTCTGGTAAAATGGAATTGAAATGGAATTTGGAAGTGGGGACATAGGACCTCAGTTAACTTTCCAAAGCCAGATGCATAAATGGCAGTGAGTGGATGCAGATCTAATACTACCATACTATTATGGCTTCAGTGATCCACTGTGCAACTGGATGGCAGCTTTCATACTTGTATTCTCTTGTAAAGGATTGTTATACAATCAATTATTGTTTGAGATCATTAGTAGTCTTCTTGGTCCCCTTCTGGGATGAAGATTCACCTCCAACAACAGCAGGCCTAGGGTTCAAGGATTCGCCTAAAGAATCTATAGGGGAAGAGTTAGGTTTTGGAAATTGGATGCATATGGACTACCTCTGATTATTAATGAGGAGATTGGTGATGAAGGTGTTGGTGGTTGAGATTGCATGTGCTGGGATCTAGCTGAGAGATATGTAGGAGAAGCTGATGCTGGACTGCTTGGTATTATTTTTGCAGATTTTGACAATTTTTTTTGTCTGAATTCACTGAAAATGCTGTTACAAGGAAAGGTTTCTAGATGATTAACATCCCTACCTCTACTTACTTTGGCTTTACCTATACTACAGATACTGGTGAGTCCAGTGAGCTGCCACTGCAGACACATACACAGTGTGCTCAGCCTCCAGCACCTGGCGGAATTAGAGGCTGGCCGCTGGTGACACCCACCAATCACAGCTCCTTCTGCACACTGTCCGGCACGCACTCCAGTGGAGCGGCTACACACCACTTAGACCAACTAGCCTGTCAGATCAGCAGCAGTGAGGGAACAGAGGAGCAGGAAAGAGTGCATTGAGCAGAGATGAGATGGGAAGAAAAGCAACCTATTCAGAGTAGCTGCCAATGTCCTCTCCTGCTTACCCTGCTATTGACCTTAAGATCCCCCCCCAGTGTTCCTGCCAGCCAACCAGTCAACCCTCTGCTATAGTAGGTCATCCACGCCTTCTCCCCTGAAGTGCCCCAATCAGCTCTTCATTACCATTTCCTCTTGCCTACTTACAGCAGCCAGGATTACTCCCTTACTATTCTATTTTCTCTGTTAAACTTCTGTTGTGTTGTTGGGTGTGTGTGGAAGGAGGGGGCACCCTTGCTTTTTGGTCAGTCCCGGGCCCCACAATTTCTGATGCCAGCCCTGCCTCCCAGTCTCCACCCATATTTGCAAGTGCTGTGCAATCGTCATCTTATATTTTCCTATGATTATTAGTGATGAGCGGGTTCGGTTCCTCGGAATCCGAACCCGCCCGAACTTCAGCTTTTTTTACACGGGTCCGAGCAGGCTCGGATCCTCCCGCCTTGCTCGGTTAACCTGACTGCGCCCGAACGTCATCATCCCGCTGTCGGATTCTCGCGAGGCTCGGATTCTATCGCGAGACTCGGATTCTATAAGCTCATTTACTGGAGCTTAGGAGGAGTACTCAGAGAGTGCAGAATTTTGCTGATAGTAGTTGTTATACTAGTGACTGACCAGTGACCACCAGTGCAGTTTTATCCGTTCTCTGCCTGAAAAAAAACGATACACAGTGACACAGTCACATACCATATCTGTGCTCAGCCTCAGTGTGCTGCATCATCTCTATGTATAATGGCCCTCATTCCGAGTTGTTCGCTCGGTATTTTTCATCGCATCGCAGTGAGAATTCTCTTAGTGCGCATGCGTAATGTTCGCACTGCGCATGCGTCAAGTAACTTTACTAAGAAGAAAGTAATTTTACTCACGGCTTTTTCGTCGCACCGGAGAACGCATTGTGATTGACAGGAAATGGGTGTTACTGGGCGGATGTACGGCGTTTTAGGGGCGTGTGGCTGAAAACGCTACCGTTTCCGGAAAAAACGCAGGCGTGTCTGGAGAAACGGTGGGAGTGCTTGGGCGAACGCTGGGTGTGTTTATGACGTCAGCCGGGACCGAAAAGCACTGAATTGATCGCACAGGCAGAGTAAGTCTGGAGTTACTCAGAAACTGCTAACTCGGTTTTGATCGCAATATTGCGAATACATCGGTCGCACATTTAAGAAGTTTAGATTCACTCCCAGTAGGCGGCGGCTTAGCGTGTGTAACTCTGCTATAATCGCCTTGCGAGCGAACAACTCGGAATGAGGGCCAATATTATCTGACTGTGCTGAGTGCTCACTGCAGTGCTCACGCAGCTTAATTGTGGGGGAGACTGGGGAGCAGTTATAGCAGGAGTACATATTTTAACAGTGCACACTTTTGCTGCCAGAGTGTCACTGATAGTGTGACTGACAAGTGACCACTGACCACCAGTATATTGTGATTGTCTGCCTGAAAAAGTTAAACACTCGTCGTGTGGTGTTTTTAAACTTTTTATTCTATAAACGCATTCTGCTGACAGTGTCCAGCAGGTCCGTCATTATATAATATATACCTGTCCGGCTGCAGTAGTGATATATATATATATATTTTTTTATATCATTATCATCCAGTCTATATTAGCAGCAGACGCAGTACGGTAGTCCACGGCTGTAGCTACCTCTGTGTCGGCAGTCGCTCGTCCATCCATAATTGTATACCACCTACCTGTGGTGTTTTTTTCTTCTTCTATCTTCTTGATACTAGTAGCTTACTTTAGGAGTCTGCAGTGCTGAGCCGACAGTGTCCAGCAGGTCCGTCATTATATAATATATACCTGTCCGGCTGCAGTAGTGATATATATATATTTTTTATATCATTATCATCCAGTCTATATTAGCAGCAGACGCAGTACGGTAGTCCACGGCTGTAGCTACCTCTGTGTCGGCAGTCGCTCGTCCATCCATAATTGTATACCACCTACCCGTGGTGGTTTTTTTTTCTTCTATCTTCTTGATACTAGTAGCTTACTTTAGGAGTCTGCAGTGCTGAGCTGAGAGTGTCCAGCAGGTCCGTCATTATATAATATATACCTGTCCGGCTGCAGTAGTGATATATATATATTTTTTATATCATTATCATCCAGTCTATATTAGCAGCAGACGCAGTACGGTAGTCCACGGCTGTAGCTACCTCTGTGTCGGCAGTCGCTCGTCCATCCATAATTGTATACCACCTACCCGTGGTTGTTTTTTTTTCTTCTATCTTCTTGATACTAGTAGCTTACTTTAGGAGTCTGCAGTGCTGAGCTGAGAGTGTCCAGCAGGTCCGTCATTATATAATATATACCTGTCCGGCTGCAGTAGTGATATATATATATTTTTTATATCATTATCATCCAGTCTATATTAGCAGCAGATGCAGTACGGTAGTCCACGGCTGTAGCTACCTCTGTGTCGGCAGTCGCTCGTCCATTCATAATTGTATACCACCTACCCGTGGTGTTTTTTTTTCTTCTATCTTCTTGATACTAGTAGCTTACTTTAGGAGTCAGCAGTGCTGAGCTGACAGTGTCCAGCAGGTCCGTCATTATATAATATATACCTGTCCGGCTGCAGTAGTGATATATATATATTTTTTATATCATTATCATCCAGTCTATATTAGCAGCAGACGCAGTACGGTAGTCCACGGCTGTAGCTACCTCTGTGTCGGCAGTCGCTCATCATCCATAAGTATACTAGTATCCATCCATCTCCATTGTTTACCTGAGGTGCCTTTTAGTTGTGCCAATTAAAATATGGAGACCAAAAATGTTTAGGTTCCAAAAATAGGGAAAGATCAAGATCGACTTCCACCTCGTGCTGAAGCTGCTGCCACTAGTCATGGCCGAGACGATGAAATGCCATCAACGTCGTCTGTCAAGGCCGATGCCCAATGTCATAATACAGAGCATGTAAAATCCAAAACACCAAATATCAGTAAAAAAAGGACTCAAAAATCTAAAAGGAAATTGTCGGAGGAGAAGCGTAAACTTGCCAATATGCCATTTATCACACGGAGTGGCAAAGAACGGCTGAGGCCCTGGCCTATGTTCATGGCTAGTGGTTCAGCTTTACATGAGGATGGAAGCACTCAGCCTCTCGCTAGAAAAATGAAACGACTCAAGCTGGCAAAAGCACAGCAAAGAACTGTGCGTTCTTCGAAATCCCAAATCCACCAGGAGAGTCCAATTGTGTCGGTTGCGATGCCTGACCTTCCCAACACTGGACGTGAAGAGCATGCGCCTTCCACCATTTGCACGCCCCCTGCAAGTGCTGGAAGGACCACCCGCAGTCCAGTTCCTGATAGTCAGATTGAAGATGTCAGTGTTGAAGTACACCAGGATGAGGAGGATATGGGTGTTGCTGGCGCTGGGGAGGAAATTGACAAGGAGGATTCTGATGGTGAGGTGGTTTGTTTAAGTCAGGCACCCGGGGAGACACCTGTTGTCCGTGGGAGGAATATGGCCATTGACATGCCTGGTAAAAATACCCAAAAAATCAGCTCTTCGGTGTGGAAGTATTTCAACAGACATGCGGACAACAGGTGTCAAGCCGTGTGTTGCTTTTGTCATGCTGTAATAAGTAGGGGTAAGGACGTTAACCACCTCGGAACATCCTCCCTTATATGTCACCTGCAGCGCATTCATCATAAGTCAGTGACAAGTTCAAAAACTTTGGGCGACAGCGGAAGCAGTCCACTGACCAGTAAATCCCTTCCTCTTGTAACCAAGCTCACGCAAACCACCCCACCAACTCCCTCAGTGTCAATTTCCTCGTTCCCCAGGAATGCCAATAGTACTGCAGGCCATGTCACTGGCAATTCTGACGAGTCCTCTCCTGCCTGGGATTCCTCCGATGCATCCTTGAGTGTAATGCCTACTGCTGCTGGCGCTGCTGTTGTTGCTGCTGGGAGTCGATCGTCATCCCAGAGGGGAAGTCGGAAGACCACTTGTACTACTTCCAGTAAGCAACTGACTGTCCAACAGTCCTTTGCGAGGAAGATGAAATATCACAGCAGTCATCCTGCTGCAAAGCGGATAACTGAGGCCTTGACAACTATGTTGGTGTTAGACGTGCGTCCTCTATCCGCCGCTAGTTCACAGGGAACTAGACAATGTCTTGAGGTAGTGTGCCCCCGTTACCAAATACCATCTAGGTTCCACTTCTCTAGGCAGGCGATACCGAGAATGTACACGGACGTCAGAAAAAGACTCACCAGTGTCCTAAAAAATGCAGTTGTACCCAATGTCCACTTAACCACGGACATGTGGACAAGTGGAGCAGGGCAGACTCAGGACTACATGACTGTGACAGCCCACTGGGTAGATGTATTGCCTCCCGCTGCAAGAACAGCAGCGGCGGCATCAGTAGCAGGATCTCTCAAACGCCAGCTCGTTCCTAGGCAGGCTACGCTTTGTATCACCGCTTTCCAGAATACGCACACAGCTGAAAACCTCTTACGGTAACTGAGGAAGATCATCGCAGAATGGCTTACCCCAAATTGACTCTCCTGTGGATTTGTGGCATCGGACAACGCCAGCAATATTGTGCATGCATTACATCTGGGCAAATTCCAGCACATCCCATGTTTTGCACATACCTTGAATTTGGTGGTGCAGAATTATTTAAAAATCGACAGGGGCGTGCAAGAGATGCTGTCGGTGGCCAGAAGAATTGCGGGCCACTTTCGGCGTGCAGGCACCGCGTACAGAAGACTGGAGCACCACCAAAAAGACCTGAACCTGCCCTGCCATCATCTGAAGCAAGAGGTGGTAACGAAGTGGAATTCAACCCTCTATATGCTTCAGAGGATGGAGGAGCAGCAAAAAGCCATTCAAGCCTATACATCTGCCCACGATATAGGCAAATGAGGTGGAATGCACCTGTCTCAAGCGCAGTGGAGAATGATTTCAACGTTGTGCAAGGTTCTGCTGCCCTTTGAACTTGCCACACGTGAAGTCAGTTCAGACACTGCCAGCCTGAGTCAGGTCATTCCCCTCATCAGGCTTTTGCAGAAGAAGCTGGAGGCATTGAAGGAGGAGCTAAAACAGAGTGATTCCGCTAGGCATGTGGGACTTGTGGATGGAGCCCTTCATTCGCTTAACCAGGATTCACGTGTGGTCAATCTGTTGAAATCAGAGCACTACATTTTGGCCACCGTGCTCGATCCTAGATTTAAAACCAACGTTGGATCTCTCTTTCCGGCAGACACAAGTCTGCAGCGGTTCAAAGAACTGCTGGTGAGAAAATGATCAAGTCAAGTGGAACTTGATCGGTCAACAGCTCCTCCTTCACATTCTCCCGCAATTGGGGGTGCGAGGAAAAGGCTCAGAATTCCGAGCCCACCCGCTGGCGGTGATGCAGGGCAGTCTGATGCTGACATCTGGTCCGGACTGAAGGACCTGCCAACGATTACTGACATGTCGTCTACTGTCACTGCATATGATTCTGTCACCATTGAAAGAATGGTGGAGGATTATATGAGTGACCGCATCCAAGTAGGCACGTCAGACAGTCCGTACGTATACTAGCAGGGAAAAGAGGCAATTTGGAGGCCCTTGCATAAACTGGCTTTATTCTACCTAAGTTGCCCTCCCTCCAGTGTATACTCCGAAAGAGTGTTTAGTGCCGCCGCTCACCTTGTCAGCAATCGGCGTACGAGGCTACTTCCAGAAAATGTGGAGAAGATGATGTTCATTAAAATGAATTATAATCAATTACTCCTTGGAGACATTCACCAGCAGCAATTGCCTCCAGAAAGTACATGGGGATCTGAGATGGTGGATTCCAGTGGGGACGAATTAATAATCTGTGAGGAGGGAGATGTACACAGTGAAAGGGGTGATGAATCGAACGATGATGATGAGGTGGACATCTTGCCTCTGTAGAGCCAGTTTGTGCAAGGGGAGATTGATTGCTTCTTTTTTGGTGGGGGCCCAAACCAACCAGTCATTTCAGTCACAGTCGTGTGGCAGACCCTGTCGCTGAAATGATGGGTTGGTTAAAGTGTGCATGTCCTGTTTATACAACATAAGGGTGGGTGGGAGGGCCCAAGGACAATTCCATCTTGCACCTCTTTTTCCTTTTTTTCTTCTTTGCGTCATGTGTTGTTTGGGGAGTGTTTTTTGAAGGGCCATCCTGTCTGACACTGCAGTGCCACTCCTAGATGGGCCAGGTGTTTGTGTCGGCCACTAGGGTCGCTTAGCTTACTCACACAGCTACCTCATTGCGCCTCTTTTTTTTCTTTGCGTCATGTGCTGTTGTGGGACTGGGGAGTAGTATTTTGAAGGGCCATCCTGCGTGACACTGCAGTGCCACTCCTAGATGGGCCAGGTGTTTGTGTCGGCCACTAGGGTCGCTTAGCTTACTCACACAGCTACCTCATTGCGCCTCTTTTTTTTCTTTGCGTCATGTGCTGTTTGGGGACTGGGGAGTAGTTTTTTGAAGGGCCAGCCTGCGTGACACTGCAGTGCCACTCCTAGATGGGCCAGGTGTTTGTGTCGGCCACTAGGGTCGCTTAGCTTACTCACACAGCTACCTCATTGCGCCTCTTTTTTTTCTTTGCATCATGTGCTGTTTGGGGACTGGGGAGTAGTTTTTTGAAGGGCCAGTCTGCGTGACACTGCAGTGCCACTCCTAGATGGGCCAGGTGTTTGTGTCGGCCACTAGGGTCGCTTAGCTTACTCACACAGCTACCTCATTGCGCCTCTTTTTTTCTTTGCGTCATGTGCTGTTTGGGGACTGGGGAGTAGTTTTTTGAAGGGCTATCCTGCGTTACACTGCAGTGCCACTCCTAGATGGGCCAGGTGTTTGTGTCGGCCACTAGGGTCGCTTAGCTTACTCACACAGCTTCCTCATTGCGCCTCTTTTTTTCTTTGCTTCATGTGCTGTTTGGGGACTGGAGAGTCGTTTTTTGAAGGGCCAGCCTGCGTGACATTGCAGTGCCACTCCTAGATGGGCCAGGTGTTTGTGTCGGCCACTAGGGTCGCTTAGCTTACTCACACAGCTACCTCATTGCGCCTCTTTTTTTCTTTGCGTCATGTGCTGTTTGGGGAGTGTTTTTTGAAGGGCCATCCTGCGTGACACTGCAGTGCCACTCCTAGATGGGCCAGGTGTTTGTGTCGGCCACTAGGGTCGCTTAGCTTACTCACACAGCTACCTCATTGCGCCTCTTTTTTTTCTTTGCGTCATGTGCTGTTTGGGGACTGGGGAGTAGTTTTTTGAAGGGCCAGCCTGCGTGACACTGCAGTGCCACTCCTAGATGGGCCAGGTGTTTGTGTCGGCCACTAGGGTCGCTTAGCTTACTCACACAGCTACCTCATTGCGCCTCTTTTTTTCTTTGCGTCATGTGCTGTTTGGGGAGTGTTTTTTGAAGGGCCATCCTGCGTGACACTGCAGTGCCACTCCTAGATGGGCCAGGTGTTTGTGTCGGCCACTAGGGTCGCTTAGCTTACTCACACAGCTACCTCATTGCGCCACTTTTTTTCTTTGCGTCATGTGCTGTTTGGGGAGTGTTTTTTGAAGGGCCATCCTGCGTGACACTGCAGTGCCACTCCTAGATGGGCCAGGTGTTTGTGTCGGCCACTAGGGTCGCTTAGCTTACTCACACAGCTACCTCATTGCGCCTCTTTTTTTTCTTTGCGTCATGTGCTGTTTGGGGACTGGGGAGTAGTTTTTTGAAGGGCCAGCCTGCGTGACACTGCAGTGCCACTCCTAGATGGGCCAGGTGTTTGTGTCGGCCACTAGGGTCGCTTAGCTTACTCACACAGCTACCTCATTGCGCCTCTTTTTTTCTTTGCGTCATGTGCTGTTTGGGGAGTGTTTTTTGAAGGGCCATCCTGCGTGACACTGCAGTGCCACTCCTAGATGGGCCAGGTGTTTGTGCCGGCCAATAGGGTCGCTTAGCTTACTCACACAGCTACCTCATTGCGCCTCTTTTTTTCTTTGCGTCATGTGCTGTTTGGGGACTGGGGAGTAGTTTTTTGAAGGGCCAGCCTGCGTGACACTGCAGTGCCACTCCTAGATGGGCCAGGTGTTTGTGTCGGCCACTAGGGTCGCTTAGCTTACTCACACAGCTACCTCATTGCGCCTCTTTTTTTCTTTGCATCATGTGGTGTTTGGGGAGTGTTTTTTGGAAGGGCCATCCTGCGTGACACTGCAGTGCCACTCCTAGATAGGCCAGGTGTTTGTGCCGGCCAATAGGGTCGCTTAGCTTACTCACACAGCTACCTCATTGCGCCTCTTTTTTTCTTTGCGTCATGTGTTGTTTGTGGACTGGGGAGTAGTTTTTTGAAGGGCCAGCCTGCGTGACACTGCAGTGCCACTCCTAGATGGGCCAGGTGTTTGTGTCAGCCACTAGGGTCGCTTAGCTTACTCACACAGCTACCTCATTGCGCCTCTTTTTTTCTTTGCGTCATGTGCTGTTTGGGGACTGGGGAGTAGTTTTTTGAAGGGCCAGCCTGCGTGACACTGCAGTTCCACTCCTAGATGGGCCAGGTGTTTGTGTCGGCCACTAGGGTCGCTTAGCTTACTCACACAGCTACCTCATTGCGCCTCTTTTTTTCTTTGCATCATGTGGTGTTTGGGGAGTGTTTTTTGGAAGGGCCATCCTGCGTGACACTGCAGTGCCACTCCTAGATGGGCCAGGTGTTTGTGTCGGCCACTTGGGTCGCTGAGCTTAGTCATTCAGCGACCTCGGTGCAAATTTTAGGACTAAAAATAATATTGTGAGGTGTGAGGTGTTCAGAATAGACTGAAAATGAGTGTTAATTATGGTTATTGAGGTTAATAATACTATGGGATCAAAATGACCCCCAAATTCAATGATTTAAGCTGTTTTTTAGGTTTTTTTGAAAAAAACACCCGAATCCAAAACACACCCGAATCCGACAAAAAAATTCGGTGAGGTTTTGCCAAAACGCGTTCGAACCCAAAACACGGCCGCGGAACCGAACCCAAAACCAAAACACAAAACCCGAAAAATTTCAAGTGCACATCCCTAATGATTATGTATGCAACTGCATGTACATTTGCAAATGCAGTTTGCATGAGCACAATAAGGTTTTCTGAGGCTATTCACAAGTGTGCACTAGCAAAACATTGTCCATCTATGAAAAAAATTGCATTGCGTACTAGGATGAATCAGGGTCTACAATATGTCTTGTAATTAGATAACCGTTATATAAATACATTTCTTACCTAATTTCTTGTAAGGTACAGTCCGGGTGTTTTAGTCCATCACAAATAAGTTTCACTGCAGAATCCTCCAGTGAGTTAGTTGACAGGTCCAGTGAGATCAGGGACCGATTGGTGATAATAAGAGAGTAAATATCATCACAGCAGGATGACGTCAGTAAACAGCCAGATAACCTAAGGAAAGATGGATGATCTGCTTTAGGTAATTTCTTACTGTATCATTGCCAGCCTCACATTCAGCACGTGGCTACAGATAAAAGAATTATACAGATATAGATGAATGTCACTGAAAATGACTGACTACAGTGGAGGTGCAGTAAATTGGATTTGTGGCTAGCTACTCTCCAGAGTACTGGTCAATGAAATATAATGTGGCTTCAGAATATGTGAAAAATAAATCTCAATGACTTTCCTTGAATAGTAAAAGACATACAGATGGAGCCGCACTCATCTAATGCGGGTCCCTCGCAGACGAGCACTCCCGGCGGGACTAGGTGATCCGGCACCTAGCCCCGCTACGGGAGTGCACAGAGATGCTCCCATTGTAGTGAATGTGGTGTGTTCGTGTCACGGGCACGCACGCGGTCAAGGCACTGCGATGGGCGCCCCTAGGCGGGCGCACCCAGGCACAGATGGAGCCATGATTAACGTGGCTCCATTTGTATCTAACAAAGACATGAGTATTTTTCATGAATCAAGCAATAAATACATCTAAAAAAATGTCGCTTCTAGAAGAGTTCGGTAGGTGGGCTCGACGGGTGTTTTATGTTTTGTTGACATAATGCTTACAGGCAGCATGTTGAGATGCTAACACTGACTCACTTGGTGTGGCAGGTCCTGTGGCTCCAGCTGCTGAAGACTTCCAGCTGATCCAGCAGTGATTCTGAATGTGAATATCACTGACTCTAAAACTCCCTCTAGTGCCTATCCCTAACCCTCCCCCTTCACAGCCAACCATAACTCCCTCTCTATTGCCTATCCCTAACCCTACCCATTCACAGCCAACCGTAACTCTCTCCCTATTGTCTATCCCTAACCCTCCCCCTTCACAGCCAACCCTAACTCCCTCCCTATTGTATATTCCTAACCCTACCCATTCACAGCCAACCCTAACTCTTTCCCTAGTGCCTATATCTAACCCTCCACTTTCACAGCCAACCATAACTCCCTCCCTATTGCCTATCCCTAACCCTCCCCCTTCACAGCCAACCCTAACTCTCTCCCTAGTGCCTATCCCTAACCCTCCCCCTTCACAGCCAACCATAACTCCCTCCCTATTGCCTATCCCTAACCCTCCCCCTTCACAGCCAACCCTAACTCTCTCCCTAGTGCCTATATCTAACCCTACCCTTTCACAGCCAACCCTAACTCTCTCCCTAGTGCCTATCCCTAACCCTCCCCCTTCACAGCCAACCCTAACTCTCTCCCTAGTGCCTATCCCTAACCCTCCCCATTCACAGCCAACCCTAACTCTCTCCCTAGTGCATATCCCTAACCCTCCCCATTCAAAGCCAACCCTAACTCTCTCCCTAGTGCCTATCCCTAACCCTCCCCTTTCACAGCCAACCTGTTATGCACACCAGTGCCTGCAGAAAAGTACAGGTGTCAGGACTGTTATGCACTCCAGTGCCTGCAGGAATGTACTGGTGTTTGAACTGTTATGCAAAACAAATGGACTCACAGACAGACTGGGGAATATGACATAACGTACACAGAAGGTGATATGGTAACAAAATGCACACAAAGTGAACAGAGAAGCCCAGAGGCTAAGGAACTGGGTATCTCCCTTGTTTTAGAACTGCTCAGATGGGAAAAGCAAGATGTTGTGTTTTAATACGTAGAGAACCCGAAATGCTGTTGCTAAGGGCAACAGCGAAACCCTAAAGGGTTACCAACGGGTGTGGCAGTAAACTCCTTGGTCAGAGATGGAATGATAGACACAAGGAGAGTCTCCACAATCCTAATTCTCACTTGCAGTGCACAGGTTCAGCTTACTGCCACTAAACTGACCCCTGACACCTAGCACAGTGAGACAGGATTAGACAGGCAAGTCTTAGAATACAGCCGCAAACTTGCTAAGTTCACAGAGTAGTAACAGAACCCCAGCAAGCTAAACGACTGCCTCCAGTCTTACTGCTAGGTCTGGATTGGCAGAGTGTAATACCAAATCCCCAGGCCTATTTGCAGTAAGCAACAAACAAATACAAAGCTACACAGTACTGGCTAACTTACAGAAACTGACTAACCAACAAAGATTCAGCAGCATCTGCTTACCCTGAAAAGAGGCCTTATAAAGCAGGTGCTGTCCACGCCCCACTCAGACCTCACAGACTGTGAGCACAAAAACCAGCACCGGATCCCCTGCCGTGCACAGAGCCTATAACCACTGCACAGCAAAAGACCCGAACCGGAGTATCAGCTGCGCTCAGGTTACTCCGCTAGCACTTGTCTCCCGGTTGCCATGACGACGTGGCAGCACAGGGCAGGAGACCCTAACAGTACCCCCCCTCTGACGAGGGGTCAAAGAACCCCTACCACCGGGTTTATCGGGGAACTGCGAGAAGAAAGAGCGTATCAGTCTGGGGGCATGAAGATCACAACTGCGCACCCACGACCGCTCCTCCGGGCCATACCCCTTCCAGTGCACCAAAAATGACAACCGACCCCGAACCACCTTGGAGTCAAGAATCCTTTCAACAACAAACTCCCTCTGGCCACGTATCAGAAGAGGGGAAGGTCTTCCACTGGAAGAAGGATTACTATTCGCCCGTTTTAAAAGGGAACAATGAAATGTTTTATTGATACCCAAAGAACGGGGCAGATCTAACTGAAATGCCACCGGATTGATAACCCTGGTGATCTTATAAGGGCCGATGAACCGGGGGCCTAACTTATGAGATGGCTGTCTCAACTTCAAATTCTTGGTAGACAACCAGACGAAGTCTCCTAATTTGAAGCTGCAGGGTCTTTTCCGCTTATCAAAAACCCTTTTGGTCACTAATGACACAGACACAAGGGCTTTCTTCACTTTCCGCCAAATACCTCTAAGGACCGAAACCACAGAGGAACCACCAGGCGTGGAGTCCAGGGGGTCAAAAGAATTGGCCTTAGGATGATGCCCATACACACAAAGGAAGGCGAGAGATCCCTGTAGCAGAGTGAGCCGCGTTGTTATAGGCAAACTCCGCCATGGACAGATGAGCAACCCAGTCAGTCTGACACTTGGAGACATAACACCTGAGGAACTGCTCCAAGCACTGGTTCACCCTTTCAGTCTGCCCATTAGACTGCGGATGGTAGCCCGACGACAAGCTGACAGAAATCTGGAGATCGGAACAAAATGCCCTCCAGAATTTGGCCACAAACTGGGATCCGCGGTCAGAGACCACATCAAGTGGCAACCCGTGGAGACGCACAACATGCAGCATAAATAATTCAGACAGGCGTCTGGCCGATGGCAGCCCAACCAGTGGAACGAAGTGCGCCATCTTCGAAAACCTGTCAACGACAACCCAGATGGCTGTCATCCCCGAGGATTTGGGCAAGTCCACCACAAAATCCATTGAAATGTGGGTCCATGGCTTAGATGGGATAGAGAGTGGATGTAATGGGCCAACAGGAACCCCTCTAGGAGTCTTATTTCGGGCACAGATGTCACATGCTCGAACCCACTGATCTACATCCTTAGCCACCGAGGGCCACCACACCGCCCTAGATAGCAACTCCCGAGTTCTGGCAATACCCGGGTGACCTGCTGACTTCTTGGCATGGAATTCCAGGAACACTCGCTGTCTTAACCTAGGAGGCACAAACAAAAGACCTACCGGAAGGTCTGGAGGAGCCTGCTCCTGTGCTCTAAGGACTAATGATAAGAGGTCCTGGGTAATGCCCACTTTAATACATGATGGGGAAACAATGGGCAACGGCTCCTCGGTGGTCTCCTGGATTGGAGCAAAACTCAGCGAGAGCGCATCAGCCTTGATGTTTTTTGACCCAGGGCGATATGTTATCAAAAAATTAAAGCGAGCAAAAAACAAAGCCCATCGTGCCTGCCTGGCATTGAGACGCTTCGCTGACTCTAAATATGCCAGATTCTTATGGTCAGTGAGAATTGAGACCACAAACTTAGCCCCCTCAAGCCAGTGTCTCCATTCCTCGAGTGCATCCTTAATAGCCAGCAATTCCCGGTTACCCACGTCATAATTCATCTCGGCAGGCGAAAATTTACGGGAAAAGTAAGCACAGGGATGAAGGCGATTATCAGACACTCCCATCTGAGAAAGCACTGCCCCAATACCCATCTCAGAGGCATCCACCTCCACCACAAAAGGACGCTCTGGATCTGGGTGTCGCAGCACCTTGGCCGAAACAAATGCCCTTTTGAGACGGGCAAAAGCCGCTTTAGCCTCACAAGACCAGTGAGCAACATCCGCCCCTTTCTTAGTGAGTGCCACCAAGGGCGCCACTATAGACGAAAATCCAGCGATAAATCGTCTATAAAAATTCGCAAAGCCCAGGAAACGCTGAAGCGCCTTCAAACTAGTGGGCTGCACCCAATCCAGGACTGCCTGTACCTTGGAACCCTCCATTTGGAAACCTTCTGGGGAGATAATATATCCTAGAAATGCGATTTGCTGAACTTCAAATTCGCACTTCTCCAGCTTCGACCCAAGCCGGTGGTCTCTGAGTTTCTGGAGGACTAAGCGTACATGCTTCCGATGTTCCTCCAGGGAATGGGAGAAGATTAGGATGTCATCTAAGTATACAACTAAGAATCTATCCAAATATTCCCTGAGCACATCATTCATGAAATCCTGGAAGACTGCCGGGGCATTACAGAGCCCAAAAGGCATCACCAAATATTCATAATGCCATGAGTGGGTATTAAAGGCAGTCTTCCATTCATCCCCCTCTCTTATTCGGATTAGATTGTACGCACCGCGTAGGTCAATCTTAGAAAAAATGGTGGCAGTACGAAGCTGGTCAAACAAGACCGAAATGAGAGGCAGTGGGTATGAGTTTTTAATCATGATACGGTTCAATTCCCTGAAGTCGATGCAGGGTCGCAACAAACCGTCCTTTTTACCCACGAAGAAGAACCCCGACCCAACTGAAGACTGTGAAGGTCTGATAAATCCCTTAGCCAAGTTCTCCTGAATGTACTCTGCCATAGCCTGAGTCTCAGGACGTGACAGGGAGTACAACCTGCTCTTGGGAAGCTTAGCATTTGGCAACAAATCAATGGCACAGTCATAGGGGCGATGGGGAGGTAGTACCTCTGCAACTTTTTTGGAGAACACGTCCGCAAAATCTGCATAACACCCTGGCAATCCTGGCAAACTTAGCTGTGAGAGCCTGACTGGAAGGCTCAAGCAACTCCTGAAACAATCAGTACCCCAACTAAGAATCTCCCCAGAGACCCAGTCAAATTGAGGATTGTGGGCCCTTAACCAGGGTAACCCCAACACCAATGGGGCAAAAGTACAGACAGTCACATAAAAGGACAATTTTTCAGAGTGTGTGGCTCCAATAAACAAAGAAATCTGGGTAGTGCAAGAGGTAATTTTACCTTGGGATAATGGTTCCCCGTTTAACCCACAAATCTCAATTTCCGATGCCAAGGGTACTAAGGGAACAGAGTGTTTCAGGGCGAATTGGCGGTCCATAAAAAACCCGTCGGCCTCACTGTCCACAAAGGCCTCAGTCTTGACAGTTTGACCGAGGATCTTCAAGGTCACCGGAATGATAAAAGTCTTCTTGGGAAATTCTGACTTCTGGCCTGACAGGATATTTCCCATCACCCTCAGGCCCTGAAGTTTTCCGGCTTTTCTGGGCATGATACTACCACATGACCTTTATTCCCACAGTACAAACACAACCCCTGCTGTCTCCTCCGCGTCTTCTCACGCGAGGAGAGGCGGGTAGCCCCAATCTGCATAGGCTCCTCGGAAAATTCCTCAGAGTCTGAGGTTCCCTTGGAAGGAAGGAAATCTCAGTCTCCCTTTCAAGCCTACGCTCTCTCAGCCGTCTATCCACCCGGATGGATAACTGCATGAGCTGATCCAAGCTATCAGGCAAGGGATATTGTACCAGTTGGTCCTTTATCTGGTTAGAAAGACCTCTTCGGTACTGGTGTCTCAGGGCTGGGTCATTCCACTGGGTATCATGGGCCAACCTCCGAAACTCCGTACAGTAAACCTCAACTGGCCTTCGCCCTTGCTTAAGGATCGAAATCTGAGCCCCGGCTGAGGCCGTCTTGTCAGGGTCATCATACAACATGCCCAGTGCCGTAAAAAAAACAACACTTTTAAGCGACGGACAGTCAGGCTGCAACCCATATGCCCAGACCTGTGGGTCTCCTTGTAGCAAGGAAATCACTATGCCCACCCGCTGAATCTCCGACCCAGAAGACTGAGGCCTAAGCCGGAAGTATAGCTTGCAGCTCTCCTTGAAACAAAAGAACTGCGAGCGATCTCCAGAAAAACGATCCGGGAGATTTACTTTCGGCTCCTTAACCCCTGCGGGTGCTGCTGCTGCGGGAGCTCCGCCAGCAGCCTGGGAGGTGTGCATTTTAATGGACAAATCATTAAATTGTCGAGTCAGGACCTGCACCTGATCGACCACCTGTTGCAACGTATTTTGAGGGGTATGCTCCATATCCCACAAAATTTCAACAGGAGTATTAGGCTGCTGAATAAGTTATGCACACCAGTGCCTGCAGGAAAGTACTGGTGTCAGGACTGTTATGCACTCCAGTGCCTGCAGGAATGTACTGGTGTTTGAACTGTTATGCAAAACAAATGGACTCACAGACAGACTGGGGAATATGATATAACGTACACAGAAGGTGATAGGGTAACAAAATGCACACAAAGTGAACAGAGAAGCCCAGAGGCTAAGGAACTGGGTATCTCCCTTGTATTAGAACTGCTCAGATGGGAAAAGCAAGATGTTGTGTTTTAAGACGTAGAGAACCCGAAATGCTGTTGCTAAGGGCAACAGCAAAACCCTAAAGGGTTACCAACGGGTGTGGCAGTAAACTCCTTGGTCAGAGATGGAATGATAGACACAAGGAGAGTCTCCACAATCCTAATTCTCACTTGCAGTGCACAGGTTCAGCTTACTGCCACTAAACTGACCCCTGACACCTAGCACAGTGAGACAGGATTAGACAGGCAAGTCTTAGAATACAGCCGCAAACTTGCTAAGTTCACAGAGTAGTAACAGAACCCCAGCAAGCTAAACGACTGACTCCAGTCTTACTGCTAGGTCTGGATTGGCAGAGTGTAATACCAAATCCCCAGGCCTATTTGCAGTAAGCAACAAACAAATACAAAGCTACACAGTACTGGCTAACTTACAGAAACTGACTAACCAACAAAGATTCAGCAGCATCTGCTTACCCTGAAAAGAGGCCTTATAAAGCAGGTGCTGTCCACGCCCCACTCAGACCTTACAGACTGTGAGCACAAAAACCAGCACCAGATCCCCTGCCATGCACAGAGCCTATAACCACTGCACAGCAAAAGACCCAAACCGGAGTATCAGCTGCGCTCAGGTTACTCCGCTAGCACTTGTCTCCCGGTTGCCATGACGACATGGCAGCACAGGGCAGGAGACCCTAACACAACCCTAACTCTCTCCCTAGTGCCTATCCCTAATCCTCCACTCCTGCAGCCTAACTCTAACTCTTCCCCTTATTGCCTAACCTTAATGTTTCCAGAAATCAGTGGGAGTCAGTGGGTGAAGCCAAAGAACAGCCCTGAAAAAGTTGCTGTGAAGACAGCAACAGAAGAGCTGGAGAGGAGTGAGTGAAGTGATCGGCAGGTGGAAGGTGACCCAAGACATGGGGCATGAGGCAGCGCTTGAGAGTCAGAGTTGACATCTGAGAGAGAGTGAGTTCCAGAGAGTAGTATGTATGGAGCTCACTTGAGATGTCACAGTTCAGAGCTGAGTGGAAGCGGTTTGCAGGATCCACTGAGGAAGGCTATTCTACAAGTTGGCCATGATGGAGGAGATCGGGTCCCAGGGCCAGAGATTGTTCAGGAAAGTAGATGCATAACAAGTGTGGTTTTGGACTGTGTTTTACCATCAGGGCTAAAGAGCTACAGACAGATAAGATGGTAGGAGAAGAGGTTCCAATCGTGTGTTTAAACCATGTTACATCATATCGCTGGAGAAGTTGCTCAATGCAGAGCAGTGATGTAACTGGCCCAAGGGTTCATGTGGGTATTCCAGAAGGGTGCAGCAGTACTGTATATACTGCTGGAAAATTACTGAGAGATGAGCGGAGAAGGTAGGCAGGGGAGGCAGTGACTCATCTGCCATACACTTTTTACTCCATACTGGAGTATGGCAGGAGAAGCTCTGCATCACCTCATCGCACATCACTGATTCAGAGAGTTGTGGAACTACAAGTGCCAGAACACCATCACTAGGAGAGTTTATAATATTCTGTTTTATGCTTGTGGAAAGATCTGTGATACAAAGGGCCCAATTCAGATCTGATTGCAGCAGCAAACTTGTTAGCTAATGGACAAAGCCATGTGCACTGCGGGGGGGGGGGGGCAGATATAACATGTGCAGAGAGAGTTAGAATTGGGTGTGGTTTGTCCAAACTGAAATCTAAATTGCAGAGTAAAAATAAAGCAGCCAGTATTTAACCTGCACAGGAACAAAATAACCCACCCATCTAACTCTCTTTGTACATGTTATATCAGTCCCCCACCTGCTCTGCACATGGTTTTGCCCATTAGCTAACAAATTTGCTGCTGCGATCAGATCTGAATTAGGCCCAAAGACCATTCATGTGTCATAATAAATTGGAGAGATTAGCACAAAGAGGTCTGAGAGAAGACAAATATTCTAATTAAGGGGCACACAGTAAATGGCATGAACATTTATTATTTCCCCATTTATTATTATGAGTATCAGGAAAAATTAAAACAGTTTAGAAAATAGTCAGTTTAGAGACAGTTGTCATATTTAGACTATCACTGGTATTCTGCACTGAGGAATAACCGGGAACGTTATGCACAGCTGAACCAAAGTATTAGAGTAAGCAGGTAATAACAGTTATGAATAACATGACAAAATTATTGCTCAGGAACCAAAGGTCACAAATTTAAATTGGCAGTATGAATAAAAAATGTGCAGTCCGATTTCCATGGAAACCAAAACCACACGAAATACTGGTTTCTGAATACCGCCTCTTATTCCCATCAGACTCAGATACAAAAATGAGGCAAAACATCATCCTCCCAGCCAGGTGTGTCAAAACATTTTTGGTTGGGTTGGACAAGCTAGAATCTCAGTTTGGCACCCTAGCTCATGGCCAGCTTTGACGGTGGCCATGAGCTTGTGGTGCTGCTTGGCTTGTGAGGAGTCCTACCTCAAGGAGTACGGGGGGCGGAAACACTGGGGAGGAGGGGGCAGGTCTACTAAAAAGGAGGAGGCCAGGAGTCTTCAACCGCAGGAGATGGAATCAAGCAGTACAGTGTGAGGAAAAGAGGCAGTGGTACGATAGCAAAGCATAGGCACAATACCATGGGAGAGCAGAGGTGAGTCCGCCGTCTTGCCGCTGGGATCATCGGTAAGCAGGAGGCTGTGCATTATAGAGATAGGCTCCAGCGGCACGGCCCCTGCACTGTGGAGGAAGAGGTGTAAAGTATAGCAGCGACACCCACAAGAGTGACCCCAATTAACTCGCAGTTAACCGCAAAGTTCCCACCATTGGTTATCATGGAGCGCCGCTATGCTACATTGTAACCAGTGCGCTCCTCTTGATTGACAGGGCAGGAGCGCACAGCCAATCAGGAGAGTGCCATGACGTGGCGCTCCCTGATTGGCTGGCGGGACCCTCTTTGACAGGAGTCATGGGGGGTCCCGCCAGCCGAGGAAAGGGGTTCCATGTGTAAACTTTCAGTGACCCCTTTCAGTGCGTGGACCGGGTATTTAGTTTTATTACTTTAACAAGAAGTATGTGCATTACAACTAGAAAGAAGAGGACCGATCTACACATGATTGTTTGTAAGTATATATTTTATGTACAGGTACCCCATGGATTCTACTGGAGAAGAGGACAGAGGGCTCAGTGTCAACATAGGTAAGTATGTAAGTGTGCATGTATGTACATTAAAGTTGTATTTTCACGGTGTCTGTGGCGGGGGTTTGTAGTAGAACTACAGGTACCGGCGGGCCTGTCCCCCCCCCGCATGCTGGTACTTGTGGTTCTCCTAGCACCAGCTTGCGGGGGAGGCTTGCTGAGACTTGTAGTTCTGCTACAAAAAACAATATTCTTATTTTACACAAAAGGCTATCAGTCTCCCATCCACCGCCCATGGATTGGGGGGACAGCCTCGGGCTTCACCCATGGCCTTTGGGTGGCTAGAGGGGGGGACCCCTTGATCTAAGGGGTCCCCACTCCTCCAGGGTACCCCGGCCAGGGCTGACTAGTTGGGGATGTAATGCCAGGGCCGCAGGGACCAATATAAAAGTGTCCCCCAGCTGCGGCATTATGTCTCTGGCTAGTGGAGCCCGGTGCTGGTGTTTAAAATACGGGGGACCCCTACATTTTTTGTCCCCATATTTTTTGCACCAGGACCGGGTGGTTTAAATTGTTTAAATATGGAGGAGCCCCAGTCATTTTCCCCCCTGTATTTTTACAACCAGAACCGGCTCAAAGAGCCCGAGGCTGGTTATGGAGGGGGGACCCCACGCAATTTATTTTCCAAAATTTAACCCATTCCCACCCCTTCCCACTGATAAGCATGCATGGATCTCACTGATCCGTGCATGCCTATCAGAATACGGGGGGGAAAGCAGGTCTATTTGAGAACTGCTTTTTTAACGATTTGTACTTTTTCACGGCAGTGTTTGGCTTTTGACGGCAGTGATTGAGAATACGAATTTTTAGTAAATTACCGAGTTGTATAAAATAACAGGCGTGTTTGACCGATGGTGTATTCATTCGTATTTTTTTTCTCTGCCTACAAAAAAATACGAATGCCCTCATCACTGCCGTGATTTCAGTTTAGTAAATTCCAGAGATAACACTTTAACAAAAAACACAAAATCGGTCAAAATAGGGAGCTTAGTAATACCCCAGTGAATGTGCTCTAGTCCTAATGGCATTTATTTATTACACAGTGCAGTACCTCACAACAGTCCTGAGGCTGGATGTAAAAGAGTGCGAGACGGCCGCAGCTCCGAGACTCCGGCCGAACTCAAGCGTTTTTTTAAAGCAGCAAACATTTAAAAGGCAATACCTGGTTGGTTTTGCCTTGTAAATGTTTGCTGCTTTAAAAAACTATTACATCTTGCCCTTGATCTCCTGCATGTGTGAATGTGAAATGATTCAATGAATGCTGCCATGTTCCTAATACACCCTCTCCCTCCAGTCTCCTATGTGAAATGGCGCTCAATCATGAGGGAGGAACTTATTTGTAATTTAAAACACACAAGATCCTGCTCTGGGAAGATAACATTTTGCTTTGTTTTGTGATCCGAACATAGGGCCCGATTCCGACCTAATCGCTGTTGTGCAAAATCACACAGTGGCCGATTATGTGTATGCACCGCAATGTGCAGCGGCAGGAAGGTGCAAAAATTTTGATCGCTTGCCGTTCGCAAGGTGATTGATAGGAAGAGGACTGTTTTCTGGGAGTGTCAGGAAAAATGCAGGTGTTCTCAAGCTGTTTCTGGGAGGGTGTGTGACGTCAGCACCGGACCCAAACAGGCTGTTTGTATAGCACTGAAGCGGGTAAATTTACTAAGATGGGAGTTCTATTTAAGATGGGATGTTGCCCATAGCAACCAATCAGAGTACACGCATTATTTTCTAGAAGGTGCTAGATAAATGAGAAGTAGAATCTGATTGGTTGCTATGGGCAACATCCCATCTTAAATAGAACTCCCATCTTAGTAAATTTACTACAAGGAGTAAGTCCTGGGCTACACACAGACTGTAAAAATCATTTGATGGTGAGTGAGTTGCAAATGGATTTGCAGCTGTCCGCTGTCTGAAGAAGTTTTCACATGGCGTGCATATGCATTCACACACTTGCACGGGGCAGGTCCCTGGGTGGCGACTATCTGATTGCAGACCTCTGAAAATTTGCAGCAAGTTGTCATGTCTGATTCGGGCACATATAGTGGAAAGACCCAAGCCAGGGCTCATATTGATTTGCAATAGCCTACATCAGGTGTGTTTGGTTTCCATGGAAACTGAACCACACATCTCTAGTTCAGATGATATGTAAGAAAAAAATAGTCTGTAACGTTTCTGTGACGTTGTTCTGTGTGGAACACAGTATGTACTGTACTGAGAGAACAGATATGTAAATAAACATGCATTACCTAAAACCCTGCAGGGTACAGTTTGGATGCCTCAGTCCCTCACACAGAAGGTTTATTCCATAGTCCTCCAGAAAGTTCCCTGACAGGTCCAGCTTGGTCAGAGAGCAGTTCGCAGTAATAAGAGAGCAGACATCATCACAGCAGGATGGGGTCAGATCACATTGATATAACCTGATGAGAGATGAGGGATCTGCATTAGTTTGTTTCTTATAATTTTCTGCCTCACACTATGAATTTATGACTAAAATAACACAACTGTGTAAAGTAGCTACTGTACATTGCAATAACTAGAGATGAGCGGGTTCGGTTCCTCGGAATCCGAACCCGCCCGAACTTCAGGTTTTTTTTCACGGGTCCGAGCGACTCGGATCTTCCCGTCTTGCTCGGTTAACCCGAGCGCGCCCGAACGTCATCATCCCGCTGTCGGATTCTCGCGAGGCTCGGATTCTATCGCGAGACTCGGATTCTATATAAGGAGCCGCGCGTCACCGCCATTTTCACACATGCATTGAGATTCATAGGGAGAGGACGTGGCTGGCGTCCTCTCCGTTTATAGAGAAGAGAGTGAGACAGTAGAGAGAGACACAGTAGTAATTTTGGGGAGCATTAGGAGGAGTACTAGTAGTTACTTGCTGAAGTGATAGATAGTGTGACTGTATGTATATCTGACTTGTGGGGGAGACACTGACAGTGGGGAGCAGTTAGAGTCTGAGAGCAGGACTCAGGAGTACATATAACGTACAGTGCACACTTTTGCTGCCAGAGTGCCACAACTGCCATTGTGACCACACTGACCACCAGTATAATATATATTGTGATTGTCTGCTTAGGAGTACTACTTGCAAGTTGCTGATAGTGTGACCAGTGACCTGACCACCAGTTTAATAATCATTAATCACCACCAGTTTAATATATATATATATATATATATATATATATATATATATAAAATTGTATATAATATATATATAATATTGTATACCACCTACCAGTGGGTTTTTTTTTTTTTTCTTCTTTATACATACTACTAAAGTAGCTTACTGTAGCAGTCTGCGGTGCTGCTGAGCTGACAGTGTCCAGCAGGTCCGTCATCAGTCATTACATAATAAATATATATACCTGTCCGGCTGCAGTACTAGTGATACTATATATATATATATATATATACATATATATATTGATTTCATCTCATTATCATCCAGTCTATATTAGCAGCAGACACAGTACGTTTGTCCACGGCTGTAGCTACCTCTGTGTCGGCAGTCGCTCGTCCATCCATAATTGTATACCACCTACCCGTGTTTTTTTTTTTTCTTTCTTCTTTATACATACTACTATAGTAGCTTACTGTAGCAGTCTGCGGTGCTGCTGAGCTGACAGTGTCCAGCAGGTCCGTCATCAGTCATTACATAATAAATATATATACCTGTCCGGCTGCAGTACTAGTGATATTATATACATATATATATTGATTTCATCTCATTATCATCCAGTCTATATTAGCAGCAGACACAGTACGTTTGTCCACGGCTGTAGCTACCTCTGTGTCGGCAGTCGCTCGTCCATCCATAATTGTATACCACCTACCCGTGTTTTTTTTTTTTCTTTCTTCTTTATACATACTACTATAGTAGCTTACTGTAGCAGTCTGCGGTGCTGCTGAGCTGACAGTGTCCAGCAGGTCCGTCATCAGTCATTACATAATAAATATATATACCTGTCCGGCTGCAGTACTAGTGATACTATATATATATATATATATATACATATATATATTGATTTCATCTCATTATCATCCAGTCTATATTAGCAGCAGACACAGTACGTTTGTCCACGGCTGTAGCTACCTCTGTGTCGGCAGTCGCTCGTCCATCCATAATTGTATACCACCTACCCGTGTTTTTTTTTTTTCTTTCTTCTTTATACATACTACTATAGTAGCTTACTGTAGCAGTCTGCGGTGCTGCTGAGCTGACAGTGTCCAGCAGGTCCGTCATCAGTCATTACATAATAAATATATATACCTGTCCGGCTGCAGTACTAGTGATATTATATATATATATATATTGATTTCATCTCATTATCATCCAGTCTATATTAGCAGCAGACACAGTACGTTAGTCCACGGCTGTAGCTACCTCTGTGTCGGCAGTCGCTCGTCCATCCATAATTGTATACCACCTACCCGTGTTTTTTTTTTTTCTTTCTTCTTTATACATACTACTATAGTAGCTTACTGTAGCAGTCTGCGGTGCTGCTGAGCTGACAGTGTCCAGCAGGTCCGTCATCAGTCATTACATAATAAATATATATACCTGTCCGGCTGCAGTACTAGTGATATTATATATATATATATATATATATATATATATATATATTGATTTCATCTCATTATCATCCAGTCTATATTAGCAGCAGACACAGTACGGTAGTCCACGGCTGTAGCTACCTCTGTGTCGGCAGTCGCTCGTCCATCCATAATTGTATACCACCTACCCGTGGTTTTTTTTTCTTTCTTTCTTCTTTATACATACTACTATAGTAGCTTACTGTAGCAGTCTGCGGTGCTGCTGAGCTGACAGTGTCCAGCAGGTCCGTCATCAGTCATTACATAATAAATATATATACCTGTCCGGCTGCAGTACTAGTGATATTATATATATATATATATATTGATTTCATCTCATTATCATCCAGTCTATATTAGCAGCAGACACAGTACGGTAGTCCACGGCTGTAGCTACCTCTGTGTCGGCAGTCGCTCGTCCATCCATAAGTATACTAGTATCCATCCATCTCCATTGTTTACCTGTGGTGCCTTTTAGTTGTGCCTATTAAAATATGGAGAACAAAAATGTTGAGGTTCCAAAATTAGGGAAAGATCAAGATCCACTTCCACCTCGTGCTGAAGCTGCTGCCACTAGTCATGGCCGAGACGATGAAATGCCAGCAACGTCGTCTGCCAAGGCCGATGCCCAATGTCGTAGTACAGAGCATGTAAAATCCAAAACACCAAATATCATTAAAAAAAGGACTCAAAAATCTAAAAGAAAATTGTAGGAGGAGAAGCGTAAACTTGCCAATATGCCATTTACCACACGGAGTGGCAAGGAACGGCTGAGGCCCTGGCCTATGTTCATGGCTAGTGGTTCAGCTTCACATGAGGATGGAAGCACTCAGCCTCTCGCTAGAAAAATGAAAAGACTCAAGCTGGCAAAAGCACCGCAAAGAACTGTGCGTTCTTCGAAATTCCAAATCCACAAGGAGAGTCCAATTGTGTCGGTTGCGATGCCTGACCTTCCCAACACTGGACGTGAAGAGCATGCGCCTTCCACCATTTGCACGCCCCCTGCAAGTGCTGGAAGGAGCACCCGCAGTCCAGTTCCTGATAGTCAGATTGAAGATGTCAGTGTTGAAGTACACCAGGATGAGGAGGATATGGGTGTTGCTGGCGCTGGGGAGGAAATTGACCAGGAGGATTCTGATGGTGAGGTGGTTTGTTTAAGTCAGGCACCCGGGGAGACACCTGTTGTCCGTGGGAGGAATATGGCCATTGACATGCCTGGTGAAAATACCAAAAAAATCAGCTCTTCGGTGTGGAAGTATTTCAACAGAAATGCGGACAGCAGGTGTCAAGCCGTGTGTTGCCTTTGTCAAGCTGTAATAAGTAGGGGTAAGGACGTTAACCACCTCGGAACATCCTCCCTTATACGTCACCTGCAGCGCATTCATAATAAGTCAGTGACAAGTTCAAAAACTTTGGGTGACAGCGGAAGCAGTCCACTGACCAGTAAATCCCTTCCTCTTGTAACCAAGCTCACGCAAACCACCCCACCAACTCCCTCAGTGTCAATTTCCTCCTTCCCCAGGAATGCCAATAGTCCTGCAGGCCATGTCACTGGCAATTCTGACGATTCCTCTCCTGCCTGGGATTCCTCCGATGCATCCTTGCGTGTAACGCCTACTGCTGCTGGCGCTGCTGTTGTTGCTGCTGGGAGTCGATGGTCATCCCAGAGGGGAAGCCGTAAGACCACTTTTACTACTTCCACCAAGCAATTGACTGTCCAACAGTCCTTTGCGAGGAAGATGAAATATCACAGCAGTCATCCTGCTGCAAAGCGGATAACTGAGGCCTTGGCATCCTGGGTGGTGAGAAACGTGGTTCCGGTATCCATCATTACTGCAGAGCCAACTAGAGACTTGTTGGAGGTACTGTGTCCCCGGTACCAAATACCATCTAGGTTCCATTTCTCTAGGCAGGCGATACTGAAAATGTACACAGACCTCAGAAAAAGAGTCACCAGTGTCCTAAAAAATGCAGCTGTACCCAATGTCCACTTAACCACGGACATGTGGACAAGTGGAGCAGGGCAGGGTCAGGACTATATGACTGTGACAGCCCACTGGGTAAATGTATGGACTCCCGCCGCAAGAACAGCAGCGGCGGCACCAGTAGCAGCATCTCGCAAACGCCAACTCTTTCCTAGGCAGGCTACGCTTTGTATCACCGGTTTCCAGAATACGCACACAGCTGAAAACCTCTTACGGCAACTGAGGAAGATCATCGCAGAATGGCTTACCCCAATTGGACTCTCCTGCGGATTTGTGGCATCGGACAACGCCAGCAATATTGTGTGTGCATTAAATCTGGGCAATTTCCAGCACGTCCCATGTTTTGCACATACCTTGAATTTGGTGGTGCAGAATTATTTAAAAAACGACAGGGGCGTGCAAGAGATGCTGTCGGTGGCCAGAAGAATTGCGGGACACTTTCGGCGTACAGGCACCACGTACAGAAGACTGCAGCACAACCAAAAACTCCTGAACCTGCCCTGCCATCATCTGAAGCAAGAAGTGGTAACGAGGTGGAATTCAACCCTCTATATGCTTCAGAGGTTGGAGGAGCAGCAAAAGGCCATTCAAGCCTATACAATTGAGCACGATATAGGAGGTGGAATGACTTCACGTGTGGCAAGTTCAAAGGGCAGCAGAACCTTGCACAACGTTGAAATCATTCTCCACTGCGCTTGAGACAGGTGCGTCTCAAGCGCAGTGGAGAATGATTTCAACGTTGTGCAAGGTTCTGATGCCCTTTGAACTTGCCACACGTGAAGTCAGTTCAGACACTGCCAGCCTGAGTCAGGTCATTCCCCTCATCAGGCTTTTGCAGAAGAAGCTGGAGGCATTGAAGGAGGAGCTAAGACAGAGCGATTCCACTAGGCATGTGGGACTTGTGGATGGAGCCCTTAATTCGCTTAACAAGGATTCACGGGTGGTCAATCTGTTGAAATCAGAGCACTACATTTTGGCCACCGTGCTTGATCCTAGATTTAAAACCTACCTTGGATCTCTCTTTCCGGCACACACAAGTCTGCTGGGGTTCAAAGACCTGCTGGTGAGAAAATTGTCAAGTCAAGCGGAACGCGACCTGTCAACATCTCCTCCTTCACATTCTCCCGCAACTGGGGGTGCGAGGAAAAGGCTCAGAATTCCGAGCCCACCCGCTGGCGGTGATGCAGGGCAGTCTGGAGCGACTGCTGATGCTGACATATGGTCCGGACTGAAGGACCTGCCAACGATTACGGACATGTCGTCTACTGGCACTGCATATGATTCTCTCCCCATTGAAAGAATGGTGGAGGATTATATGAGTGACCGCATCCAAGTGGGCACGTCAGACAGTCCCTTGCACAAACTGGCTTTATTCTACCTAAGTTGCCCTCCCACAAGTGTGTACTCCGAAAGAGTGTTTAGTGCCGCCGCTCACCTTGTCAGCAATCGGCGTACAAGGTTACTTCCAGAAAATGTGGAGAAGATGATGTTCATTAAAATTAATTATAATCAATTCCTCCGTGGAGACATTGACCAGCAGCAATTGCCTCCACAAAGTACACGGGGAGCTGAGATGGTGGATTCCAGTGGGGACGAATTGATAATCTGTGAGGAGGGGGATGTACACGGTGATATATCGGAGGATGATGATGAGGTGGACATCTTGCCTCTGTAGAGCCAGTTTGTGCAAGGAGAGATTAATTGTTTCTTTTTTGGTGGGGGTCCAAACCAACCCGTCATTTCAGTCACAGTCGTGTGGCAGACCCTGTCACCGAAATGATGGGTTGGTTAAAGTGTGCATGTCCTGTTTATACAACATAAGGGTGGGTGGGAGGGCCCAAGGACAATTCCATCTTGCACCTCTTTTTTCTTTCATTTTTCTTTGCGTCATGTGCTGTTTGGGGAGTGTTTTTTGGAAGGGCCATCCTGCGTGACACTGCAGTGCCACTCCTAGATGGGCCAGGTGTTTGTGTCGGCCACTAGGGTCGCTTAGCTTACTCACACAGCTACCTCATTGCGCCTCTTTTTTTCTTTGCGTCATGTGCTGTTTGGGGAGTATTTTTTGGAAGGGCCATCCTGCGTGACACTGCAGTGCCACTCCTAGATGGGCTAGGTGTTTGTGTCGGCCACTAGGGTCGCTTATCTTACTCACACAGCTACCTCATTGCGCCTCTTTTTTCTTTGCGTCATGTGCTGTTTGGGGAGTGTTTTTTGGAAGGGACATCCTGCGTGACAGATGCACTGGACTTTGTGAGAGGTGGCAGCATTGAAGCACTCAAACCACATGATTTGAGGCCAACTAAAATCTTTTATCTATCCAGTGGTGTACAAAACACCTATTATATGGGTCTGTTTTAATTTTATAGACCTACTTCACCAATATTTGACTGTTTTTATAAATAATAGTCAAAGGAATTGTCTCTCTGGTTTCAATCTATGAGTCCATTAGATCTAATACCCCTGAAGAAGTCCTAAGGGACGAAACGCGTTAGATTCTACATCTGATTAAAACCTGATTGGTATATATTTGAATTGGGTACTGTAATTGAGCCAAAACTTGATTGGTGTATATCGAAATCTGTTGATGTTGTATCCATCCTGTATGATAACAATGTTATTTGAAAAGATGAAGTAGAGACATACATTGTATTTTAAGAATAAATTTTAAACTATATTGATTGTCTGTATTAAGTCACTAGCGCCCTCAGATTCTGTATGTATATATATATATATATATATATATGGACTTATACACCAGTACCACTGTAATCATATGGCTGGATCACTGGACTTATACAGCAGGATCACTGGACTTATACGGCAGGATCACTGGATTTATACGGCAGGATCACTGGAATTATACACCAGTATCACAGGAATTATACGGCAATATCACTGGAATTATATGGCAGTATCACATTTATTAAAAGGCAGGATCACTGGACTTATACGGCAAGATCACTGGAATTATACGCCAGTACCGCAGAACATATACGGCAGTATCAATGGACATATACGGCAGTATGTGTTCACTATGATATGCCGGCGGTCGGGCTCCCGGCGACCATCATACCGGCACCGGGAGCCCGAATGCCTGCTTACAGACAGTGTGGCGAGCGCAAATGAGCCCCTTGCGGGCTCGCTGCGCTCGCCGCGCTACGCGCGACACTATTTTATTCTCCCTCCAGGGGCTTCGTGGACCCCCACGAGGGAGAATAAGTGTCGGTATGCCGGCTGCCGGGATCCCGGCGCCGGTATACTGTGCGCCGGGATTCCGTCAGTTGGCATACAGAAGACCACCCGGCAGTATCACTGGGCATATACGGCAGTATCAATGGAGAGATACGGCAGTATCACTGGACATGTATGGCAGAATCACTGGACTGTATTTGTATGCCAGTACCACTGTAATTATATGGCAGGATCACTGTAATTATATAGCAGTATCACAGGAATTATACAGCAACATCACAGAAATTATACGGCAATATCACTGGAATTATACAGCAGTATCACGGGAATTATACGTCAGTATCACAGGATTTATACGGCAATATCACAGGAATTAAATGGCAGTATCACGGGAATTATGCGGCAATTTCACTGGAATTATACGCCAGTATCATGGGAAATATAAGGCAATATCACTGGAATTATATGGCAGTATCACAGGAATTATACGGCAATATCATTGGAATTATATGCCATTATCACAGGAATAATACGGCAAATTCACTGGAATTATACGCCAGTATCACAGGAATTATACGGCAGTATCACAAGAATCATACTGCAATATCACGGGAATTATACAGCAATATCACTGGAATGAAACGGCAGTGTCACAAGAATTATACGCCAATATCACAGGAATTATACGGCAGTATCACGGGAATTATACGCCAGTATCACAGGAATTATCGGGCAATATCACGGGAATTACACGCCAGTATCATGGGAATTATACACCCGTAGCACAGGAATTATACGCCAAAATCACTGGAATTATACGGTAATATCACTGGAATTATACGCCAGTATCACAGGAATTATACGGCAATATCACAGAAATTATACGGCAATATCACTGGAATTTTACGGCAGTATCACAGGAATTTTACAGCAATATCACTGGAATTATACACAATATCACAGGAATTATACGGCAATATCACTGGAATTATACACCCATATCAAAGGAATTATACAGCAATATCACAGGAATTATACAGCAATATCACTGGAATTATACGTCAGTATCACGGGAAATATACGGCAATATCACTTGAATTATACGGAAGTATCACAGGAATTATACGGCAATATCACAGGAATTATACGGCAATATCACTGGAAATATACGCCAGTATCACTGAAATTATACGGCAGTATCACTGGAATTATACGGCAGTATCACAGGAATTATACGGCAATATCACAGGAATTATACGGCAATATCACTGTAATTATACAGCAATATCACTGTAATTATACGGCAGTATCACAAGAATTATACGACAGTATCACAGGAATTATACGGCAATTACACTGGAATTATAATGCAGTATCACAGGAATTATACGGCAAAATCATTGGAATTATATGCCATTATCACAGGAATAATACGGCAAATTCACTGGAATTATACGCCAGTATCACAGGAATTATACGGCAGTATCACAAGAATCATACTGCAATATCACGGGAATTATACGGCAATATCACTGGAATGAAACGGCAGTGTCACAAGAATTATACGCCAATATCACAGGAATTATACGGCAGTATCACGGGAATTATACGCCAGTATCACAGGAATTATCGGGCAATATCACGGGAATTACACGCCAGTATCATGGGAATTATACACCCGTAGCAAGGAATTATACGCCAAAATCACTGGAATTATACGGTAATATCACTGGAATTATACGCCAGTATCACAGGAATTATACGGCAATATCACAGAAATTATACGGCAATATCACTGGAATTTTACGGCAGTATCACAGGAATTTTACAGCAATATCACTGAAATTATACACAATATCACAGGAATTATACGGCAATATCACAGGAATTATACAGCAATATCACTGGAATTATACGTCAGTATCACGGGAAATATACGGCAATATCACTTGAATTATACGGAAGTATCACAGGAATTATACGGCAATATCACAGGAATTATACGGTAATATCACTGGAATTATACGCCAGTATCACTGAAATTATACAGCAGTATCACTGGAATTATACGGCAGTATCACAGGAATTATACGGCAATATCACAGGAATTATACGGCAATATCACTGTAATTATACAGCAATATCACTGTAATTATACGGCAGTATCACAAGAATTATACGGCAATTACACTGGAATTATAATGCAGTATCACAGGAATTACACGGCAATATCATTGGAATTATATGCCATTATCACGGGAATAATACGGCAATTTCACTGGAATTATACGCCAGTACCACTGTAATTATATGGCAGGATCACTGTAATTATATGGCAGTATCACAGGAATTATACAGCAACATCACAGAAATTATACGGCAATATCACTGGAATTATACAGCAGTATCACGGGAATTATACGTCAGTATCACAGGATTTATACGGCAATATCACAGGAATTATATGGCAGTATCACGGGAATTATACAGCAATTTCACTGGAATTATGCGCCAGTATCACGGGAAATATAAGGCAATATCGCTGGAATTATACGCCAATATAATTAGAATTATATGCCATTATCACGGGAATAATACAGCAATTTCACTGGAATTATACGCCAGTATCACAGGAATTATACGGCAGTATCACAGGAATCATACGGCAATATCACGGGAATTATACGACAAGATCACTGGAATGATACGGCAGTGTCACAGGAATTATACGGCAGTGTCACAGGAATTATACGGCAATATCACAGGAATTATACGGCCGTATCACGGGAATTATATGCCAGTATCACAGGAATTAACCGGCAATATCACAGGAATTACACGCCAGTATCATGGGAATTATATGCCAGTTTCACAGGAATTATACGCCAAAATCACTGGAATTATACGGTAATATCACTTGAATTATACGCCAGTATCACAGGAATTATACGGCAATATCACAGAAATTATACGGCAATATCATTGGAATTTTATGCCAGTATCCCAGGAATTATACAGCAATATCACTGAAATTATACGCAATATCACAGGAATTATACGGCAATATCACTGGAATTATACACCCGTATCACAGGAATTATACGGCAATATCACAGGAATTATACAGCAATATCACTGGAATTATATGCCAGTATCACGGGAAATATACGGCAATATCACTGGAATTATACACCCGTATCACAGGAATTATACGGCAATATCACAGGAATTATACAGCAATATCACTGGAATTATATGCCAGCATCACGGGAAATATACGGCAATATCACTTGAATTATATGGTAGTATCACAGGAATTATACGGCAATATCACAGGAATTATACGGCAATATCACTGGAAATATAGACTAGTATCACTGGAATTATAAAGCAGTATCACTGGAATTATACAGCAGTATCACAGGAAATACACAGCAATATCACAGGAGTTATACGGCAATATCACTGGAATTATACGCCAATATCACAGGAATTATACGACAATATCACTGTAATTATACGGCAGTATCACGAGAATTATCCGCCAGTATCACGGGAATTATACGGCAATATCACTGGAATTATATACCAGTATCACTGGAATTATACAGCAATATCACGGGAATTATACGCCAATATCACTGGAATTATACGCCAGTATCACGGGAATTATACGCCAATATCACTGGAATTATACGCCAGTATCACGGGAATTATACGCCAGTAACACTGGATATATGGCAGCAGAGGACACCACCACTGTGACTGGTCACTGGACGGATGCTATACAAGACACTATTCCTGGTCTGATGCAGGACAACACAGCACCACTGGAAGGGACTTATACAGCTACACTAGATATATGGCATTAGAGGACACCACCACTGCGACTGCTCACTGAACTGATGCTGCACAACAAACTACCCCTGGTCTGATGCAAGACAACACAGCAAAACTGCAAGGAACTAATATAGCAGCACTGGGGACATATAGTAGCAGAGGACACCACCACTGTGACTGGCTGGACTGATGCACCATAAGACACTACACTGGACTGAGCAGCACAAGACAGCACTGGAATCGCCACCCCACTTTCCCGTACACACAGACACTGAGGACGGAGATACGTCCTTTCACTACACTCTCCGAGACTGGAGTGAAAATGGCGGCGACGCGCGGGTCCTTATATGCAATCCTCGTTCTGGTTTCCGAGTGAGGCACAAAAAACCTGAGCCTTACTCGGTTCCGGACTCGGGTAGGGAAGTTCGGTAGGGTTCGGATCTCAGGGATCCAAACCCTCACATCTCTAGTTGAGGCACGACTACATACTCAGCATGCAATACAATCTCCACCAATGGGTGGCTAATGCTCCACTAATCCAGTACTTTAGAGCGAATAGTGGTGGATTGATCTACAAGCTCTTGCAAATGGTCAGTGATGTATGTACGTACTGCATTCTGTACACACAGACCAATGGTCAGATGGAGAGAGTAAAGAGAAAAAAAGTGTATAGAGACGCAAACGAACGTGTCAAAACACTTGTCCTTTGCCATGTTAGTGTATACAGACTCAGACACAACAAGCAATACTGTAGTTTATATAAATGCAAATCATGATGTACTGTAGAACGTGTTACAAACTATGGTCCATTAACGATAAGGATACAGTATGATGAGCGTCCAAGTCCGCTACACAAAAACCAATGTGAGGGGATCACTGCTTACAGTACATTTACACATGAGCTTGTGCAGTTGTCATAAGCCATCATGTCCAAGGGTTAAGGTGTGCTGCTTCCCATGCTAAGAGTCTTGGGTTCGATTTCCACAGTGCGAATACATGTTTGTTTTTTGTGACACTTCATTATTATTATTTTTTTTTGTAATCTATAGTAATATACCTTCACATTCAATAGTAGTGTGCACACAGATTTTACATAAATCAAGACACAAATGCAGGAGCGTCACTTTCCGCTATTTTAAATACACAGCGGCTATGGGGATAAGCGAGCTCCATGCACCGTACGGTACAAATACAGTACAGTAGCAGGCCAGACTCAATCACAGAGCGGATTGACAAAATGGCTGCCGCTCGTGACCCAGTGCCTCATAGATGCCCACAGCAACTAAATGGAGCAAGTGACGGTATCGATAGTGCAAGAAGGAGCATCTCTATACACTAGTTAAAATTAGAGATGAGCGCCTGAAATTTTTCGGGTTTTGTGTTTTGGTTTTGGGTTCGGTTCCGCGGCCGTGTTTTGGGTTCGACCGCGTTTTGGCAAAACCTCACCGAATTTTTTTTGTCGGATTCGGGTGTGTTTTGGATTCGGGTGTTTTTTTCAAAAAACCCTAAAAAACAGCTTAAATCATAGAATTTGGGGGTAATTTTAATCCCAAAGTATTATTAACCTCAAAAAACATAATTTACACTCATTTTCAGCCTATTCTGAACACATCACACCTCACAATATTATTTTTAGTCCTAAAATTTGCACCGAGGTCGCTGTGTGAGTAAGATAAGCGACCCTAGTGGCCGACACAAACACCGGGCCCATCTAGGAGTGGCACTGCAGTGTCACGCAGGATGTCCCTTCCAAAAAACCCTCCCCAAACAGCACATGACGCAAAGAAAAAAAGAGGCGCAATGAGGTAGCTGACTGTGTGAGAAAGATAAGCGACCCTAGTGGCCGACACAAACACCGGGCCCATCTAGGAGTGGCACTGCAGTGTCACGCAGGATGTCCCTTCCAAAAAACCCTCCCCAAACAGCACATGACGCAAAGAAAAAAAGAGGCGCAATGAGGTAGCTGACTGTGTGAGAAAGATAAGCGACCCTAGTGGCCGACACAAACACCGGGCCCATCTAGGAGTGGCACTGCAGTGTCACGCAGGATGTCCCTTCCAAAAAACCCTCCCCAAACAGCACATGACGCAAAGAAAAAAAGAGGCGCAATGAGGTAGCTGACTGTGTGAGAAAGATAAGCGACCCTAGTGGCCGACACAAACACCGGGCCCATCTAGGAGTGGCACTGCAGTGTCACGCAGGATGTCCCTTCCAAAAAACCCTCCCCAAACAGCACATGACGCAAAGAAAAAAAGAGGCGCAATGAGGTAGCTGACTGTGTGAGAAAGATAAGCGACCCTAGTGGCCGACACAAACACCGGGCCCATCTAGGAGTGGCACTGCAGTGTCACGCAGGATGTCCCTTCCAAAAAACCCTCCCCAAACAGCACATGACGCAAAGAAAAAAAGAGGCGCAATGAGGTAGCTGTGTGAGTAAGATTAGCGACCCTAGTGGCCGACACAAACACCGGGCCCATCTAGGAGTGGCACTGCAGTGTCACGCAGGATGTCCCTTCCAAAAAACCCTCCCCAAACAGCACATGACGCAAAGAAAAAAAGAGGCGCAATGAGGTAGCTGACTGTGTGAGAAAGATAAGCGACCCTAGTGGCCGACACAAACACCGGGCCCATCTAGGAGTGGCACTGCAGTGTCACGCAGGATGTCCCTTCCAAAAAACCCTCCCCAAACAGCACATGACGCAAAGAAAAATAAAAGAAAAAAGAGGTGCAAGATGGAATTGTCCTTGGGCCCTTCCCACCCACCCTTATGTTGTATAAACAGGACATGCACACTTTAACCAACCCATCATTTCAGTGACAGGGTCTGCCACACGACTGTGACTGAAATGACGGGTTGGTTTGGACCCCCAATCAAAAAGAAGCAATTAATCTCTCCTTGCACAAACTGGCTCTACAGAGGCAAGATGTCCACCTCATCATCATCCTCCGATATATCACCGTGTACATCCCCCTCCTCACAGATTATCAATTCGTCCCCACTGGAATCCACCATGTCAGCTCCCTGTGTACTTTGTGGAGGCAATTGCTGCTGGTCAATGTCTCCGCGGAGGAATTGATTATAATTCATTTTAATGAACATCATCTTCTCCACATTTTCTGGATGTAACCTCGTACGCCGATTGCTGACAAGGTGAGCGGCGGCACTAAACACTCTTTCGGAGTACACACTTGTGGGAGGGCAACTTAGGTAGAATAAAGCCAGTTTGTGCAAGGGCCTCCAAATTGCCTCTTTTTCCTGCCAGTATAAGTACGGACTGTGTGACGTGCCTACTTGGATGCGGTCACTCATATAATCCTCCACCATTCTATCAATGGTGATAGAATCATATGCAGTGACAGTAGACGACATGTCCGTAATGGTTGTCAGGTCCTTCAGTCCGGACCAGATGTCAGCATCAGCAGTCGCTCCAGACTGCCCTGCATCACCGCCATCGGGTGGGCTCGGAATTCTGAGCCTTTTCCTCGCACCCCCAGTTGCGGGAGAATGTGAAGGAGGAGATGTTGACAGGTCGCGTTCCGCTTGACTTGACAATTTTCTCACCAGCAGGTCTTTGAAACCCAGCAGACTTGTGTGCGCCGGAAAGAGAGATCCAAGGTAGGTTTTAAATCTAGGATCGAGCACGGTGGCCAAAATGTAGTGCTCTGATTTTAACATATTGACCACCCGTGAATCCTTGTTAAGCGAATTAAGGGCTCCATCCACAAGTCCCACATGCCTAGCGGAATCGCTCTGTCTTAGCTCCTCCTTCAATGTCTCCAGCTTCTTCTGCAAAAGCCTGATGAGGGGAATGACCTGACTCAGGCTGGCAGTGTCTGAACTGACTTCACGTGTGGCAAGTTCAAAGGGCATCAGAACCTTGCACAACGTTGAAATCATTCTCCACTGCGCTTGAGACAGGTGCATTCCACCTCCTATATCGTGCTCAGTTGTATAGGCTTGAATGGCCTTTTGCTGCTCCTCCAACCTCTGAAGCATATAGAGGGTTGAATTCCACCTCGTTACCACCTCCTGCTTCAGATGATGGCAGGGCAGGTTCAGGCGTTTTTGGTGGTGCTCCAGTCTTCTGTACGTGCTGCCTGTACGCCGAAAGTGTCCCGCAATTTTTCTGGCCACCGCCAGCATCTCTTGCACGCCCCTGTCGTTTTTTAAAAAATTCTGCACCACCAAATTCAAGGTATGTGCAAAACATGGGACGTGCTGGAATTTGCCCAGATTTAATGCACGCACAATATTGCTGGCGTTGTCCGATGCCACAAATCCACAGGAGAGTCCAATTGGGGTAAGCCATTCCGCGATGATCTTCCTCAGTTGCCGTAAGAGGTTTTCAGCTGTGTGCGTATTCTGGAAACCGGTGATACAAAGCGTAGCCTGCCTAGGAAAGAGTTGGCGTTTGCGAGATGCTGCTACTGGTGCCGCCGCTGCTGTTCTTGCGGCGGGAGTCCATACATCTACCCAGTGGGCTGTCACAGTCATATAGTCCTGACCCTGCCCTGCTCCACTTGTCCACATGTCCGTGGTTAAGTGGACATTGGGTACAACTGAATTTTTTAGGACACTGGTGAGTCTTTTTCTGAGGTCCGTGTACATTTTCGGTATCGCCTGCCTAGAGAAGTGGAACCTAGATGGTATTTGGTAACGGGGGCACACTGCCTCAATAAAATGTCTAGTTCCCTGTGAACTAACGGCGGATACCGGACGCACGTCTAACACCAACATAGTTGTCAAGGCCTCAGTTATCCGCTTTGCAGCAGGATGACTGCTGTGATATTTCATCTTCCTCGCAAAGGACTGTTGAACAGTCAATTGCTTACTGGAAGTAGTACAAGCGGGCTTACGACTTCCCCTCTGGGATGACCATCGACTCCCAGCAGCAACAACAGCAGCGCCAGCAGCAGTAGGCGTTACACGCAAGGATGCATCGGAGGAATCCCAGGCAGGAGAGGAATCGTCAGAATTGCCAGTGACATGGCCTGCAGGACTATTGGCATTCCTGGGGAAGGAGGAAATTGACACTGAGGGAGTTGGTGGGGTGGTTTGCGTGAGCTTGGTTACAAGAGGAAGGGATTTACTGGTCAGTGGAGTGCTTCCGCTGTCACCCAAAGTTTTTGAACTTGTCACTGACTTATTATAAATGCGCTGCAGGTGACGTATAAGGGAGGATGTTCCGAGGTGGTTAACGTCCTTACCCCTACTTATTACAGCTTGACAAAGGGAACACACGGCTTGACACCTGTTGTCCGCATTTCTGGTGAAATACCTCCACACCGAAGAGCTGATTTTTTTGGTATTTTCACCTGGCATGTCAACGGCCATATTCCTCCCACGGACAACAGGTGTCTCTCCGGGTGCCTGACTTAAACAAACCACCTCACCATCAGAATCCTCCTGGTCAATTTCCTCCCCAGCGCCAGCAACACCCATATCCTCCGCATCCTGGTGGACTTCAACACTGACATCTTCAATCTCACTATCAGGAACTGGACTGCGGGTGCTCCTTCCAGCACTTGCAGGGGGCGTGCAAATGGTGGAAGGCGCATGCTCTTCACATCCAGTGTTGGGAAGGTCAGGCATCGCAACCGACACAATTGGACTCTCCTTGTGGATTTGGGATTTCGAAGAACGCACAGTTCTTTGCTGTGCTTTTGCCAGCTTGAGTCGTTTCATTTTTCTAGCGAGAGGCTGAGTGCTTCCATCCTCATGTGAAGCTGAACCACTAGCCATGAACATAGGCCAGGGCCTCAGCCGTTCCTTGCCACTCCGTGTGGTAAATGGCATATTGGCAAGTTTACGCTTCTCCTCCGACAATTTTATTTTAGGTTTTGGAGTCCTTTTTTTTCTGATATTTGGTGTTTTGGATTTGACATGCTCTGTACTATGACATTGGGCATCGGCCTTGGCAGACGACGTTGCTGGCATTTCATCGTCTCGGCCATGACTAGTGGCAGCAGCTTCAGCACGAGGTGGAAGTGGATCTTGATCTTTCCCTAATTTTGGAACCTCAACTTTTTTGTTCTCCATATTTTATAGGCAGAACTAAAAGGCACCTCAGGTAAACAATGGAGATGGATGGATTGGATACTAGTATACAATTATGGACGGACTGCCACGGTTAGGTGGTATAAAAAAACCACGGTTAGGTGGTATATAATAATACAATTCTGGTCGGACGGACTGCCTGCCGAGTGCCGACACAGAGGTAGCCACAGCCGTGAACTACCGCACTGTACACTGGTTGATAAAGAGATAGTAGTATACTCGTAACAATTAGTATGACACTATGACGGTATAAAGAATGAAAAAAAAACCACGGTTAGGTGGTATATAATAATACAATTCTGGTCGGACGGACTGCCTGCCGAGTGCCGACACAGAGGTAGCCACAGCCGTGAACTACCGCACTGTACACTGGTTGATAAAGAGATAGTAGTATACTCGTAACAATTAGTATGACACTATGACGGTATAAAGAATGAAAAAAAACCCACGGTTAGGTGGTATATAATAATACAATTCTGGTCGGACGGACTGCCTGCCGAGTGCCGACACAGAGGTAGCCACAGCCGTGAACTACCGCACTGTACACTGGTTGATAAAGAGATAGTAGTATACTCGTAACAATTAGTATGACACTATGACGGTATAAAGAATGAAAAAAAAACCACGGTTAGGTGGTATATAATAATACAATTCTGGTCGGACGGACTGCCTGCCGAGTGCCGACACAGAGGTAGCCACAGCCGTGAACTACCGCACTGTACACTGGTTGATAAAGAGATAGTAGTATACTCGTAACAATTAGTATGACACTATGACGGTATAAAGAATGAAAAAAAAACCACGGTTAGGTGGTATATAATAATACAATTCTGGTCGGACGGACTGCCTGCCGAGTGCCGACACAGAGGTAGCCACAGCCGTGAACTACCGCACTGTACACTGGTTGATAAAGAGATAGTAGTATACTCGTAACAATTAGTATGACACTATGACGGTATAAAGAATGAAAAAAAAACCACGGTTAGGTGGTATATAATAATACAATTCTGGTCGGACGGACTGCCTGCCGAGTGCCGACACAGAGGTAGCCACAGCCGTGAACTACCGCACTGTACACTGGTTGATAAAGAGATAGTAGTATACTCGTAACAATTAGTATGACACTATGACGGTATAAAGAATGAAAAAAAAACCACGGTTAGGTGGTATATAATAATACAATTCTGGTCGGACGGACTGCCTGCAGAGTGCCGACACAGAGGTAGCCACAGCCGTGAACTACCGCACTGTACACTGGTTGATAAAGAGATAGTAGTATACTCGTAACAATTAGTATGACACTATGACGGTATAAAGAATGAAAAAAAAACCACGGTTAGGTGGTATATAATAATACAATTCTGGTCGGACGGACTGCCTGCCGAGTGCCGACACAGAGGTAGCCACAGCCGTGAACTACCGCACTGTACACTGGTTGATAAAGAGATAGTAGTATACTCGTAACAATTAGTATGACACTATGACGGTATAAAGAATGAAAAAAAAACCACGGTTAGGTGGTATATAATAATACAATTCTGGTCGGACGGACTGCCTGCAGAGTGCCGACACAGAGGTAGCCACAGCCGTGAACTACCGCACTGTACACTGGTTGATAAAGAGATAGTAGTATACTCGTAACAATTAGTATGACACTATGACGGTATAAAGAATGAAAAAAAAAACCACGGTTAGGTGGTATATAATAATACAATTCTGGTTGGACGGACTGCCTGCAGAGTGCCGACACAGAGGTAGCCACAGCCGTGAACTACCGCACTGTACACTGGTTGATAAAGAGATAGTAGTATACTCGTAACAATTAGTATGACACTATGACGGTATAAAGAATGAAAAAAAAACCATGGTTAGGTGGTATATAATAATACAATTCTGGTTGGACGGACTGCCTGCAGAGTGCCGACACAGAGGTAGCCACAGCCGTGAACTACCGCACTGTACTGTGTCTGCTGCTAATATAGACTGGTTGATATTTAAAGAGATAGTAGTATACAACAATACTATACTGGTGGTCAGGCACTGGTCACCACTCCTGCAGCAAAAGTGTGCACTGTTAATTAATATAATATTATGTACTCCTGGCTCCTGCTAACAACCTGCAGTGCTCCCCAGTCTCCCCCACAATTAATTATAAGCTTTTATACATTGATGACTGTGCAGCACACTGGGCTGAGCTGAGTGCACACAGACTGAGTCACACTGTGTGACTGTGCTGTGTATCGTTTTTTTTTTCAGGCAGAGAACGGATATAGCAGAGAACGGATATATTATATTAAATAAAAGTTAACTAGTAAAACAAACAACTGCACTGGTCACTGACTGTGGTAAACTAACTCTGTCTGCGACTCTGCAGTCTGCACAATCTCTCTCTATCTATTCTAATGGAGAGGACGCCAGCCACGTCCTCTCCCTATCAATCTCAATGCACGTGTGAAAATGGCGGCGACGCGCGGCTCCTTATATAGAATCCGAGTCTCGCGAGAATCCGACAGCGTCATGATGACGTTCGGGCGCGCTCGGGTTAACCGAGCAAGGCGGGAAGATCCGAGTCGCTCGGACCCGTGAAAAAAAAGGTGAAGTTCGTGCGGGTTCGGATTCAAAGAAACCGAACCCGCTCATCTCTAGTTAAAATACAGTATACTGTATACACAATGGCAATGAGGTCCCATAGAATGAGCAATTAATAAAAATAATATTTTTTTCTGACACTTTATAAAAAAAATAGTTTTGGGGTAATCTACTGTGATAGAACCTTCACATTCAATAGAAATATGCACACAGAATTGACATTAATAAGAGCAAAGCTTCATGAGCGTCTATTTCCGCTATCTAAAATACACCCGCAGACATATCAATAAATAAAAAATATAGTAGTGTATGCAGTCGCAACTACAGCGTTTGAGCAATACTGTAATTCATTGACATTAGAGAATATGTGTTGTTCTGTATGAGAAGGGACACAAGAGCTTGTGTCTGCACTTCTTATCAGCTCTTCAATTACTTACTGTCTATATTAGTCCTGTGTTGTCAATTTATTGGAACCTGACCTCCCTGTTTGTCTGTGAAATGAGCAGGGGGAAGGGAGGAGTGGGATGGGGGTGGGGGGGGGGGGGAGGTGTTGGCTAAATACCATGTCATACAGAAAGTATTCATTCTCTCATCTGCTGACGTGTCCAATATGAGCGTCTTTCAGCATTGCCCTGTAGCCTGCAAAACCTGTGCTGTCGCTCACTCCATAGCTGAGGGCTTCCACAGGGCAAGGGATAATGGGCGGCAGCCATTTTGTCAACTTGCTATGCGATCAAGTCCGGTGTATCGTAATGTGCATAAAGCTCGCTCATCCCTAGCGCCTTGGTGTACTTTAGCTAGGGTATTCAGACGCTCCTTCAGCTTTGCCCTGTAACTTGCAAAATCTATGCAGTCATTGGCTCCATAGCTGAGGGCTACCACGAGGCAAGGGGTCACGGGTGGTAGCCATTTCAATCGAGTCTGGCCTACTACAGTATTGTAAGTGTACCGTACGGTGCATAGAACCTTATCCTTGTAGCCGCTGTGTATTTTACAGTAGATACGATCCTGCTGCTTAGCCCCGCTTTATGTAAAACTTGTGTGCGCTTTGCCCTGCTTTACTGTATATAAAACTTGTGTACAATAGATACAAAAATAAAAAATTTATAAAGTGTCAGGAAAAAATTAACAGCATTCGCACTTTGGGAATCAAACCCGGGACTCTAAGCATGGGAGGCGGAACACTTCACCACTCGGACACGTCACCGAATGACAGATGCATAAGCCCATTGGTTTTGATTATGCCGCAATCGGTACGGGATTTGGACGCTCACATATTCCTAACATCAACAGACCACACTGTACCTGTAACACGTTTCTTTGCGTTTGTATACACTACTGGTTTTATTTGTTGATTTGTCTGCGGGACTTGGACGCTCACATATTCCTAACGTCAATATACGTCAATGGACTATACTGTGGCTTTATTTGTAATGTCTGTACACTGTAATATACTGTATGACATACTGTAGCATATTGTAGTGTAATGAGACGCACCAGTAAAGTAGTTCTTACTATGTCTTTTGGTATGGTATTTTAATGGAGACCACACGCATGCAATGATGATCGCAGGTATTACACTTAAAGGTAACGCCAAACACTCTGTGCGCCTCCCTACATCTAGGCGCGCCTCCTTGCACCCAGGCACACTGCGTATGGCCGATCGCGACTAATGCCTCAGCCAGCCAAGATAGCGGAGGCTCCATCTGTAACTCGGGGGACGGTGGTTGGGCTCTGACATCATCAAGCCCTGCCCCCGCCTTGGGAAAATGTAGGTCTGCTGAAAAGGGGTGTGGCTAAAATAACACTATTTGTGGCATTTTAGCCCCTCCCCCTTCCCATGGATACTTTTTGTTTACTGATCAGTAAAAGATAATTTGGCCTCTGGGGGTCTGATTCTGATTTGTAGACAAATACGTTGGTTATTGCTATTTTTCAGCCTATGGACATGCAAAGCAATGCAGGTAAAGTAGCTGCCCAGTAAAGAATAGTGACTCCGGGGACATTTTAAGAGAGGCAAGAACCTGCATGTAGCCACCGTTGTGGGGCCCTTCCTCTTTGGCAGCGACCAGTGAGTAGACTCTGGAAATATGCGCAGGTCTCCAGGAACATGGCGCCCATGCCTTGTTACCGGGACAACTCCAGTGTGCATGCACAAATCACTTGGGAATGGGCAGAGTTACCATTTTCCAAATGATTTGTATCTGCCATGCAGGGCTGCTGCCATGGGACTCCGGATGGGTAAGTATAATATATGGGTGCAGGATGTGTGGTGTGGGCCCACTGGACCCAGGAGTCCATGTGCACTGCACACCTTTCACCCATTATAGAAGCACATATGAGTGATGCCACTCCAGCCATCACAAGTTCCTCAGCAACTGCATATACAGCTTTAACACAGAAACGAGCAACATTGATCCCCCGAGTGCATTTATCGTCATGCATACTGGCCACAGCAGTAGCGATGATGGCACCATGTTTTTCTTTGTGTAGGAATGTGTTCCATTGCTGGGACGGTGTGCCCACTTCCAGCACCAGGCAAGTAGCAGCATGCAGGGGACCTGTGTCCCCTGCAGGACAAAGTGGCAGACAGTGCTGGGACAGTGTATCTGTCCCCAGTGCTGATGGGGCTGCAGCGGCGGAGTGCAGGGGATCTGTGTTCCCTGTAGGATGCGGCGATTGTCGGTGCAGGGGCGGTGTGTCTTTCCCCAGCGCCTGTCAAAGTATGGTGGCAGGCAGCGGCGCGGAAGTGGCAGGATTTTGAATCCGGTGCCTTCTGTGAGCCAATTATGGCTCGTAGCCCCTGCAGCAAGCCAATCAGCGCTCACCGTGTCATAGGCCTTGATCCGGGTGATGTCAGATACCACTGGGGATCACGGGGTGGCGCAAGAAGAAAGAAGAATCCACGTGAAGGGTTCCGGTGGCTGCGGAAGAGGCCTGAAGACACAGGGATCAAGAAAGAAGATGCCAGGCATCGAGTGGAGAAAGAAAAGAAGAGGCGGCGCCGCTGGCCAGGACGGGCCAGCAGCAGTAGAGGACTGGGAAGCGCTGCAGTGGTGGGAAGAAACAACTGTGCAGCTCCCACTGCAGCCTTCTCCACCGTAAGGTGGGCCATTGTAAGGATCTACATTTTTCCTCCCTAGGCCACCAGGGATTGGGCTTTAGACCCAGGGATACAGTCATGCCATAGGCCCGTGGTGCAAGGTAGGCAGGCATTAGGCCCGTGGCATATTTCAGGCATTTGGCCTGTGCACATATTAGGGGGCACTAGACCCTAGTTTCAGTGCGCCCATGAGTTGTAAATGGTGACTGGGCACTAGGCCCAAGTCACTAATAAGTGGTCCCAGTAGGCAGGCCCAAAGGCCTGAACTGCATCATAAGGGTGATCTAGGCATTAGACCCAGATCACTCTGACCTGCCCCGCGATAGGCGGGCACTAGGACCGGGGACATAATTCAGGCACAGGCCTGTGGAGCAATAGAGGGCATCTGGCCCTGTATGTTTAGGTGTGCCTTTATAGGAGATGAAAGTGATTTGGACACTAGATCCAGTCACTGGTAGTGATCCCCAGTAATTTAGAGTAGATTTTCCCCTGTGTGGAGGAGTGGTCCAGTTCCCCAACAGCTTTAGGAGGTAGGGATTTAAAGGGACAGGACGTTGTTTATTCTTGTATTGTGTTATTGTGATGTGTACTGTTTTCTGTGCAGGGTAAAGTTTGTTTAGAGTATTGTGCATAGTTTTTGTTGCACCACATACACCTGAGCTAGTTTGAAGGCTCCGTTAATGAAGCTAGAGTAGCGAACGCACACTTAGTTAGCTTTTGGCCCTGCACAGCTGTTTCTTTTTGCCTCCTTACAGAGACCTATAAGTGGAGAAGATCGGAGTACAAGATTGGCAGCGGTGAGCATCATCTGTGTTTGTCTGTCCCTGTGTCCGTCTGTCCTCTGAGCACCAGCTCAGTGGACCTTGTTCGGCTGTGCAAAGTCCAACTACACCTCAGCGTGTGAGTGCTGCATAGGTGAGAGTTGGGTGGCTGAGGCTTTATGCCGATGATGATTTTCTCCTAACCGGTGAAGGTGTTATGCTTACACTCAGTTCTGTAGGTTTATAGGCGGTGCCTTGTGATGCTCACGCAATTACCTACTGACCCGCAGTCCTTTTGCCTCCTGCAATGCTAGGCTTCTTCTATAGCAGAGACCTTTTCAGGGATAGGGCCTAAACCCATGATAGAAGCATACCATGGGGGAAATTTACTAAGCTCCCGATTTTGACCGAGAATGTGTTTTTTCTTCAAAGTGTCATCTCGGGAATTTACTAAACTCAAATCTTGGCAGTGATGAGGGCATTCGTATTTTTTTGGAACTCAAAGAAAAAAATTACGAATGAATACACCATCGGTGAAATATGCCTGTTATTTGGTAGAACTCAGTAATTTACTAAAAAGTGTAATTCACAAACACTGCTGGCAATAGCCAAACACTGCCGTGAAAAAATACAAATCGTAAAAAAATGCTAAAATAAAACAGACCTGCTTTTTTTTTACCGTGTTCTGATAGGCATGCACGGATCCATGAGATCCGTGCATGTTTATCAGTGGAAATGGGTGGGAAAGTGTTAAATTTGCTGGAAAAAAATGCGTGTGGTCCCCCCTTCTAAGCAAAATCAGCCTCAGGCTCTTTGAGCCGGTCCTGGTTGAAAAAATATGGGGGAAAAAATGATAGGGGTTCCCCCATATTTAATCAACCAGCATCGGGCTCTGCACCTGGTCCTGGTTCCAAAAATACGGGGGACAAAAAGCGTAGGGGTCCCCCGTATTTTTGAAACCAGCACCGGGCTCCACTAGCGAGGTACATAATGCCACAGCCGGGGGACACTTTTATATTGGTCCCTGCGGCCCTGGCATTACATACCCAACTAGTCACCCCTGGCCAGGGTACCCTGGAGGAGTGGGAACCCCTTAAATCAAGGGGTCCCCCCTCCAGCCACCCAAGAGCCAGGGGTGAAGCCCGAGGCTGTCCCCCCCCATCCAAGGGCGGCGGATGGGGGGCTGATGGCCTTTTTGTAAAAATGTGAATATTGTTTTTAGTAGTAGTACTACAAGTCCCAGCAAGCCTCCCCCACAAGCTGGTACTTGGAGAACCACAAGTACCAGCATGCGGTGGAAAACCGGGCCCGCTGGTACCTGTAGTACTACTACTAAAAAAATACCCCAATAAAAACAGGACACACACACCTTGAAAGTATAAGTTTATTACATACATGCACACCTCCATACATACATACTTACCTACTGTATGTTCACACGAGGGGTCGGTCCTCTTCTCCATGTAGAATCCATGGGGTACCTGTGTAAAAAATTGTACTCACATAATCCAGTGTAGATCGGTCCCCTTCTGTTCTTTGTATAATCCACGTACTTTGCAAAATAAAAAAACGGACACCCGACCACGCACTGAAAGGGACCCCATGTTTTCACATGGGACCCCTTTTCCTGACTGCCAGGACCCCCCCCCTGACTCCTGTCTAAAAGGGTTCCTTCAGCCAATCAGGGAGCGCCACGTCGTGGCACCCTCCTGATTGGCTGTGTGCTCCTGTAGTGTCTGTCAGGCAGCACACGGCAGCGATACAATGTAGCGCCTATGCACCAATGGTGGGAACTTTGCGGTCAGCGGTGAGGTTACTTTCGGTCAACAGCTGACCGCAAAGTTCCCACCTTTGGTTACAATGGAGCGCATAGGCGCTGCATTGTATCACTGCCGTGTGCTGCCTGACAGACACTACAGGAGCACACAGCAGTCGGGGAAAGGGGTCCCATGTGAAAACATGAGGCCCCTTTCAGTGCGTGGTCGGGTGTCCGTTTTTTTATTTTGCAAAGTACGTGGATTATACAAAGAACAGAAGAGGACCGATCTACACTGGTTTATGTGAGTATAATTTTTTACACATGTATCCCATGGATTCTACATGGAGAAGAGGACCGACCCTCGTGTGAACATAGGTAAGTATGTATGTTTGGAGGTGTGCATGTATGTAATAAACTTATACTTTCAAGGTGTGTGTGTCCTGTTTTTATTGGGGTATTTTTTTTAGAAGTAGTACTACAGGTACCAGCGGGCCCATTTTTCCACCGCATGCTGGTACTTGTGGTTCTCCAAGTACCAGCTTGTGGGGGAGGCTTGCTGGGACTTGTAGTACTACTACTAAAAACAATATTCACATTTTTACAAAAAGGCTATCAGCTCCCCATCCGCCGCCCTTGGAATGGGGGGACAGCCTCGGGCTTCACCCCTGGCCCTTGGGTGGCTGGAGGGGGGGACCCCTTGATTTAATGGGTCCCACTCCTCCAGGGTACCCCGGCCAGGGGTGACTAGTTGGGTATGTAATGCCAGGGCCGCATGGACCAATATAAAAGTGTCCCCCGGCTGTGGCATTATGTACATGGCTAGTGGAGCCCGGTGCTTGTTTCAAAAATACGGGGGACCCCTACGCTTTTTGTCCCCTGTATTTTTGGGACCAGGCGCAGAGCCCGATGCTGGGTCCTGGCAGTCGGGGAAAGGGGTCCCACGTGAAAACATGGGGCCCCTTTCAGTACATGGTCGGGTATGTAATGCCAGGGCCGCAGGGACCAATATAAAAGTGTCCCCCGGCTGTGGCATTATGTACCTGGCTAGTGGAGCCCGGTGCTGGTTTCAAAAATACGGGGGACCCCTACGCTTTTTGTCCCCCGTATTTTTGGAACCAGGACCAGGCACAGAGCCCGGTGCTGGTTGATTAAATATGGGGGAACCCCTGTCATTTTTCCCCCCATATTTTTTCAACCAGGACAGGCTCAAAGAGCCCGAGGCTGGTTTTGCTTAGGGGGGGGACCCCACACATTTTTTTTTTAAGATTTGAAAAAAGATTATTTTTTTAACGAAAGATGCACAATGAAGCCATGCACGGATCTCACAGATCCGGACGAGATTCATTGTGTTAATGTCGGCAGTGTTTTACTATTCACTCCCGTAAAACACTGTCAAAAAATCCGAATGACATCGACATCGAAAAACACGAAAATGCAGAATACGACAGCTTAGTAAATTAGTCGGAATAAATTCAAAAAGTTGCAAATTTACACTTTCGATGTCATTCGTGATGAATCTCTCTCCATATCGGCACAAATACGAATTTTAGTAAATATACCCCCATGTATTTAAAATACAAAAATGACTGAGAGCAATGCTCACATTTTTGAAAGTCAGTGTAGGGACTGACCAAAAGGGAATGGTCATGAAGGGGCTGGTCAGCTTAACAAACTATTGCAATATTTTGTTACTAACATTCCCTGGATTTAGATGAATTACAGTTTGAAGTGTTAATATTAGGTGAGTGCTGAATTTGTAGGATTTATTTATGTAAATAGTGTGGTCACAAATACCACTGGCACTGCAGATGTATGGGGTCTTGTGCCGCACCGACATATGCCAATTCCTTTACGTTTGGCATAGAACATGATTTATTCTTTTCTAATGAGCACTTTAAGTCATGCATAGCTATGTATACCCGTTACATAGATGATGTTTTCATGCTATGGATGGGTACCCGAGAGGGCTTTGTAGAGATGATGCAGCAGGCAAACATGATGCATGATTCCATCAAGTTCACGTTTGACATACAACCAGCTAGCATAAACGTCTTAGATGTGAAAATTACCAAAGCAGGGGGTAAATTTAACACCTCCATTTATTGTAAAGCCACGGATGTAAATGGTTTACTGCTATCCTCCAGTCATCACCCCGTACCGTTGAGGAATGGTCTTCCTTATTCCCCAGTACCTTCAGGTTCATCGCATCTGCAGTGATGCAAAGGACGAGAATGTTCAAATGGATTTCATGACCAAAAAATTATTGGAAAGAGGGTATAGCAGTAAACTATTGCAATCTTCCAGGGCAAGGGCTTTGCTTGAACCTAAAATTTCGGTGGCTAAAACCAAAGATACGTCTTAGCTTCACGATGCTGTAATCTGTGTTACCAATTTCTCTATCGTCCTAAGTGGATGCTGGGGTTCCTGAAAGGACCATGGGGAACAGCGGCTCCGCAGGAGACAGGGCACAAAAAAGTAAAGCTTTACTAGGTCAGGTGGTGTGCACTGGCTCCTCCCCCTATGACCCTCCTCCAGACTCCAGTTAGATTTTGTGCCCGAACGAGAAGGGTGCAATCTAGGTGGCTCTCCTAAAGAGCTGCTTAGAGAAAGTTTAGTTTAGGTTTTTTTTTCTTTACAGTGAGTCCTGCTGGCAACAGGATCACTGCAACGTGGGACTTAGGGGGAAAGTAGTAAACTCACCTGCATGCAGAGTGGATTTGCTGCTTGGCTACTGGACACCATTAGCTCCAGAGGGATCGAACACAGGCCCAGCCGTGGAGTCCGGAGCCGCGCCGCCGACCCCCTTGCAGATGCTGAAGCGTGAAGAGGTCCGGAAACCGGCGGCTGAAGACTCCTCAGTCTTCATAAGGTAGCGCACAGCACTGCAGCTGTGCGCCATTTTCCTCTCAGCACACTTCACTGGGCAGTCACTGAGGGTGCAGAGCGCTGGGGGGGGGCGCTCTGAGAGGCAAATATAAACCTTATACAAGGCTAAAAATACCTCACATATAGCCCATAGGGGCTATATGGAGATATTTAACCCCTGCCTGACTGGAAAAATAGCGGGAGAAGAACCCGCCGAAAAAGGGGCGGGGCCTATCTCCTCAGCACACGGCGCCATTTTCTGTCACAGCTCCGCTGGTCAGAACGGCTCCCAGGTCTCTCCCCTGCACTGCACTACAGAAACAGGGTAAAACAGAGAGGGGGGGCACATTAATGGCTATATATATATATATTAAAGCAGCTATAAGGGAGCACTTAATATAAGGATATCCCTTGTATATATAGCGCTTTGTGGTGTGTGCTGGCAGACTCTCCCTCTGTCTCCCCAAAAGGGCTAGTGGGTCCTGTCTTCATTAGAGCATTCCCTGTGAGTTTGCGGTGTGTGTCGGTACGTGGTGTCGACATGTATGAGGACGATATTGGTGTGGAGGCGGAGCAATTGCCAAATATGCAGATGTCACCCCCCAGGGGGTCGACACCAGAATGGATGCCTTTATTTGTGGAATTACGTGATGGTTTATCTTCCCTTAAACAGTCAGTTGAGGACATGAGGCGGCCGGACAATCAATTAATGCCTGTCCAGGCGCCTCAAACACCGTCAGGGGCTGTAAAACGCCCTTTGCCTCAGTCGGTCGACACAGACCCAGACACGGGCACTGATTCCAGTGACGACGGTAGAAATTCAAACGTATTTTCCAGTAGGGCCACACGTTATATGATTTTGGCAATGAAGGAGACGTTACATTTAGCTGATACTACAGATACCGTAAAACAGGGTATTATGTATGGTGTGAAAAAACTACAAACAGTTTTTCCTGAATCAGAAGAATTAAATGACGTGTGTGATGAAGCGTGGGTTGCTCCTGATAAAAAGTTGATAATTTCAAAAAAGTTATTGGCATTATACCCTTTCCCGCCAGAGGTTAGGGCGCGCTGGGAAACAACCCCTAAGGTGGACAAGGCGCTCACACGCTTATCCAAACAAGTGGCGTTACCCTCTCCTGAGACGGCCGCACTTAAGGATCCATCAGATAGAAAGATGGAAGTTATTCAAAAGAATATATACACACATGCAGGTGTTATACTACGACCAGCTATAGCAACTGCCTGGATGTGCAGTGCTGGAGTAGTTTGGTCAGAATCCCTGATTGAAAATATTGATACCCTAGATAGGGACAATGTTTTACTGTCGTTAGAACAAATAAAGGATGCATTTATCTATATGCGTGATGCACAGAGGGATATTTGCACACTGGCATCTCGGGTGAGTGCTATGTCCATTTCAGCCAGAAGAGCCTTATGGACACGACAGTGGACAGGCGATGCGGATTCAAAACGTCACATGGAGGTTTTGCCGTATAAAGGGGAGGAGTTATTTGGAGTTGGTCTATCAGACTTGGTGGCCACGGCTACTGCCGGGAAATCCACTTTTTTACCTCAAGTCACTCCCCAACAGAGAAAGGCACCGACCTTTCAACCGCAGCCTTTTCGCTCCTACAAAAATAAGAGAGCAAAGGGCTTGTCGTACCTGCCACGAGGCAGAGGAAGAGGGAAGAGACACCAACAGGCAGCTCCTTCCCAGGAACAGAAGCCCTCCCCGGCTCCTGCAAAAACCTCAGCATGACGCTGGGGCCTCTCAAGCGGACTCGGGGACAGTGGGGGGCCGTCTCAAAAATTACAGCGCGCAGTGGGCTCACTCGCAGGTAGACCCCTGGATCCTGCAGATAATATCTCAGGGGTACAGGTTGGAATTAGAGACGGATCCTCCTCATCGTTTCCTGAAGTCTGCCTTACCAACCGTCTCTTCCGAAAGGGAGAGGGTGTTGGAAGCCATTCACAAGCTGTACGCTCAGCAGGTGATAGTCAAAGTACCCCTATTACAACAAGGAAAGGGGTATTATTCCACTCTATTTGTGGTACCGAAGCCGGATGGCTCGGTAAGGCCTATTCTAAATCTGAACCAGGGGTACCTCAGGTTCATTGTTCAAAACTGTCACTATCAGTTTCAGACGCTGCCGTTCGGATTGTCCACGGCGCCTCGGGTCTTTACCAAGGTAATGGCCGAGATGATGATTCTTCTTCGAAGAAAAGGCGTATTAGTTATCCCATACTTGGACGATCTCCTAATAAGGGCAAGGTCCAGAGAACAGCTGGAGACAGCTTTAGCACTATCTCAAGAGGTGCTAAGACAACACGGGTGGATTCTGAATATTCCAAAATCCCATTTAATCCCGACAACTCGTCTGCTGTTCCTAGGAATGATTCTGGACACGGTTCAGAAAAAGGTTTTCCTTCCAGAGGAAAAAGCCAAGGAGTTATCCGATCTGGTCAGGAACCTCCTAAAACCAGGAAAAGTGTCAGTACAAGAGTCCTGGGAAAAATGGTGGCTTCTTACGAAGCAATTCCATTCGGCAGATTCCATGCAAGAATATTCCAAAGGGATCTGTTGGACAAATGGTCAGGGTCGCATCTGCAGATGCACCTGCGAATAACCCTGTCACCAAAGACAAGGGTGTCACTTCTGTGGTGGTTGCAGAAGGCTCACCTATTAGAAGGCCGCAGATTCGGCATTCAGGATTGGATCCTGGTGACCACGGACGCCAGCCTGAGAGGCTGGGGAGCAGTCACACAAGGAAGAAACTTCCAGGGAGTATGGACGAGTCTGGAAAAGTCTCTTCACATAAACATTCTGGAACTAAGAGCAATCTACAATGCTCTAAGCCAGGCGGAACTTCTCCTGCAAGGAAAGCCGGTGTTGATTCAGTCGGACAACATCACGGCGGTCGCCCATGTAAACAGGCAGGGCGGCACAAGAAGCAGGAGTGCAATGGCAGAAGCTGCCAAGATTCTTCGCTGGGCGGAAAATCACGTGATAGCACTGTCAGCAGTGTTCATCCCGGGCGTGGACAACTGGGAAGCAGACTTCCTCAGCAGACACGATCTTCATCCGGGAGAGTGGGGTCTACATCCAGAAGTCTTCAACATGTTAATAGACCGTTGGGAAAGACCAATTGTAGACATGATGGCGTCTCGCCTCAACAAGAAACTGGACAAATATTGCGCCAGGTCAAGAGATCCACAGGCAATAGCTGTGGACGCACTGGTAACTCCTTGGGTGTACCAGTCAGTGTATGTGTTTCCTCCTCTGCCGCTCATACCAAAGGTATTGAAGATCATACGGCAAAGAAGAGTAAGAACAATACTAGTGGTTCCGGATTGGCCGAGAAGGACTTGGTATCCGGAACTTCAAGAGATGCTCACGGACGAACCGTGGTCTCTACCTCTGAGAAGGGACCTGCTACAGCAGGGTCCCTGTCTTTTTCAAGACTTACCGCGGCTGCGTTTGACGGCATGGCGGTTGAACGCCAGATCCTAAAAGGGAAAGGCATTCCAGAAGAAGTCATTCCTACCTTGATTAAGGCACGGAAGGAAGTCACCGTGAAACATTATCACCGCATTTGGCGAAAATATGTAGCGTGGTGCGAGGATCGGAGGGTTCCGACGGAGGAATTCCAACTGGGTCGTTTCCTACATTTCCTGCAATCAGGATTATCTATGGGTCTCAAATTGGGATCCATTAAGGTTCAAATTTCGGCCCTGTCAATATTCTTCCAAAAAGAATTGGCCTCTGTCCCTGAGGTCCAGACTTTTGTCAAGGGAGTACTGCATATACAGCCTCCTGTGGTGCCTCCGGTGGCACCGTGGGATCTAAATGTAGTTTTAGATTTCCTCAAATCCCATTGGTTTGAACCATTGAAAAAGGTGGATTTGAAATATCTCACATTGAAAGTGACTATGTTACTAGCCCTGGCCTCTGCCAGGAGAGTATCTGAATTGGCGGCTTTATCTTATAAAAGTCCTTATCTAATCTTCCATTCGGATAGGGCAGAACTGCGGACTCGTCCGCATTTTCTCCCTAAAGTGGTATCAGCATTTCATCTGAACCAACCTATTGTGGTGCCTGCGGCCACTAGCGACTTGGAGGACTCCAAGTTGTTGGACGTTGTCAGAGCCTTAAAAATATACATTGCAAGGACGGCTGGAGTCAGAAAATCTGACTCGCTGTTTATATTGTATGCACCCAACAAGTTGGGCGCACCTGCTTCTAAGCAGTCGATTGCTCGTTGGATTTGTAACACAATTCAACTTGCACATTCTGTGGCAGGCCTGCCACAGCCTAAAACTGTAAAAGCCCACTCCACAAGGAAGGTGGGCTCATCTTGGGCGGCTGCCCGAGGGGTCTCGGCATTACAACTCTGCCGAGCAGCTACGTGGTCGGGGGAGAACACGTTTGTAAAATTTTACAAATTTGATACCCTGGCAAAGGAGGACCTGGAGTTCTCTCATTCGGTGCTGCAGAGTCATCCGCACTCTCCCGCCCGTTTGGGAGCTTTGGTATAATCCCCATGGTCCTTTCAGGAACCCCAGCATCCACTTAGGACGATAGAGAAAATAAGAATTTACTTACCGATAATTCTATTTCTCGGAGTCCGTAGTGGATGCTGGGCGCCCATCCCAAGTGCGGATTATCTGCAATACTTGTACATAGTTATTGTTAACTAATTCGGGTTATTGTTAAGGAGCCATCTTTAAGAGGCCCTTTCTGTTGTCATACTGTTAACTGGGTTTAGATCACAAGTTGTACGGTGTGATTGGTGTGGCTGGTATGAGTCTTACCCGGGATTCAAAATGCCTCCCTTATTGTGTATGCTCGTCCGGGCACAGTACCTAACTGGAGTCTGGAGGAGGGTCATAGGGGGAGGAGCCAGTGCACACCACCTGACCTAGTAAAGCTTTACTTTTTTGTGCCCTGTCTCCTGCGGAGCCGCTGTTCCCCATGGTCCTTTCAGGAACCCCAGCATCCACTACGGACTCCGAGAAATAGAATTATCGGTAAGTAAATTCTTATTTTTACCACTGCCAGTCAGCATCTCACTAGTATGGCCAAAAGAATATGGCTGGTGATACAATCAGATGCAGACTAGTAGATTTTTACCGTGCTATATAAGAGGTATTAACATACGGGATATGGTTGTGCATAACGACATTTCTCAACTCTCTACTAGAGACACTGATTCATTCTTATCGAGGTAGCCGAGTAATTACAAATGTACAGGGTGTACAACCTGTCAATACTTGGAGACGTGAGATTATGTAGTACATCCCCATACTGGAAAACAAATAAAAATCAAGCAAGTACTTACCTATACGAGCAAATTCGTAGTATATTACATCAGATGCCCATGCGGGCTGTATTATATAGGAAAGACCTCCTGCCAATTTAAGGAACGCATGACACAGCACAGAAATGCCATAAAACAGATTCTGGAGGGCAAGAGTATTGATCAGCCCGTTGCCAAACATTTTAAATTATATCAGCACCGATTAGTAGTGATGAGCGGGTTTGGTTTCTCGGAAACCGAACCCCCCCCGAACTTCAGCCTTTTTACATGGGTCCGAGCCGTACCCGGATTCTCCCGTGTGGCTCGGGTAAACCGAGCGCGCCCGAACGTCATCATCCCGCTGTCAGATTCTCGCGAGATTCGGATTCTATATAAGCAGCCGCGCGTCGCCGCCATTTTCACACGTGCATTGAGATTGATAGGGAGAGGACGTGGCTGGCGTCCTCTCCGTTTATATAGTTATAGTTAGTTGATCTGATTGCTACTGCTTAGCTTATTGTGGGGAGGATTGGGGAGCAGCTGTTAGGAGGAGTACAGTGCAGAGTTTTGCTAGTTTTTTTTTATCTGTTCTCTGCCTGAAAAAAACGCTCCATACCATATCTGTGCTCAGCCTCAGTGTGCTGCATGATATATCTGACTGCTGAGTGATCACACTGCTTAATTGTGGGGGAGACGGTATCCGGACTCCAGGTCGACAGCACAAAGGTCGACACACTTTAGGTCGACACCAATTGGTCGACACACATTAGGTCGACAGGGTCAAAAGGTCGACAGGGTCAAAAGGTCGACAGGGTCAAAAGGTCGACAGGAACAAGGTCGACATGGAAAAAGGTCGACATGAGTTTTTCATGATTTTTTTCATTTTTTGAACCTTTTCATACTTAACGATCCACGTGGACTACGATTGGAACGGTAAAGTGTGCCGAGCGAAGCGGTAGCGGAGCGAAGGCACCATGCCCGAAGCATGGCGAGCGAAGCGAGCCATGCGAGGGGACGCGGTGCACTAATTCGGGTTTCCGGTCACTCTACGAAGAAAACGACACCAAAAAAACATAAAAAACTCATGTCGACCTTTTTCCATGTCGACCTTGTTCCTGTCGACCTTTTGACCCTGTCGACATTTTGACCCTGTCGACCTAATGTGTGTCGACCAATTGGTGTCGACCTAAAGTGTGTCGACCTTTGTGCTGTCGACCCTGAGTCCCAGACCCGGGGGAGACTGGGGAGCAGCTATAGCAGGAGTACAGTGCACACTTTTCCTGACAGTGACCACCAGTATACGTTTGTCTGCCTGAAAAACACTCCTGTGGTGTCTTTTTTTCTTTATACTATAAACGCAGTCTGCTGACAGTGTCCACCAGGTCCATTATACTGTATATAGCAGAATGGTAGGCCACTGCTGTACCTACCTCTGTGTCTTCCGTCACTCATCTATAAGTATACTATCCATCCATCTACATTGTATACCTGTGGTGTCTTTTTTTCGTTATACTATAAACGCAGTCTGCTGACAGTGTCCACCAGGTCCATTATACTGTATATAGCAGTACGGTAGGCCACTGCTGTACCTACCTCTCTGTCGTCACTCGTTGTCATACATAAAGTCTACATTGTATACCTGTGGTGTCTTTTTTGTATACCTGTGGTGTCTTTTTTTCTTTATACTATAAACGCAGTCTGCTGACAATGTCCACCAGGTCCATTATACTGTATATAGCAGTACGGTAGGCCACTGCTGTACCTACCTCTGTGTCGTCACTCGTCGTCATACATAAAGTATACTATCCATCCATCTACATTGTATACCTGTGGTGTCTTTTTTTCTTTATACTATAAACGCAGTCTGCTGACAGTGTCCACCAGGTCTATTATACTGTATATAGCAGTAGGCCACTGCTGTACCTACCTCTGTGTCTTCAGTCACTCCTCCATAAGTATACTATCCATCCATCTACATTGTATACCTGTGGTGTCTTTTTTTCTTTATACTATAAACGCAGTCTGCTGACAGTATCCACCAGGTCCATTATACTGTATATAGCAGTACGGTAGGCCACTGCTGTACCTACCTCTGTGTCGTCACTCGTCGTCATACATAAAGTATACTATCCATCCATCTACATTGTATACCTGTGGTGTCTTTTTTTCTTTATACTATAAATGCAGTCTGCTGACAGTGTCCACCAGGTCTATTATACTGTATATAGCAGTAGGCCACTGCTGTACCTACCTCTGTGTCTTCAGTCACTCGTCCATAAGTATACTATCCATCCATCTACATTGTATACCTGTGGTGTCTTTTTTTCTTTATACTATAAACGCAGTCTGCTGACAGTGTCCACCAGGTCCATTATACTGTATATAGCAGAACGGTAGGCCACTGCTGTACCTACCTCTGTGTTGTCACTCGTCGTCATACATAAAGTATACCATCCATCCATCTACATTGTATACCTGTGGTGTCCTTTTTTCTTTATACTATAAACGCAGTCTGCTGACAGTGTCCACCAGGTCCATTATACTGTATATAGCAGTACGGTAGGCCACTGATGTACCTACCTCTGTGTCGTCACTCGTCGTCATACATAAAGTATACTATCCATCCATCTACATTGTATACCTGTGGTGTCTTTTTTTCTTTATACTATAAACACAGTCTGCTGACAATGTCCACCAGGTCCATTATACTGTATATAGCAGTACGTTAGGCCACTGCTGTACCTACCTCTGTGTCGTCACTCGTCGTCATACATAAAGTATACTATCCATCCATCTACATTGTGTACCTGTGGTGTCTTTTTTTCTTTATACTATAAACGCAGTCTGCTGACAGTGTCCACCAGGTCCATTATACTGTATATAGCAGTACGGTAGGCCACTGCTGTACCTACCTCTGTGTCTTCAGTCACTCATTCATAAGTATACTATCCATCCATCCACATTGTATACCTGTGGTGCCTTTTAGTTGTGCGCATTAAAATATGGAGAACAAAAATGTGGAGGTTAAAAAAATAGGGAAAGATCAAGATCCACTTCTACCTTGTGCTGAAGCTGCTGCCACTAGTCATAGCCGAGACGATGAAATGCCATCAACGTCGTCTGCCAAGGCCGATGCCCAATGTCATAGTACAGAGCATGTAAAATCCAAAAAACAAAAGATCAGTAAAAAAATGACCCAAAAATCAAAATTAAAAGCGTCAGAGGAGAAGCGTAAACTTGCCAATATGCCATTTACGACACGGAGTGGCATGGAACGGCTGAGGCCCTGGCCTATGTTCATGGCTAGTGGTTCAGCTTCACATGAGGATGGAAGCACTCAGCCTCTCGCTAGAAAAATGAAAAGACTTAAGCTGGCAAAAGCACAGCAAAGAACTGTGCGTTCTTCGAAATCCCAAATCCCCAAGGAGAGTCCAATTGTGTCGGTTGCGATGCCTGACCTTCCCAATACTGGACGGGAAAAGCTTGCGCCTTCCACCATTTGCACGCCCCCTGCAAGTGCTGGAAGGAGCACCCGCAGTCCAGTTCCTGATAGTCAAATTGAAGATGTCAGTGTTGAAGTACACCAGGATGTGGATATGGGTGTTGCTGGCGCTGGGGTGGAAATTGACAAGGAGGATTCTGATGGTGAGGTGGTTTGTTTAAGTCAGGCACCCGGGGAGACACCTGTTGTCCGTGGAGGAATATGGCCATTGACATGCCTGGTCAAAATACAAAAAAATATCAGCTCTTCGGTGTGGAATTATTTCAACACAAATGCGGACTATAGGTGTCAAGCCGTGTGTTGCCTTTGTAAATCTGTAATAAGTAGGGGTAAGGATGTTAACCACCTCGGAACATCCTCCCTTATACGTCACCTGCAGCGCATTCATCATAAGTCAGTGACAAGTTCAAAAACTTTGGGCGACAGCGGAAGCAGTCCACTGACCAGTAAATCCCTTCCTCTTGTAACCAAGCTCCCGCAAACCACACCACCAACTCCCTCAGTGTTAATTTCCTCCTTACCCAGGAAAGCCAATAGTCCTGCAGGCCATGTCACTGGCAAGTCTGACGAGTCCTCTCCTGCCTGGGATTCCTCTGATGCATCCTTGACTGTAACGCCTACTGCTGCTGGCGCTGCTGTTGTTGCTGCCGGGAGTCGATCGGCATCCCAGAGGGTTAGTCGTAAGACCACTTGTACTACTTCCAGTAAGCAATTGACTGTCCAACAGTCCTTTGCGAGGAAGATGAAATATCACAGCAGTCATCCTGCTGCAAAGCGGATAACTGAGGCCTTGGCAGCCTGAGCGGTGAGAAACGTGGTTCCGGTATCCATCGTTACTTCAGAGCCAACTATAGACTTGATTGAGGTACTGTGTCCCCGGTACCAAATACCATCTAGGTTCCATTTCTCTAGGAAGGCGATACCGAAAATGTACACAGACCTCAGAAAAAGAGTCACCAGTGTCCTAAAAAATGCAGTTGTACCCAATGTCCACTTAACCACGGACATGTGGACAAGTGGAGCAGGACAGACTCAGGACTACATGACTGTGACAGCCCACTGGGTAGATGTATTGCCTCCCGCTGCAAGAACAGCAGCGGCGGCACCAGTAGCAGCATCTCGCAAACGCCAACTCGTTCCTAGGCAGGCTACGATTTGTATCACCGCTTTCCAGAATACGCACACAGCTGAAAACCTTTTACGGCAACTGAGGAAGATCATTGCAGAATGGATTACCCCAATTGGACTCTCCTGGGGATTTGTGGCATCGGACAATGCCAGCAATATTGTGCGTGCATTACATCTGGGCAAATTCCAGCACGTCCCATGTTTTGCACATACCTTGAATTTGGTGGTGCAGAATTATTTAAAAAACGACAGGGGCGTGCAAGAGATGCTGAACCTGCCCTGCCATCATGTGAAGCAAGAGGTGGTAACGAGGTGGAATTCAACCCTCTATATGCTTCAGAGGATGGAGGAGCAGCAAAAGGCCATCCAAGCCTATACATCTGCCCACGATATAGGCAAAGGAGGTGGAATGCACCTGTCTCAAGCGCAGTGGAGAATGATTTCAACGTTGTGCAAGGTTCTGCAACCTTTTGAACTTGCCACACGTGAAGTCAGTTCAGACACTGCCAGCCTGAGTCAGGTCATTCCCCTCATCAGGCTTTTGCAGAAGAAGCTGGAGGCATTGAAGGAGGAGCTAAAACAGATCGATTCCGCTAGGCATGTGGGACTTTTGGATGGAGCCCTTCATTCGCTTAACCAGGATTCACGGGTGGTCAATCTGTTGAAATCAGAGCACTACATTTTGGCCACCGTGCTCGATCCTAGATTTAAAACCTACATTTTATCTCTCTTTCCGGAAGACACAAGTCTGCAGAGGTTCAAAGACCTGCTGGTGAGAAAATTATCAAGTCAAGCGGAACGTCACCCGTCAACATCTCCTCCTTCACATTCTCCCGCAACTGGGGGTGCGAGGAAAAGGCTACGAATTCCGAGCCCACCCGCTGGCGGTGATGCAGGGCAGTCTGGAGCGAGTGCTGACATCTGGTCCGGACTGAAGGACCTGCCAACGATTACTGACATGTCGTCTACTGTCACTGCATATGATTCTCTCACCATTGAAAGAATGGAGGAGGATTATATTAGTGACCGCATCCAAGTAGGCACGTCAGACAGTCCGTACGTATACTGGCAGGAAAAAGAGGCAATTTGGAGGCCCTTGCAGAAACTGGCTTTATTCTACCTAAGTTGCCCTCCCTCCAGTGTGTACTCCAAAAGAGTGTATAGTGCCGCCGCTCACCTTCTCAGCAATCAGTGTACGAGGTTACTTCCAGAAAATGTGGAGAAGATGATGTTCATTAAAATGAATTATAATCAATTCCTCCGTGGAGACATTCACCAGCAGCAATTGGCTCCAGAAAGTACACGGGGACCTGAGATGGTGGATTCCAGTGGGGCGAATTAATAATCTGTGAGGAGGGGGATGTACACAGTGAAAGGGGTGATGAATCGGACGATGATGATGAGGTGGACATCTTGCCTCTGTATAGCCAGTTTGTGCAAGGAGAGATTGATTGCTTCTTTTTTGGTGGGGGCCCAAACCAACCAGTCATTTCAGTCACAGTCGTGTGGCAGACCCTGTCGCTGAAATGATGGGTTTGTTAAAGTGTGCATGTCCTGTTTATACAACATAAGGGTGGGTGGGAGGGCCCAAGGACAATTCCATCTTGCACCTCTTTTTTCTTTCATTTTTCTTTGCGTCATGTGCTGTTTGGGGAGTATTTTTTTGAAGGGCCATCCTGCGTGACACTGCAGTGCCACTCCTAGATGGGCCAGGTGTTTGTGTCGGCCACTTGGGTCGCTTATCTTAGTCACACGGCTACCTCATTGCGCCTCTTTTTTTCTTTGCGTCATGTGCTGTTTGGGGAGTATTTTTTGAAGGGCCATCCTGCGTGACACTGCAGTGCCACTCCTAGATGGGCCTGGTGTTTGTGTCGGCCACTAGGGTCGCTTAGCTTAGTCACACAGCTACCTCGGTGCAAATTTTAGGACTAAAAATAATATTGTGAGGTGTGAGGTGTTCATAATAGTCTGGAAATTAGTGGAAATTATGGTAATTGAGGTTAATAATACTATGGGATCAAAATGACCCCCAAATTCTATGATTTAAGCTGTTTTTTAGGGTTTTTTGAAAAAAACACCCGAATCCAAAACACACCTGAATCCGACAAAAAAAATTCGGTGAGGTTTTGCCAAAACGCGTTCGAACCCAAAACACGGGCGCGGAACCGAACCCAAAACCAAAACACAAAACCCGAAAAATATCCGGTGCACATCACTACAGTTTAGTCACATTTCGGTATAAGATGTTGGAACAGGTGCCGTTTTCCAAACAAGGGGGTAAATTTACTAAGATTCGTAATTTCCGAAATCATGTCCAAGATTAATCACGACTGACATCGACAGTGCAAATTTGCAACTTTTTGAATTGATTACGACTAATTTACTAAGCTGTCGTATTCGTATTTTCCGTATCTGCCGATGTCGATGTCATTCGTGCTTTTCTGCTGTAGTTTGCGGCCGCGTTTGCTATTTCGCGGCCGCGTTGTTGATGGTTTTTTACGACTGCGTCACAAGTCTGTTACGGCAGTGATTTGGAATTTGCTGCCGCGTTTTTACTCCTAAGTTTCGTTTACGTCACGCGGCCGTGATTGGTTGTATTCGTGAAGGAGGAGTGTCTGTGCATATTACTATAAAACCGCCCCAAACACACCGCACCTCGTGGGTTTAGCTAGTGGAGAGGAGAGAGGAAGGTGTATTTGGAGTTGGTGAGTTTGGTGGAGTTTTTGGTGGATTTGGAGCAGAGTTTGGTGATTGTTGAGTGCTGTACTGTGTGTGTAAGTAGTCTTGTCATATTTGTAGTATTGTTTTTTCACAGTTTGTCTACTTTTTTGTCCTTGTTTTTTATTTACAGTCTTTTGTCATTGTTTGTGAGTGAGTGAGCGTGTGTGTTGGCTGTGTGGTGTGTAGTAGTAGGAGTAGTGGAGGAGTGTGTTTTGTGTTTTGATTTTTCAGTGTTTTTTGTTGTTTGTCATGTCCGACTCAGAGGTCAGTGTGGTGGCGGAGGTTAGTGAGGTGGAGGCTGGTAGTGAGGTGGAGGCTGGTAGTGAGGTGGAGGCTGGTAGTGAGGTGGAGGCTGGTAGTGAGGTGGAGGGGGGTAGTGAGGAGGAGGAGGAGGGGGTGCCTGTTGCTGGATTTTCCAGTGATAGTGATGGTGTTGTGGCTCCGCAGCCACGCACCACTACCAAGACTGGCAGGAATATAAAGTTCAGCTATGCTGAAAACATGGCTTTGGTGTGTGAGCTGATGAAGCACCATCGCCAATTGTTTGGTCAGGATGCTGCCAAGGTGTCCTCCCGCAGGAAGTCTGCCCTGTGGGGGCAAGTCATACTTGCTGTGAATAGTGAGGGTGTGGTGAGGCGGACTGAGGACACGTGCCGCAAGTGATTTTATGATATTAAGCGGCGTGTCAAGGCCAAGATGGCCAAAGAGGCCAAATCTGCACGGAGAACCGGAGGTGGGCCACCTTTCCGTGTAAGCTATCGGGACTGGGAGGAGCCTGTGCGGGCATTGATTCCTGCCGAAGTGGTGTCTGCTACTCATGTCCGGGATTCGGACCGACCCACGCAGGATGGTAAGTTTGATTTGTAATCTTGTTTTTAAAATGTCCGTAAAATGTAGATAATGTCATTTTTAAAGGGTAAAGGATGCATTTTTTTTTTCAAAACAGATTGCAGGCCTATGCTCCCTTAAGGTGTGTTTGTGTTTATAATGTGCTTTTTTCACCTTGCCTTGGCAATTTGTTCAATTTAATTTATTGCCAAAACATGTGCAGTGTTTTTTTAAATTTAAATTTATTTATTTTTTTGGCGCTAATGCTTGAACATGTGTGTTTGTTTAAAACCAAAAAAATATATATTTTTTAAACTAACTGAAAAGCGGAGCAATTTTTGAAACAGTACATTTTTTAAACATTTGCAAGTAGTCAATCTCTCCAATATCTGAGTCAAAATTCAAAAGAAAAAAATATTTATTGTGTGCCACATCAAGTACATTTTGAGATTCAACTCAAAATCATGAAGCTAGAAGCTCTTAAGCTTAAATATTTGGTTTAAACAATACCTAATAGATGCTTACAGTACAATAATGGTTTGCAGTGGGTCATTTTGTCCAAAAACATGGTAATAATGTTTGGGTCACTTTTTCAACAGTCACACAGACCAGCCGCCCAGACAGGCCTCAGACAAGTCAGGATGAGGCTGTGATTGCAGGTAAGTCTTCACTGTAGTCACATATTCTGAAAACACATAGAAGTACCAAATTTTAATTTTTATTTTTGCACCTAGGTTCTGCTTCTGGAAGCCGACCTCCTGTAAGGCGCCCATCACAGGGCTTGGGCCACTTACCCAGGAGACCAACTAAGACACGGCGGGGTATATTTACTAAGCTCCCGATTTTGACCGAGATGGCGTTTTTTCTTCAAAGTGTCATCTCGGTAATTTACTAAACTCAAATCACGGCAGTGATGAGGGCATTCGTAATTTTTTGCAAGTCCAAGTTAAAAATTACGAATGATTACACCATCGGTCAAATTACGCCTGTTTAGATATGAATCTCGGTCATTTACTAACCATTCGTAATTGTAATTGCGGCCGCGAAAATGCATTCGCGGCCGCGAAAAATTACAAATCGTAATTTTTTCCAAAAAAAAAACGCGCCAGCCTTTGAAAACCGTGTTTACATGTGTACTCAATTATCCATTACTCACACCTGAATGTTTGGCCCTATAAAAGTGTTTCTGGCACATTCTGAACTTCTCTCACTCTGAAATGGCGGCTGTGGTGTGTGGCAATGGTTTTTTGTTTGCTGTGGGATACCTTAGATTGCTCCATGAGGCTTCCAGGAATCAGGCCCAGGTAAGTGAACATGGTCAACAGGTTGTCCAGGTACCGCGGAGGCTGCGCCAGCCTCGTTTTTTTAGAGGGCGTTTAAACTTAAATGCATTGTCCGATGATAGGGTCATACAGATGTTCCGCCTAAATAGAAACAACATTTTCCACCTGTATGACCTTGTCAAACTGGGCATAGACCCTGAGACAGCACGCTCTCGCTCTGTCTCAGGCCTACACAAACTCCTGGCTGTGTTACACTTTATGGCTACTGGGAGCTTCCAGGCTGTGGCAGGCGACGTCATTGGTATCTCACAGCCCACCTTTTCAAGATATTTGATGCAGGTGAGTCTAAAAATACCTATGCGGTTATGGCTAAGTGTTGCTTCTGTAAGTTGAAACCCCACAGTATTGTAGAGAATACCTAACATGACACTCACCTTAGCTTCTTTAATGTCCACTCAGGTTTTGGATGTGTTGGAGCCACACATTAAAGCCTCAATCTGCTTCCCTACCGAGGAGTCGGAGTGGAGTGCTGTCAGGGTAGCTTTCTATGAGCTTGCTGGCATGCCCAATGTGCTGGGGGCCATAGATTGCACACACGTTCAGCTGAGATCACCTAAGGGCCGCCAGTATATATATACTAATAAGCATCTGGATCAATCAACTAATGTCGAGGTGGTCTGTGATGCAAACTTAAAAATTATGAGTGTTGTTGCAGGTTACCCTGGTGCCTGCCATGACTCCTTCATCCTCAGTCAGTCATCGCTCTTCGATAAATTTGAGGAGGGACAAATGCCTGATGGCTGGCTGTTGGGTATGTAGAAAATGTTTTGTGTGTATGTCTTTTAACCACAAACTAGAGTTTGGATGAGGTGAAAGAATAATCTAACATATGTACTAATGTTGACTATATATGTTTTTCAGGTGATGGGGGTTACGGCTGCTACTCTTGGCTCCTTACTCCATTGTCCCAACCTGATTCTCCTGCTGAACACAGTTATAATCATGCACATAAGGCTACGCGGAATGTGATAGAAAGATGTTTTGGTGTGCTGAAGTCACGGTTTCGGTGTCTGGATAAATCTGCCGGCCTTTTGTTGTATAGTCCCTCAAAGGTGACTAGAATTGTGTTCTGCTGCTGTTTTCTCCATAATCTGTGTTTAAGTCAACATCTGGCACATGATGAGGGAGAAAGCAGTCAGCAAGCAGAGGAGTTAGAACCATCTGGTGACAGTGTGAGTACAACTGTAGGGAGGCAGGTACGGCAACAAGTGATCCTGCGTTATTTTTCAGGTCTGTTTTATTAGGCTGTAATTATCCTTCATTAAACACTTTGCTCTACTATCTATTGTGTGTTTTGTTACTTACTGTTTGTTGTTTATAGTGGTGTGTCCATTGTGCTTAGTTTATGCTAACAAAACATTTACAGTCATTACCCAGGAAAAACATACATACATACATACAGAGCAGCTTCAACAATGTTGGAGACGGACACATGAATTTGTGTTTTAGACAAATATTTAGTTTTATTTTTCAAATAACATTGTTGTTATTTTTTACGCTTGTGTGTGCTGGGTGCTTGCTCACTGGCACGTGCTCTTGAGGAACGCCGAACAGGGGAGGTTACTGGCGTTTGGATAGGGGTCGTGGTCCCCGAGCTGGAGGTTACTTGCTGAGCTCCCATCAGAGAAATATTGCTGCTCAAATTATTTAGACTTGCAATCAGCTGAGTGTTAGTAGCAGTGTGGCTGGCTACAATCCTGGATAAGGACTCATTCACCACTTGATTGTGTTGAATGAGCTGAACGAGTGCCTGCTGATGGCGCTGTTGCTCATCTATAATGCGGGATAAATGTGCATTCATTTGGCTGTTTTCAGCCCTAATTTGCTCCATTGAGGTAGCCATTCGCCCTACTTGTACAATCAGTCTGCCCGAGTTGCGACTAATACGCGGTAGATGATGGGGCAGACTGGCAAGGTGTTGTGTATGTTGGGTCAGGCTGGCATTGCTTTGGGCCTGTTGGCTTGTCCAACTGGCCCAAAAATCATCAGGAATTTGGCTTGGGGGCGGAGCTTGTGCCAGTTGTGGACTGATGGATGCTTGGGGGATATCCTGCAACTGTATCGGCAGGCTTGGGTCAACAGCTGTAAGTTGCAGTGTGATGGATGGCTGTTGGTCTGGGCCCTGCTGGTCCACGTCGGCCATCAAGTTGTGCTCTGTATGGGGTGGGCAACATGCAATGTTTTAGTGTTTGTAAATTTTCATGGCTAATGCAACACATTACTACATTCATAATACTCCATTTTTTAATTATTAACACTTGATTTTCACAACTTTAAAATTGTTAAAGCTATTTTTAAAAATATACCAACACAGGCGCAAACATAGACAGATTTGCATACTCCTCACCTAACTAACTCCCCTCCACACCATTACACTGTTAGATTCCCTCCCCTGACCACGATATAGACTACTTACCTGTATAGTCCAGAGGAGCCGAGCAAGTAAGCCATCTACATACTGGACAGGGGCGATGTGTGAACACTATAATGGTGTGGTTTTTTGTTTTTAACAAATTAATTGTATTCATATTTTTGGAAAATGTGAACGTGTGTGTGCTTAATTTTGACTCAAATCTGATCTTTTCGTAAAAATATGTTGTCGAGAACATCCACTAAGACCTTATATAATTTGATTAAAGCACCTTTAGCAATTGAAGACGTTACATCACATTGCTTGTTCTTGAAAACATGTAAACTCCAAACCAACTAACAACATATTAACTGTACTGTGTATATTATTGCTTATGTGTTTAATTTCTGTTTTTACTCACCAGATAACTGAGGTGATCTGTGCTCATCACTCTGCGAACTTGCCAATAGTGCCAGTGGTGGCTGGGGTGACACTGCCGAAAGTCTTCGCCTGGGTGGGGATGATGGAGGCGCAGAATCCGAGCCAAGACGCCGGGGTAAATTTACTAAGATTCGTAATTTCCGAAATCATGTCCAAGATTAATCACGACTGACATCGACAGTGCAAATTTGCAACTTTTTGAATTGATTACGACTAATTTACTAAGCTGTCGTATTCGTATTTTCCGTATCTGCCGATGTCGATGTCATTCGTGCTTTTCTGCTGTAGTTTGCGGCCGCGTTTGCTATTTCGCGGCCGCGTTGTTGATGGTTTTTTACGACTGCGTCACAAGTCTGTTACGGCAGTGATTTGGAATTTGCTGCCGCGTTTTTACTCCTAAGTTTCGTTTACGTCACGCGGCCGTGATTGGTTGTATTCGTGAAGGAGGAGTGTCTGTGCATATTACTATAAAACCGCCCCAAACACACCGCACCTCGTGGGTTTAGCTAGTGGAGAGGAGAGAGGAAGGTGTATTTGGAGTTGGTGAGTTTGGTGGAGTTTTTGGTGGATTTGGAGCGGAGTTTGGTGATTGTTGAGTGCTGTACTGTGTGTGTAAGTAGTCTTGTCATATTTGTAGTATTGTTTTTTCACAGTTTGTCTACTTTTTTGTCCTTGTTTTTTATTTACAGTCTTTTGTCATTGTTTGTGAGTGAGTGAGCGTGTGTGTTGGCTGTGTGGTGTGTAGTAGTAGGAGTAGTGGAGGAGTGTGTTTTGTGTTTTGATTTTTCAGTGTTTTTTGTTGTTTGTCATGTCCGACTCAGAGGTCAGTGTGGTGGCGGAGGTTAGTGAGGTGGAGGCTGGTAGTGAGGTGGAGGCTGGTAGTGAGGTGGAGGCTGGTAGTGAGGTGGAGGGGGGTAGTGAGAGGGAGGAGGTTAGTGAGGAGGAGGAGGAGGGGGTGCCTGTTGCTGGATTTTCCAGTGATAGTGATGGTGTTGTGGCTCCGCAGCCACGCACCACTACCAAGACTGGCAGGAATATAAAGTTCAGCTATGCTGAAAACATGGCTTTAGTGCGTGAACTGATGAAGCACCATCGCCAATTGTTTGGTCAGGATGCTGCCAAGGTGTCCTCCCGCAGGAAGTCTGCCCTGTGGGGGCAAGTCATACTTGCTGTGAATAGTGAGGGTGTGGTGAGGCGGACTGAGGACACGTGCCGCATGCGATTTTATGATATTAAGCGGCGTGTCAAGGCCAAGATGGCCAAAGAGGCCAAATCTGCACGGAGAACCGGAGGTGGGCCACCTTTCCGTGTAAGCTATCGGGACTGGGAGGAGCCTGTGCGGGCATTGATTCCTGCCGAAGTGGTGTCTGCTACTCATGTCCGGGATTCGGACCGACCCACGCAGGATGGTAAGTTTGATTTGTAATCTTGTTTTTAAAATGTCCGTAAAATGTAGATAATGTCATTTTTAAAGGGTAAAGGATGCATTTTTTTTTTTCAAAACAGATTGCAGGCCTATGCTCCCTTAAGGTGTGTTTGTGTTTATAATGTGCTTTTTTCACCTTGCCTTGGCAATTTGTTCAATTTAATTTATTGCCAAAACATGTGCAGTGTTTTTTTAAATGTAAAGTTTTTTTTTTTTTTGGCGCTAATGCTTGAACATGTGTGTTTGTTTAAAACCAAAAAATAATATTTTTTTTAAACTAACTGAAAAGCGGAGCAATTTTTGAAACAGTACATTTTTTAAACATTTGCAAGTAGTCAATCTCTCCAATATCTGAGTCAAAATTCAAAAGAAAAAAATATTTATTGTGTGCCACATCAAGTACATTTTGAGATTCAACTCAAAATCATGAAGCTAGAAGCTCTTAAGCTTAAATATTTGGTTTAAACAATACCTAATAGATGCTTACAGTACAATAATGGTTTGCAGTGGGTCATTTTGTCCAAAAACATGGTAATAATGTTTGGGTCACTTTTTCAACAGTCACACAGACCAGCCGCCCAGACAGGCCTCAGACAAGTCAGGATGAGGCTGTGATTGCAGGTAGGTCTTCACTGTAGTCACATATTCTGAAAACACATAGAAGTACCAAATTTTAATTTTTATTTTTGCACCTAGGTTCTGCTTCTGGAAGCCGACCTCCTGTAAGGCGCCCATCACAGGGCTTGGGCCACTTACCCAGGAGGCCAACTAAGACACGGCATCTTGGCTCGGATTCTGCGCCTCCATCATCCCCACCCAGGCGAAGACTTTCGGCAGTGTCACCCCAGCCACCACTGGCACTATTGGCGAGTTCGCAGAGTGATGAGCCCAAATCACCTCAGTTATCTGGTGAGTAAAAACAGAAATTAAACACATAAGCAATAATATACACAGTACAGTTAATATGTTGTTAGTTGGTTTGGAGTTTACATGTTTTCAAGAACAAGCAATGTGATGTAACGTCTTCAATTGCTAAAGGTGCTTTAATCAAATTATATAAGGTCTTAGTGGATGTTCTCGACAACATATTTTTACGAAAAGATCAGATTTGAGTCAAAATTAAGCACACACACGTTCACATTTTCCAAAAATATGAATACAATTAATTTGTTAAAAACAAAAAACCACACCATTATAGTGTTCACACATCGCCCCTGTCCAGTATGTAGATGGCTTACTTGCTCGGCTCCTCTGGACTATACAGGTAAGTAGTCTATATCGTGGTCAGGGGAGGGAATCTAACAGTGTAATGGTGTGGAGGGGAGTTAGTTAGGTGAGGAGTATGCAAATCTGTCTATGTTTGCGCCTGTGTTGGTATATTTTTAAAAATAGCTTTAACAATTTTAAAGTTGTGAAAATCAAGTGTTAATAATTAAAAAATGGAGTATTATGAATGTAGTAATGTGTTGCATTAGCCATGAAAATTTACAAACACTAAAACATTGCATGTTGCCCACCCCATACAGAGCACAACTTGATGGCCGACGTGGACCAGCAGGGCCCAGACCAACAGCCATCCATCACACTGCAACTTACAGCTGTTGACCCAAGCCTGCCGATACAGTTGCAGGATATCCCCCAAGCATCCATCAGTCCACAACTGGCACAAGCTCCGCCCCCAAGCCAAATTCCTGATGATTTTTGGGCCAGTTGGACAAGCCAACAGGCCCAAAGCAATGCCAGCCTGACCCAACATACACAACACCTTGCCAGTCTGCCCCATCATCTACCGCGTATTAGTCGCAACTCGGGCAGACTGATTGTACAAGTAGGGCGAATGGCTACCTCAATGGAGCAAATTAGGGCTGAAAACAGCCAAATGAATGCACATTTATCCCGCATTATAGATGAGCAACAGCGCCATCAGCAGGCACTCGTTCAGCTCATTCAACACAATCAAGTGGTGAATGAGTCCTTATCCAGGATTGTAGCCAGCCACACTGCTACTAACACTCAGCTGATTGCAAGTCTAAATAATTTGAGCAGCAATATTTCTCTGATGGGAGCTCAGCAAGTAACCTCCAGCTCGGGGACCACGACCCCTATCCAAACGCCAGTAACCTCCCCTGTTCGGCGTTCCTCAAGAGCACGTGCCAGTGAGCAAGCACCCAGCACACACAAGCGTAAAAAATAACAACAATGTTATTTGAAAAATAAAACTAAATATTTGTCTAAAACACAAATTCATGTGTCCGTCTCCAACATTGTTGAAGCTGCTCTGTATGTATGTATGTATGTTTTTCCTGGGTAATGACTGTAAATGTTTTGTTAGCATAAACTAAGCACAATGGACACACCACTATAAACAACAAACAGTAAGTAACAAAACACACAATAGATAGTAGAGCAAAGTGTTTAGTGAAGGATAATTACAGCCTAATAAAACAGACCTGAAAAATAACGCAGGATCACTTGTTGCCGTACCTGCCTCCCTACAGTTGTACTCACACTGTCACCAGATGGTTCTAACTCCTCTGCTTGCTGACTGCTTTCTCCCTCATCATGTGCCAGATGTTGACTTAAACACAGATTATGGAGAAAACAGCAGCAGAACACAATTCTAGTCACCTTTGAGGGACTATACAACAAAAGGCCGGCAGATTTATCCAGACACCGAAACCGTGACTTCAGCACACCAAAACATCTTTCTATCACATTCCGCGTAGCCTTATGTGCATGATTATAACTGTGTTCAGCAGGAGAATCAGGTTGGGACAATGGAGTAAGGAGCCAAGAGTAGCAGCCGTAACCCCCATCACCTGAAAAACATATATAGTCAACATTAGTACATATGTTAGATTATTCTTTCACCTCATCCAAACTCTAGTTTGTGGTTAAAAGACATACACACAAAACATTTTCTACATACCCAACAGCCAGCCATCAGGCATTTGTCCCTCCTCAAATTTATCGAAGAACGATGACTGACTGGGGATGAAGGAGTCATGGCAGGCACCAGGGTAACCTGCAACAACACTCATAATTTTTAAGTTTGCATCACAGACCACCTGGACATTAGTTGATTGATCCAGATGCCTATTAGTATATATATACTGGCGGCCCTTAGGTGATCTCAGCTGAACGTGTGTGCAATCTATGGCCCCCAGCACATTGGGCATGCCAGCAAGCTCATAGAAAGCTACCCTGACAGCACTCCACTCCGACTCCTCGGTAGGGAAGCAGATTGAGGCTTTAATGTGTGGCTCCAACACATCCAAAACCTGAGTGGACATTAAAGAAGCTAAGGTGAGTGTCATGTTAGGTATTCTCTACAATACTGTGGGGTTTCAACTTACAGAAGCAACACTTAGCCATAACCGCATAGGTATTTTTAGACTCACCTGCATCAAATATCTTGAAAAGGTGGGCTGTGAGATACCAATGACGTCGCCTGCCACAGCCTGGAAGCTCCCAGTAGCCATAAAGTGTAACACAGCCAGGAGTTTGTGTAGGCCTGAGACAGAGCGAGAGCGTGCTGTCTCAGGGTCTATGCCCAGTTTGACAAGGTTATACAGGTGGAAAATGTTGTTTCTATTTAGGCGGAACATCTGTATGACCCTATCATCGGACAATGCATTTAAGTTTAAACGCCCTCTAAAAAAACGAGGCTGGCGCAGCCTCCGCGGTACCTGGACAACCTGTTGACCATGTTCACTTACCTGGGCCTGATTCCTGGAAGCCTCATGGAGCAGTCTAAGGTATCCCACAGCAAACAAAAAACCATTGCCACACACCACAGCCGCCATTTCAGAGTGAGAGAAGTTCAGAATGTGCCAGAAACACTTTTATAGGGCCAAACATTCAGGTGTGAGTAATGGATAATTGAGTACACATGTAAACGCGGTTTTCAAATGCTGGCGCGTTTTTTTTTGGGAAAAAATTACGATTTGTAATTTTTCGCGGCCGCGAATGCATTTTCGCGGCCGCAATTACAATTACGAATGGTTAGTAAATGACCGAGATTCATATCTAAACAGGCGTAATTTGACCGATGGTGTAATCATTCATAATTTTTAACTTGGACTTGCAAAAAATTACGAATGCCCTCATCACTGCCGTGATTTGAGTTTAGTAAATTACCGAGATGACACTTTGAAGAAAAAACGCCATCTCGGTCAAAATCGGGAGCTTAGTAAATATACCCCAAAGTGTCATCTCGGTCATTTACTAAACTTAAATCACGGCAGAGATGAGGGCATTCATATTTTTTTGCAAGTAGTTGTAAAAAAATACGAATGATTACACCATTGGTCAAAATACGCCAGCAAATTAGTAGAACTCGGTCATTTACTAAAAAGTGCAAATCTCCAAAGAGGAAAACACTGCCGTGAAAAATTACAAATCGCAAAAAAGTGCTAAAAAAAAGCAGACCTGCTTTTTTGAGCCGTGATTGCATAGGCATGCAAGGATCCATGAGATCCGTGCATGTCTATCAGTGGGAAGGGGTGGGAAAGTGCTTATTTTTTTTTTTTAAAAATGCGTGGGGTCCCCGCTCCTAAGCATAACCAGCCTCGGGCTCTTTGAGCCGATCCTGGTTGCAAAAATATGGGGGAAAAAATGACAGGGGTTCCCCCATATTTAAGCAACCAGCATCGGGCTCTGCGCCTGGTCCTGGTTCCAAAAATACGGGGGACAAAAAGAGTAGGGGTCCCCCGTATTTTTAAAACCAGCACCGGGCTCCACTAGCTGGACAGATAATGCCACAGCCGGGGGTCACTTTTATATAGTGCCCTGCGGCCGTGGCATCAAAAATCCAACTAGTCACCCCTGGCCGGGGTACCCTGGGGGAGTGGGGACCCCTTCAATCAAGGGGTCCCCCCCCCCCAGCCACCCAAGGGCCAGGGCCGAAGCCCGAGGCTGTCCCCCCCCATCCAATGGGCTGCGGATGGGGGGGCTGATAGCCTTTTGTGTAAATGAAAAGGTATTGTTTTTAGTAGCAGTACTACAAGTCCCAGCAAGCCTCCCATGCATGCTGGTACTTGGAGAACCACAAGTACCAGCATGTGGCGGAAAAACGGGAACGCTGGTACCTGTAGTACTATTACTAAAAAAATACCCAAATAAACACAAGACACACACACCTTGAAAGTACAATTTTATTACATACATACACACAAACATACATGCATACTTACCTATGGCCCCACGCAGGTCGGTCCTCTTGTCCAGTAGAATCCAAGGGTACCTGTTGAATAAATTATACTCACGAGATCCAGGGGCTCAGGGTCCTCGTCGTATCCAAGTGTAATCCACGTACTTGCATAAAAAAACAAAACGCTGACCCGAGCCACGAACTGAAAGGGGACCCATGTTTGCACATGGGTCACCTTTCCCCGAATGCCAGAAACTCACTTTGACTTCTGTCTAAGTGGGTTTCTTCAGCCAATCAGGGAGCGCCACGTTGTAGCACTCTCCTGATCAGCTGTGTGCTCCTGTCCTCACTGACAGGCAGCACGCGGCAGTGTTACAATGTAGCGCCTATGCGCTACATTGTAACCAATGCTGGGAACTTTCTGCCCTGCGGTTGACCTAAAGTGACGTCACCGCTGAGCAGAAAGTTCCCAGGATTGGTTACAATGTAGCGCATAGGCGCTACATTGTAACACTGCCGCGTGCTGCCTGTCAGTGAGGACAGGAGCACACAGCTGATCAGGAGAGTGCTACAACGTTGCGCTCCCTGATTGGCTGAAGAAACCCACTTAGACAGAAGTCAAAGTGGGTTTCTGGCATTCGGGGAAAGGTGACCCATGTGCAAACATGGGTCCCCTTTCAGTTCGTGGCTCGGGTCAGCGTTTTGTTTTTTTATGCAAGTACGTGGATTACACTTGGATACGACGAGGACCCTGGGCCCCTGGATCTCGTGAGTATAATTTATTCAACAGGTACCCTTGGATTCTACTGGACAAGAGGACCTACCTGCATGGGGCCATAGGTAAGTATGTATGTATGTTTGTGTGTATGTATGTAATAAAATTGTACTTTCAAGGTGTGTGTGTCTTGTGTTTATTTGGGTATTTTTTTAGTAATATTACTACAGGTACCAGCGGGCCCGTTTTTCCGCTGCATGCTGGTACTTGTGGTTCTCCAAGTACCAGCATGCAGGGGAGGCTTGCTGGGACTTGTAGTACTGCTACTAAAAACAATACCTTTTCATTTACAACAAAGGCTATCAGCCCCCCCATCCGCAGCCCATTGGATGGGGGGGGGGACAGCCTCGGGCTTCACCCCTGGCCCTTGGGTGGCTGGGGGGGGGACCCCTTGATTGAAGGGGTCCCCACTCCCCCAGGGTACCTCGGCCAGGGGTGACTAGTTGGATTTTTGATGCCACGGCCGCAGAGCACTATATAAAAGTGACCCCCGGCTGTGGCATTATCTGTCCAGCTAGTGGAGCCCGGTGCTGGTTTTAAAAATACGGGGGACCCCTACTCCTTTTTGTCCACCGTATTTTTGGAACCAGGACCAGGCGCAGAGCCCGATGCTAGTTGCTTAAATATGGGGGAACCCCTGTAATTTTTCCCCCCATATTTCTGCAACCAGGATCGGCTCAAAGAGCCCGAGGCTGGTTATGCTTAGGAGGGGGGACCCCACGCATTTTTTTTTAATGATTTCTCATTGTTTAATTAAAAAAAAAAAAAAATGAACCCCAGCACGGATCACACAGATCCGGCCGAGATTCATTGTAAAAAAAGTCGGCAGTGTTTTGCTAATCACTGCCGTAAAAAAAACAAAATAAAAACGAATGACATCGACATCGGAACAAAAGAAAAACCCAAATACGACAGCTTAGTAAATTAGTCGTAATCAATTCAAAAAGTTGCAGTTTTACACTTTCGATGTCATTCGTGATTGAACTTTGACCTTTTCCCGAAAATTACGAATGTTAGTAAATTTACCCCATAGTATTTTGTTACAAAAGGAGGCCTGCTGGATACACCGACTTAAAACGGTGGCTCCAAATGGCCTCAATGAGACTTTGTCTCTTACGTGCTTTTTATGATTTTATTCCAGTTAATTTGATAAGATTTTTTTGCCTTGACTAGATAACATACTTTAACTATTATGAATCTGATGAGTTCCGTTCTTATGATCATGATTAATTGTTCTAGATTGTTCTTGTTTTATAACAATATATGTTGCTGTGAAACGGTAACAGTGCTTTTTCATGTATATGATGTTGTCATGGTGATGGGATTTACACGGGCCGGTATGCGTCATCATCTGGGCGGATTTGTCCAAGCATGATGACATCACCGGAAAACCTCAGGTGAGTTGCACGTGTGGTGATTTTAGAATGCATATAGGTATGTTTGTTTGTTTGTTTGTTTGTTATACTACTTTGTTACTTCTGATGATGGTTTACTAAAAACCGAAATGTTAAGTTTAACAAGTAGGGGTGATCTCTTTTCTTGTTTATATATAAGTCCGAGAGTGCCGCCGATTTTCTCTTTACTACATGACCGCAGTGTTATGGAGGGCACCCGGCAAGCTGCTTTATAGAGACTTTTTGGAGTGCCGAATACTTAATTTCTACTTATATATATATATGTATATATACACAAATCTATAACAATTATGATGATAAAACAGTTCCATAAAGTGTTGCAAGGACAGCCTGTTTACAGATGAGGATAATGTGGAGCAGCAGGGTTTTGCATAGATGGAGCAATAAACAGCATGGTGGAATGAGATCCAGTCCAGGTTTTCCAAGGATCTGTAGTATGCCACAAACAAGGCTAATTAGCAGCACCTGATATCTGCCTTTTGTCAGTACAGATCCACAGGGCTTTGCATGGTGGACCAGTAACCTGGACAAAATGCTGGGTGTGTGGGGATATGAAAGGAAGTCATATGGAGGTGTTACCAACTTGCTTGTGAACTGTTAACTGCCATGCTGTGAAGTATATGCTATCCAAAGCTAACCTGATGCTGTTTATCTGCCTGCCAATAAAGGAACTGCTTTTACCTTTTAATCCAGCATACAGATGGGTCCATGTTTATCTTGACCTTTAATAGGATTAATTGAGACTGGGCAGTCGGACTTAATCCCCTGTTGTAATGACTTAATCCCCTGCTGTATTGTTCTCTGTATTGTATTGCAGCTGAGAACAATAGATGAAGGGTTTATGCTAATAAACCATGGTGTTCCTAGGTGCAGAAAACTAGCCAAGATAACCGTGGACCCATCTGTATGTGATCCTTTTCACATTTGGCGCCCAAACAGGGACACGTTGCTGGCTGCTGCTAGAAGCCAAACAGAACCCAGAATACAGCTAAGTAACCTGGCAGATGTTTTCACAGCTCGTGCAATAGTGTTTGTTTTTATGCATGTGGCTTAAAAGCTAGATGTATTATTTCTAGATTTATCTATGGTGAATTGGTCGGTGAGATAAACTACAAATAATGTGGTGTTAATTTGCTATAGTTTAAACTGGCACACCAAAGATAATAAATAAAGCCTCCTACGTTTGTCCATAAAGGGATAAAACAGGTTGAAATGTTTTTCGGAAATAGTAGCAGTGCAGCAAGCACAGGTGCAAAGACAGCAAACTTTTATTCAGGGTCAGCAGACTCAAATTCAGCTATTACATACTGAATTCACTGAAATAAGGAAAATTGGGCGTGAGCGAGAGGTGTTACAGAAGCTTACCCTATTTGATGATATTGAAGCTTTTCTGTGCACCTTTGAGCGTACTGCTGCATGTTTAAAATGGCCCGAGGAGGATTGGGCTGCTAGACGTGCTCCCTGTCTCACAGGAGAACCTCAGAGAGCATATGTTGACTTGACAGTGGCTGAGGCAAACTCCTCTCCTCTCCTTAAAAAGGCCATACTCTGCAGGGTTGGAGTGAAGGGGCCCAGCAAGGCACAGGAATTTCAAGAATGGTTACTGAACCTCCAAGGGCCAATATTAGCCAGGCTGAGTAAAGCATGGTTGCAGCCGGATAAAAACTTGGCTCAGCGTATAGTGGAGATGGTTGCTTTGGACTATGCCTGTTGAGCCAATGAAATGCAGTGTGGGAAAAATAACTCAACCGGTGGCCAGCTTGTCTGCTGGAAGCATTTCTCCAGTGGAAACCACCTTGTTTCATTTGATGGTGCAGGTGGAAGGCTGGGAGATCTGGGCCTTATTTGATACTGCCAGTAAATTAACTATTATCTCCGCTAACCTGCTTCCACCTGGGGCTGATCAGGTTCTACCCCAGAGAAGATCATATGTGTACATGGGGATGTAGAAGAATGCCTTCATGTCCAACTACCAGTAATGATAAAAGGGTGGCCATTGATCTTAGGGTGGGATTTTCCATTACTACAAGAAGTTGTTTCTTGGCATGATGACAGCAGGCAGTCCATGGCAGAGGTGTCCCAAGAGCCAAGCTCTGCAGTATACCAAAACTTTGTGACGTTAAGACCCTCCTTGGCCAGTGAGGAGCAAGAGGGGAGTGAGATTGAGGCACAGTGGATTCCCATTGGCATTTGGCAAGAAAGTGTCTTTACAGGACTTTGGTTGAAACCAACAGAATGATGGAAACTTGACAAATGCATTTGGAAATATTGTATAAGTGAATGGTAAAATAATCACTGCTTTACCAGTAGAAGGTGCACCAAATTTTGCAATGAATAATTATTTGTTATATTGTGTAACATATTTGTAGGGTTAGAGAGTAGATCATTTGTTGGTTCCCTGGAAACACGAGCAGTTGGTGTTGAGGGTGGCTCATGCACACCTGAGGGGTGGCCATTTAGGTGTGGGGGGGGGGGGGGGTTTGAAATCTCTCCAGCATATACAGTTAAGACTCTTTTGGCCAGGCATTCATACAGCAGTAAAAAAACATTGTCAAGAATGCCTGGTGTGTCAGAAGACAGCAAACCAGACCAGGTTTAGGGCACTCATGGTTCCTCTCCCTGTTATTTATGTACCTTTTGAGATGATTGATATGGTACCAGTGGACAAATCTGCTCATGGGCATCAATACATACTAGTGGTAGTAGATTATGATACAAGATAGCCGATGGCCATACTACTATGTAATATGAAATCCAGCGCTATTGCCCGGGAGTGATTGCCGCTGTATACCCATCAGGGAATACCAAAAGAGGTCCAATCATCCACTGGTTTCGGTTCCTTCAAACTCCTTTATGGGAGGCAACCTAGAGGGATTTTAGATGTGTTGAAGGAAAGGTGGGAGCAAGGGATCAGGTCAGGATTCCAGTGGATGGGATCCTGGCAGTCGAAATACCGATGCCGGAATCCCTAAAGGGTCACCTGCACACAAACAAAGAATTAAATGTCTGTGTGACCCATTGGTTTTTGGCTTTACAGCCATACAAATTTGAGGTGAAGCATCGACCAGTGAAGCAGCACCTCAATGCTGATGCCCTTTCCAGAAGGTTTGTGGGTCCCAAACCTCCGAGCAACTCTGTGGTGAAGCTAGGGGAGGAAGAAGAGGGGGAGGAAGTCAAAATCTATAAAATTGTGGAGGATAGTGTTCCCGGTCGGAGGGCGCAAATGGAGGTGGGCAAGGCCGGAGTTCATCTGGAAAAAGTGTTGGTGGTTGAAGATAAGGGGGAAGGAGTATGGCAGGGACAGCATGCTTTCACATGAGGTTAATGTGGAGCAGCAGGTTTGTGCAGAGATGGAGCAATAAACAGTATGGTGTAATGAGATCCAGTCCTAGGATCAGTGGTAAGCCACGAGCAAGGCTAATTAGCAGCACCTGACATCTGCCTTTAAAGTTGTGTGAATGCAGATCTGCAAGGCTTCTGATGGGGAACCAGTCGCTCAGACGATAGGCTTGGTATGTGGGGTTACAATAGGAAGTCATATGGATGTGTTGCCAACGGGATGCGGTTACATTGTAGGCCCATGGGATTTCAGCAGTCAGCATACAGATGCCGGGATCCCAAACACTCACAATGCCGCCAGCCGGAATCTCGGCTAACAGGAGCTATTCCCACTTGTGGGCGTCTATGACACCTATAGAGTGGGATTAAAATCTGTGGCGGGCGCAGTGAGCCACCGAGCCAGCTGCATGGCGAGCAACAGCGAGCCCGCAAAGGTGCTTCGTTGCGCTCGCCCCCCCCCCCCCCCCCCACACTCCCCTACCGGCATTCTGGCAGCCAGGATCCCAGCATCGGAATGCTGACCACTGGGATACCAGCCACGGCAACATATACCACACCCATTTCCAAATTGCTTGTGAACTGTAAACTACCATGCTGTGAAGTGTATGCCGTTCCGAAGATAACCTGATGCAGTTTACCTGCCTGAGAATAAAGGAACTGCTTGAACCTTTTAATCCATATTATGTCATCCTTCTCACAATATATATATACTCAGATGACAGAAATAAATGATAGTGGGTAATGTTTTCATGATATTACCTTCTCTAGTCTATATCTTATATATATCTTGAGAGAACAGTATAATTTAAGCTGTGTGCACAACAGATGATATTTCTAACAATGTGCCGATTCTGACGGATTGTGTATGCACTATCGCTCACTCTCGTAAGTCGTTTGTCGTGTATTCAGGTTGGTTTTGCATGCAGCTCAAATTGATGATATAACCAAATCATGCAGTGTGTACGCACTACTGTACCTACATTTATACCTGATATATCGTTAAGGACCAAACTACTGAATGACGCACGATATGTCGTTAGGTCAGTTGTAAGATTGCACAGTGTTTATGAACTATGGGGCAGATTCAGGTCGGATTGCAAAACACGATCCAACCGCAAATATTACGAAAAGGATGCGGGCGTATGTGCAGCGCCCATCCTGAGCATGCACTAGCATTTGCTGCGGGGGGCGCAGAAAATGCAATCGCCCCTGCCTGGTTTGCGGGGCGGGATGGGGGGAGGCAACACTCCGTTTCCTAGGTGGAGACAGAGCGTTGCAAGGGCGTGGTTAAAAATGGGGGAGGCAAACGGAAGGTGGCGTGGGTGTGTGTTTGCGGCGGCTGCATGACGTCACACAGAGCTGCCATGATTGGAATGTTGGTGGCGGGCCTCCTGTGGGCACAGCCAAGCTGCGCCGGCATGAGGCAACCCGAATTTCTGCTATCAAGCAGAAATTGCTATGCGATCGCATTTTCTGCTTGATAAAGGGGGGAACGGAGGTCAGTATGCTGGGGCCTTGCGATGGGTGGTTTGCCCTGCCATCTCATGGATTGCAAATTCTGCTACTTAGCAGAATTTGCAATCCAACCTGAATCAGGCCCCATATTGTTTGTCTGGGAGTTCAAGGGAAAAAAGTTGACAAAAACACGTTGTTTGCACATTGGTGGTCAATCCGAGTTGATCGCATCAGCAACTTTTTGCTGCTGCTGCGATCAACTAGTACACGCCTATTGGGGAGTGTATTTTAGCTTAGCAGGGCTGCGATCGCTTGTGCAGCCCTGCTATGCTAAAAAAATTTCAAGTAGACCAGCCCTATACCTACTTACCCTGTGCGACGATCTCTGCGATGCTGGAGCCGGCTTTGACGTCAGACATCCGCTGTCCGTTCTGCTGGACACGCCTGCATTTTCCTTACCACTCCCCGAAAACGGTCTCCAATGGTCCGGAACTGCCCAGGAATGCATTCTTCTTGTCAATCTTCTTTGCGGTCGGCTCTGCGACCGCTTCCTTCGTTAGACGCGACGTAATCGCTGGGCAACGTCACCCGTGCGCATTGAGTCCGCCGCGCCAGCGCATTCCGGACCCGTTCACACCGCAGCGACAAACCGCTGCGTGCGAACGGGTCGCAATGACCCCCATTGTCTGATGTGTACCCAGCTTTAGACTAAGAAAGATCTTACATAAGATCCTGCAGAATACAGGCCGGATGTCTCAGTCCCTCACACAGAAGTTTTATCCCAGAGTCCTCCAGATCATTTTCTGACAGATTCAGTCTGGTCAGAGAGCGGTGTGTAGTAATAACAGAGAGGAGATCTTCACAGCAGGAGGGGGTCAGACCACAGCCCCATAATCTGGTGAGAGATGAGAGATCTGCGTAAGGTGATTTTTTTTATAATTTGTTATTTTCAGTTTCAAACTCAACATTAAAGTATAATTGATAAGAACAAAAATTTGTAAAGTAAACATTGCTTGCATAATTCAGCTACTAGACTGTAGGTGCATGTTATTAAAACAGGTCAAACCAAATACACAGTATGATATAAACGTATTATACTCATGTACGCAATTGTGCCTGGATGAATATTCCCCAATCAAGACATCTAAACTCCTGGAACCCACCTACTATTCTTATCATATGGTGTAACAATAATCCCCATTATTTAGCTCAAGGAATACATACTTTAGTAAAATACCATAATAAATGGAGATTTAAAAAAAAAAGCTTTGCTGTCTGTGAATACACCCTGCCATTTGATAAATGTTATGGTGCACTGTTGGTGGAGTGTCAGAGTTACACTTTCCACAAGCCTTGATAGCGGGCATCTCAGTGCTTACTGGTTAACTACAGGGGTGCATTTCAGAGAGAAGGGATAATCCTTCACTGGATTAGTTAGTACCTCAAAAAAATAAAAAATGTATACATTTATTAGGGATGAGCGGATTTGGATCTCCGAGATCCGAACACCCTGGACTTCATGATCCGAGCCCAGATCCGAGTCCGGCTCGAGACTTCCCACCAGACTTGGATCCCAGAACGAGGCAAAACGTCATCATCCCGCTGTCGGATTCTTGCAGGTTTTGGATTACATATAAGGAGCCATGAATCGCCACCATTTTTACTCTGGACTTGGAGAATGAGGGAAACAGACTTCTATCTCTCTGTGTGGGGTGGGGTCAGCGTGTGCTTTTAGGGGTGTTGCTGTTCTGAGTGCTGTCCTGGTGTGTCCTGTGCTGTTTGGGGTGCTGTTCAGGGGGTGTAACTGTCCTGTGGTGTTCAGGGGTGCTGTCCTGTATGCTGTAAAAATAGAGGAACTGTCCTGTGTGCTGTAATAATACAGGGATACTGTAAAAATAAAGGAATGCTGTGTCCCTGTCGGGTGCTGTAAAAATAATGGGGCACTGTTCTGTGTGCTGTAATAATAAAGGGGCGAAAGATCAGGAACCACTTCCTAGTACTAGTGCTGAAGCTGCTGCCACCAGTCATGACATTGATGATGCAATTCCATCAACGTCGTCTGCTAAGGCCGATACCCAATGTCATAGAGGGCATGTAAAATCCAAGAAGCAAAAATGAATATCAAAAATAAATAAATTATCTGACGAGAAACGTAAAATTGGCAATATATTACTCACGACATGATGTGGCAAGGAAAGGCTAAGGCAGACTATGTTCATGATTGATGGTTCAGCTTCTCATGAAGATGGAAGCCCTCCTCATTCTCGAAAAATGTAAAAAATAAAGCTTGTTAAAGCACAGGAAAAAACAACTGTGCATTCAGAGATACCACAAATCCCCACGTAGAGTCCAAGTGTGTCCACGGTTGCGATGTCTAGGCCTGACCTTCCCAAGACTGTACGGGAAGAGGAGGCTCCTCTGCAAGTGCTGGGAGGAGCACCACCAGTCCAGTTGCTAATATTTAAATAGACGATGTCACTGTAGAAGTACACCAGGATGAGGAGGATATTGGTGTAGGGGTGTAGTATATTATGCCAGTGGTCAGGCCCCCGGCGCCCAGCATACTGGTGCTGGAATCCCGACTGCCGGCATACAGGCAGCAGGGCGAGTGCAAAAGAGCCCATTGCAGGCTCACTACACTTACCACACTATTTATTGTCCCTCCATGGGGGTCGTGGACCCCCCAAGAGGGAGAAAAGTCGTTGGTATGCCGGCTGTCAGGGTTCCGGCACCGGTATACTGAGTACCGGGATCCCAACAGCCGACATATCAAATACCACCCTGGTGTAGCTGGCGCTGAGGAGGAAATTGACGATGAGGATTATGATGGTGACGTAGTTTGTTTAAATAAGGCACCAGTGGAGACAATTGTTGTCAAAAGGATGAAAAAGCCCATTGTCATGCCTGGGCAGAATACCAAAAAATCCACCTCTTCAGTGTGGAATTATTTCTCCACAATTCCGGACAACAGGTGTCAAGCCATCTGTTGCCTTTGTCACCAACTCCCACCATCGTCAATTTACTCAGTCAGGAACGGAAATAGTCCTGCAGGCTATGTCACTGGCATGAATGATGAGTCCTCTCCTATCCTGGATTCCTACGGAGGATCCGTGAGTGCTACGCCTACTGCTACCACTGCTATTGTCGCTGCTGGGAGTCGATCGTCATCCCAGACAGGAAGTCGAAATAACACTTGTACTACTTTAACTAAGCAATTGACTGTCCAACAGTCCTTTGCGAGGAAGATGAAATATGACAGCAATCACCCTGTTGCAAGCGGGTATCCCCCATTAGTGCAGTGGAATTTAGACAGTTTATGGACGTACTGTGTCCCCGATACCAAATCCCATCTAGATTCCACTTCACTAGGCAAGCGATTCCCGGACTGTACAGGCACATTAAGAAAAGTATCCACAAAAATGTGGTTGTACCCACTGTCAACGTAACCACGGATAGTTGGACAAGTGGTGCAGGGCAAACTAAGGACTACATGAATGTGACAGCCTACTGGGTAGCTGTATTGCCTCTCACAGCAACAACAGCAGCTGCACCAGCTTCTCACAAACCCCAACTCGGTCCTAGGCAGGCTACGCTGTGTATCACCGGTCTCTGTTAGAGGCACACCACTGAGAACCTCTTACTGAACTGTGGGACATCATCGCACAATGGCTTACCCCGCTTAGACTCTCCTGGGGATTTGTGATATCTGACAATGCCACCAATATTGTGCGAGCAGTACATCTGGGCAAATTTCAGCATATCCCATGTTTTGCTCACACAATTAATTTGGTGGTGCAGAATATTTTGAAAAAGGACAAGGGCATGCAGGAAACGCAGCCACTTTTGAAATTCAGTGACTGCGTGCCGAAGACTGGAGCACCAGCAAACACTCTTGAACCTGCCCTGCTATCACCTGAAGGAAGAGGTAGTAACGTGGTGGAATTCAACCCTCTATATGCTTCAGAGGATGGAGGAGCAGCAAAAGGCCATTCAAGCCTATACCTCCACCTACAATATAGGCAAAGGAGGGGGAATGCACCTGACTCAAGTGCAGTGGAGAATGATTTCCAACTTGTGCAAGGTTCTCCAACCCTTCGAACTTGCCACACGTGAAGTCAGTTCAGACACTGCCAGCTTGAGTCAGGACATTCCCCTCATCAGGCTTTTGCAGAAGCAGCTGTAGAAATTGAAGGATGAGCTAAGACAGAACAATTCCACTAAGTATGTGGGACTTGTGGATGGAGCCCTTCATTCACTTTGCCAGGATTTAAGGGTGGTCAATCTTTTGAAATCAAATCACTACATTTTGGCCACCGTGCTTGATCCTAGGTTTAAAGCAGGGGTGGGGAACCTTTGGCCCTCCAGCTGTTGTTGAACTACACATACCAGCATGCCTTGCTACAGTTTTGCCATTTGGCCATGCTAAAACTGTTGCAGGGCATGCTGGTATGTGTAGTTCAACAACAGCAGGAGGGCCGAATGTTCCCCATCCCTAGTTTAAAATCTATATCGTATCTCTCTTTCCAGCGGACACAAGTCTGCAGAGGTGCAAAGACCTGCTGGTGAGAAAATTGTAAGCTCAAGTGGAACGTAACACACCAACAGCTCCTCCTTCATTTTCTTCCGCAACTGGGGCTGTGAGGAAAATAAAACATAAGGGTGGGTGGGAGGGCTCAAGGACAATTTCATATTGCACCTCTTTTTTTCTTTGCATAATGTGCTCTTAGGATGGCAGTTTTAAAAACTAGGCCCCAGTCTTCCACTGCAGTGCCACTCCTAGATGGTCCACGTGTTTGTGCCACCCTCTTGTGTTGCTTAGCTTAGTCATCCAGCTACCTCGGTGCAACATTTTGGCCTAATAACTTCCCATGCTCAAAAGTCATTCTGCTGCAGTGGCTTGCGCTACACATGCCATGCTCTCCTGGCACCGTAAATGTCCACGGTCTCTGGCTCTATACACTCAGCCCTGCTCACTGGCCTATAAAAGGCACCAGCGCAATGCATTGTGGGTAAATGGGATTTTAAACCCCACTCCTCCTGACTTCCTACTGTCTGAGTGAGCTGGAAAACCTGGACTTCTGTTTCTCCAGCTACAGCTGTGCAATTTAAAAAGCTTGGAATTATAAACTTCCACTACAGGTACAGAATGTGCAGGCCTTGTTTTCTTCTCCCTTGGTGGGAGCCGATTCCAGAATGTGGGCAATTGTGGTGAGACACAAGCCCTCTCACCACATATCCCCCCCTTTCACTTTTTGATGCTTGGGAAAGCTCATTCTGTTTCTATGTCGACTGACACCATTACAAATTTTTTAATTTGCTGGGAAAGACGTCCATATCTCTGGTTTGGGTACCAGACTGATGCTCCTTGACCATCTTCCCAGGTGCATCTTCCTCCTTCTTGCCAAATGTGGTGCGTTCTGGTAAGGAACAAGTGGTAATTTCTTACGGATGCCCGGTTGTACTCTTGCCCGCCACTCCGTGGACAACGTATCCCTCAAAGGAACAGTGCGACATCCAAGTGTTCTAGCGACAAGTACAGGGACCGGACTTTCCTTCATTTCTTGCCTGGCAGCTTGACGCCACACCTCATAAATGAGATATGGTCATTGCTTAGCTTCTTTCCATTGTCCCATCGGCCACATATCCACAAACTGAACATTTGAAGGTCCAGGTGAATCAGAAAGATATGTAGAGGTTCTCTTTCCATAGTGGTCTGGCTGTGTTGTTCTATTCTTCTCCTTTTTACGATGTAGGGTCTTGGAGACTTTATTGTAGTTATGTCTCTGTGGTTCCTTTAAGAGCTCACTAAACCCTGGGAAATTGCGTCCCAATATGAGTGGATAGGGGAGCTTAGGACCAACTGCGGCGACCACCTCACAAGTGCGACACATGGTGAGATTCAAATGCACTCGGGAGAAGTTTTCTGTGGACCCATGTACACAGAGTACTTCAACTAACCCTGGCACCTATTTCACTGGCCTGCTAGGGACAGCCTCCGATATCAGAGTCAGCTCACTCCATGGGTCTATAATAGCTGAGAGTTCTCAGCCATTTAGCAACAGTTTCCCACATTAACAGGGGTCAAGAATCAAGGGGTACCACATACCACCCAACATAACCATCTCCAGGAGGGACAGAATGCTCTGCTCCTGGACTTCTCTCTTAATTTATGACTGCCATCACCTGTGGGGAATCACCTTTCTTATCAAGCAACTAGTTCAACACTGGTGAGGGCAATACTACATTAAGAGGGAAGTCCAGGAACAGAGCATTTTGTCCCTCCTGGAGAGACTTATGTTTGGAGGTATGGTACCATTGTGCAAAAAACCAGGTACATAGCGCCCTTACTGGCAACTCCACACTCCATAGGCTCTGTTTTTCTGGGATAGTCCTGCCTTATATGACCTGGCTCTCCACATTCATAACAAATGACCCTGGCATCTCCAGCAGTGTTCCCTTGTGGAGGCGCAACAGACAGGGTCACAGGCCACTGGGGTGCCATCTTAACTGGTCGCCAATCCCCTGGTTTATTTTCTGACATCTTTGTCATATTTCCTGCAGTCTCAAACTGCTCCAATACTGTTATTAATTCCACTAAGTTCTGAGGATCAGCATATATGTCCCTGCGCTGCATATTCCGCCCTAGTGTTCTTATACACTGGTCAATAATCACCGTCTCCACAATCTGAGTGGCAGTACGGTCTTCTGGCTGGATCCAACTCTGCTCCTGTCTGGCAAGTTCAGCCACCTGCTTCCAAATTGGGACCCCTGGTAATAGGGCCCGTTTGTGGAAGCACTGCGCTTTACCATAAGGAGTTAAAGTTGACCGGGCTAGAATAGTACTTTTAACCAAGTCATATTTCTCTGCATCAGCAGAGGATAGCTCAGCATAGGCTTTCTGAGCCTCACCAGTACATACCTCCCAACATGACCCTCTCCAGCAGGGACACAATGCTCAGCTCCTCTTAATCATACTTGCCTACTTTTGGAAACTAGTTTCAGGGAGATTCTAGATGATACAAGAGAGTTTGCACTGTGCGCCACAGAGGGTGTGTGTCATGCTCTGCCTTAAGGGTGTATCTAGCTTCACCCATGGGCGTGTCTATTGCCGCTAAGTGCAGCATGATGCTAGAGGGGGTTTGTGTATGGGTGGCATGTGCAGTCACAAAATATCACTAATTTATGTGATCACTGACATCCCAGCATACAGTGCCAGCCTACGGAGTTGCTGAGGCAGAACCACATACCTTGGGAGTGGGCACTCCTCAAAGAAACATAGAATTTGACAGCGGATAAGAAACACTTGGCCCATCTAGTCTGCATATACACTTGGGCTAATTTTTTGGTCAGGAGCCAATTCATCTACCAGTATACTTTTGGATTATGCCAGATATCGTCATTACTGATAGCAAATACTATATAGTATCTCAATCAATTTCTCACCCTATGAATACAATGAATACTAGTCCCAGTCCACTGTATTAGATATCCTTAGTAACACTACAGCCCAGTCTCTAGAAACAGTTATATATCCGTTGCTAGTTAATGTATAGTTATTATGTTGCAATGCCTCAAATACACTTCACTGTGCAGCTAAAAAGTATATATATATATATATATATATATATATAGAAAGAGAGAGATAGAGGAGAGAGAGAGAGAGAGAACTCAAATCATGGTTTCCTTGTAGCGGGATGCGATTAAGATCCCGACTGTCGGAGTCCCACAACCTGTCAAAGTCCCGACACAGGAAACCTACGCCGGAAGTCCAACAGCCGGAATCCGGACCGTGGTAAGTTTAGCGTTCTAGATAGGGTTAGGGCTGGGAGGAAGGGTTAGCAGACACCGAGGGGGGTTAGGGTTAGGCTGCAGGGAGGTTAGGGTTAGGCACTAAGGGGGGCAAGGATAGCGTTAGGCAGCGGGAAGGGGGGGGGGGGGTTCGATTTATGCACCATTGGGGGAGGGTTAGGGGGTAGGGCACAGAGGTTAACATAGAATAGTCACCCCTGTCAGGATTTCATTCATTGGGATCCCGGCGTCAGTATACTGAACGCGAGGATCCTGAGCGCCAGTCAATCATACCCAACTCCTCACAGTATATTTTGTACTGTACATTAAAATATGTATACGATTACTGTATGCTTATTTACTGTGCCAATTCAAGGAGCCAGTATCAAAATAAGTTGCACTTTAAGCACCTTATACTGTACATAATAATTAACTATATAGTTGTATTGGTTGCTAATATATTGCCACAGTAGAGCATAGGACAGTGTGTATCTGAATTTGTAGCGCACACTGTTCTTTTTTTCTCTCTCACTGCATTATATAAGTAATTGGCATGTAGTTATGTGACCGGCGGTCAGGAGACCAGCGGTCAAATTACCGTCGGCTAAATGCCACACCCCTCTAAATCCCGATAGTCGGCATGCCCATAGAGTAGGAATAGAACCTGTGACGGCTCGCCACTGAGCCCGCAAGGGGCTTGTTGCACTCACCCCCCCCCCCCCCCCCCCGCTGCCGGCATTCCGCTGCCGGAATCCCGTGGTCAGTACGGTGACCACCAGGATCCCAAGCGGCGGTTACGCATACCCATCTCAAGTAATCAACCTTATAGAGTACGGAGTAAATGCTGTGTTCAATTAATAAGGTATATATTAGACCCTGGTAGTGTCAAGTATGTAAATAGCATATAACATATCATATTTAGTTGTGAATAGGCTGTAATTGGCAGTACGGGACCAGAATCAGCGGTCACCAATGGGGGCTAGAGATAGGGGAGTGATACCCCTTTTAGACCGCCAGCTTTGAACACGGGTTATTGCACATGAGTGCGCATAACCTGTGTTGCTGTGCGGTCTGAAAAGGCTCAGTTGGAATAATCCAGGTTGAGCGATACGGTATTCCAACTTGGGTAGCGAGCACGTCTTCAATCCGGCTCGCTATGCTGTATGAACAGGAAGCTGGGTCGATGTGACCCGTTTCCTGTTCACTCAGTGTGGACGGGCGGCGCTTGGAAATCATGTGATCTCTAAGCACCGTCCCCGCCGAGTCACCAACCCGGCAATATGCTGTGTTGGAAATAGCAGCGGCAAGGGGCCTGAGGCGGGTCGCAGCTGGGAAGCACCTGTGTCAGGCTCCCAGATGCGACCCACCTCAGGTGGTCTAAAAGGGGTATTAGGCGTGCTTCCCGGGTCACGGTATTCTATGCAAAAAATAGCTGCAGTCACCAGAAGGATCTGGACGCACAGCTGCGTGGGTGGGTACTTTACAAACCCAGTGGCCCACAGTGGGAGCTTGATGTACAGCAGCAGCGGCGGGTGCAGTATAAACCCAGTGGGAGATGACTTATACAACCCCAACTTCCCCTCCCTCTCTCCCCCTCCTTGAAAAAACACACACACACACAAACTCACAAGTCCAGGCAGGACCGATCACCTCTGCAAAGCTGCAGCTGGAGATCAGTGATCACAGTAGGGTCAGTCAGTTCCCTTGCAAGAGCATTCCCTAGCCGCCTCCAGACTGTCAATCTGCCCACCCAAGCCAGCTCCCCCATCACTCGTTCTCCTGGATGTCTTACTTCCTGCAGTTTCCAGCATTGGGGAGACGGAGCTGCCGCTGCTGCTGCTGCTGCTGCTACAGCTGCTGGAGAGGGACACTGTGCACTTAGGTCTCCATATTGGCTGGCCGCTCGCCGACCTGCTGGGCAGGAGGGGCAACACTACCCACGGGTCCGCGGTGCTTGGACAGTCTATTCTGCATGCCAAGCTCCGCCCCTTCGTGGCCGGACTCGCGCATGCGTGGTCTGGATTTCGGACGGGACTGTGGGGATTGCGGGGGATGCGGAGGGCTCTGCGGGGTAAAGGGAGAAAGTATGCTGGAACGGGAGCCTCTCGCACAATGCGGGAGGGTTGGCAAGTATGCTCTTAATGGAGGAACTTTCCTCTTAATGTATGATTGCCGGCACCTGTGTTGAACAGGTTAATGGATAAGAAAGGTGTTTCAGCACAGGTGATGACAATCATACACATATCTCCCAACATGACCCTCTCCAGGAGGGACAGAATGTATAATAGATGGCGTATACACAAATGATGGTGTTTTTAAATAAGATGCAAGTTTGTACAAACAGACAGGTTTTTAGTACTGCACACAAAAACAAAACACTTTCTCTTTCCAGCAATGCACGGGTTAAACAGAACATAGAAAAAAAACTGGGGTTTTCCCTTTCAACAGTGCAGTGTCTAATGTGTGTGCCCTGCTTTGTTCAGGTGCACCTAATCACATAACAGCAGCCAAACCTGTTTTTTAGCAGACAGCATTTGCACTTATGAAAGAAAAAAAGACACAAATAGCAACTGTTTAAACTTCACAGTAGTAACTTATCATAGTGCAACTCAGATTTAATACAACTACGGTTATTTTACTCACGCAACTGGTATTTTGCCGTTAAAATTCATACTTGCCTACCTGACCCTCTCCATGAGGGAGAAAATGCTCTGTTCCTGGACTTTCCTGGTAATGTATGATTGCCATAACCTGTGGTGAGCTAGTTAATTGATAAGAAAGGTGTTTCACCACAGATGATGGCAATCATACATTACCAGGAAAGTCCAGGAACAGAGCATTTTCTCCCTCATGGAGAGGGTCAGGTAGGCAAGTATGCGTTAAATCCTTGGGCCACGCCGGAGGCGTCTGGCTTTAGCGCGGTGACTCAGTAGCGCAATTTTCTTCTCAGAGTACGGGCCACCAAATGTAACATGGGTATTATAAATAAGGACTCATAGGCATACTTGCCTACCTGACCCTCTCAATGAGGGAGAAAATGCTCTGTTCCTGGACTTTCCTGGTAATGTATGATTGCCACCACCTGTAGTGAAACGCCTTTCTTATCAATTAACTAGCTCACCACAGGTGATGGCAACCATACATTACCAGGGAAGTCCAGGAACAGAGCATTTTCTCTCTCATGGAGAGGGTCAGGTAGGGAAGTATGCTCATAGGTAGGTTTTCCAGTTACAACCACAGTGTCTTTACTGGCATCAGACACTGTAGCAGAGCATACTTAGGCTTGGGCCTGGTCACACAGGTATATAGAGAAAATAAACAGACAAACATAAAAAGGTCCTAGCACTTCCCATGCTCAAAAGTCATTCTGCTGCAGTGGCTTGCGGCTACACATGCCATGCTCTCCTGGCACGGCCAATGTCCACGGCCTCTGGCTTTATACACTCAGCCCTGCTCACTGGCCTATAACAGGCACCAGCGCCTGATGACGGGAGCTGTTCCCGAAATGTTGAAATAAAATAGCATCGAATGATTGCCTCGGAGTGCTGCCATCATGCTGCATACATTGGAGGATAACCCTTACAGCTGAGTAAGTGTAGCAAGGCTACCTAATAGGAGTGCCAGGTAACTTGGATTTTATGTGTATATATATATATATATATATATATATATATATATATATTTATTAGAGATGTGCACCGGAAATTTTTTGAGTTTTGTGTTTTGGTTTTGGATTCGGTTCCGCGGCCGTGTTTTGGATTCGGACGCGTTTTGGCAAAACCTCCCTGAAAATTTGTTGTCGGATTCGGGTGTGTTTTGGATTCGGGTGTTTTTTGTTTTTTTAAAAAAACCCTCAAAAACAACTTAAATCATAGAATTTGGGGGTAATTTTGATCCCATAGATTATAAACCTCAATAAGCATAATTTCCACTTATTTCCAGTGTATTCTGAACACCTCACACCTCACAATATTATTTTTAGTCCTAAAATTTGCACCGAGGTCGCTGGATGACTAAGCTAAGCGACCCAAGTGGGCGGCACAAACACCTGGACATCTAGGAGTGGCACTGCAGTGTCAGACAGGATGGCACTTCAAAAAATTAGCCCCAAACATCACATGATGCAGAGATAAAAAAAAAAGTGGTGCAAGATGGAATTGTCCTTGGGCTCTCCCACTCACAATTATGTTGTATAAACAGGACATGCACACTTTAACAAACCCATAATTTCAGCCACAGGGTCTGCCACACGACTGTGACTGAAATGACTGGTTGGTTTGGGCCCCCACCAAAAAGAAGCAATCAATCTCTCCTTGCACAAACTGGCTCTAAAGAGGCAAGATGTCCACCTCCTCCTCCTCATCGTCCGATTCATCACCCCTTCCACTGTGTACATCCCACTCCTCACAGAGTATTAATTCGTTCCCACTGGAATCCACCATCTCAGGTCCCTGTGTACTTTCTGGAGGCAATTGCTGGTGAATGTCTCCACGGAGGAATTGATTATATTTAATTTTGATGAACATCATCATCTCCACATTTTCTGGAAGTAACCTCATACGCCGATCGCTGACAAGGTGACTGGCTGCACTAAACACTCTTTCGGAGTACACACTGGAGGGGGGGCAACTTAGGTAAAATAAAGCCAGTTTGTGCAAGGGCCTCCAAATTGCCTCTTTTTCCTGCCAGTATACGTACGGACTGTCTGACGTGCCTACTTGGATGCTGTCACTCATATAATCCTCCACCATTCTTTCAATGGTGACAGAATCATATGCAGTGACAGACGACGACATGTCAGTAATCGTTGGCAGGTCCTTCAGTCCGAACCAGATGTCAGCACTCGCTCCAGACTACCCTGCATCACCGCCAGCGGGTGGGCTCGGAATTTTTAGCCTTTTCCTCGCAGCCCCAGTTGCTGGAGAATGTGAAGGATGAGCTGTTGTCGGGTCACATTCCGCTTGACTTGACAATTGTCTCACCAGCAGGTCTTTGAACCTCTGCAGAGTCTGCTGGAAAGAGAGATACAACATAGGCTTTAAACCTAGGATTGAGCATGGTGGCCAAAATGTAGTGCTCTGATTTCAACAGATTGACCACCCGTGAATCCTGATTAAGCGAATTAAGGGCTACATCCACAAGTCCCACATGCCTAGCGGAATCGCTCCGTTTTAGCTCCTCCTTCAATCTCTCCTGCTGCTTCTGCAAAAGCCTGATGAGGGGAATGACCTGACTCAGGCTGGCAGTGTCTGAACTGACTTCACGTGTGGCAAGTTCAGAGGGTTGCAGAACCTTGCACAACGTTGAAATCATTCTCCATTGCGCTTGAGTCAGGTGCATTCCCCTTCCTTTGCCTATATCGTAGGCAGATGTATAGGCTTGAATAGCCTTTTGCTGCTCCTCCATCCTCTGAAGCATATAGAGGGTTGAATTCCACCTCGTTACCACCTCTTGCTTCAGATGATGGTGGGGCAGGTTCAGTAGTGTTTGCTGGTGCCCCAGTCTTCGGCATGCGGTGGCTGAAAGCCGGAAGTGGCCCACAATTCTTCGGCCACAGAAAGCATCTCTTGCACGCCCCTGTCGTTTTTTAAAAATTCTGCACCACCAAAATTAATGTATGTGCAAAACATGGCACGTGCTGGAATTTGCCCACATGTAATGCACGCACAATATTGGTGGCGTTGTCCGATGTCACAAATCCCCAGGAGAGTCCAATTGGGGTAAGCCATTCTGCGATGATGTTCCTCAGTTTCTGTAAGAGGTTGTCAGCTGTGTGCCTCTTATGGAAAGCGGTGATACAAAGCTTAGCCTGACTAGGAACAAGTTGGCGTTTGTGAAATGCTGCTGCTGGGGCCGCCGCTGCTGTTCTTGCTGCGGGAGGCAATATATCTACCCAGTGGGCTGTCACAGTCATATAGTCCTGAGTCTGCCCTGCTCCACTTGTCCGTGGTTAATTGGACATTGGGTATAACTGCATTTTTTAGGACACTGGTGACTCTTTTTCTGACGTCTGTGTACATTTGCGGTATCGCCTGCCTAGGGAAGTGGAACCTAGATGGTATTTGGTACTGGGGACACAGTGCCTCAAGCAATTCTCTAATTCCCTGTGAATTAACGGTGGATACCGGACACACGTTTAACAACAAAACAGCTGCCAAGGCCTGAGTTATCCGCTTTGCAGCAGGATGACTGCTGTGATATTTCATCTTCCTCACAAAGGACTGTTGGACAGTCAATTGCTTACTGGAAGTAGTACAAGTGGTCTTCTGACTTCCCCTCTGGGATGACGATCGACTCCCAGCAGCAACAACAGCAGCGCCAGCAGCAGTAGGCGTTTGTTAGGCGCCGGGGTCCGCTCGTCGGTGCGGCCCGGCGCCTAGCAACCAGGGACGCCGTGCGCGTACAGCCGCCGGCTCCCTGGCAACGCTAGACGCCGGGCGCACGGAGCCGCTCTGACCCTAGCAACGGGGACGCCACGTTCGGGCCGCGTTCCCCGTTGCTGGGTCTGTTCTAATTGTATTATGGTGTGCTGGCCGTGCAGCATGCAAGCTGCACGGCATTACTTGTGATTACCCAGTCTGGCTCCTGATTGGGGAGCTCACAGTTATAAGCACCCTTTGGACTTCTCACAGACGCCGGTGATAGCTTCCTGTTTGCCTGTGTCAGTTGCAGAGAGTTTCCAGTCCTGCTCAATCCGGTTGTTCCTGTCCTCAGTGGTCCTGTACTCGGAAATTTGTCATCTATTCCTGGAGTCTGACCGAGCACCTTTAACATCCTGTGGTGTTCGTGAGTCGCGGCGCAGCCGTGTGTTGCGGCTTGTCCGCTTACTGTTTATTATTTAGTATTTTTGTGTTCTGGAGCTTTTGCGGTGGATTCTGCTCCCACAGATCCACTCTGGTATCCAGCGGTGCTGGATAGGAGTAACGGATCAGTGGATCTTTGGTTGTCCTTTTCCCTGGCGGCTAGTCCGCACATACCTTTGGTTTAAGTTAGTTAGCTTGTAACCCCTGGCCTGGTTGCTTAGTCAGAGGGCCCCTTGTTATCACCCTGTCTCGGATTTCCCTTTGTCTCCCATTAAGACCTGAGGGGGCATCGGGGTTGGGCAGACATAATCCGCCCTTCGAACGCGGCTGCCATGGGCTCAAGCAACCATAGTCTCGCAGGGGATTTCTGATAACACGGGCGAGACAACGGAGTTAGGGCGCCAGGGGTTACTAGGCTCTCCTGCTCCCACAACCAGCATATCTTCCCAGTACTCAGACCTCTGCCATAAGATCTCCTCTGGTCTGGAGTACGGGAATCATAACATTATCACCGGCCAGACAAAAAAAAAAATTAAAATTAACAGGAGTTAATTTTTTTTCACTTATTCAGTTGGGAGATTTTGTCGGCCTCATGAATCCCACCGGTGTTGGGCCAAATCCTGGCCAGCTTCTAGTTAGTCAGATTCAAGAACTTACTCAGATGGTTCAGGATCTGTCCCTCCGGGTGAGGTCACAGGAAGATCTGTTACGGACTTCCCCGAGGGTCATCCCTGAACCAAAAATGCATCTGCCTGACCGTTTTTCTGGGGATAGAAAACAGTTTTTTAATTTTAAAGAGTCTTGTAAACTTTATTTTCGTTTAAGACCAGTCTCCTCAGGTACGGAGGCTCAGCGGGTTGGAATTATTATTTCTCTGCTTCAGGGGGATCCTCAGACCTGGGCTTTTGGTTTAAAGACAGACGATCCGGCCTTATTGTCTGTAGACGCCTTTTTAAAATCTTTAGGGCTATTGTATGACGACCCTGATAGAGAGGCGTCCGCTGAGAGTCAGTTGCGTGCTCTCAGACAGGGTAGGAATCCCGCAGAGATTTATTGTACGGAGTTTCGCCGTTGGTCGAACGACTGTGGATGGAATGACCCAGCCCTGCGCAGTCAGTTTCGCCTCGGCTTATCTGAATCTATAAAAGACAGTCTCCTTCAGTATCCCGCTCCTGAGACTCTCGATAAACTCATGGAGCTCTCTATTAAGATAGGTCGTCGGCTCAGAGAGCGGAGGGCTGAAAAAGGAGCATCTGTCGGGTCTACTCCTTGTGTTTTTTCCATTCCTGTGGACATGGAGGAGCCTATGCAGATAGGTCTCTCCAAATTGTCTCCTGAAGAAAGAACCAGGAGGCAAAATTCTGGTCTTTGTTTATACTGTGGAGGTAAGGGACATTTTGCCCGTAGTTGTCCGAACAAGTCGGGAAACTTCCCGACCAAGTGAGTTGTGAGGGGGTTCACTTTGGTCTGCAGCTTATCTCCTCAAATAATTCACTGTTAGTTCCTGCTAAAGTTTCCTTTGGCAGCCTCTGTTCCTCGGTCTCTGCTTTTGTGGACAGTGGAGCTGCAGGGAACTTTATGGATTTAACATGGGCCAAGGCCTTAGGTATTCCTCAGTTAACCTTGGGTAGGTGTGTCACCATGCATGGTTTAGATGGGAGTCCCTTGTCCAATGGGGTTATTTCTCTCTGTACACCTCCTGTTTTACTTTCGGTAGGAGCTCTGCATTCTGAAAAGATTGAGTTTTTCCGTACCCATTGTCCAGCAGTTCCTGTGGTTCTGGGTCACCCTTGGCTGGCCTTTCATAATCCCATCATTGATTGGCAGTCGGGGGAGATCTTACAATGGGGTACCATCTGTAATAAAGAATGTATTACGCTTCCTATCCGAGTAGCTGCCGCCGTTTCCGCACCCATTCCTGTGGAATACCAGGATTTTGTTGATGTATTTTCCAAGGGCAATGCGGATATTCTGCCTTCCCATAGACCTTATGATTGTGCCATTGAGCTAATTCCTGGTGCCACGTTGCCTAAAGGAAGGTTATATGCATTGTCTGGTCCTGAAACTGTGGCCATGAATGAGTATGTGAAAGAAAGCCTTGGGAAAGGATTTATCAGGCCATCTAAATCCCCTTTAAGTGCAGGTTTCTTCTTCGTAGAGAAGAAGGATGGTTCACTCAGACCCTGCATTGACTTTAGAGCTTTGAATAAAATCTCAGTAAAGAATACTTACCCTCTGCCGCTGATCTCTGTCCTCTTTGATCAGCTACGTTCGGCTGTGATTTTTTCTAAGATTGACCTGAGAGGAGCATATAACCTCATCAGAATCAAGTCAGGGGATGAGTGGAAAACGGCATTCAGTACTCAGTCAGGCCACTATGAGTATCTGGTTATGCCATTCGGCCTGTCTAACGCTCCGGCAGTTTTCCAGGATCTCATTAACGATGTGCTCCATGAATTTCTTGGAAGATTCGTTGTAGTCTACTTAGACGATATTTTGATATATTCTGACTCTGTAGAACAACATGTTACCCAGGTGCGTCAGGTTCTAAAAAAATTACGTGAAAATCACCTATATGCCAAGCTGGAGAAGTGTGAATTTCATGTCACGGAGGTATCCTTTTTAGGGTACATTATTTCCCCTCGGGGATTCTGTATGGATCCAAAGAAGCTCCAAGCCATCCTTAGTTGGGCGCAACCCACCAACTTAAAAGCAATTCAGCGCTTTTTAGGGTTTGCGAACTACTATAGAAGATTTATTCACTCTTTCTCTGACCTAGTTGCTCCCATTGTGGCACTGACTAAGAAGGGAGCAGATCCTACCAATTGGTCACGTGAAGCTGAGTTATCTTTTCAGGCCTTGAAACAAGCCTTTGTCTCAGCCCTGTCCTCAGACATCCCAACCCAGAATTGCCTTTCATTGTTGAGGTTGATGCCTCGGAGGTTGGAGTAGGGGCTATCCTATCTCAGAAGGATCCGGATTCCCTTGAATTACATCCTTGTGCCTTTATGTCCAGGAAATTCTCATCTGCAGAATCCAACTACGATGTTGGTAACCGGGAATTGCTGGCTATTAAATGGGCTTTCGAGGAGTGGAGGCATTGGCTTGAAGGAGCGACTCATACCATTTCAGTTTTGACTGATCACAAAAATCTTCAATACATTGAATCAGCTAAACGACTGAATGCCCGGCAGGCTCGTTGGGCTTTATTTTTTACTCGTTTCAAATTCATTATCACCTTCAGGCCAGGTTCCAAGAATACTAAGGCAGATGCCCTGTCACGCAGTTTTCTTCCAGTTCAAGACAACAGTCCTGTTACTCCCATACTTCCGTCTTCAGTCATTCGGGCAGGCCTCACACAGGATGTATTTACCCAGTTAAAGCTGCTTCAACATCAAGCTCCTGGAAATACTCCTGCTGGTCGTCTTTTTGTCCCTGAGTTTTTGAGAGCAACTGTTTTGACGGAGTTTCATGATAGCAAAGTTGCCGGGCATCCGGGAATCGCTAAGACTTTGGAATTAGTCTCCCGCTCAGTATGGTGGCCTGGTCTTTCCAAAGACATTAAAGAGTTTGTTTTTTCGTGTCAGGTCTGTGCACAGCATAAAGTTCCCCGTTCTTTGCCTATCGGTCAACTTATGCCCTTGAATGTTCCTCTTAGGCCATGGTCGCATATCTCCATGGATTTTGTGGTGGACCTCCCTCTGTCAGCCGGATGCCGAGTCATATGGGTGGTAGTGGACCGTTTTAGCAAAATGGCCCATTTCATTGCTCTTGCCCGATTGCCATCTGCCCAGGGATTGGCAGTCTTGTTCCTCCGCCATGTTTTCAGACTCCATGGCTTACCCACTGATATTGTTTCTGATCGGGGTCCACAATTCATTGCACAATTTTGGAAGTCTTTTTGTGCTTCATTAAAGATGAAATTATCTTTAACGTCCGGCTATCATCCCCAATCCAATGGGCAGACTGAGCGAGTTAATCAATCTCTAAAACAATATTTGCGTTTGTACTCGGCCAAACTCCAAAATGACTGGTCTGAGTTTCTTCCATTGGCGGAGTTTGCTTATAATAATGCCTGTCATTCTTCCACCAATGTGTCTCCATTTTTTGCAGTTTTTGGTTTTCACCCCAGAGCTAATTCATTTTTTCAACATTCCTCTGTCTCCTCACTGGCCCTGACCTCTCATCTTAAACTTATTTGGAGAAAAGTGCACCTGGCTCTCAGAAAAGCGGCATTCCGGGAAAAAAGATTTTCTGACAGGCTCCGGCGGCCGTGCACTTTTACAGTAGGAGATAGGGTGTGGTTGTCGACTCGCAACATTAAACTTCGACAAACCTCAGCCAGATTGGGTCCTAAATTTATTGGACCATTTCACATTATCAAAAAAGTCAATCCAGTTGCTTTCCGGTTACGTTTACCAAAAACTTTACGTATCGGAAATACCTTCCATTGCTCATTGCTGAAACCATATGTTTCGTCCAGTAGATTTCCTCGTAAAATATCTCAGGGGAGATCACCAATAAATGTACAGGGTCAGCAGGAGTTCTTGGTGGAGAAGGTTCTCGATTCCAAGTTGTCCCGGGGTCGGCTTTATTTTTTGGTACATTGGAGAGGTTATGGGCCAGAGGAAAGGTCTTGGGTCCTGGATGAGGATCTTCATGCCCCGAGGCTCAAAAGGGCATTTTTTCGAGAATTTCCTCAGAAACCTGGCTTTAGGGGTTCCTTGACCCCTCCTCAAGGGGGGGTACTGTTAAGCGCCGGGGTCCGCTCGTCGGTGCGGCCCGGCGCCTAGCAACCAGGGACGCCGTGCGCGTACAGCTGCCGGCTCCCTGGCAACGCTAGACGCCGGGCGCACGGAGACGCTCTGACCCTAGCAACGGGGACGCCACGTTCGGGCCGCGTTCCCCGTTGCTGGGTCTGTTCTAATTGTATTATGGTGTGCTGGCCGTGCAGCATGCAAGCTGCACGGCATTACTTGTGATTACCCAGTCTGGCTCCTGATTGGGGAGCTCACAGTTATAAGCACCCTTTGGACTTCTCACAGACGCCGGTGATAGCTTCCTGTTTGCCTGTGTCAGTTGCAGAGAGTTTCCAGTCCTGCTCAATCCGGTTGTTCCTGTCCTCAGTGGTCCTGTACTCGGAAATTTGTCATCTATTCCTGGAGTCTGACCGAGCACCTTTAACATCCTGTGGTGTTCGTGAGTCGCGGCGCAGCCGTGTGTTGCGGCTTGTCCGCTTACTGTTTATTATTTAGTATTTTTGTGTTCTGGAGCTTTTGCGGAGGATTCCGCTCCCACAGATCCACTCTGGTATCCAGCGGTGCTGGATAGGAGTAACGGATCAGTGGATCTTTGGTTGTCCTTTTCCCTGGCGGCTAGTCCGCACATACCTTTGGTTTAAGTTAGTTAGCTTGTAACCCCTGGCCTGGTTGCTTAGTCAGAGGGCCCCTTGTTATCACCCTGTCTCGGATTTCCCTTTGTCTCCCATTAAGACCTGAGGGGGCATCGAGGTTGGGCAGACATAATCCGCCCTTCGAACGCGGCTGCCATGGGCTCAAGCAACCATAGTCTCGCAGGGGATTTCTGATAACACGGGCGAGACAACGGAGTTAGGGCGCCAGGAGTTACTAGGCTCTCCTGCTCCCACAACCAGCATATCTTCCCAGTACTCAGACCTCTGCCATAAGATCTCCTCTGGTCTGGAGTACGGGAATCATAACAGCGTTACACTCAAGGATCCATCAGAGGAATCCCAGTTAGGAGAGGACTCATCAGACTTGCCAGTGACATGGCCTGCAGGACTATTGGCGTTCCTATCTAAGGAGGAAATTGACCCTGAGGGAGTTGGTGGTGTGGTTTGCAGGAGCTTGGGTACAAGAGGAAGGGATTTAGTTGTCAGTGGACTGCTTCCACTGTCACCCAAAGTTTTTGAACTTGTCAATGACTTCTGATGAATGCGCTCCAGGTGACGTATAAGGGAGGATGTTCCTAGGTGCAGTGGCGTAACTAGTGCCCCCGCAGTCCTCGCGGTGGCTTGGGGGCGAGAGGCTGCGGGGGCGCCACTGATTACAGCAGACTGACATGCGGGCGAACGTCCGCATGTCAGTCTGCTTTATTGGAGGGACATGGAGGGCGCAGCGTGTGCCTCTCCTGTGTCCCTCCTGAGTCCTGCATCATCTCCGGCGGCCCGCGGGTCTAATAGGGGGAAGTGCAGTCCGTGAGCCAATTAGAGCTCACGGACGGCACTTCCCCCTATCAGACCCGCGGCCGCCGGAGATGATGCAGCAGGAGGGACACAGGAGAGGCACACGCTGTGCCGTCCGTGTCCCTCCAACAAGCGGCGGCGGCGGCACTGGGGCATATCTGGCACTGAGGGGGGAGGGTGTCTGGCACTGGGGCATATCTGGCACTGGGGGGGGGGTAGGGGAGGGTGTCTGGCACTGGGGCATATCTGGCACTGGGGGGGGGGGTAGGGGAGGGTGTCTGGCACTGGGGAATATATGGCACTGGGGGGGGATGTCTGGCACTAGGGGGGATATCTGGCACTGGGGCATATATGGCACGGGGGGGGGGGATATCTGGCACTAGGGCATATCTGGCACTGGGGGGGGGATGTCTGGCACTGGGGGGGATATCTGGCACTGGGGCATATATGGCACTGGGGGGGGGAGGGTGTCTGGCACTGGGGAATATATGGCACTGGGGGGGGGATGTCTGGCACTAGGGGGGATATCTGGCACTGGGGCATATATGGCACTGGGGGGGGATATCTGGCACTAGGGCATATCTGGCACTGGGGGGGGGATGTCTGGCACTGGGGGGGATATCTGGCACTGGGGCATATATGGCACTGGGGAAGGGGGGATATCTGGCACTAGGGCATATCTGGCACTGGGGGGGGGGATGTCTGGCACTGGGGGGGATATCTGGCACTGGGGGGGGGGGATATCTGGCACGGGGTGGATATATGGCACTGGGGGTGGGATGTCTGGCACTGGGGGGGAATATCTGGCACTGGGGGGGGGGATATCTGGCACTGGGAGGGAATATCTGGCCCTGGGGCATATATGGCACTGGGGGAGAATATCTGGCACTGGGGGCATATATGGCACTGGGGGGGAATATCTGTCACTGGGGGGGGGATATATGGCACTGGGGTGGAATACCTGGCACTGGGGGCATATATGGCACAGGGGGCATATCTGGCACTGGGGGCATATATGGCACTCGGGGGGAACATATGGCACTGGCGGCATATCTGGCACTGGGGGAATATCTGGCACTGGGGGGGTATATGTGTACCTAGCACATGGGGGGGGGGGCTATATTTGGCACCGGGGGCATGTGAGTACCTGGCACCGTGGGGGAATATCTGGCACTGGGGACATATGTGGCACTGGGAGCACCGCCCTAGCAACAAGGACTACCTCCTAGCAACGAGCATGACACCCAGTGCATGAAACACCTGACAACGAGCATGACACCCAGTGCATGAAACACCTGGCAACGAGCATGACACCCAGTGCATGAAACCCCTGACAACGAGAAGGTAATTGAAAAGTAATTAGAAGCCTTACTGTAGGACTTAATGTGTAATGGGCATTACGGTGTGTGGCATAATGTATCACGGACATTGCGGTGTGTGTCATAATGTGTCACAGGCATTACGGTGTATGGTATACTATATCGCGGGCATTGTGATATGTGGTATAATGTCTCAGGGTCATTGCAGTGTGTGGCATAATGTATCACGGACATTGCGGTGTGTGTCATAATGTGTCAGGCATTACGGTGTGTGGTATACTATATCACGGGCATTGTGGTATGTGGTATAATGTCTCAGGGTCATTGCAGTGTGGCATAATACATAACGGGCATTGCGGTGTGTGGCATAGGGTATAACGGGCAGGGCATTGCGGTATGTGTCACAGGCATTACGGTGTATGGTATACTATATCACGGGCATTGTGGTATAATGTCTCAAGGTCATTGCGGTGTGTGTCATAATGTGTCACAGGCATTGTATGTGCTATAATGTATCAGGGGCATTGCAGTGTGTAGCATAATGTATAACGGGCATTGCGATTCCTGTCATAATGTGTCGGGGGCATTACGGTGTGTGGCATAATGTGTCACAGGCATTACGGTGTGTGGCATAATGTAACAGGCATTACAGTGTGTGCATATTGTGTCATGTGCATTGTTGTGTGCGGCATAATGTCTAAGGGCCATTGCAGTATGTGGCATAATGTATACTGGGCATTACTATAAGGAGGAAAAATGACAAATAATGTAAGGGGCATGAATCAGGATTATTTTTCTTTCCTGTGGTGGCTAACGTCTGGGCGTGCAGGTTGCAAAACTGGGATATAAGGTAGTCTTTTCCTGCAATACCACGCCCCTTTACGAGAAACCACGCCCATTCCAACAAAACCACGCCCCTTTTTTTTGCAGCGCGCGCCTTCAGCGCGCGCATATTTATCCCTTTCTTGCTCCCAATTATGCGGCGGGGGGGGGCGCCAAAAATTTTTTGGCTTGGGGGAGAAAAATTTCTAGTTACGCCACTGCCTAGGTGGTTAACATCCTTACCCCTACTTATTACAGCTTGACAAAGGCAACACATGGCTTGACACCTGTTGTCCGCATTTCTGTTAAAATAGTTCCACACCGAAGAGGTGATTTTTTTTTGTAATTTGACCAGGCATGTCAATGGCCATATTCATCCCACGGACAACAGGTGTCTCCCCGGGTGCCTGACTTAAACAAACCACCTCACCATCAGAATCCTCCTTGTCAATTTCCTCCTCAGCACCAGCAACACCCATATCCTCATCCTGGTGTACAGGGCCGTAACTACACGTGTGCCAAGTGGGCTTGGCACACAGCGCAGTTGCCCTGAGGGCGCACGGCCAGCGGCATGTAATGAGTCAAATTGACTCATTACATGCCGCCTCTGAAGTCCGCGCCGTGCGCCGCCAAATACGCTCCTCGGGCTGTCTGTAACGCTGCAGCAGCATCCGTCCTTATAGAGGACGGATGCTGCTGATTGAACAGTAGGGGGAGCCGGAGAGCACAGCTCCTCTCAGGCAGTCTCCATGTGGCTTTGTGACGGAGAGCTGGTCGGGTGAGGCAGTGACTGTCTCTCTACTGACTGCAACATCTAGAAGGTGTGTCTCGCATGTGGGTGCCAGAGGTGGGTTTGGGGAGCGGTGTATTTATAACTGACAGCACTTACTCTACAGGTGTGTGGCTGACTTGCAGGGGGGGGGGGGGGGGGGGCGTTTTTAATGATGGTGACCTGTTTGCTTTACTTGCTGTAAAAAATGATGCTGGGTGTGTTTTATTTTAATGTGAAAGGTGTATGTTTGTGTCCTATCTATCTAGCTATCTGTTTGTGTTTGTGACATACATGTGTGCTATAGAGTATGGTGTGTGTGTGTGTATGTGTAGCCATGAGTGTTTGTTTGTGACATACATGTGTGCTATAGATATAGCTTTGTGTGTGTTTGGATATACATATATATACACACTGTGCGTGTTTGTATGTGTATATATGTGTGTGCGTGTGTTTGTGACATACAGTGCATGTGTACAGTAGCTGTGTTTGTATGTACAGTATTTGTATGGGTGGTCTTCTGTATGCCGGCGGTCGGGCTCCCGGCGCTCAGTATACCGGCGCTGGGAGCCCGACAGCCGGCATACCGACACTTATTTTCCCTCGTGGGGGTCCACGACCCCCATAGAGGGAGAACCGTGCCCGTAGCGTGGCAAGCGCAGCGAGCCCGCAAGGGGCTCATTTGCGCTCGCCACACTGTCGGTAAGCCGGCGGTCGGGCTCCCGGCGCCGTAGTGAACCCATTTGTATATATATATAATATATATATGCGGCACACCTCAATACTTAAAACATGCAGTTAAACAAACAAAAAAAGTGATACTCTCCAGTTCAGGCTGTACTGATGTGTACAGCATAATACAATGTCAATATGCAGCGGCACTCGAAATAAATAGACCAGGCAGGTTTTAGTTAACTAACGTTTCAATGCTCAGACAGCGGCATTTTCGTCAGGGTACAAAACCTAGCCACTGTCTGAGCATTGAAACGTTGGTTAACTAAAACCTGCCTGGTCTATTTATTTTGAGTGCCGCTGCATATGGACCACACACACACACACACACACACACACACAAACACGAGTGCCAACATTAAACATTACTGTGTGGGTGAAAATATATATATATATATATGTGTGTGTGTATGCATATTGAGTATATATATGTATATATGTATATATATATATATATATATATATATATATTAGTGATGAGCACCGGAAATTTTTCGGGTTTTGGTTTTGGGTTCGGTTCCGCGGCCGTGTTTTGGGTTCGAACGCGTTTTGGCAAAACCTCACCGAATTTTTTTTGTCGGATTCGAGTGTGTTTTGGATTCGGGTGTTTTTTTCCAAAAACCCTAAAAAACATCTTAAATCATAGAACTTGGGGGTCATTTTGATCCCAAAGTATTATTAACCTCAAAAACCATAATTTCCACTCATTTTCAGTCTATTCTGAACACCTCACACCTCACAATATTATTTTTAGTCCTAAAATTTGCACCGAGGTCGCTGGATGGCTAAGCTAAGCGACCCAAGTGGCCGACACAAACACCTGGCCCATCTAGGAGTGGCACTGCAGTGTCACGCAGGATGGCCCTTCCAAAAAACACCCCCCAAACAGCACATGACGCAAAGAAAAAAAGAGGCGCAATGAGGTAGCTGTGTGAGTAAGATAAGCGACCCTAGTGGCCGACACAAACACCTGGCCCATCTAGGAGTGGCACTGCAGTGTCACGCAGGATGGCCCTTCCAAAAAACACCCCCCAAACAGCACAAGACGCAAAGAAGAAAAAAAAGAGGCGCAATGAGGTAGCTGTGTGAGTAAGCTAAGCGACCCTAGTGGCCGACACAAACACCTGGCCCATCTAGGAGTAGCAATGCAGTGTCACGCAGGATGGCCCTTCCAAAAAACACCCCCCAAACAGCACATGACGCAAAGAAAAAAAGAGGCGCAATGAGGTAGCTGTGTGAGTAAGATAAGCGACCCTAGTGGCCGACACAAACACCTGGCCCATCTAGGAGTGGCACTGCAGTGTCACGCAGGATGGCCCTTCCAAAAAACTCCCCCCAAAAAGCACATGACGCAAAGAAGAAAAAAAAAAGAGGCGCAATGAGGTAGCTGTGTGAGTAAGCTAAGCGACCCTAGTGGCCGACACAAACACCTGGCCCATCTAGGAGTGGCACTGCAGTGTCACGCAGGCTGGCCCTTCAAAAAACTACTCCCCAAACAGCACATGACGCAAAGAAAAATGAAAGAAAAAAGAGGTGCAAGATGGAATTGTCCTTGGGCCCTCCCACCCACCCTTATGTTGTATAAACAGGACATGCACACTTTAACCAACCCATCATTTCAGTGACAGGGTCTGCCACACGACTGTGACTGAAATGACGGGTTGGTTTGGACCCCCACCAAAAAAGAAGCAATTAATCTCTCCTTGCACAAACTGGCTCTACAGAGGCAAGATGTCCACCTCATCATCATCCTCCGATATATCACCGTGTACATCCCCCTCCTCACAGATTATCAATTCGTCCCCACTGGAATCCACCATCTCAGCTCCTTGTGTACTTTGTGGAGGCAATTGCTGCTGGTGAATGTCTCCACGGAGGAATTGATTATAATTCATTTTAATGAACATCATCTTCTCCACATTTTCTGGATGTAACCTCGTACACCGATTGCTGACAAGGTGAGCGGCGGCACTAAACACTCTTTCGGAGTACACACTTGTGGGAGGGCAACTTAGGTAGAATAAAGCCAGTTTGTGCAAGGGCCTCCAAATTGCCTCTTTTTCCTGCCAGTATAAGTACGGACTGTCTGACGTGCCTACTTGGATGCGGTCACTCATATAATCCTCCACCATTCTTTCAATGGGGAGAGAATCATATGCAGTGACAGTAGACGACATGTCCGTAATCGTTGTCAGGTCCTTCAGTCCGGACCAGATGTCAGCATCAGCAGTCGCTCCAGACTGCCCTGCATCACCGCCAGCGGGTGGGCTCGGAATTCTGAGCCTTTTCCTCGCACCCCCAGTTGCGGCAGAATGTGAAGGAGGAGATGTTGACAGGTCGCGTTCCGCTTGACTTGACAATTTTCTCACCAGCAGTTCTTTGAACCCCTGCAGACTTGTGTCTGCCGGAAAGAGAGATCCAAGGTAGGTTTTAAATCTAGGATCGAGCACGGTGGCCAAAATGTAGTGCTCTGATTTCAACAGATTGACCACCCGTGAATCCTTGTTAAGCAAATTAAGGGCTCTATCCACAAGTCCCACATGCCTAGCGGAATCGCTCTGTCTTAGTTCCTCCTTCAATGTCTCCAGCTTCTTCTGCAAAAGCCTGATGAGGGGAATGACCTGACTCAGGCTGGCAGTGTCTGAACTGACTTCACGTGTGGCAAGTTCAAAAGGTTGCAGAACCTTGCACAACGTTGAAATCATTCTCCACTGCGCTTGAGACAGGTGCATTCTACCTCCTATATCGTGCTCAGTTGTATAGGCTTGAATGGCCTTTTGCTGCTCCTCCAACCTCTGAAGCATATAGAGGGTTGAATTCAACCTCGTTACCACTTCTTGCTTCAGATGATGACAGGGCAGGTTCAGGCGTTTTTGGTGGTGCTCCAGTCTTCTGTACGTGGTGCCTGTACGCCGAAAGTGTGCCGCAATTCTTCTGGCCACCGACAGCATCTCTTGCACGCCCCTGTCGTTTTTTAAATAATTCTGCACCACCAAATTCAAGGTATGTGCAAAACATGGGACGTGCTGGAATTTGCCCAGATTTAATGCACACACAATATTGCTGGCGTTGTCCGATGCCACAAATCCACAGGAGAGTCCAATTGGGGTAAGCCATTCTGCGATGATCTTCCTCAGTTGCCGTAAGAAGTTTTTAGCTGTGTGCGTATTCTGGAAAGCGGTGATACAAAGCGTAGCCTGCCTAGGAACGAGTTGGCTTTTGCGAGATGCTGCTACTGGTGCCGCCGCTGCTGTTCTTGCGGCGGGAGTCAATACATCTACCCAGTGGGCTGTCACAGTCATATAGTCCTGAGTCTGCCCTGCTCCACTTGTCCACATGTCCGTGGTTAAGTGGACATTGGGTACAACTGCATTTTTTAGGACACTGGTGACTCTTTTTCTGAGGTCTGTGTACATTTTCGGTATCGCCTGCCTAGAGAAATGGAACCTAGATGGTATTTGGTACCGGGGACACAGTACCTCAAACAAGTCTATAGATGGCTCTGCAGTAATGATGGATACCGGAACCACGTTTCTCACCGCCAGGCTGCCAAGGCCTCAGTTATACGCTTTGCAGCAGGATGACTGCTGTGATATTTCATCTTCCTCGCAAAGGACTGTTGGACAGTCAATTGCTTGATGGAAGTAGTAAAAGTGGTCTTACGACTTCCCCTCTGGGATGACCATCGACTCCCAGCAGCAACAACAGCAGCGCCAGCAGCAGTAGGCGTTACACGCAAGGATGCATCGGAGGAATCCCAGGCAGGAGAGGACTCGTCAGAATTGCCAGTGACATGGTCTGCAGGACTATTGGCATTCCTGGGGAAGGAGGAAATTGACACTGAGGGAGTTGGTGGGGTGGTTTCCGTGAGCTTGGTTACAAGAGGAAGGGATTTACTGGTCAGTGGACTGCTTCCGCTGTCGCCCAAAGTTTTAGAACTTGTCACTGACTTATGATGAATGCGCTGCAGGTGACGTATAAGGGAGGATGTTCCGAGGTGGTTAACGTCCTTACCCCTACTTATTACAGCTTGACAAAGGCAACACACGGCTTGACAAATGTTGTCCGCATTTCTGTTGAAATACTTCCACACCGAAGAGCTGATTTTTTTGGTATTTTCACCAGGCATGTCAATGACCATATTCCTCCCACAGACAACAGGTGTCTCCCCGGGTGCCTGACTTAAACAATCCACCTGACCATCAGAATCCTCCTGGTCAATTTCCTCCCCAGCGCCAGCAACACCCATATCCTCCTCATCCTGGTGTACTGCAACACTGACATCTTCAATCTGACTATCAGGAACTGGACTGCGGGTGCTCCTTCCAGCACTTGCAGGGGGCGTGCAAATGGTGGAAGGCGCATGCTCTTCACGTCCAGTGTTGGGAAGGTCAGGCATCGCAACCGACACAATTGGACTCTCCTTGAGGATTTGTGATTTCGAAGAACGCACAGTACTTTGCTGTGCTTTTGCCAGCTTAAGTCTTTTCATTTTTCTAGCAGGAGGCTGAGTGCTTCCATCCTCATGTGAAGCTGAACCACTAGCCATGAACATAGGCCAGGGCCTCAGCCGTTCCTTGCCACTCCGTGTGGTAAATGGCATATTGGCAAGTTTACGCTTCTCCTCCGACGATTTTATTTTAGATTTTTGAGTCCTTTTTTTACTGATATTTGGTGTTTTGGATTTTACATGCTCTGTACTATGACATTGGGCATCGGCCTTGGCAGACGACGTTGATGGCATTTCATCGTCTCGGCCATGACTAGTGGCAGCAGCTTCAGCACGAGGTGGAAGTCGATCTTGATCTTTCCCTATTTTTGGAACCTCAACATTTTTGTTCTCCATATTTTAATAGGCACAACTAAAAGGCACCTCAGGTAAACAATGGAGATGGATGGATACTAGTATACTTATGGATGACGAGTGACTGCCGACACAGAGGTAGCTACAGCCGTGGACTACCGTACTGCGTCTGCTAGTATAGACTGGATGATAATGATATAAAAAATATATATATATCACTACTGCAGGACAGGTATATATTATATAATGACGGACCTGCTGGACACTGTCAGCACTGCAGACTCCTAAACTACTAGTATGAAGAAGATAGAAAAAAAAAAAAAACACCACAGGTAGGTATACAATTATGGACGAGCGACTGCCGACACAGAGGTAGCTACAGCCGTGGACTACCGTACTGCGTCTGCTAGTATAGACTGGATGATAATGATATAAAAAATATATATATATCACTACTGCAGGACAGGTATATATTATATAATGACGGACCTGCTGGACACTGTCAGCACTGCAGACTCCTAAACTACTAGTATGAAGAAGATAGAAAAAAAAAAAACCACCACAGGTAGGTATACAATTATGGACGAGCGACTGCCGACACAGAGGTAGCTACAGCCGTGGACTACCGTACTGCGTCTGCTAGTATAGACTGGATGATAATGATATAAAAAAATATATATATATCACTACTGCAGGACTAGTATATATTATATAATGACGGACCTGCTGGACACTGTCAGCACTGCAGACTCCTAAACTACTAGTATGAAGAAGATAGAAAAAAAAACCCCACCACAGGTAGGTATACAATTATGGACGAGCGACTGCCGACACAGAGGTAGCTACAGCCGTGGACTACCGTACTGCGTCTGCTAGTATAGACTGGATGATAATGATATAAAATATATATATATATATATATCACTACTGCAGGACAGGTATATATTATATAATGACGGACCTGCTGGACACTGTCAGCAGAATGCGTTTATAGAATAAAAAAAAAAACACCACATGAGTGTTTAACTTTTTCAGGCAGACAATATACTGGTGGTCACTGGTCAGTCACACTGGCACTCTGGCAGCAAAAGTGTGCACTGTTAAATATGTACTCCTGCTATAACTGCTCCCCAGTCTCCCCCACAATTAAGCTGTGTGAGCAGTGAGCACTCAGCACAGTCAGATATACATAGATGATATTATCATGCAGCACACTGAGGCTGAGCACAGATATGGTATGTGACTGTGTATCGTTTTTTTTCAGGCAGAGAACGGATTATATTAAATAATAAATAAAACTGGTGGTCACTAGTATAACTATCAGCAAAACTCTGCACTCTCTGAGTACTCCTAATGCTCCAGTAAATCAAGTGTCTCACCCTCTATCTAAACGGAGAGGACGCCAGCCACGTCCTCTCCCTATCAATCTCAATTACACGTGTGAAAATGGCGGCGATGCGCGGCTCCTTATATAGAATCCGAGTCTCGCGATAGAATCCGAGCCTCGCGAGAATCCGACAGCGGGATGATGACGTTCGGGCGCGCTCGGGTTAACCGAGCAAGGCGGGAGGATCCGAGCCTGCTCGGACCCGTGGAAAAAAAGCTGAAGTTCGGGCGGGTTCGGATTCCGAGGAACCGAACCCGCTCATCACTAATATATATATATATATATATATATAACATTTGTTATGGAAACCCCCCCGGATAAATTCTGCGTTTGCCCCTGGCTGCAGCCGCGCTGGAGGAGAGAGAAGCGCCGGAGGCAGCTGAGAAGGAGGAGGAGGGAGGGGGACTGGAGCCGCAGCAGCGCTATCATTGGTAGTAAGCGCCGCTGCAGCAGCCCCCTCTCCTTCCGTGTAGGCTGCCCAGCGCTGCTGTGGATGCTGGGATGTGGTTCCTCCATCCCAGCATCCACAGCAGCGCCAGGCAACCAATACGGAAGGAGAGGGGCATGCTGCAGCGGCGCTTACTACCAATGACATAGCACTGCTGCGGCTCCAGTCCCCCTCCCTCCTCCTCCTTGTCCGATGTCTGCACACTGCACAGAGGGAGATGTCAGCACGAGGAGCCTGTCAGCGGGGAGAAGGTAAGTATATCCCTCTCTCTCTCTCTCTCTCTCTCTCTCTCTGTGGGACACCGTCTGCCATAATGTGTAAAAAGGGGTCCTGGCTGCCGCAATGTGTAAAAAGGGGGCCTGGCTGCCGCAATGTGTAAAAAGGGGGCCTGGCTGCCGCAATGTGTAAAAAGGGGGCCTGGCTGCTGCAATGTGTAAAAAGGGGGACTGGCTGCCGCAATGTGTAAAAGGGGGGACGCTGTCTGCTGTAATGTATAAAAGGGGCTCTACCTGGTGTAGTGGCGCTACTGTGCAGCATAATTTGAATAATGGAGACTACTGTCCACCGTAGTAGTAATTGCTATTATTTTGTGGCCACGCCCCTTCCCCATGAAGCCACGCCCCTATATATTTTTTGCGCACCTACGGCGCGCACTGCCCCTATCTTGCATGGGGGGGGGGCACCAATGCCATTTCTTGCACACAGCGCTAAAATGCCTAGTTACAGCACTGCTGGTGTACTTCAACAGTGACATCTTCAATTTGACTATCAGGAACTGGACTGTGGGTGCTCCTTCCAACACTTGCAGGAGGTGTGTAAATGGTGGAAGGCGCCACCTCTTCCCGTCCAGTGTTGGGAAGGTCAGGCATCGCAACCGACACAATTGGACTCTCCTTGGGGATTTGTGATTTAGAAGAACGCACAGTTCTTTGTTGTGCTTTTGCCAGTTTAAGTCTTTTCATTTTTCTAGCAAGAGGATGAGTGCTTCCATCCTCATGTGAATCTGAACCACTAGCCATGAACATAGGTCAGCCGTTCCTTGCCACTCCGTGTCGTAAATGGCATATTGGCAAGTTTACGCTTCTCATCAGACGCTTTTAATTTAATTTTTTGGGTCATTTTACTGAACTTTAGTGTTTTGGATTTTACATGCTTTCTACTATGACATTGGGCATTGGACTTGGCAGACGACGTTGATGGCATTTCATCGTCTCGGCCATGACTAGTGGCAGCAGCTTCAGCACGAGGTGGAAGTGGATCTTGATCTTTCCCTATTTTACCCTCCACATTTTTGTTCTCTATTTTTTAATGTGTGGAATTATATGCCAGTAATATATCAATAGTAATGGCCTACTGTACTGTACTATATGTATACTGCTGGTCACCAAAATTCTGCACTGTCCTACTATATACTGCTCACAATAATTACGCACAGAGATAGTATACTTGTCACAGAGCTGCAGGATACAGCAATGGCCTACTGTACTGTACTATATATGTATACTGCTGGTCACCGAAATGCCTGCACTGTCCTACTATATACTGCTCACAATAATGCAGCACAGAGATAGTATACTTGACACAGAGCTGCAAGATACAGCAATGGCCTACTGTACTGTACTACTACAATTATATACTGGTGGTCCCCAGTCCCCATAATGCAGCACACTGAGCACAGATATTTGCAGCAAACTGAGCACAGATATGGAGCTTTTCAGGGAGAGAACGCAGCCACGTCCTCTCCGTTCAATCTCCAATGCACGAGTGAAAATAGCGGCGATGCGCTGCTCTTTATATAGAATACGAATCTCGCGAGAATCCGACAGCGGGATGATGACGTTCATCCGCGTTTGGGTTAACCGAGCAAGACTGAAAGATCCGAGGCTGCCTCGGACCCGTGTAAAATAGGTGAAGTTCGGGAGGGTTCGGATCTCGGAGAACCGAACCCGCTCATCTCTAAAATATATATAATATACATATTTATAAAACACTACAAGAAAATGGATGTGGACACAAATCCTCTTCATACTGTACCGCATTCATGCACTTAACTTGAGAGCTCATTGTTATTCAGTTACAATACACATTATTAAATAACACATTTCAATATACTGCCATACCCAGGATTCAAACCTATAACCAGTTGCATTCCAGTCAAGCACCCTACTCATTGACCTCTTTGATCCTGCTTAAACAATAATCAGCATTATAACTGAGCAGATCTATGTAGTGTGTAGCCACACATCCAATCCCTTGCAGCCACACACTACATAGATCTGCTCAGCTGCAATGCTGATAATTTTTTCACAAAGTGCTAGGTAAGCTTCAAATAGTTAGAATTCCCTAGTTTAGAATTCTCTAGCTTTCTACAGTATGTAAGGGAAGATATCTCAATGGAGTGAAATGGGTATAATATACTGTACATGCAATGGGTTCGTATCCCAGGTATGTCAGTATCTTAAAATCTAATAAAGGATAATGGGACTGAATAACAAAGTGCCCTCAAGTTAAGTTTATGAATGTTGTATAGGCATTAGTGACTAGTGACAGACACGGTGTGGGTAGGAGAAAGATACAGTCAGGAGATGCTGGGCTTCAAAAAGGCTGCTATCTGTTTCACTCACCGCCGCTGGTCACCACCGCTGCAGTGCTTATGTAATATGTGCTCAGCTCCTCTGCTGCTGAGTGCACCCACCACAAATTTCACAAGGTAGCGCCGCCATTTTGCCTTCTCCAAGTCCCCAGGGTGGCTCAGATGCTCTGCCTCTGCCCCCCCTGCAGTGTCTCCAGCCAGAGAGATGGGATGATGTCTCTCCCAGCTCAGCTGACTCCCACAATGCCCGGCGCCGTGAAGAGCTGTGGCGTTTGGGCGGGCGGGTAGTGGGAGGAGGCCAAGGAGGCATCCAGTCTGTGCCCAACCTGCAGCAGCAGCAACTCAGCACTGCATGAGCATGTGATGCAAAAGGTGCATCTGCTATCTACCATGTAACCTGGTACATATTGGTAAGAATATATCTTGCTCCTTCATCTGTTCATAATAATAAGTTCCTGCATTTCTAGCAAGTTACTTTCAAGAACTGCTGCCTTGTCATATTACTGCTGTACATATATGCTCCATTATACAGAATTCTGGGCCTAATTCAGATCTGATCGTAGATCAGTGGGGGCAGATATAACATGTGCAGAGAGAGTTCGATTTGGGTGGGTTATATTGTTTCTGTGCAGGGTAAATACTGGCTGCTTTATTTTTACATTGCAAATTAGATTTCAGTTTGAACACACCCCACCAAAATCTAATAGGCCCTACACATTTACCAATTACACTGAAATATATGAACAATCTCGTTCATAAATGAACGAGATATCGTTCATATCTTTCAGTGTGTATGCACTAGAGATGAGCAGGTTTGGTTCCCAGGGAACCGAACCCCCCCACCGAACATCCAATTCCAAGTCTGGCTCGGGACTTCCCGCCAGACTCGGAAACCAGAACGAGGCAAAACGCCATCATCCCGCTGTCAGATTTTCATGGGTTTTGGATTCCACATAAACAGCCATGCGTAGCCGCCATGTTCACTCTCAACTTGGAGAGTGAGGGAGACAGACCTCTCTCTCTCTCTCTAGGTGGTGGCATTGGGTGGGGATAGTGTGCGCTCTGTAGGGGTGCTGCTGCAGTCACTGTGGTGTACCTGTGCTGTGTTAGGGGTGCTGTTCTGGCTGTCACTGGTGTTTCATGTGCTGCTACGGCCGGGTGCTGCAGCTGTACATGGGTGTTGCTGTCCTGGCTGTCACTCTGTTGTATAGGGTGCAGGGGCACTGCCCTCCTGTATGCTGTAAAATATAGGGATGCTGCTGGCTCTGTATGTTGTAAAAATTCAGGGGTGCCATTGTTAAAAAATTAAAAGCACACTGCTCCTGTATGCGGTAAAATGTAGGGATGCTGCTGTTAAAATAACATTACACTGGCCCTGTATGTTGTAAAAATGTAGGGGTGCAGTTGTTAAAAATTAAAAACACACTGCTCCTGTATGCTGTAAAATATAGGGGTGCTGCTGTTAAAATAACATTAGACTGTCCCTGTATGCTGTAAAATTTCAGGGGTGCAGTTGTTAAAAATGAAAAGCACACTGCTCCTGTATGCTGTAAAATATAGGGGTGCTGCTGTTAAAATAACATTACACTGGCCCTGTATGCTTTAAAAATTCAGGGGTGTAGAAAAATAAATGTACACTGGCCCTGTCTTGTATGCCGTAATAATTCTAGGGTGCAGTGATCAATGTACACTGGCCCTTTCTTGTATGCTGTAAAAATTCAGGGGTGCAGTGAAAATAAATGTACACTGGCCATGTCTTGTATGCAGTAAAAATTCTAGGGTGCAGTGAAAATCAATGTACAGTACACTGGCCCTGTCTTGTATACCGTAATAATTTTAGAGTGCAATGAAAATCAATGTACACTGGCCCTGTCTTGTATGCTGTAAAAATTCAGGGGTGCAGTGAAATTAAATGTACACTGGCTTTGTATGCTGTAAAAGTACAGGAGTGCAGTGAATATAAATGTACACTGGCCTTGTCTTGTATGCTGTAAAATTACAGGGGTATTATGAAAATACAGGGGTGCTGACATTGTCCGTGGTTGCGATGTCTAGGCCTGACCTTCACAACACTTTATGAGAAGAGGAGGATCCTACCACCATTTGCATGTACCCTGCAAGTGCTGGGAGGAGCACCGCCAGTCCAGTTGCTGATATTGAGAATGAGGATGTCACTGTAAAGTACTGTACACCAGGATGAGGAGGATATGGGTGTAGCTGGTGCTGCGGAGGAAGTTGACGATGAGGATTCTGATGCTGATGTGGTTTGTTTGAATAAGGCACCAGTGGAGACAGTTGTTGGTCATGGGATGAAAAAGCCCATTGTCATGCCTGGGCAAAATACCAAAAAAGCCACGTCTTCGGTGTGGAATTATTTCTCCACAAATCCGGACAACAGGTGTCAAGACATCTGTTGCCTTTGTCAATCCATAATAAGTAGAAGTAAGGACGTCAACCACCTAGGAACATTCTCCCTTATACAGTACGTCACCTGCAGTCATTGTCAAGTTCAGAAACTTGACACCTAAATGATATGGTTTTGTTTGAATATTATTTCTCTGTGAGGATGAGGATGTAAACACTGAAAGGGGGGTCTGAGGATGAGGACAACATCTTGCCACTGTAGAGCCAATTTGTGCAAGGAGAGATTAATTGCTTCTTTTTTGTTGGGGGCCCAAACAAACCAATCATCTCAGACCCTGTCGCCGAAATGATTGTTTTGTTAAAGTGTGCATGTCCTGTTTATACAACGTAAGGGTGGGTGGGAGGGCCCAAGGACAATTCCATCATGCACATCTTTTCTTTGCATATCATTCTAGGGGTGCTGCCCTGTATGGGGTGCTGCCCCTCTGCCCTATCAGTCCAGGGGTGCTGCCCCACTGCCATTTAAGTCGAGGGGTGCTGTTGTCTGTCTGCTGTGCTGTGTAATTCTCCAGGGGTGCTGCCTATGCTGTATAAATCCAGGGGTGCTGCTGTACTTGATCCTAGGTTTAAATGAAATCCTAGAGTAGTTATGAAACAAGCTTCAACATCACAAACAGATAAGTGAATACTAGCCGCAAAGGTGGAAATGGAAATTGTCGAAGTGTTTTTAAATAAAGTGGGGAGAGACCACATTTGTGGCCAAAGTCAGTGTAACTCAGAAGAGACTGCATAATAATCCAGAGCAACTGCCGGAGAAGTAAAAGTGATATTTTCTGCCGGAGCATTAGAGAGAGGTTCTTCTCAATTATTTCATGTTAGGGACTAACTCAAATGAATGGCTCCAATTAGTCAACCTTAATTTTGATTTATTATTGATGTTCCACTTTTTGGGATTATTTATTTAGAAGATGTGCATTTGTTGTACAGGGATCTTCTTTCCCTAAGGGCTGCGTAGGGTTATCGCAAGACCTTGCGGTGTTAGAAGAACAGAATTTCATTGATCTTGCATTGCATCAGCTTTACATTGCACTGCAGCACTAGATGGGCCAGCAGATACTGTGAGGCACAAACAGTTACTGAATAAGGCCCAGTATGGAATCTCATGGTGGTTTACAGCCAGGCAGATGTCTGACTTGCCAGGCTCAAAAATGCTGTGGGCACAGAGGTTAACATTGCGTCCTCCCACAGTCCTACTTATAGTACGAAATGAGTTTGGAATGTAGAGTGGTAAGCTCCACTAGAGCAGGGGCTCAATAACCAAAAAAATTACTGCACAGTCATGCTTAGTACTTTACCGAACCCACCCAAACTCAACTTGCCCCATCATGGGCTGCTGTGGGGGCTCAGGAGGGGTTGCTAAAACATCTAAGGGGCTGCTTTATTTAAAAATAAAATATGAATAAAATAAACAAGACACACAGGTATGCTCACATGCGTGTAACTGGGACACACAGGTATGCTCACATGTGTGTAACTGGGAGCTGTGAAAAACAAAAATAAGGCATCTGCCACAAATATGTAAATAAAAATCCAATAAAATAATGGGAAAAAAAGAAACCCACAAGATTTTCACAAAATAAGTCTTCTGACTCCGTGGAGGGGAAAATATCCAATCTTGATACTGTGGTATACACCAGTTTATTTGCATCCCAGCATTAAATCCGAGATTATCATAATCCCTGAAAATAGAGAAGGGGGTACAATTTTGGAGGAGACCGCAAGTTTTTTAGTTTGTCCAGTAATGTAGTAATTAATAATTATATATTTGCTTGGTTGAAGTCCTTTCTGTTCCACACCAATATAGGAGTGGAGGTGAAAGCCTGTGTGTTGTTCCTGATTGTGTGTGCCTCTCTAATTTTTAATCACCTTCTTGGCACTGTCCTCTTCCTCTTGCCTCTTCTCATAATGTGAAAAGTCATCAAATATGGAGGTGGTATGTTTGTAGCTAGTTTATATTCTGAGAACTTGGCAAGCTTTTTCCAGGTGGACCACCTGTCGCTGAAATGATGGGTTTATTAAAGTGTGCATGTCCTGTTTAAACAAGATAAGGGTGGGTTGGAGGACTCAAGACAATTCCATCTTGCACCTCTTTTTTTTCTTTGCATTATGTGCTCTTTGGGGCCTAGTTTTTAAAACTGCCATCCAGTCTGCCACTGCAGGGCCACTCCTAGATGGGCCAGGTGTTTGTGCCACACACTTGTGTCGCTTAGCTTGGTCATCCAGCTACCTTGGTGTAACCTTTTGGCCTAAAAACAATATTGTGAGGTGTTCAGAATAGACTGGAAATGAGTGGAAATGAATGTTATTGAGGTCAATAATACCGTAGGATCAAAATTACCCCCAAATTCTGTGATTTTAGCTGTTTTTATGTTTTTTCAAAAATCATCCAGATCCAAAACCAAAACCCGAAAGGGTGTTTTTGGCAAAACCAATCCAGATCTAAAACACCAGAGGGGATCAAGATCCAAAACCAAAACCCAAAAAGTGTCTGCTGCACATCTCTAGTATGCACCAATGATGAACGATGCGCATCCCCGTGCTCATTCATTATTGGTGCTGGATTGTTTATGCCTGCAAGCCAATATGGAAAATATCGTTCATATTAGCTTGCACGTCTATGGAGCCGGGTGACCGGGGAGTGAATAAACCTCACTCCCCCGTCACCAAACCCCCTCACCGCCGGGTCATCCCTATCGGCCGATGGACAACTTGGAAGCCAATTGGCCAGTGTGTAGGGCCTGCACATGTTATATCTGCCCCCCCCCCCCCTGCAGTGCACATGGTTTTGCCTATTAGCTAACAAATTTGTTGCTGCAATCAGATCTGAATTATGGGCCCAACACATTGGCCGATCCGCCGCCGAGCTGCCCGATGGCGGATACGGCCGACGGGCGAGCCGGTGGCGGGGGGGAGTGAAGTTTCTTCACTCCCCCCGTCACACGGCTCCGTAGACATGCAGGCAAATATGGACAATCTCGTCCATATTGGCCTGCATGTACAGCCGATGGGGCACCAGCGATGAACGCACGCAGGGCCGCGCATCGTTTATCGCTGGTGCCTCCACACTGACAGATATGAACGTTATCTCGTTCATTAATGAACGAGATCGTTCATATCTTGCAGTGTTATCGCCGAGTGTGTAGGGCGCATTAGGCCCTCTATATGTGCATGTCTGTTTGTTTTACGTTTATTTGAATTTCAAGTGTGTCTGCAAATCAAGCCACTGTGAATCCCCAATACTTATTGGGACTAATTTAGACCTGATCGCTAGCAAGGTCCATCTGCTACGATCAGATAGTCGCCACCTACAGGGGGAGTGTATTTTAGCTGTGCAAGTGTGCGAACGCATGTGTAGCATAGCTGTACAAACAGATTTTGTGCAGTCTCTGCACAGTCCAGGACTTACTCAGCCGCTGCGATCACATCAGCCTGTCCGGGACCGGAATTGACATCAGGATCCCTCCCTGCAAACGCTTGGACACGTCTGCGTTTTTCCATATATTACCTGAAAACGGTCAACTGACACCCACAAACGCCTTATTCCTGTCAATCTCCTTGTGATCGCCTGTGCGAACGGATCTGTCGCACAAACCCATCGCTGAGCGATTATCCGCTTTGTACCCATGCGATGCGCCTCTGCATTGCTTTGCCTGTGCATGCACAGTTCAGACCTGATCGCAGGCTTTGAGAAAATGCAGCCTAGCAATCAGATCCGAATTACCACCATTGGCCCTCATTCCGAGTTGTTCGCTCGCAAGCTGCTTTTAGCAGCTTTGCACACGCTAAGCCACCGCCTACTGGGAGTGAATCTTAGCAAAAGATTCTCATAATTGCGAATAGACACTTCTTAGCAGTTTCTGAGTAGCTCCACACTTACTCGGCATCTGCGATCAGTTCAGTGCTTGTCGTTCCTGGTTTGACGTCACAAACACACCCAGCGTTCGCCCAGACACTCCTCCGTTTCTCCAGCCACTCCCACGCTTTTCCCAGAAACTGTAGCGTTTTTTTCACACACACCCATAAAACGGGCAGTTTTTCCGCCCAGAAACACCCACTTCCTGTCAATCACAATACGATCACCAGAACGAAGAAAAAACCTCGTAATGCTGTGAGTAAATTACCTAACTGCATAGCAAATTTACTTGGCGCAGTCTCACTGCGGACATTGCGCATCATTAGCGACTAATCGCTCCGTTGCGAGAAAAAAATAACGAGCGAACAACTCGGAATGACCCTCATTGTCTATTATCCTGCCACACCCAAGTGGAATTCCCTGTGCGGTCCATGTGAATTCTACAATAAATATCCTTGCTACATTTTGTAAACTCTGTTCTGGTAATCTCCAGGGGTAATTCCTAATACCACATTTCCTTACTGTGGCCTTTTGTTTTGAACCAATGTCAGCTATTCCCCATACCACCTAAATACCCAAGGCTCATACATGTCGTGGAATAGAGGCCCTCATTCCGAGTTGTTCGCTCGCAAGGCGATTATAGCAGAGTTACACACGCTAAGCCGCCGCCTACTGGGAGTGAATCTAAACTTCTTAAATGTGCGACCGATGTATGCGCATTATTGCGATCACAAACGAGTTAGCAGTTTTTGAGTAACTCCAGACTTACTCTGCCTGTGCGATCAGTTCAGTGCTTTTCGGTCCCGGCTGACGTCATAAACACACCCAGCGTTCGGCCAAGCACTCCCACCGTTTCTCCAGACACGCCTGCGTTTTTTCCGGAAACGGTAGCGTTTTGAGTCACACGCCCTTAAAACGCCGTGTTTCCGCCCAGTAACACCCATTTCCTGTCAATCACAATGCGAACGTCGGAGCGATGAAAAAGCCGTGAGTACAAATACTATCTTCATAGTAAAGTTACTTGGCGCAGTCGCAGTGCGAACATTGCGCATGCGCACTTAGAGAATTTTCACTGCGATGCGATGAAAAACTCCGAGCGAACAACTCGGAATGAGGGCCAGAGTTTGAAGTGAGGAGAATTTTGTACTCCTGCTTCTGCTAATGTCGATTGTAGTACCTCATAAACTTGAAAGGTTATGGTTCACAAGAAAGACACCAATGAGAGTGCACCTATATAGGAAAAAATAAGATTTTACTTACCAGTAAATCTATTTCTCGTAGTCCATAGTGGATGCTGGGGACTCCGTAAGGACCATGGGGAATAGACGGGCTCCGCAGGAGACTGGGCACTCTAAGAAAGATTTAGTATTACTGGTGTGCACTGGCTCCTCCCTCTATGCCCCTCCTCCAGAACTCAGTTAAGGAAACTGTGCCCGGAAGAGCTGACATTACAAGGAAAGGATTTTGGAATCCAGGGTAAGACTCATACCAGCCACACCAATCACACCGTATAACGTGTGATAACATACCCAGTTAACAGTATGAACAACAACAGAGCATCAGACAAACCTGATGCAACCATAACATAACCCTTATTTAAGCAATAACTATATACAAGTATTGCAGAAGAAGTCCGCACTTGGGACGGGCGCCCAGCATCCACTACGGACTACGAGAAATAGATTTACCGGTAAGTAAAATCTTATTTTCTCTAACGTCCTAGTGGATGCTGGGGACTCCGTAAGGACCATGGGGATTATGCCAAAGCTCCCAAACGGGCAGGAGAGTGCGGGAGAGCCAGGGTATCAAACTTGTAGAACTTTCCACAAGTGTTTGCACCTGACCAAGTAGCTGCTCGGCAAAGCTTTAATGCCGAGACCCCTCGGGCAGCCGCCCAAGAAGAGCCCACCTTACTTGTGGAATGGGCTTTTACTGATTTTGGAGGCGGCAAGCCAGCCGCAGAATGAGCCTGCTGAATTGTGTTACAGATCCAGCGAGCAATAGTTTGCTTTGAAGCAGGAGCACCCATCTTGTTGGATGCATACAGGATAAACAGCGAGTCAGGTTTCCTGACTCCAGCCGTTCTGGCTACATAAATCTTCAAAGCCCTGACCACATCTAGTAACTTGGAATCCTCCAAGTCACGAGTAGCCGCAGGCACCACAATAGGTTGGTTCAAATGAAAAGATGACACCACCTTTGGCAGAAATTGCGGACGAGTCCGTCATTCTGCCCTGTCCATATGGAAAACCAGATAGGGGCTTTTACATGACAAAGCCACCAATTCTTGACCACTTTCCACGTGAGACATTTTAACTCCCAGGTCTTAAGCGGCTCAACCAGTGAGATTTCAGGAAACTCCAACACCCCGTTAAGATCCCAAGATGCCACTGGTGGCACAAAAAAGGGGCTGAATTGCAGCACTCCCTTTACAACGTCTGAACTTCAGGTATAGAAGCTAGTTTTTGTATGAAAGAAAATGGATAGGGCCGAAATCTGGACCTTAATGTACCCCAATTCTAGGCCCAAAGTCACTCCCGACTGTAGGAAGTGAAGGAAACGGCCCAGCTGGAATTCCTCTGTAGAGGCATTCCTGGCCTCACACCCAGCAACATATTTTCGTTGTATATGGTGATAATGTTTAGCCGTCATGTCCTTCCTAGCCCTTATCAGCGTAGGAATAACCTCATACGGAATCCCTCTTTTCTACTAGGATCCGGCGTCCAACCTGCCATGCCGTCAAACGCAGCTGCGGTAAGTCTTGGAACATACAAGGTCCCTGCTGCAACAGATCCCGCCCTAGAGGCAGAGGCCATGGGTCCTCTGTGAGCATTTCTTGCAGCTCTGGATACCAAGTCCTTCTTGGCCTATCTGAAACAATGAGTATTGTTCTCACTCCTCTTTTCCGTATGATTCTCAGCACCTTGGGTAAGAGAGGAAAAGGAGGAAACACATAAACCGACTGGAACATCCACGGTGTCACCAGTGCGTCTACAGCTATAGCCTGAGAGTCTCTTGACCTGGCGCAATACCTCTTTAGCTTTTTGTTGAGGCGGGATGCCATCATGTCCCCCTGTGGCAGTTTCCACCGACCTACAATCTGCGCAAAGACTTCTTGATGAAGTCCCCACTCTCCCGGGTGGAGGTCGTGCCTGTTGAGGAAGTCTGCTTCCCAGTTGTCCACTCCCGGAATGAACACTGCTGTTAGTGCGCTTACGTGATTCTCCACCCAGCGAAGAATTCTGGTGGCTTCTACCATCGCCACCCTGCTCCTTGTGCCGCCTTGGCGGTTTACAGGAGCCACTGCGGTGATATTTTCTGACTGAATCAGAACCGGTTGGTCACGAAGCAGGGTCTCCGCTTGACTTAGGGCATTGTATATGGCCCTTAGTTCCAGGATAATGATGTGAAGGCAAGTCTCCTGCCTTGACCACAGCCCTTGGAAATTTCTTCCCTGTGTGACTGCCCCCACCCTCGGAGGCTTGCATCCGTGGTCACCAGGACCCATTCCTGAATGCCGAATCTGCGACCTTCGAGAAGGTGAGCACTCTGCAGCCACCACAGGAGAGACCCCCTTGCTCTGGGGGATAGGGTGATTAACCGATGCATCTGAAGATGTGATCCGGACCACTTGTCCAGTAAGTCCCATTGGAAGGTTCTCGTATGGAACCTGCCGAAGGGAATGGCCTTGTATGATGCCACCCTCCTTCCCAGGACTCGAGTGCAGTGATGCACTGACACCTGTTTTGGTTTTAATAGATTCCTGACCAGTGTCACGAGCTCCTGAGGTCTCTCTATTGGGAGATAAACCCTTTTCGGGTCTGTGTCTAGGATCATGCCTAGGAGAGGCAGATGAGCTGTAAGAACCAACTGCGACTTTGGAGTATATAGAATCCAGCCGTGTTGCCGTTACACTTCCAGAGAAAGTGATACGCTGTTCAGCAACTGCTCTCTTGATCTCGCTTTAATGAGGAGATCGTCCAAGTACGTGATAATAGTGACACCTTGCTTCCGCAGGAGCACCATCATTTCCGCCATTACCTTTGTGAATATTCTTGAGGCTGTGGAGAGACCAAACGGCAACGTCTGAAATTGGTAATGACAATCCCATACCGCAATTCTGAGGTACGCCTGATGAGGTGGATAAATGGTGACATGAAGGTATGCATCCTTTATGTCCCGAGTCACCATAAAATCTTCCCCTTTCAGGCTTGCAATGACCGCTCTTAGCGATTCCATCTTGAACTTGAACCTTTTCAGGTATATCTTCAGGGATTTTAAATTCAATATGGGTCCGACCGAACCGTCTTGTTTCGGGACTACAACATGGTCGAATAATAACCCCCTCCTTGTTGAAGGACGGGAACCTTGACCACCACCTGTTGAAGATACAATTTGTGAATTGCAGTTAACACTGTTTCCCTCTCGTGGGGGGAAGCCGGCAGGGCCATCGGTGAGGGGGCATCTTCTCAAAGTCCAGCTTGTATCCCTGAGACACAATATCTATTGCCCAGGGATCTAACAGGGAGTGAACCCACTTGTTTCTGAACTTACGAAGGCGTGCCCCCACCGGGCCCAGCTCCGCCTGTGGAGCCCCAGCGACATGCAGTGGATTTTTGTAGAAGCCGGGGAGGACTTCTGTTCCTGGGAACTAGCTGTGTTGTGCAGCTTATTTCCTCTGCCCCTGCCTCTGGCAAGAAAGGATGCACCTCGGACTTTCTTGTTTCTTTATTTGAAAGGCTGCATTTGATAATGTCGTGCTTTCCTAGGCTGTGCAGGAATATAAGGCAAAATATCAGAATTACCAGCTATAGCTGTGGAGACCAGGTCCGAGAACCCTTCTCCACACAATCCTCAGCCTTCCATATGCCTCTTAAGTCGGCATCATCTGTCCATTGCATACTCTACAGGACACGTCAAGCAGAAATCGACATAGCTTTGACTCTAGGACGCAGTATACTCATGTCTCTGTGGGCATGTTTTATATATATACATATCTCTTAAGACAGCATCATTAATATATATATATCTCTATATATACATATATATATCTATATGCATACTAGGGTCTCAATCTCTGCTGATAAGGTACCTGTCCACGCTGCCACAGCGCTATAAACCAATGCCGACCCAATCGCCGGTCTGAGTAGTGTACCAGAATGTGCACGCTATCTGCAGGATCCCTGAGAATAGCTAGTGCTACCTTCTGGGCAAACGTGACACCCTAGGGGAAGATTCCCATCACATCCTGGCCCTAGTGGGGAAGGGATACTGCCTGAGATTTTTTTTTGTGGGAAGCTGCAGTCTCTTGTCTGGAGATTCCCGCTCTTTTTCCTCATGAGAGGAGGGAAATTTACCTCAGCTTTCTTCCCCTTAACATGTGTACCCCTGTGTCAGGGACAAATGAGTCATCAGTGATATGCAAATCATCTTTTATTACAATAATCATATATTGAATACCTTTCTGCAATTTTGGCTGTAACTTTGCATTATCGTAGTCGGCACTGGAGTCAAACTCTGTGTCGATATCAGTGTTTATTATTTTGGATAGTGAGCATTGTGAGACTCTGAAGGTCTCTGTGACAGTGACATAGGGACAGACATGGGTAGATCTCCTGTCTGTTCTCTAATCTTTTGTGCAATAAATTCACCCTAGCACTTACACATATCCAAACCAGTGGCGTGCGGTGAGGTCAGTGGCTGGTGAGGCACTACAGCCATAATGTCCGCCGAATCTGCCGATGACCCCTACCGCCACCGAGCCAATGCCCGCTACTGCCCCTGAGTCGATGCCCGCTGCCACCGCCACCGGCTTACAAACTCGGCCACCATAAACTGACCCATCCCTCCGCCACTAATTTGCATCTCACTCCGATGCCGCCAATGCCCGCTGCCTGCCTCTCATACTTGTGATATATTGTACATTTTTATAGAAAAAAAATGAGTGTTTGGTACTGGGAAGGGAGTGGGAGGAGGACATAAATGCAATTCTGTTGTCCAGGGCTTCCATTAACTTAATGGAGAAGGGTCTGAATAGGTTAAAAAATGTAAAAAAAAAAAAATGCGTGAGGTCCCCCCTCCTAAGTATAACCAGCCTCGGGCTCTTTGAGCCGATCCTGGTTGTTTAAATACTGGGGAAAAATTGGACAGGGGTTCCCCGTATTTAGACAACCAGCACCGGGCTCTTAGTCCGGTCCTGGTTCCAAAAATACGGGGGACAAAAGATGTAGGGGTCCCCCGTATTTTTAAAACCAGCACCGGGCTCCACTAGCCAGGGACATAATGCCACAGCCGGGGGACACATTTACGTAGGTCCCTGCGGCCGTGGCATTACCCCCCCAACTAGTCACCCCTAACTAGGAGTTAGAGAGAGAGAGAGAGAGAGAGAAAGAGAGAGAGAGAGAAAAAAAAAACAAAACACATACCTGCTGCTGTTGTCTGCGGACGGACCAGCCGCCCGGAGAGAGGCGCACACAGTACAAGCAGTCAGCGGGAGGGGAGGACGTAGCCGCCGGACTCTGGCAGCTGTCAGGTGCCTGTGTGCGGGAGGGGGGGACGGGGCCAGCGGAGCATAACAGGGGAGAGCAGCAGTCACTGCAGACCCACCGCTGCTGCTGCTCCCCTCCCAACTTCTGCCTCCCGTCGCGTCTTGGTGATTGGACAGCGGATCCAGTGCTGGATCCGCAGTCCAATCACAGCTGCCTCGCTGACATGGGGGTGGTGTCCCTGTCAGCGAGGCACTTTTTTCAGTGCCGCTTTGCCATTGTATTTCAATGGGCTTTTACAGCCCGATGCTAGGCTCCGCCCCCCGCTCTCTCCCCGTTCCTATTCTGTATGGGAGGCACTGCTAACAGTGCCTCCCAAAGTAATTTCACCCCCCAAAAAATATGCCATTACATAAGGAAGATACTTATGACATAGAATATGTGTCATAAGTATCTTCTATGTATTCTTTTACTAATTAATCTATTCTTTTACTAATTAATCACAGGGGAGGCACTGCCTCCCCTGCCTGCACGTCCCTGATCCAAACAGGTGTCGGCGTTGTCGGCGGAGACACCCTCTCACACACATATTTGCTCTATCTCCTCCTTAGGGGAGCCTTTTACCTCAGACATGTTGACACACACGTACCAACACACCACACACACAGGGAATGCTCTATTTGAAGACCGTTCCCCCACAAGGCCCTTTGGAGAGACAGAGAAAGAGAGTATGCCAGCACACACCCCAGCGCTATATGACCAAGGAATCACACAGTAACTTAGTGTTAACCCAGTAGCTGCTGTATATTTGTTTTTACGCCAAATTTATGTGCCCCCCCCCCCCCCCTCTCTTTTTCACCCTCTCTATCGTGCTTCTGCAGGGGAGAACCTGGGGAGCTTCCTCTCAGCGGAGCTGTGGAGAGAAAATGGCGCTGGTGAGTGCTGAGGAAGAAGGCCCCGCCCCCTCAGTGGCGGGCTTCTGTCCCGCGATTTTGTGTAAAAATAATGGCGGGGGCTCATGCACATTACAGTGTCCAACTGTATATATGCTGCTTTTGCCAGGAGGTATTGAATTGCTACCCAGGGCGCACCCCCCTGCGCCCTACAGTGACCGGAGTGTGTGGTTGTAATGTGAGAGCAATGGCGCACAGCTGCAGTGCTGTGCGCTACCTCATATGAAGACAGGAGTCTTCTGCCGCCGATTTTGACGTCTTCTTGCTTCAACCCGCCGGCTTCTGTCTTCTGGCTCTGCGAGGGGGACGGCGGCGCGGCTCCGGGAACGGACGACAAGGTCAGGTCCTGTGTTTGATCCCTTTGGAGCTAATGGTGTCCAGTAGCCTAAGAAGCGCAACCTAGCCGCAGTTAGTAGGTTTGCTTCTCTCCCCTCAGTCCCACGTAGCAGAGAGTCTGTTGCCAGCAGAAGCTCTCTGAAAATAAAAAACCTAACTAAAATACTTTCTTATTAGCAAGCTCAGGAGAGCTCACTAAAATGCACCCAGCTCTGTCCGGGCACAGATTCTAACTGAGTTCTGGAGGAGGGGCATAGAGGGAGGAGCCAGTGCACACCAGTAGTACTAAATCTTTCTTAGAGTGCCCAGTCTCCTGCGGAGCCCGTCTATTCCCCATGGTCCTTACGGAGTCCCCAGCATCCACTAGGACGTTAGAGAAAAGTAGTAGTAGTGGTGGAGTGTTGTAGAGAAAGAAAAATCTCGCATAGATAAAGATGTGGATCTGCTTTCTGCATTAGGCCGGATGCATCAAATCCCACTACGGTGGAATTTGTGCACCCCGGATCACAGATGAGAGTCCACAGAAATCAGAAAAGGATGAAAATAAGAATCAAAGAATACATAAAAAAATATGATGATATTGGTGCAAAGGAAGAAATTACTGCAATACAATATGCAAGCAATAATAGGTAATGTCACTTGTCACAAGAATATTGCCCCACAACATGGAAATTAAAATACGCTGGTCTACAGCCCTGTGACGGCTAGGCAGTGTGTATCAAAATACATAGTAATTACACAATGGTGGTCATTCAGAGTTGTTCGCTCGTTGCCGATTTGCGCAACGGAGCGATTAAGGCAAAAATGTGCATGGTTCGCAGTGCGCTTGCGGTTAGTATTTTAACACAAAACTTAGTAGATTTGCTCACGCCCGAATGAAGATTTTTCATCGTTGAAGTGATCGTAGTGTGATTGACAGGAAGTGGGTGTTTCTGGGCAGAAAATGGCCGTTTTCAGGAAGTGTGCGGAAAAACGCAGGCGTGCCAGGGAAAACGCGGGAGTGTCTGGAGAAATGGGGGAATGGCTGGCCGAACGCTGGGCGTGAGTGTGACGTCAAACCAGGAACGAAACTGACTGAACTGATCGCTATCTGTGAGTAAGTCTCGAGCTACTCAGAAACTGCTAAGAAATTTATTTTCGCAATTCTGCTAATCTTTCGTTCGCAATTCTGCTAAGCTAAGATACACTCCCAGAGGATGGCAGCTTTGCTTGTGCAATGCTGCTAAAAGCAGCTAGCGAGCGAACAACTCGGAATCATCCCTAATATCTGTGTGATGAAGGAAAATTACAAATGCTAACAGCCTAACTGATCTACTTATATGGGTAGTGTTGGTATAGCAGAAAAAACACACACATAGGCTAGCTGAGTATGCTGATGAAGTCATATAATAGACAGCAATATTAGCAGTCATAAATTTCATAGAAAAAGGGCTAATAGATATAGGTCACCACAGAATAGATGCTAGGTGAGGATTAAAGGGAAATCCTTCTGTGTATGCATGGTTTGTGTAACCTGTTAATATGTCCAGCAAAGAGAGTGTTTCCATGTGCTGGGGCTGGTGCCGGCGGACCTGCTTGTAGAGGAAAACGCGTTTCACCCTGCAGGGCTTGTTCAATTCCTGGTTGTGAAAGCGGGCAGACGGAGGAGTATAAAAATGCCTCACATGAAGGCATCAACCAATCAATGCAAGCGCGTCATTGGTGAGAGAGGAGGATCGGGATTGCCGGAAGTAAAGTAACTTCCCATAGGTTAGCGGTGCTGTCATTAGCGGCTTCTGTCCAATCAGACAGAAGAGTGCAAGAAAACCTTTTTGGTGACCGGTACTATACTTGGCATTGTCCAATTATTTTGTCCTCTCTATTGCAGACTCACTATACAATTGACCACACTGTGGTCCCATTAATACAGACTTTCTGTACTGGTCAGGCTGAAATGGGTGTAGGACATTGAAGTGTCTACAGCCTTTCTAATCACATTCCGTGAGACAGGACCAGAACATTCTAATACTCACCTTATTGTTTCTATATCTATTTTGGATCATATGTTCTCTAATGGGTATTCATAATAATTTTAATATTAATAATTAATAAAGTTATGTCTTAATATTGCTTTTCTTGATCAACTTGAAATTTATTGAAATTTATTGAAATTAACTAAGAGTGCGCCCACACAAGAGACTTCTTTCTCTCTCGCTATTGACATATGTTCTACCTGGCTGTGGGTGCACCTCCAAACTGGACGGTGATTTAATAATTATGACCCTCATTCCGAGTTGTTCGCTCGTTATTTTGCTTCGCATCGGAGCGATTTTCCGCTAACTGCGCATGCGCAATGTTCGCACTGCGGCTGCGCCAAGTAAATTTGCTAAGAAGTTTGGTATTTTACTCACGGCATTACGAGGAAATTTCTTCGTTCTGACGATCGCAGTGTGATTGACAGGAAGTGGGTGTTTCTGGGCGGAAACTGAACGTTTTGTTGGTGTGTGGGAAAAAATGCTACAGTTTATGGGAAAAACGCGGGAGTGGCTGGAGAAACGGGGGAGTGTCTGGGCGAACGCTGGGTGTGTTTGTGAATTCAAACCAGGAACGACAAGCACTGAACTAATCGCACTGGAAGAGTAAGTCTCGAGCTACTCAGAAACTGCAAAGAGAAATCTTTTCGCTATATTGCGAATACTTAGTTCGCTATTCTGCTAAGATAATATACACTCCCAGAGGGCGGCGGCCTAGCGTGTGCAATTTTGCTAAAAGCGGCTACCGAGCGAACAACTCGGAATGAGGGCCAATATGCATTATAATTGTCCAATATTTGGTTTCACTATATTAAATTTTGATATTTTGCTATAACCAGTGCCTGATCGCCTCTCTCTTTCGCCTTAATCCTGACACCAGTTAGAATCCTGATGTCAGAACTCCGAAAGGGGCAGCACAAGCCGCGATAGTTTAGGGACAGGAAGGGGAGGGGTTAGGTTTAGGTGCTGCTCGTGGGGTTAGGTTAGGCTGCAGGGTGGGAGGGTTAGGGTTAGGAACCCCCAGGGGAGGTTAAGGTCAGGCTTCGGTGGTTAAGTTAGACAGCAGGGAGGCGGGTTAAGTTTAGGCACCTCCGAGGGGATGGTTAGAGTCAGGCACTAAAGGAGAGGGTTAGGTTTAGGCTGTAGGCACAGAGGGTTAGGGGGTAGTGGAGAGGGGGGAATACCATCTACTCACCCCTGTTGCGGTTTAGATCATTGGGATCGCGGCATCGGTATTATGACCACCGGGATCCCGTGCGCCGTTAATTCCCACTGGATTCATGCCCCTTGTCTCATTGCATGTCCTCCAACATCATATAGATAAAAATCGGTACAAATTAGGAAAGTGGGCCGACCCCTTTTCCTATACTTTCAATGGACATTTGGAGAGTCAAAAATCGGTACAGACCATAAAAAAAAGTCACTGTACCTGGCAAAAAGGTTCAGTTGGAGTTTGTGCCTTCTATGCTAAGTATCCTCAAAAACTGAGAAGGTGTGCAGGGGCCATTCTCAAGAGGGGGTTAATGACAGGAATATCACTTACCTATGAGATTGGCTTCTCTCCTTTGGCAGGGGTCCCAGCATATCTGTGGCTCATATTAGGCTGCTTGCTGTACTTGTGTATAGGTCAGGCCTCTCCCTGGAACCCTCTCTACTGCTTGCCAAGCTGGCTCAGTTTGCTGGATGCAGCCAACTTGGTTTAGGTCAGCTGACCAGAGAACCACCAATCATACAACATGACCCAGTCATGTGATCCAGACTAACAATCCAAGTGCAGAAAGTGGTATAAAAGGCCTTCCTGGTGCACTCACAAGATGCCTGTGCAATGTCGCTTACTAGCTAAACATCTCAGCCCCTTATGATTCCTGTCAGTATATTTTCCTGTTCTGCAGCACTACTGGCCAAAGAGATCTAACAAGGTACAGTTCCAGCCGGTAGTCTGCAGCACTGTTTGTATCAACCGGCTGCAAGTCCAGTTCCAGCCAGGACTCTGCAGTACTACTAGTTCCTGCCAGTAAACCTAACCAGTAACAGGCCAGCACCCAGCATAACTGGTTCTTGCCCAGTAACCAGCTTAGCCATTCCCAGCCTAGTTCCAAAGTCAGGTGGCAAGATCTCGGCACCAGAAACACATTGCCTAAAGAACTAGCTAAACCATCTAGTCAGTGGGTTATCAGCCTCAATTTAAGAAAGCTTGATTGTAATTTTCTTTCAAGATCAAATCAATATTATTTTGATCCATTGTCGTGGGGCCCATAGGCCAGTGCCTACTGTGCCTATTTGCCAATCTGGCACTAGTGAGGATGCATCTCTATTATCTTCTTAAATTTACAGTTCATCTGACCCCATAGAGCACAACTGTATCACATTTATCATATTTGATTACCATATATAAAAAAAATAAGCAGAACAAAATCATCTGCCAGTAACAATGTTAAATCAAAGACCAAAATACTTACACGTTATTATCACATCTCTTCATTAATTTACAAATTTGTCTTTCTCTTGAAATAATGCTCAGTTAATCTTCATTTATAGCATATATTTATTACGAGCAGTGCTGGTGGAACCGACTCAGCAAAAGGACGCAGTGCACGGAGGCACCAGGCAGGAGAGGTGCTCTCCCTGCTCTGCATCCCTGTGCTGTGCGCTATTGGTGTCGGCTGCCGCTGCGCCTGTAACACTGTGGTAGATAGCCCGGTAGCATGAGGCGCGGCTCTTCTAGACCACCCATGCCGCTGAAGTGTAAGTGCAGTGGCGACAGCGGGAGGATAGGGGGAGTTGGAAGGGTCTGAGGTAACGACGAGCAAGTGATGACTCCGTGAGCAGAGAAAATCTGTTACTGCTAAATGCAGTACTGACAGGAGCCACTAGCTGCCCCCATCTCCATAGAGCAATCTCACCTGCATGAAGGAATAATAGATAGAGAGACCGCCATGGACCCTGTGAGTGTGTAGAGGAACTTCAACTGAGTGAGTTTGTTTCTCTGTGTGATCACTGCTTAAAGGGGTCCTACAGAGGTGGTGGAACTCACCCCCCACCCCACGACGCCCATGTAACAAAGCAAAAAAATGGACGTGGTCTCAAAAAGCAAGGGGCATGGTCACAGAATAGTAATAATGCCCACAGTAGTAGCACCCCATAATACACATAATGCCCACCGCAGTAGCGCTTTTTATACAATGCCCACAGTAGTAGTGCTCCTTATGCAATGTCCACTGTACTGCTAGTGCCCACAGTGGTAGTGCCCCTTATATATACCCCATAATAGTGGTGCCCCTTATGCAATGCCTGCAATAGTAGTGCCCTTATGTCCCCAGGAGTGATGCCCCTGATTAGAAGGGCCCCCAGTAGTAATGCCGTTAATGGTAATGCCCCTGTGTAGTATTGCCCCCAGTAGTAATGTTGCCTGTACTAATGCCCCCAGTCATTTAGCCCCTTGCAGTTTAGCCCTAGTAGTTATACCCCCAGTGGTAATGCCCCTGCAGTTATGACCCCAGTAGTTTACCCCCCCCTTTTAGTTTAGCCTCCCAGTGGTAATGCCCCCAGTAGTGTGGCCCCAGTAGTTTGCCTGCTTGTAGTTTAGCAACCAGCAATAATGCCCCCCTGTAGTTTGCCCGCTTGTAGTTTAGCCCCTGTAGTTATGCCCCGCTTGTAGTTTAGCCCAAGTAGTAATGCCCCCAGTAGTTTAGCCCCTGTAGTTATGCCCTCAAGTAGTAATGCCCCTGTAGTTACACCCCCAGTAGTAATGCCCCTGTAGTTATGCCCCAGTAGTAATACCCTCCTGTAGTTATGCCCCCAGTAGTAATGCACTCCTGTAATTTGTCCCCCGTAGTAATGCCCTCTTGTAGTTTGCCCCCAGTAGTTAGTCCCTTTGTAGTTTGCCCCAGAAGCTTGCTCCCTTGTAGTTTGCCTCCCAGTAGCTTGCCCCCAGTAGTTTGCCCACTTTTAGTTAGCCCCCAGTAATAATGTCCCCCAGTAAATGCCCCCCAGTAGTAATGCCCTCCTGTAGTTTGCACCCAGTAGTAGTAATGCCCTCCTGTAGTTTGCCCCCAATAGTTAGCCCCTTTGTAGTTTGCCCCCAGAAGGTTGCCCCCTTGTAGTTTGCCCCAGTAGCTTGACCCCTTGTAGCTTGCCCCCAGTAGTTTGCCCCCTTGTAGTTTGCCCCCAGTAATAATGTCCCCCAGTAGATGCCGCCCCCAGTAGTAATGTCCTCCTGTAGTTTGTCCCCAGTAGTAATGCCCTACTGTAATTTGCCCCCAGTAGTTAGCCCCTTTGTAGTTTGCCCCCATAACTTGCTCCCTTGTAGTTGGCCCCCAGTAATAATGTCCCTGAGTAGATGCCCCCCAGTAGTAATGCCCCCAGTAGATGCCCCCCAGTAGTTTGCCCCTAGTAGACCCCCCCAGCAGTAATGCCCCCCAGTAGTTTGCCCCCTGTAGATGCCCCCCCAGTAGATGCCCCCCCCCCCCCCGTAGATGCGCCGCTAAGGAAGAAAACAATCATAATACTTACCGAGCCCCGCTCCCGCTTCCAGACCGCTGCAGTCCTCTCTCGCCGCCTGCTCCTCGGCACTATGGGAGAGACGTCATGACGTCTCTCCCATAGTGCACAGTGACAGTGCAGGAAGCCGGAGCTCAGTACTGAGCTCCTGCCTCCGGCTGCCGCCGGGTGCTCGCTGGTAACGTAATCTCAGAGGGCATCCGGCATCTCCCTGCAGCGCTGCACACAGATCCGGCCGAGATTCATTTTGAAAAAGTCGGCAGTGTTTTGCTAATCACTGCCGTAAAAAACAGAGAAAAAACACGAATGACATCGACATCGGAACAAAAGAAAAAGCAGAATACGACAGCTTAGTAAATTAGTCGTAATCAATTCAAAAAGTTGCAGTTTTACACTTTCGATGTCATTCGTGATTGAACTTTGACCTTTTTCCGAAAATTACGAATGTTAGTAAATATACCCCAATGAGTAATAACCTACCCCCTCCTGTTCCTCCTCCAGTGAGGTCCATGATCCCGCCGGCTTGTATTTATGGTCACACTTTGCAACGTCACCATTTGATTAAACACACTCTGTGCAGTGGCAAATGCAGGATTTGCATGGGGGGGGGGTCCAGAAATGGGTGGAGCCAAGCACGGGGATGGGGACTGAGGTGACCCAGTATATATGGGTCCATAAAACTAGTGTGTCTGTGTGTGTGTCTGTGTGTGTGTCTGTGTGTGTGTGTGTGTATGTATATATATATATATATATATATATATATATATCTACACACATACATATATATGTATATATATATATACACACCGTATATACACCTATATATATATATATAATATATATATATATATATATATATATATATACACAAATACATACACACATATACATAGCATATTAAACATATATGTGTATATATATCATATGTGTGTGTGTGTGTTTATATGTATGTATATACATGTGTATATATGTATGCACATGGATATATATGTACTATAATTAAAACAAACTTTTATTAAGCACTTACAAGTGCGACCAGGAAGACAGCAGGCAGCAGAGGACGCCAGACAGCCATTAATAATACTCATGCAGCAAAAAAAATAAAAACATTTTTTTTTGGTGGAGGGGGGGTTTCTGGGTGCTCGGAAACCCCCCCTGCGTGTGCCACTGCTGTGGGGTTTTTTGCATTCACCAATATCCAGTCTCTGAGTGCCGTCCGAACTATGGACTGCATGCGTGTGGTAGCCACCACCCACTAGGATGGCACCAGAGCGAGTAAATGACTGACCAGAGTGCCGGGGCTTATTGCATATGTGTATGTGTATATATTAGAGATGAGCTCCGCTCATCTCTAATATCTATATATAATAAGAATTTACTCACCGGTAATTCTATTTCTCGTAGTCCGTAGTGGATGCTGGAGACTCCGTAAGGACCATGGGGAATAGACGGGCTCCGCAGGACACTGGGCACTCTAAAGAAAGATTAGGTACTAACTGGTGTGCACTGGCTCCTCCCTCTATGCCCCTCCTCCAGACCTCAGTTAAGGAAACTGTGCCCGGAAGAGCTGACATTACAAGGAAAGGATTTTTGGAATCCAGGGTAAGACTCATACCAGCCACACCAATCACACCGTATAACTTGTGATAACTTTACCCAGTTAACAGTATGAACACAACTGAGTAGCACTCAACTGAATGCCACATAACAATAACCCTTTATTAAGCAATAACTATATACATGTATTGCAGAAAGTCTGCACTTGGGACGGGCGCCCAGCATCCACTACGGACTACGAGAAATAGAATTACCGGTGAGTAAATTCTTATTTTCTCTAACGTCCTTCGTGGATGCTGGGGACTCCGTAAGGACCATGGGGATTATACCAAAGCTCCCAAACGGGCGGGAGAGTGCGGATGACTCTGCAGCACCGAATGGGCAAATTCAAGGTCCTCCTCAGCCAGGGTATCAAACCTGTAGAATTTTGCAAAAGTGTTTGAACTCGACCAAGTAGCAGCTCGGCAAAGCTGTAATGCCAAGACCCCTCGGGCAGCCGCCCAAGAAGAGCCCACCTTCCTTGTGGAATGGGCTTTCACCGATCTCGGATGCGGCAACCCAGCCGCAGAATGAGCCTGCTGAATCGTGTTACAGATCCAGCGAGCAATAGTTTGCTTTGAAGCCGGAGCACCCAGCTTGTTGGGTGCATACAGGATAAACAGCGAGTCAGTTTTCCTGACTCCAGCCGTTCTGGATACATAAATCTTCAAAGCCCGGACTACGTCCAGCAACTTGGAGTCTTTCAAGTCACGAGTAGCCGCAGGCACCACAATAGGTTGGTTCAAATGAAAAGATGATACCACCTTTGGCAGGAATTCCGGACCACTTATCTAGCAGATCCCACTGAAAGATCCTTGCATGTAACCTGCAGAAGGTAATGGCCTCGTATGACGCCACCATCTTTCCCAGGACTCGCGTGCAGTGATGCACCGATACCTGTTTTGGTCTTAGGAGGCCTCTGACTAGAGTCACGAGCTCCTGAGCCTTCTCCTCCGGGAGAAACACCTTCTTCTGGTCTGTGTCCAGAATCATGCCCAGGAAGGGCAGACGCGTCGTAGGAATCAGCTGCGACTTTGGAATATTCAGGATCCAGCCGTGCTGACGCAATACATCCTGAGAGTGTGCCACGTTGATCAGCAACTGCTCCCTGGATCTCGCCTTTATGAGGAGATCGTCCAAGTATGGGATAATTGTAACTCCTTGCTTCCGAAGGAGCACCATCATCTCCGCCATCACCTTGGTAAATATTCTCGCTGCCGTGGACAGGCCAAACGGCAGCATCTGGATTTGGTAATGACAGTCCTGTACCACAAACCTGAGGTACTCCTGATGAGGAGGATAAATGGGGACATGCAAGTAAGCATACTTGATGTCCAGAGACACCATAAAATCCCCCTCTTCCAAGCTCGCAATGACCGCTCTGAGCGATTCCATCTTGAACTTGAATTTCCTCAGATAAATGTTCAGGGACTTCAAATTTAAAATGGGTCTGACCGAACCGTCCGGTTTCGGTACCACAAACATGGTGGAGTAGTAGCCCCTTCCTTGTTGAAGAAGGGGAACCTTTACTATCACCTGCTGGAGATAAAGTTTGTGAATTGCCGCCAACACTACCTCCCTCTCCATGGGGGAAGCTGGCAAGGCTGATTTCAGGAAACGTTGAGGGGGCGTCACTTCGAATTCCAGCTTGTATCCCTGCGACACCACTTGTATCGCCCAAGGATCCACCTGTGAACAAACCCACTGGTGGCTGAAATTTTTGAGACGCGCCCCCACCGCTCCTGGCTCCGCCTGTGGAGCCCCAGCGTCATGCGGTGGATTTAGTGGAAGCTGGGGAGTATTTGTGTTCCTGGGAACTAGCTGCATGCTGCAGCTTCTTTCCTTTTCCCTTACCTCTGACAAGAAAGGACGCACCCCTGACCTTCTTGCTTTTTTGCGGACGAAAGGACTGCATTTAGTAATACAGTGCTTTCTTAGGCTGTGAGGAAACATACGGCAAGAATTTTGACTTCCCATCTGTAGCTGTGGAAACCAGGTCCGAAAGACTGTCCCCAAACAATTCCTCACCCTTATACGGCAGAACCTCAATATGCTTTTTAGAATCAGCATCCCCTGTCCATTGCCGAGTCCATAAGACCCTGCTGGCAGAAATGGACATTGCGTTTACTCTAGAGCCCAGTAAGCAAATGTCCCTCTGGGCATCCCGCATATATAGGACGGCGTCTTTGATATGTCCTAGAGTTAGTAACACAGTGTCTCTGTCCAGAGTATCTAACTCCTCTGACAGACTATCTGTCCATGCTCCTACAGCGCTACACATCCAGGCCGAAGCAATGGCTGGCCTCAGGAGAGTACCAGAATGTGTATACACAGACTTCAGGATAGCCTCCTGCTTTCTATCCACAGGATCCTTTAGGGCGGCCGTATCCTGGGACGGCAGGGCCACCTTCTTAGATAAGCGTGTTAACGCCTTGTCTACCCTGGGAGAGGATTCCCAGCGTACCCTATCCGCTGGCGGGAAGGGATATGCCATAAGTAATCTCTTGGAAATTATTACCTTCCTTTCAGGGAATTCCCAGGCTTTTTCACATAATTCATTTAATTCATGTGAAGGGGGGAAAGTCACTTCTTGTTTTCCTCCCCAAACATATGAATCCTCTTGTCAGGGATTTCCTCAGAAATGTGCAATACATCGTTCATTGCTATAATCATGTAGCGGATGGCTTTAGTCATTTTAGGCTGCAACTTAGCCTCATCGTCGTCGACACTGGAGTCAGACTCCGTGTTGACATCTGTGTCGACCAAATGGGATAGTGGACGTTTCTGAGACCCTGACGGCCTCTGAGCCGTGGGATCAGACCCTGGGTGAGACCCTGACTGACCCAAGGCCTCAGCTTTGTCTAACCTTTTATGTAAGGCATTTACATTATCATTTAACACCTTCCACATATCCATCCAATCAGGTGTCGGCGCTGTCGGCGGCGACCCCACATTCATATGCACTTGCTCTGCCTCCACGTATCCTTCCTCATCAAACATGTCGACACAGACGTACCGACACACCGCGCACACACCGGGAATGCTCTGACTGAGGACAGGACCCCACAAAGAGACAGAGAGAGAGAGTATGCCAGCACACACCCCAGCGCTATATAACTCAGGGATTACACTACAACTCAGTGTTTACCCAGTATCTGCTGTATGACAAATTTGCGCCTAAATTTATGTGCCCCCCCCCCTCCTTTCACCCTTTGTGCACCTGTATACTGCAGGGGAGAGCCTGGGGAGCTTCTTTCCAGCAGAGCTGTGAATAGAAATGGCAGTGGCGCACCCAGGGGGGGTTTCCGAGTACCCAGAAACCCCCCTCCACTTAAAAAAAAAATACATTTTTTTTTTTTAAGCTGCATGAGTATTGTTAATGACTGTCTAGCGTCCTCTGTCTTCCTGGTGGCACTTGCAAGTGCAATAAAAGTTTACTTTATTTTAATTATAGTACATATATATCCATGTGCCTACATATATACACACGATTACATATACATACATACATATAAACACACACACACACACACACACACACACACACACACACACACACACACACACACACACACACATGATATATATATACATGTGTATATATATATGTGCGTACTGTATGTGTGTGTGTGTGTGTGTATATATATATATATGTATGCATGCTTAATATGCTATGTATATGTGTATATGGGTTCACTACGATCTCCCGGCGGCCGGCCTCCCGGCGACCAGCATACCGGCGCCGGGAGGCCGGCCGCCGGCTTACCAACAGTGTGGCGAGTGCAAATGAGCCCCTTGCGGGCTCGCTGCGCTCGCCATGCTACGCGCGCCACACTATTCTATTCTCCCTCCAGAGGGGTCGTGGACCCCCACGAGGGAGAATAAGTGTCGGCTTCTGTCCCGCTTCTGTGTGAAGAAAATGGCGGGGGTTTTTACATATATACAGTGCCTGACTGATATGTATATTTTGCCAAAAAGGTACTTAATTGCTGCCCAGCGCGCCCCCTTCCCCAGCGCCCTGCACCCTACAGTGACCGGAGTGTGAAGGTGTGCTGTGGGAGCAATGGCGCACAGCTGCAATGCTGTGCGCTACCTTAAGTGAAGACAGGAGTCTTCTGCCGCCGATTTCGACGTCTTCCAGCTTCTGTTCTTCTGGCTCTGCGAGGGGGACGCCTGCGCGGCTCCGGGAACGGACGATCGAGGACAGGTGCCTGTGTTAGAAGTTGAACCTTCTGGAGCTAATGGTGTCCAGTAGCCTAAGAAGCGCAACCTAGCTGCAGATAGGTAGGTTTGCTTCTCTCCCCTCAGTCCCTCGTAGCAGTGAGTATGTTGCCAGCAGAAGCTCACTGAAAATAAAAAACCTAACAAATACTTTCTAGGAGCACCCAGCTCTGTCCGGGCACAGATTCTAACTGAGGTCTGGAGGAGGGGCATAGAGGGAGGAGTCTGTGCACACCAGTTAGTACCTAATCTTTCTTTATAGTGCCCAGTCTCCTGCGGATCCCGTCTATTCCCCATGGTCCTTACGGAGTCCCCAGCATCCACGAAGGACGTTAGAGAAATATATATATATATATATATATATATATATATATATATATATATATATATATTTGTATGTCCGTCACTCCACACTGTGTATAAAAGTAGTTGCACGGTGCCTTCTGATGTAAATATCGAGTAGATTGCAATGACGGCGGCATTCATGGTCATACAAGAAACGTGCTATAAATTGCTTCTACGTTTCGGTTTTATCATAAAAATCATTGTTAGGAATTGTGACTTTTTTTAAATACAACCGAAACGTAGAAGCAATTTATAGCATGTTTCTTGTATGACCGTGAGTGCCACCGCCATTGCAACCTACTATATTGGTACTATTGTGTGGCCACGCTCCACCAGTTTTTTGCGCCTTCAGCACGCACTGTCCCTTTGTTATGTATGGGAGGGAGGGCGCAAATTTATAGTTTGCAGGGGGGCGCTGAACACCCTTGCCCCCCGAGCAGGGGCGGAACTCTGGGAGGCAGTGGAGTCGGCTGCCGCAGGGCTCCTGGCCTCAAAGGGGCACATCTCCTCCACTGTCTCCCACTGCCTGACCGCTCACCGCGCTGCTGCTGTCTGTGAGGGGAGGAGAGCACAGAGTGCGCCTCCCCTGCCCCTCACACTCCATCAATTCAGTGCCGGTCCGTGAGCCAATCAGAGCTCGCGGACCGGCAGCTAAGGCTGCCAGTTCGCGAGCTTTGATTGGCACACGGACCGGTGCCTAATTGAAGAGAGACACAGCCTCCGGAGAGTGAGGGGCAGGGGAGGCGCACGCTGTGCTCTCCTCCCCTCCCCTCACAGACAGTAGCAGCGCGGTGAGCAGCACAAGGGATGGGGGGGGTCATGTATCTCTGTCACTGGGGAATTGCTGGCACTGTGGGGAAATGTATACCTGGCACTGGGGGGCATATCTGGCACTGTGGGGACACTGGCATTGGGGGCATAGCTGGCACTGTGGGGACATATATATCTGGCACTGGCGGGCATATCTGGCACTGTGGGGACACTGGCATTGGGGGCATAGCTGGCACTGTGGGGAAATATATATCTGGCACTGGGGGCATATCTGGTACTGTGTGGACACTGGCATTGGGGGCATAGCTGGCACTGTGGGGACATATATATCTGGCACTGGGGGGCATATCTGGCACTGTGGGGACACTGGCATTGGGGGCATAGCTGGCACTGTGGGGACATATATATCTGGCACTGGGGGACATATATATCTGGCACTGTGGGGACATGTATATCTGGCACTGGGGGCATTGCTGGCACTGTTGGGACATGTATACCTGGCACTGGGGTCACAGCTGCCACTGGGGAGACATCTATATCTGGCACTGGGGGGCATATCTGTCACTGTAGGGAAACTGGCATTGGGGGCATAGCTGGCACTGTGGGGACACATATATCTGGCACTGTGGGGACATATATCTGGCACTTGGGGGACATATATATCTGGCACTGGGGGGCATATCTGGCACTGGGAACACTGGCAATGGGGGCATAGCTGGCACTGTGGAGACTTTTATATCTGGCACTGGGGGCATATCTGGCACTGAGGGCATAGCGGGCACTGGGGGGACATGTATATCTGGCACTGGGGGCAGAGCTGGCGCTGGGGGGACATGTATATCTGGCACTGGGGGCATATCTGGCACTGTGGGGACACTGCACTGGGGGCATAGCTGGCACTTTGGGGACATATATATCTGGCACTAGGGGCATAGCTGGCACTGTGGGGACATATATATCTGGCACTGGGGGCATATCTTGCACTGCTGGGACATGTATATCTGGCACTGGGGGTCATGTGTATCTGGCACTGTGAGGCATATTTGTATCTGGCACTGTGGGGCATATATGTATCTGGCACTTTGGAGCATATATGTATCTGGCACTGTGGGGACATATGTTTCTGGCAGTGTGGAGGCACCCATTTTTTGACATTTTTATATGTATGTGGCACTGTACTGGGGCATTATGGGTGGTCTTCAGGTTGCAGACTGTCGGGATCCCGGCTCACAGTATACCGGCGTTGGAATCCCAGTTTTTCTCCCTCATGGGGGTCTCCCTCATGTGTGTTTTTAAGTGAAAGAGGCATGTGTGCGTGTAAGGGAGACGTGTGTGTTTGTGTATGTGTATGTGTGAGAGAGGCATGTGTGTGTGTATAAGTGAAAGAGCCATGTTTGTGTGTTTAAGTGTAGGAAGTGTGTGTGTGTGTGTGTGTGTGTGTGTGTGTGTGTGTGTGAGTTTAAATGAAGGAGGGGTGTGTGTGTGTGAGTTTAAGTGAAGGAAGCATGTGTAAGTGAGAGGCATGTGTGTGAGAGGTGTGTGTGTAAGTGAGAGGCATGTGTGTAAGTGAGGATCGTGTGTGTTTAAGCGAAGGAGGTGTGTGTGTTTAAGCGAAGGAGGCATGTGTGTGTTTAAGCTAAGAAGGCGTATGGAAGTAAGGTGCGAGTGTAAGTGAGAGGCGTGTGTGTGTTTAAGTGAAAGAGGCGTTTGTGTGTTGTTTATATATATACTGTATATCGGCACACCACTGCGCCAAAGCATCTACATTGTGACACACTGTTGGGTGAGGGAGTACTGTAGGTGTGCTATAAAGGTATGCTGGTGTCTATTTTATTGTGATGACTGACTTGGAGTGCCATCCACTTTGTATGTGTATCTATATTACTATTTTGAAAGGCACCTGAGCACGCTACTACTGTTCAACATGAGTGCCGGATAGCTACATATGAAGGGTGTGTATGTATACAGTATGTAGGGGGGGGCACCAACATTATCATGCCTCCGGGCGACTGTGGCGAACTTACGCCACTGATTACGAGAGTGAGGGGACATTGGGACTGTCTTTAATGGGTGTCACTTTTGTGCACGTAAAAGGATTTATAACATTGGGTGCCGCTGAAAGGTGGCAAATATTTACTGTAATAAGTGCAGGTTAAGGCTCATCCCCAGCCACCTCTCTGCACCCAATACAATTATACCCTGTCTGTGAGGCCTGGAAAACAGGGAACAGCTCTAATAATGAGCCCTCTCCATTCCTTTATCTTATTTAAATAAACTTGTGCCGCACAGAGCCGCTGAGAGTCCTTGTTGGCCCAAGTGGTGGCGGAGGTGTGTCCATAGATGCAGGCGTAGGTACACCCCCTTGTGCATTAGTTCTCTTAACAATATGTTGCACTGGTGTAATCTGGGGTGTGGCCACATTGCAGTGTGTGTGGTTAGACCTCTTTGTAGTCCCAGCTCCCTACAAAAACCTGGGTCTCCGAAACAAGATCAGTATGATTTACCGATGGACGGAATGCCGGCGATCAGAATACCGACATCAGCATCCAGTCCATCAGAATCCTGACAATCCCCTGTAAAGTACCCTAATCCTCCCCTGCCCCCTACCAGGGACGTGCGGTGAGCTAAATGGCTTGGGCAGTAGTGGCTAGCACCAGAGCCAGATTTACATAGCCAAGACTTTGGAGTAAATATATGAGTTAAAGGGTATACAATATATGAGCCAAAGGGTACATCTGAACATTATACAAGGGTGAGGCAGTATAAACTACTGGAAATTTGGTGAGTTTTCTTCAGAGATGCGCAGAAAAGATAACCAGGTGAGGCACTGCCTCACCTGGCATAGACTTTTTACTCCAGAGACTTGGCTATAAAAATGATTAGAATAATACAAAGAAGATATTTCAAACAAATTATTTGTAATTTTCACATAGTGTACTACAGGGGTGGCCAAACAGTCGATTGCGATCGACTGGTCGATCGCGGACATGCGACCAGTCGATCGCGATCCGCCACCCATCCACCCGAAGCCGCGCCTCTCCTGCCTGCCGCCCTGTCCCTCAGTCTGGTTTCCGGCAGTGACGGCAGAGTGTATAGCTCAAATCAGGCGCCGGTGCGTTAGCCAATCAGAGCTCGCGGACCGGCGCCTGATGTGAGATATACACGCTGCCGTTACCACCGGAGATCAGACTGAGGGGCAGGACGGCAGGTAGGAGAAGCGCGCGCTGCGCTCTAAACACAGCACGGTGAGCACTACTATGGGGGCATATCTGGCACTGTGGGCACATGGTACAGTGGGGGCATATCTGGCAATGTGGGGCATATGTGGCACTGTGGGGGCTTATCTGGCACTGTGGGGGCATATCTGGCACAGCGGGCACATGGCACTGTGGGGGCATATCTGTAATCTGGCACTGTGGGAGCATATCTGGCACTGTGGGGGCATATCTGGCACTGCGGGCACATGGCACTGTGGGGGTATATCTGTAAATGGGCACTGTGGGGGTATATCTGGCACGGTGGGGGCATATCTGGCACTGTGGGCACATGGCACTGTGGGGGCATATCTAGCACTGTGGGTACATGGCACTGTGGGGGCATATCTGTATCTGGCCCTGTGGGGTCATATCTGGCACTGTGGGGTCATATCTGGCTCTGTGGGCACATGGCACTGTGGGGTCATATCTGTAATCTGGCACTGTGGGCACATGGCACAGTGGGGGCATATCTGTATCTGGCACTGTAGGGTCATATCTGGCACTGTGGGGGCATATCTGGCACTGTGGGGGCATGGCACTGTGGGGGCATATATGGCACTGTGGGCACATGGCACTGTGGGGGCATATCTGTATCTGGCACTGTGGGGTTATATCTGGCACTGTGGGGGCATATCTGGCACTGTGGGGGCATGGCACTGTGGGGGCATATCTGGCACTGTGGGCACATGGCACTGTGGGGGCATATCTGTAATCTGGCAATGTGCGGTCATATCTGGCACTGTGGGCACATGCCACTAGTGGGGGCATATCTGTAATCTGGCACTGTGGGGGCATATCTAGCACTGTGGGCACATGGCACTGTATCTGGCACTGTGGGGTCATATCTGGCACTGTGCCATCATATCTGGCACTGTGGGGGTATATCTGGCACTGTGGGCACATGGCACAGTGGGGGCATATCTGTAATCTGGCACTGTGGTGGCAGATATGGTACTGTGGGGGCATACCTGGCACTGTGGGCACATGGTACTGTGGGGGCATATGTGTATCTGGCACTGTGGGGGCATATGTGTTTGAGGTTTTTACCTGTGGGGGCCAATGTGTTATTTCGTGCGAGACAGTCATTACACTCTGTGCAGCAAGGCTGCGTCCCTTTTTTTGTTATACCACACCCTCTTTTTGTTATACCATGTCCACGGTTTGTTATGCCACGCCCATTTTTTGCACGCACGCCTGCGGCGCGCGCTATTATTCCTCCTAGGTTGATCACAAAAGCTTTTTAGCTTTCAAAGTAGATCGCTGACTCCAAAAGTCTGGCCACCCGTGCTGTACTATGGCCCTCATTCCGAGTTGATCGGTCGCAATGCGAATGTAGCAGAGTTACACACGCTAAGCCGCCGCCTACTGGGAGTGTATCTTAGCTTCTTAAAAGTGCGACCGAAGTATTCGCAATATTGCGATCACAAACCTCGTAGCAGTTTTAGAGTAGCTTCAGACTTACTCTGCCTGTGCGATCAGTTCAGTGCTTGTCGTTCCCGGTTGACGTCATAAACACACCCAGCGTTCGCCCAGGCACTCCCACCGTTTCTCCGGCCACTCCTGCGTTTTTTCCGGAAACGGTAGCGTTTTCAGCCACACGCCCCTAAAACGCCGTGTTTCCGCCCAGTAACACCCATTTCCTGTCAATCACATTACGATCGCCGGAGCGATGAAAAAGCCGTGAGTAAAATTACTTTCTTCATAGCAAAGTTACTTGGCGCAGTCGCAGTGCGAACATTGCGCATGCGTACTAAGCGGATTTTCATTGCGATGCGATGAAAAATACCGAGCGAACAACTCGGAATGAGGGCCTATATACAGTCAGAACTCTGGCACAAATGTTAGTATAACAGGAAAGGCTCTACCTCACCTCACCGCACGTCATTGCCCCCTACCCTAACCCTCCCTTGTGGGTACTCAACCCTAACCCTCACGGGTGGTGCCTAACCCCAACCCGCCTAAATAGAACCCTCCCCACTTGGTGCCTAACCCTAACCTCCCCTGCTATGTGCCTAAACCTAACCCTCCCTCCCCGGTCCCTAACCCTACCCTTCCGAGCCCTGCTCCCTAGCTTTAACCCCCCTTCTCCTGCCTAAACCTAACCTATCCCACCCCCCCCACACACCGTGCGGCAGGACGGCTGCGAGTCCTGGTGGATGGGATTCCGGCTGTCGGTATTGTGATGCTGGTATCCCGACCAGTGTTGGTATTTAGACACCGGGCTTGCAACATCCTTTGGGATCTCGCCATCTGTATATCGACAGCCGGGATTCCTTCCATCGGGAACCTGAGTGCTTTCCTCAGTAACCGCTACCCCTTGCCTCTCTGCACTGGTTAGTATAAAGTCATATGTTTGAGTACTTTCTTTGAATAATTGTGTACATTTTATATTTTTGTAATTATCCTGGGTTTGACATTCTCAATATTGTATACCGTTATTTTGAAATGTCCTAGGAATCTATCCCACAAAGTTTATTGCTGCCCATTGTACTGTTGGTACTATTCTGTTGTTTTGCCTTACCCACATTTGCTTATTTTGTACTTTGTATACATTTATTCTGTATTGTATTGTTTTCTTTTTTTACTCTTATACTGTATATGAAAAATCCAATAAAGATAAAAAAGTTATATGTTTGTATGTGTCTAATTTGTACTCAGCTACGAAAACCCCCAGATAAGTCTTACGCTAAGGTACACAATATAAAATGATTCTAACAATTTGGCAATAATTGGGTGTTCGGTCTGTTCTATTGCATCGTGTTTATGAGCAATCATTTTGGTATGTGATCTATTGAGAGGAAAGTTACTTAAATGCAAAGACAGCTCTTACTTCAGATCCTGCAGGGCACAGGATGGGTGTCTCAGTCCCTCACACAGAATCTTTACTCCAGAGTCCTGCAGTTTATTCCATGACAGGTTCAGTCTGGTCAGAGAGTAGTTTGTAGTAATAACAGAGCAGAGATCGTCACAACAGGAGGAGGTGAGTCTACAGCCCGAGAACCTGATGAGGAGATGAGGGAACTGGTTAGATCATTTTCTATGCTTTTCAGTTTCACATTCAGAATGACCCTATTAATTATTGGAAAATATATAGTAGACACAATGTTGGTGTATATATCAGCTATTAGGATATAGGTGTGGTCATTGATAATGTGGTTATTGATTTTCTAGCTATAGATGAGAAGAGTTGGAAATTGTTGCAAGAGTTAAAGATTATGTATGCTCAGAAACCTCTAAAAAAATAATGCAGGCCATACATCTGATCTATGATTCCCATTCTGCTGATTAGCAGACATCGACGATAGGCAATTCGTTGGGGAATCGACAAAATCCTAATTTAAAAAATATCTGACTCCATAGGCAAATGCAGGTGGGGGGGGGGGGGGGGGGGGGGGTTTCCAGTTGCCCGGAAACCTCCCTTCTCTTGGACAGCAGTTCAAATTATGACAGCAATAGCAATAGTATATAATACTATTGCTAGAGCTGCCGCTACAAAATGCAGTTTAAGGAGCAGAGCAGAGCTGCTGCACATGCCCAGTGGTAGCAGCTTTGTCTACCAAGTTTGTTTTGTGTGTGAATCTAAGCCCTCAATCAGCGCACTGGCCCAGAGAGTAGCTGCCAGTAAGAAGAGACAGACACCTTATCATGAGGTGGGAGAATGTGAGCTTAGAAAGTGCAGTACTGTCTCATACTGATTCAATTATGTTTGTGTATTTATTTATTTATTTATTATGGGATGCTTAACCTTTTCCAGACCACTTATTTTAGTTATACGAGTTAAATATGTTTGATACAGTCTATAATACAGACTATCTATAGTGGTATATATTAATACGGTTTTCATACAGTATCCAGTGTATAAAAAGACCAATGTGTAAATTAATGTCCAAGGTCGGTACTAGGTTCTCATAACGCTCTCCCAAACTCCCGGACTTGCTCCAGTGTTCCACACAGTAAGAGACTGTGGACTGCATTTGGAAACCCCTGTCTGAAAATCCTGTGTTTGCCCCCTGGACTCGCAGATTCTGATTTTGGTTGAATTCGGTTAATCGAGGATTTCCAACATGTTGGATTTCCACGCTCTCCCAATCCAGGCATCAGCAAAACAGGGAATTGCCCTGATAGCTGCCTGATGTATGAGACCCATAAGTCAGACTTTCTAGGGGCTGCAGTCATTTTCATTGTTATTTATAGTTGAATAAAAGAAATGATCTACATTATCTATGAGTGATATTTCTTGAATGAACCAAGTATAGATATAAGGTATATCACAAAATATTTAAAAATTATATAAAAAATGCAAGCAAATTTACATTTACTATCACTTTATTATCTCCTCCTTCCTTCACTTGGTTATGCTCCTAATACACTGCTTGATAAATCCTCAATTACTGAAAGGTGAGAAAGTCAACTAATATGTTTCCAGGGATGGGCTGGCTGGACCATGATCTGGAGTGCTGTAGCCTGATAGGGCATAGCCGCAGTCTTTCCAGCTTCTCAGTCTCTGCATCCTTCTGCCTCCCAGTCCAGAGATAAGTTGGTTCCGGTGCCTGTGCTGCTGCAGAAATCAGCAGGGTATAGGCATGAAGAGGAGGATGAACCCTTTCTCCACCTGGCAGCTGCCCAATGAGATTTTTTTTCTAATTGGCACAGCATGCATGACAGAATGACATTGCGGTGTTGGAGGACAGCAGAAGCCAAGTAGATAAGTTTAAGCTGGGGCTAAGTGACGTGTGAGGGAGGTGGAATGGAGTGACAAAGGAGGGGACTGGAGTGACATGGGAGAGATGGAGTGAGACATGGGAAACTGGAGTGACACAAGGGGGAACTGAAGTGACAAAGGGTAACTGGGAAGCCACACTGCAGAGTTAAACAGTAGCAGGCTGGGGTGACACAGGGGGGAGCTGAAATGACACAAGGGGAAATAGAGTGACCGAAGGGGGAATTGTAGTGAAACAATGAAGAACTGGATGACAAAGAATGGTGCTGGAGTGACACATTGAAGAAACGTAGTGACAAAAGGCAGAACTGGAGTGACAAAGGTGGGGGAAATGTGTCAGCTTCTGGGGTCTTACCGGTATACTAGGGCCGCGGGGCTTGCTGTACAGGCGGCGTGTGGGCAGCGGCGAAGGAGGGCTCCCGCACCGGGTCCATGTGCAGCGGTAGGCGGCAGTGGGGGGTCCGCTCGTGGAGGTGGGACGCCGCTACAGCGGATCTCTCTTGCCTGGGCGGTTGCTAGGAGACATGGGGCAGTGAGCTGTGTGGCTATGCAGGGAGGTCTGCCTTACTGGGTGCCGCCATGTTGGAGACCAAGTTTGGAAGCATAGTGCAGGCTTCCTGTTTCTTCCAGCCAATCCAGAGTAAGTTCTCCTTATAAAAGGGGGCTGGTTTATGACAGGGAGGCCAGTGCTTTGTTGTAGGTGCTTTAGCCCGGTGCTCCCAAGATTCTTGCCGTGTTCTGGTTACTCCTAACTCCGCTTAGACGTGTCTCAGTTGCTGCTGCAGCCCTGCTGTTCCTAGCCTACTGCTGCCTGTGGAAGCGCTCCTGGAAACCCCAGTCCATTAAAAGCCTTAGGGTACGGGCGGTCCCGGGCTTTCTGCCTCACCTTTCAAGCCACAGTCCGCAGTTCCTTTTCTACAGTCTCATTTTCCAAGCCACAGTCCACAGTTCTTTGTCTCCAGCCACGTCTTTAAACCACCATCCACAGTCCGCAGTTCATTATCTACAGTCTCATCTTCCAAGCCACAGTCCGCAGTTCAATATATACAGTCTCATCTTCCAAGCCACAGTCCGCAGTTCTTTGTCTCCAGCCACGTCTTTAAACCCCCATTCACAGTCCACAGTTCATTATCCACAGCCTCGTCTTTTCAAGTCACAATCCGCAGTTCTTCGTCTTCAAACCTTGTCTTCAAACCAACATTCACGAACCAGTTATTTTTTCTCAGTCTCGTTCTCAAGAACTACTACCTACTCACTCTTTGCTCCGCCTACGTTCTCCATTGATTCCTGTGCCATGAGAAGGAACTATATCCAGCCCCCACGTCTTCTTCATCCGCAGATAACTACTTCCTTGGGCAAGTCTCAGCTGCCGGATTCTCAAAACCAGCCGAGTGTGACAGTAAGCACTGGCCCCATGGATCCGACGGGTGATCAGGCCTCAGGAGGCGATTCTACCGCGGATATTTGGTCCCGTTTGAGTAAGCAGGAGGCCACACAATCTCAAGTTGTGCAGTTTATGCAGAATATGTCTGACCGCCTCGATTCCCTCTGTAATGCCATATCGGTCCCTCAAGTTGTTACGGCCGCTCCTTCAATAGTGCCTCCGGCTCCACCTTCTCCTGCGCCATTTCCACTTCCACGCTTGCATTTGCCATCACCCAGTAAGTTTGATGGAAATCCAAAACTATGTCGCGGGTTTCTTAACCAGTGCGAAATTCAGTTTGAACTCCAGTCGGCCAATTTCCCTTCAGCACGAACCAAAATAGCCTACATAATTTCTCTGCTCTCTGGGCAAGCGTTGGAATGGGCTTTACCTTTGTGGGAGAGAGCGGATCCCATCCTGTCTAATTATTCAGACTTCGTGGCCACTTTTCGAAGAATCTTTGACGAACCGGGCAGGACCTCTGCCGCTTCTTTGGAGATCATACCCCTACGTCAGGGCGCACGTACGGTTAGCCAGTATGTAATCCAGTTCCAGACTCTCTCCTCAGAATTAAACTGGAATGAAGAGGCCCTTATTGCGGCTTTCTGAAATGGCCTCTCCGAGAAGATCAAGGATGATATAGCAACGCAGGATGTACCAGACAAACTAGACAAGCTTCTCTTCTTGTGTAATAAATTAGACCTGAGGTACAGAGAACGTTGTCTGGAGAGATCACGGTCAGATCGTCCCAAGCCCCGAGTCGTCCCATCCCCGACTACCGAAGAACCCATGCAGATCAATCGTTCCCGTCTCTCCAACGAAGAACGCCAGAGGCAGCGACAAGGGAACTTAAGCATGTATTGTGGTGCGTCCGATCATTTTGTTAGATCCTGTAGTCAGCATCCGGGAAACGCCCGCTCCTAACTTATGATGGAGAGGGTAAGTTAGGAGAATCCTCAGAATTACCTGCCAAGAAAGAGTCTGTTTTGTTAACCCATCTGGAGCTCCCTTCTTCCACTCTTCTCATCCCTGCACTACTTGATTCCGGAGCCGCCGAAAATTTAATTACCTCAGCTCTGGTTAATCCAGAATTTAAACAGTCCGTTTGGATTGTACTATTTCTATTACCGCAGTGGATAGAAGTTATATTCCAGAGGGAATTATATCTTTTTGTACTATTCCTCTCAAGATGAAGGTCGGAGTTCTTCATTCAGAAAACATCTCTTTCCTTGTAATTCCTAAAGCCTCTCACGAACTGATTCTAGGATTCCTGTGGCTGACTAAACACAATCCCCACATAGACTGGCAAACTATGGATGTTCTCTCTTGGGGAAGAAACTGCTATTGGAATTGTTTGCTCACAGTAAGATCCCTCTGTTCTTCCAGCTCCTCTAGTCTTCCTGTGCAATACCAGGCCTATCAAGATGTCTTCAGCAAACACGGAGCAGACACATTGCCTCCACATCGAACTTGGGACTGTCCCATTGATCTGGTACCAGGCAAGACTCCTCCCCGGGGTCGAACTTACCTTCTCTCGCTCCCTGAGACACAAGCAATGTCGGAGTATATCCAGGAGAATTTAGATAAAGGCTTCATCCGGGCCTCCACCTCTCCGGCTGGGGCAGGATTTTTCTTTGTCAAGAAGAAGGACGGGGGGTTACGGCCCTGCATTGACTACAGAGGTCTCAATGAGATAACTATTAAGAACGGGTATCCGTTGCCCCTGATTCCAGAACTATTTGATCGAGTTAAGGGGGCTACGTTTTTTTCCAAGTTGGACTTGCGAGGGGCCTACAATGTAATACGCAACCGTCCAGGAGACGAGTGGAAGACAGCATTTAATACTCGAGACAAGCATTACGAATACCTGGTAATGCCCTTCGGCCTGTGTAATTTCCTAGCTGTCTTTTAGAAATTCGCCAACAAAATTTTCAGAGATCTCCTTTATGTTTGCTTGGTGGTGTATTTGGATGACATCCTCATCTTTTCCAGGGATCTGAAGACCCATCGTGAACAGGTCAAAGAGGTTTTAACCCGTTTAAGAAGGAATCAGTTATTCTGCAAACTAGAGAAATGTACCTTCGTAGTATCATCAATTCCATTTCTCGGTTACATCCTCTAGGGGTAGAAGTTACAGATGGATCCCGCTAAAGTCCAGGCGATCCAGGATTGGTCGCTTCCTGCTACCCTTAAGGGGGTTCAGCATTTTCTGGGATTCACCAACTTCTACCGGAGATTTGTTAAAAATTACTCATCTGTCATAGTTCCCATTACCGCATTAACTAGAAAAGGTGCAGATCCTGCCAAGTGGTCCCTGGAGGCTTTAGAAGCCTTTTCTTCTCTAAAGGAAGCCTTCATGACCACCCCTGTCCTGCGACAACCCGATCTCAATTGGTCGTTCCAGGTTGAGGTTGATGCCTCCACCTTAGGAGTAGGAGCAGTATTGTCTCAGCTCTTCGAGGACAAGAAAGTCCATCCCTGTGCGTTCTTTTCACAAAGATTTTCTCTCGCTGAATAGAATTACGCTATTGGAGAGCAAGAACTACTGGCGATTAAGTTAGCATTTGAGGAGTGGAGGTATCTGCTGGAGGGAGCCCAACATCCAATATCTGTAATCACGGATCACAAGAACCTTCTATACTTACAATCAGCCCGATGTCTAAACCAAGGCCAAGCAAGATGGGCCCTCTTCTTTACCCGTTTTAACTTTAAACTCAGTTACCGATCAGGTTCCCTCAACAAAAAGGCAGATGCACTATCTTGTTCCCTAAGTTCTGAAGGACCCTCTGATCGTTCAAAAGAACAGTTTATCTTGGAGTCCAACTCTTTCTCAGCAACTAATACTTCCCCACTTCCTCCTCCTGGGAAGGTTTTCGTTGCCCCGAATCTATGCAAGAAACTTTTTACATGGGCTCACTCCTCCTGCTTCATGGGCCATGCGGATGGTCATAAAACATTCAAGTTCATTCAGCGTTCCTACTGGTGGCCTCATCTCAGGACTGATGTTCAGGAATTCGTGGCTGCTTGTCCAAAGTGTGCCCAACATAAAAGCCCCAAGAGTCTTCCAGCCGGTTTACTCCACCCGTTACCTATACCGCAAAGACCATGGACGCATATCTCTATGGACTTTATTACCGATTTACCTGCTTCTGGCGGACGAAATACCATGTGGGTCATAGCTGACCGGTTCTCTAAAATGGCACACTTCGTTCCTCTGGCTGGTCTTCCATCAGCATCCCAGTTGGCAAAATTGTTCATAGCAGAAATCTTCCGACTCCATGGTCTACTGCAGGATATTGTATCTGATAGAGGTCCTCAGTTTGTAGCCAAGTTTTGGAGATCCCTATGTTCTGCTCTCGTGGTGAAACTGAATTTCTCCTCTGGATATCATCCCCAAACAGATGGTCAAACGGAGAGAGTGAACCAGGACCTGGAGACATTTCTACGTTTATTCATGTCCTCCTCTCGGGACGACTGGCTGGACTTTCTCCCATTTGCAGAATTTGCCCATAACAATCTCTACCATTCTGCTACAAAATCTTCTCCATTTTTCATAAACTATGGTTATCATCCAAAAGTTCCTGACTTCCAACTTCTACATACGCTCGAGGTTCCTGCCGCAGAATCAGCACTTCGACAATTTACTAAAACTTGGAGACAAGTTCACGAAGCCTTGCTTAAGATGTCCAAGAAGTATAAGACCTATGCAGATCTGAAGCGGAAAGCTGTACCAAGCCTTAAGGTGGGAGATCAAGTTTGGGTTTCCACATGTAACCTAAGGTTGAAGGTACCTACTAAAAAGTTTGCTCCCAGATTTATTGGGCATTACCCAATCGAGAAAGTATTCACTCCTGTGGCTTACAAGGTGAAGTTACCTCCACATTTAAGAATCCCTAATGCATTTCATATCTCTCTTTTAAAACCGTTGACACTTAATCGATTCAGAGCTGATCTGCCCAAATCTCCCAAGATCCAATCAGCACAAGGAGACGAATTTGAGATTCACAAGATCCTTGACTCCCGCAGATGATATGGTCGCCTCCAGTACCTTATTGATTGGAAAGGATATGGACCTGAGGAAAGATCTTGGGTAGGAGCGGAAGATGTCCATGCTCTAAGACTTCTTCGGGCATTTCATGCCAAGTTTCCAGCCAAACCATATAGGTGTCCGGAGGCCACCCGCAAAGGGGGGGGGGGGGGGTACTGTCAGCATCCGGGGCCTTACCAGTATGCCGGGGCCGCGGGGCTTGCTGTACAGGTGGCATGTGGGCAGCGGCGGAGGAGGGCTGCCTCGCCGGGTCCATGTGCAGCGGTAGGCGGCAGTGGGGGGTCCGCTCGTGGTGGCGGGATGCCGCTACAGTGGGTCTCTCTTGCCTGGGCGGTTGCTAGGAGGCCAGGGGCAGTGAGCTGTGTGGCTATGCAGGGAGGTCTGCCTTACTGGGTGCCGCCATGTTGGAGACCATGTTTGGAAGCATAGTGCAGGCTTCCTGTTTCTTCCAGCCAATCCAGAGTAAGTTCTCCTTATAAAAGGGGGCTGGTTTATGACAGGGAGGCCAGTGCTTCAAGTTACAAACCTGTTGTAGGTGCTTTAGCCCTGTGCTCTCAGGATTCTTGCCCTGTTCTGGTTACTCCTAACTCCGCTTAGCCGTGTCTCAGTTGCTGCTGTAGCCCTGCTGTTCCTAGCCTACTGCTGCCTGTGGAAGCGCTCCTGGAAACCCCGGTCCAGTAAGAGCCTTAGGGCATGGACGGTCCCAGGCTTTCTGCCTCACCTTTCAAGCCACAGTCCGCAGTCCATTATCTACAGTCTCATCTTCCAAGCCACAGTCCGCAGTTCATTATCTACAGTCTCATCTTTCAAGCCACAGTCCGCAGTTCTTTGTCTCCAGCCACATCTTTAAACCACCATCCACAGTCCGCAGTTCATTATCTACAGTCTCATCTTCCAAGCCACAGTCCGCAGTTCATTATCTACAGTCTCATCTTCCAAGCCACAGTCCGCAGTTCTTTGTCTCCAGCCACGTCTTTTAACCACCATTCACAGTCCGCAGTTCATTATCCACAGCCTCGTCTTTTCAAGTCACAATCCGCAGTTTTTCGTCTTCAAACCTTGTCTTCAAACCAACATTCACAAACCTGTTCTTTTCTCTCAGTCTCGTTCTCAAGAACTACTACCTACTGACTCTTTGCTCCGCCTACGTTCTCCATTGATCCCTGTCCCATGAGAAGGAACTATATCCAGCCCCACGTCTTTTTCATCCGCAGACAACTACTTCCTTGGGCAAGTCTCAGCTGCCGGATACTCAAAACCAGACGAGCGTGACAAAATAGAGTGTCACAGGACAGGACTGGAGTGAAACAGGAGCAGGCTGGAGTGACACAGTGGGAAGCTAGAATGACACAGTGGAGAGCTGGAGTGACAGGGGGAACTGGAGTGACAGAGGAGAGCTGGAGTGACCCAAGGAAGAACTGAATTGACACATGGTAGAGCTAAAGTGACCCAGGAGAGAGCTGGAGTGACACAGGAGGGGGCTGGAGTAACACAAGGGGGAGATGGAGTGAAATATGGGGAAATGGGATTGACACAAGGGAGAACCGGAGTGACAGTAGGGGGAACTGGGGGGACACGGGTGGAGCTGGAGTGATGGAGGTGGGCACTGAGGGACACAGGAAAGCTGGAGTGACACAGGTGGAACTAGAGTAATACAAGGAAGAATTGGAGTGATACAGGGCAGAGGTGGAGTGAAAGGAGGGACTGGAGTGACACAGGAGGTGGCTGGAGTAACACAAGGGGGAGATGGAGTGAGATATGGGGAAATGGGAATGACATAAGGAGGAACCGGAGTGATACAGGAACAGGCTGGAGAGACACATGGCGGATCTGGAATGACACAAGGGAGAAATGGAGTGACAGAAGGGGGAACTGGAGGGACATGGGGAGAGATGGAGTTACAAAAGCCAGAGCTGGAGTGACACCAGGAGGAACTGGAATGACAGGAGGGGGAACTGGAGTGACACAGAGGAGAATTGGAGTGAAACAGGGGAAACTGAAGTGACAAGGGGTAACATCTTTATAGTTTTTGGTTTCTGATCAACATTCCCCATAAATGACTTGGTTCCCCTTTCGGCTCTATTACAGACTTTACAGCTCCTACAGTTAAAAAATCCTTTAATATCTCTGAGAAAGCTTCTATCATTTTTCGCTGTCTGTATTTTTTCCAATTTGTCACCATAGATTTTACACTTTTAGCTTTTTTATTAATTATATCATGTTATTTAGGCAGTTTCGGATCTAGAATTGGATCCACCAACAGTATGTGCCAGTTTTTCTTAGCCATTTAGCCATATTTCTTTAGCCTGCTAGATGTACCCGCCTCCAAGCTGACCACCGGTTTGTGCCTCCTGCCTGTGTTGATGTCCCAATGAGCCACAGCGTTGTCCGGTAAGCAACTGGCGCGGTGTAAAGTCCCGGTTCCCAGTGCAGCACAGCTCTTAAGCGGCAGGCAGAGATTGGAGTGTTTATTCTGTATACATCATGTGGTAACCATCCACACAGGTGAGAACCTCGGTACGAGTCTCATTCATTCGATGTGGATTTTATGTCACGGTGATTTTATTTGTGAATGTGGATCCTTTGATAAAGGGATTTTACCTGTTTTAAATAAAAGTGATTTACACTACGTGCGCCCCCTTCTTCTGTTTCTGCATTTAGCATATTTCACTCCAGGAGTCCGGAGTTGGGGCGTGGCTTCATAGGGAAGGGGTGTGCCCCAGTAGATGTGCCTCCAATAGAGATGCCCCTGTAGTTATGCCCCCTTGTAGCACCACTTACAAACACAAAAAAAAATACTCACCAGCCCTGCTCCTGCTTACTGACCACTGTGGCTCCGTATCTGGCTCCTCTCTATGGGAGAGACGTCATGGCGTCTCTCCCATAGCAGCGCTGAAGAGACACTAGAGGTCAATTATGACCTCTAGTGTCTGTTTTACAATGGAGCCGGCTGCAGCGGTTCCAGGTGCAGTGGGCGCCAACACTGCCCATGGTGCTTGCTGCAGCCGGAGTGCGTGATGCGGGGTGCGGGTGGGCAGCAGGCACCTGCGGGGCACCTGCGGTCACGCCCACGGGCCACAGTACCCCAGGCACCTGCCCTGCTTACCCGTGCCTAGATCTGCTCCTGCATATAGGCACAAGTTAGTAATATAGTTCCAGTCTAAGTACCAGCTGTCTTTTACCTTAGACCTGGTGCGAAAGATATAGTGAGTGAGGTGTGTAGCCAGTGTTTAGGCTGGCTGATTATAATAAATATATGTTCCTATTATCACTGTCTCAGAAGGAAAATGTCTGGTAAGCTGTTTGGGATGTTGTGTTCATAACTAGGTGAAAGGGAAATCTTTTCAAGTCGGATAAATTATCTCATGTGAACGACTACTGCACCCAGCTTCACAGACACTGAAAGTAAAATCTTTTAAGACAATGTTCGCATATTACTGGAGGAGGGCTATAAAGCCTAGAGACTTACCCATAGCAGTAGAGTTCCTGAAGCTAGGTCTGTCTGCAGCGGATATAGGGGCTAATTAAGACTGGACTGCTGCAGTCATCCCTTTGTCGAGCGCGCTCATGTAGCAGGCGCACTGCGCGTGTGCATCCCAGGAGCCCAGTGAGATGCTAAAAGTATCTCTGGGCTGCGATCGCCACTGCCTGATTGACAGGCAGAGACAGTCATGGGTTGGGAGGGGGCATGCCAATGCTGTTAGAACGCTGTTGACGTGGCATGGTCTGAACAACAGAGGATTGTGTCTGGACCCTTGCGGGGACGGGCCACGGTGGCTGCGTGACGTCCATCTCAGTGTAATATTTCAGACAGAGTTGTTAAAGAGGGACCCTGAGGTCGACTGACTTTTAAACTACTTAATTGATAACCATCATCTGGGACAGATCTTGAGACATCTGAGATAAGAGCTTCATTGTTGTAACTTAGATAAATAAATGTTTGTACTTTTTTGAAATGTCCTGCGTCAGTCTCCATATTTAACACATTGTACCCCAGAACCTGGTTGCTTGAGTTTCAACCGACAACACCATGGGGTAAATTTACTAAAATGGGAGTTCTATTTAAGATGGGATGTTGCCCATAGTCTACTTCTCATTTATCTAGCACCTTCTAGAAGATAATACCTGGAATCTGATTGGTTGCTATGGGCAACATCCCATCTTAAACAGAACTCCCATCTTAGTAAATTTCCCCCCACGTGTCGACTTTTTGACCATGTCAACATTTTTTCATGTCGACCTTTGTCATATCGACCAATAGTGGTCGACCTAATGACTGTCGACCTAATTAGGATCGACCCTGCAATCCATACACGTTACTAAGTGTGCCTGTGCAGAAGTAGTCAGAGCTTTCCATACGTGTGCATAATCGGGTGTGGTTCATAGGATCGACCACACTTACATCGACAGTGTCTAGGTTGACCACGATTGGTCGATAGTGACTAAGTTGACACCCAAAATAGGTGCACATAATAATTAGGTCGACATGAGCAAGGTCGGCATGACAAAAGGTCAACATGAGTTTTTTAATACCTTTTGGTCTCTTTTTCTTCGTCCAGTAGAGTGACCGGGAACCCCAATTAGTGCACCGCGTCCCCTCGCATGGCGAACGAAGGCAACCGCTGCGCTTGGCACAGGTTACGATTCCCAATTGTAGTCCATGTGGATTGTAAAGTATGAAAAAGTTTAAAAAAATAAAAAAATTGTGAAAAACTGATGTCGACCTAGAAGTCACGTTGACCTAATGAATGTTGACCAATAGGAGTCAACCTAATGACTGTGGACCTAAGTGTGGTCGCATAGAGACTGGATACCGCTTAATCGGAGCTGTAGATACCACTTCCATCGGAAAGCAGCATTGAAGGCCGACAACCATCAGTTACCCATAATTCAATGGAAAACTGCTACTTACACTAGTTCCTTCATCTGACACTGTTTAAATAACCCGGATAAACTGCATTCAGCATCATCTATGTATTCTTCTTCTGTTAGAGAAAATCTGCATCTCGAGAATCTGCAAAAGACACAATTATACTGAACCTTAAAACATATGCCATGATTCTCACCTGTAATATGTGATATTAGCCATTATATTTCCACTGTAGTCATTGATTGGTCTCTTTCTCTCTGTTGTTTACTACCAGTATAACCTTTTTTCATGCAAAAGCTAAATATTGTGTATACTGAGTAAAATATCATAGAATCTAACTACACACCCACTCTGCTATCATAGATTAATCTTACTGGTGGCTCTCTGTAGGGGGGAAATTTAGTAATAATCATTTTAGGTATGATCGACCCTTATCACCAGAAAGTTTGGCACTGTTTGCACACATTTACTAACAATCATGTTGGTTTATTGTCTTTTGGTGGTATATTGATGGTATTTTGTGGAATGTTGTGAGGTTGCGAATTTAGCTGCGATAAAGCAAAGTGTTTTGTGTAAAATGATAAATGGAGAAAATTGGCAAATATTATACCCTCCAACTGTACAATTTTGGCTGGTACAGCCCCATTACTGTGGTGAGGGACTTTGGGAATGGGCAGATACCTGTATAGAAGATGGTTATTGCTGCCCAGCTAGGTAAGTAGGAAGGGGGAGTACTAGATGGGACAGAGAAGTGGTGTGAAAAACCTACACATACTTACCTAATTTTGTAGTATCCTCTCTCAGAGAAGCCCGGAGAGGAGACACTGCATGTCACTTGGGGGGTGGGGCCAAATGGTGTCATCATTAGGACCCACCCCCAACACTGGGAAACAGCCCTGAGTTGTGGGTCCGCGGTGGGGGGTGGAGCTAAAGGCCCACCCCCAACACAGGGAAACACCCGTGATTCACGGGTACCTCCATGGTACCTGCTCATTGTCAGGGGTTCTGCTCATGGTTAGGGGATCCCCACCTCCGGTCGCTGCTGTGGGTCTGCAGTCCTGTCATGCCTTCCCCCATAAAAAAAGTCCCTCCCAAAATGGCCACTGCCTCCTCTAGCATACTTATTAACTGCCTCATCTTATTTATAATTAAAATAACATAAACACAGACACACATATAACAAAAAAAAGGAACCCGCTAATAAGCAGGGTACGTAATTTAAGGCAGTGTAAGTATGCCCTGATCAATTAGTACAGGGATTGTAGTTTAACCATAATACAACAAATTGTAGGTTGACCATATTACAAAGTCTCAATTGACTTATTGGGTAAATTACGGACCACAAAAAATTATGTGGATAGATCCCAGATTTATTAAATAATGCTCAATCTGTATATGCGTATCCAGAGTAATCCAGAAATATTATAATCGTTGTTTCTGCACACGTGTATTCTATTCCTTGGCAATTATAACTTCCATATACTGATATTAACCAACCAATATGTATATGTGTGCCAGACAATGTTGATGTTAACTAACACAGATCCTGTATGGACTACAAATTAACTACTCCATAAAATACTGACTTTCATCATGTATATCAATAGGTCTCCAAGTTGACAACCCATATTACATCTATGATCGATATATAGGTATAACATAGCAGATTTGTAATCCGTGAAACACCAACACCACAGTTTAACCAGGGCCGTAACTAGGGGGGGAGGGCTAAAGGGGCATGCACCCTGGGGGCAAGATTTCAGGGGGCGCCCATCTCTGAATCAGCCCCTTAGTGACATTTCAGTATATAAAAAGTTGGATGTGGATCCGTCACTGCAATTTAATAAAGAGAGTGATCAATTCTTGCGGCAGCAGTCAAGAATAATAGCATCTCATAGAAATGTGCAGATGCTTTTACAGTACATTATCCGAGAATACAGTACCTATATACTCTACCTAAGCTGTATGCACAAGGATGCAATGCGACTGCCTGGTCATCCAATCATCTCGGCTAGAGGCTCTTTATACTACACTATATCACAATTTCTTGATTATGATTTGCAACTGGTAGTGTAGTCCCAAGCTATGTTCCTGAAGGACACTACTACTCTAATCTTAAAACTACAAGAACAACAGAACCTCTCGCCATCCATGATCCTCTATACTCTTGATGTAATTATTTTGTACACACACATCCATCATCAGAAAGCCACTAGAAGATTACTAATGGGCAGTACCAGTTATGAAGGCCTATTCATGATGGAGCCTCAGATTGTATAGCTTTATTTACAAGGTATATAGATGTCAAATTGCTTTTTTGAATTGACACAAGACAGCATTTGGAGAGTACTCTACAACACGCGACACTGGAGTCAGCTATCTGGATGTATGCATACAAAAGACGGAGCAAGGTCTTGTGATTTCACTATGCCATAAGGAAATGGATCATAACACCCTTTTGGCATCCTCCAGTAATCAATAGAGATTAGAATAGTTCTCAGAGAACCGAACCCACCCGAACATAGAGGATCCGAGGCGATCTGAGCCACAGCTCAGATCTCCCTGCCTGCCCCGGATCCCCAAGTGAGCCAAAACCTCAGGATCCCGCTGTCGGATCTTGAGGTTTGGCTCTGAAGCCAGTCTCCATAATAGGCTATGCGGGGACACTGATTGGCTGAGAGAGCCGTCTGTCACCTCTCTCAGCCAATCAGCGTGTTCCCATAGGCTACAATGGGGCAAGGTGGATGCCCCCACTGTGCTAATAGCGCCTCCTGCATTGCCGACACCGCTGCCCACACTGCCAACACTCACACTGCCGGCACCCCTGCACTGTCGACACTGATGGGACCCCTGCACTGAGGACACCTCCGGCACTCCCGCATTACAGACACTACCGACACCCATGCACTGAGGACACTGCCGGCACTCATGCACTAAGGACACCTCTGTCACTCCTGCATTGCTGCCACTGCCGAAACCCCTGCACTGAGGACACTGCCGGCACTCCTGCACTGAGGATACCTCTGGCACTCCTGCATTGCAGACACTGCCGGCACCACTGCACTGAGGAAACCGCATGCACTCCTGCACTGCTGACACATCCAGCACCCCACACTGCCGACACCTCCACACAGGATGCAGCCAACACTGCCGACTCCACCCCCCACAGAGGACACCCCTGGCACCCCCGCAAGAGGATACCACTGGCAACCACCACAAGTGCCGACACAGCCAGAACCCCTGCACATACGACACCATTGGGACACCCGCACTGCAGTGAGGACACCATCGGCACCCCTGCACTGAGGACACAGCTAGCACCCTTGCATTGCTGACAATGCCTGAACTCCTCCCTGCTGCAAACAGTGCTGACATACCCACATTGAGGACAACGTTGGCACCCTCAAAGAGCTGGCACCCCCACAATGAGGACACTGCCAGCACCCCCGCATTGCCACCGCCAACACCCCCGCACTGAGGACCCCAACGTCACCCACCACTGCTGACACCACTGGCATACCCACAATGAGAACACTGCCGACACCCTCACACTGCCATCACTGCTGGCACTTCTGCATTGAGGACACCCCGCACTGTGCACAGCCCCACACTAAGGACAAGGCCGACACTTCCTGCCACAGTAAGTGCACTATTGTTGTATCTGACCTGCACTGTACTGTATCTGACCTTGCTCTAGTCTATAGCCAACCTACACTGTATGCTACCTACACTGTATCCGACTCACACTGTAAACTGCAATGTATCAAACCCGTACTTCAACCAGCACTGTATCCGACCCGAACTGTGTCTAGTACTGTATCCGACCTTGCACTGTAGCCAACGTGCACTGTATCCGACCAGCACTGTAACCTGCACTATATCCAACCCACACTCTGACCTGCACTGTATCCAACCACACTGTAACCTGCACTATATCTGACCCACACTGTATCTAATCCACACTATATATAGTACAACCTACAATGAATTCACTGTATCAGACCTGCCATGTATTCACCTGGACTTTATCTGACCCACACTGTAACCTGCATTGTATCTGACCCGCTCTGTATCCAACTTGCACTGTAACCTGCACTGTGTCTGACCTGCCCTGTATCCGACCAATGCTGTTTCTGACCAGCGCTGTAACCAGAGAGCAGTGGAAGTAATACCACAGGCGCATATGGGTGGGCACTATTGACACCCCAAAAAATCTGGTACGTGGGTCCGCCCATTCATTGGGACTCCATATGTTTGAATAATCCCATTTATATAAATATAGCTGAATCTGACTATACTTCACTATATTGCTCTCTCTTCTATTATTTTTTTTGGGTAAAATCGTGTGAATTGGAGTGGGGAATCGTTGTCGAACTAAGAATATACTCACCAAAGCCTAACACGTCTGAAGATTGAATATTACCCTAGTAACCAAGGGAGCGCACCACAGCAAATTTGACTATATAAATTGTGACTTTTTGGGATTTAGTTGACCATCCCGGCTGGTGGACTGCAGCACCTTTGAACTTGAGCGCCATCTTTACATTTTTTTTTGTCTAAAGTCCCTTACAGTGTTGCTGTGTTGTGCTGCATCAGACCAGTGGTAGTGTCCTGGCCATCAGTCATTCCAGTGACCAGGCAGTCACAGTGGTATACGCTGCTGCTATATGTACACTGCTGCCGTATAATAATAATAATAATAATAACAACAACAAGTTCCTTACAGTGTTGCTGTGTTGTGCTGCATAAGACCAGTGGTAGTGTCCTGGCCATCAGTCATTCCAGTGACCAGGCAGTCACAGTGGTATACGCTGCTGCTATATGTACACTGCTGCCGTATAATAATAATAACAACATTGTTGTGCTGCATCAGACCAGTGGTAGTGTCCTGGTCATCAGCCATTCCTGTGCCGCAAATAATGGAGAACTAAAATTTGGAGGATAAAATAGGGAAAGATCAAGAACCACTTCCTCCTAGTGCTGAAGCTGCTGCCACTAGCCATGACATAGACAATGAAATGCCATCAACGTCATCTGCCAAGGCCGATGCCCAATGTGATAGTAGAGGGCATGTAAAATCCAAAAAGCCAAAGTTCAGTTAAAAGACCCAAAAAAGGAAATTGAAATGGTCTGAGGAGAAACGTAAACTTGCCAATATGCCATTTACGACACGGAGTGGCAAGGAGCGGCTGAGGCCCTGGCCTATGTTCATGATTAGTGGTTCAGCTTCACATGACGATGGAAGCCCTCATAACTGAGGCCTTGACACTTATGTTGGTGTTAGACGTGCGTCCGGTATCCGCCATTAGTGCAGTGGGATTTAGACAATTGATGGAGGTATTGTGTCCCCGGTACCAAATCCCATCTAGATTCCACTTCAATAGGCAGGCAATACCGAGATTTTGCCATTTAATTCCGGCAATTTGGACGTATAATTTCAGTGATTATGCCTTTTAAATCCAGTGATTTGGACGTATAATTCCAGTGATTTTGCCATTTCATTCCAGTGATTTGGACGTATAATTCCAGTGATTTTGCCTTTTCATTCCAGTGATTTGGACGTATAATTTCAGTGATTTTGCCATTTAATTCCAGTGATTTGGATTTATAATTCCAGTGATTTTGCCAATTAATTCTAGTGATTTTGCCATTTAATCCCAGTGATTTTGCTATTTAATTCCAGTGATTTGGGCGTATAATTCCAGTGGTAATTGTTTGTGTCGCTTGGCTTAGTCATACAGCTACCTCATTGCACCTCTTCGACATCTTTGCATGAGGTGCTGTTTGGGGCCTAGTTTTTGAAAAGTGCCATCCTGTCTTACACTGCCGTATGAGTTCAGGGGTACCGCTGTATTAGTCCTGGGGTACTGCTGTATAAATACACCAATTGCAAAAAAAAAATGTAAAATGACAGGGTCATGCAGGAGATGCTGTCAGTGGACCGAACAATTGCGGCCCACTCTTGACATTCAGCCACTGCGTGACCCTACTAGATGGGCCAGGTGGTTGTGTCGCTTAGCTTAGTAATACAGCAACCTCGGTGCACCTTTTTTTCTTCTTTGCATCATGTGCTGTTTGGGGACTATTTTTTTAAAGTGCCATCCTGTCTGACACTTCCGTATATGTCCAGTGGTACTGCCATTTAATTCCATTGATTTTGATGTATAATTCCAGTGATTTGGACGTATAATTCCAATGATTTTGCAGTATTCTTACAGTGATTTTGCCATTTAATTCCAGTGATTTGGATTTATAATTCCAGTGATTTTGCCATTTAATTCCAGTGATTTTGCCATTTAATTCCAGTGATTTTGCCATTTAATTCCAGTGATTTGGGCATATAATTCCAGTGGTAATTGTTTGTGTCGCTTGGCTTAGTCATACAGCTACCTCTTCAACATCTTTGCATGTGGTGCTGTTTGGGGCCTAGTTTTTGAAAAGTGCCATCCTGTCTGACACTGCTGTATTAGTCCTGGGGTACTGCCGTATAATTCCACCAATTGCAGAATTTTTTAAAATGACAGGGGCGTGCTGGAGATGCTGTCAGTGGACCGAACAATTGCGGCCCACTCTTGACATTCAGCAACTGCGTGACCCTACTAGATGGGCCAGGTGGTTGTGTCGCTTACCTTAGACATACAGCAACCTCGGGGCACCTTTTTTTCTTCTTTGCATCATGTGCTGTTTGGGGACTATTTTTTTAAAGTGACATCCTGTCTGACACTTCCGTATATGTCCAGTGGTACTGCCATTTAGTTCCAATGATTTTGACGTATAATTCCAGTGATTTGGCCGTATAATTCCAGTGATTTTGATGTATAATTCCAGTGATTTTGCCATTTAATTCCAGTGATTTCGATGTATAATTCCAGTGATTTTGCCATTTAATTCCAGTGATCCTGCCGTATAATTCCAGTAATCCTGCCATATAATTACAGTGGTACTGGCGTATAATTACAGTGATCCTGCCATATAAATCCAGTGATCCTGCAGTATAAGTCCAGTGATCCTGCCGTATAATTACAGTGGTACTGGTGTATAAGTCCAGTCCAGTGATACTGCCGTATATATATATATACCCTGTTGCAAAGCCGATTACTGAGGCCATAACAACTATGCTTCCGGCATCCACCATTAGTGCAGTGGGACTGCAGTGCCAACCCTAGATGGGCCAGGTGTTTGTGCCGCACACTTGTGTCGCTTATCTTAGTCAAACAGCTACCTCATTGCCCTCTTTTACTTCTTGGCATGATGTGCTGTTTAGGGACTATTTTTTGCCATCCTGTCTGACACTTCCGTATATGTCCAGTGGTACTGCCATTTAATTCCAGTGATTTGGACGTATAATTACAGTGATTTTTCAGTATAATTCCAGTGATTTTGCCATTTAATTCCAGTGATTGTAAAATTACTAGTGATGAGCGGGTTCGGTTCGTCGGAATCCGAACCCGCCCGAACTTCACCTTTTTTTGCACGGGTCCAAGCAACTCGGATCCTCTCGCCTTGCTTGGTTAACCCGAGCGCGCCCGAACGTCATCATCCCGCTGTCGGATTCTCGCGAGATTCTATATAAGGAGCCGCGCGTCGCTGCCATTTTTCACTCGTGCATTGGAAATGATCGTGAGAGGACGTGGCTGGCGTCCTCTCAGTTTCTATGTTCAGGGGGCTGCAAATATCTGTGCTCAGTGTGCTGCAAATATCTGTGCTCAGTGTGCTGCAAATATCTGTGCTCAGTGTGCTGCAAATATCTACGTTGTCTGTCTGAAAAACGCTCCATATCTGTGCTCAGTGTGCTGCAAATATCTGTGCTCACACTGCTTTATTGTGGGGACTGGGGACCACCAGTATTATATAGGAGGAGTACAGTGCAGAGTTTTGCTGACCACCAGTATATAATATATAGCAGTACGGTACAGTAGGCCACTGCTCTACCTACCTCTGTGTCGTCAAGTATACTATCCATCCATACCTGTGGTGCATTTAAGTTTTTGTGCGCAGTATATATATAGTAGTAGGACATTGCTATTGATATATTACTGGCATTTAATTCCACACATTAAAAAATGGAGAACAAAAATGTGGAGGGTAAAAATAGGGAGAGATCAAGATCCTCGTGCTGAAGCTGCTGCCACTAGTCATGGCCGAGACGATGAAATGCCATCAACGTCGTCTGCCAAGGCCGATGCCCAATTTCATAGTAGAGAGCATGTAAAATAAAAAAAAATAAAGCTCAGTAAAATGACCCAAAAGTCTAAATCAAAAGCGTCTGAGGAGAAGCGTAAACTTGCCAATGTGCCATTTACGACACGGAGTGGCAAGGAACGGCTGAGGGCCTGGGCTATGTTCATGGCTAGTGGTTCAGCTTCACATGAGGATGGAAGCACTCATCCTCCTGCTAGAAAACTTAAAAGAGTTAAGATGGCAAAAGCACAGCAAACAACTGTGCATTCTTCTAAATCACAAATCCCCAAGGAGAGTCCAATTGTGTCGGCCACTTGGGTCGCTTAGCTTAGCCATCCAGCGACCTTGGTGCACCTCTTTTTTTCTTTGCATCAAGTGCTGTTTGGGGACAATTTTTTGGAAGTGCCATCCTGTCTGACACTGCAGTGCCACTCCTAGATGGGCCAGGTGTTTGTGTCGGCCACTTGTGTTGCTTAGCTTAGTCACACAGCGACCTTGGTGCACCTCTTTTTTTCTTTGCATCATGTGCTGTTTGGGGACTATTTTTGTTTAAGTGCCATCCTGTCTGACACTGCAGTGCCACTCCTAGATGGGTCAGGTGTTTGTGTCAGCCACTTGGGTCGCTTAGCTTAGCCATCCAGTGACCTAGGTGAAAATTTTAGGACTAAAAATATTATTGTGAGGTGTGAGGTGTTCAGAATAGACTGAAAATGAGTGGAAATTATGGTTATTGAGGTTAATAATACTATGGGATCAAAATGACCCCCAAATTCTATGATTTAAGCTGTTTTTGAGGGTTTTTTGTAAACAAATACCCGAATCCAAAACACACCCGAATCCGACAAAAAAATTTTCAGTGAGGTTTTGCCGAAACGCGCCCGAATCCAAAACTCGGCCGCGGAATTGAATCCAAAACCAAAACACAAAACCCGAAAAATTTCCGGTGCACATCACTAGTAATAATTACAGTGATTTTGACGTATAATTACAGTGATTTGGCCGTATAATTACAGTGATTTGGCAGTATAATTACAGTGATTTGGCTTTATAATTCCATTGATTTGGACGTATAATTCCAGTGATTTTGCCGTATAATTCCAGTGATTTGGCTGTATAATTCCAGTGATTTGGTCGTATAATTCCAGTGGGAATTGTTCGTGTCGCTTGGCTTAGTCATACAGCTACCTTATTGCACCTCTTCTACAACTTTGCATGAGGTTCTGTTTGGGGCCTAGTTTTGAAAAGTGCCATCCTGTGTGACACTGCAGTGCCACTCCTAGATGGGCCAGGTGCTTGTGCCGGCCTCTTGGGTCGCTTAGCTTAGTCATCCAGCGACCTTGGTGCAGATTTTAGGACTAAAAATAATATTGTGAGGTGTGAGGTGTTCAGAATAGACTGGAAATGAGTGGAAATTATGGTTATTGAGGTTAATAATACTATAGGATCAAAATGACTCCCAAATTCTATGATTTAAGCTGTTTTTGAGGGGTTTTTGAAGAAAACAAACACCGAATCCGCCAAAAAATTTTAAGGGAGGTTTTGCCAAAACGCGTCCGAATTCCAAAACATGGCCGCGGAACCGAATCCAAAACCAAAACACAAAACCCGAAAAATTTCCGGTGCACATCTCTAGTTCCCCATCAGAAGCCTTGCAGATCTGCATTCACACAACTTTAAAGACAGATGTCAGGTGCTGCTAATTAGCCTTGCTCGTATCTTACCACTGATCCTAGGACTGGATCTCATTACACCATGCTATTTATTGCTCCATCTCTGCACAGACCTGCTGCTCCACATTAACCTCATGTGAAAGCATGCTGTCCCTGCCATACTCCTTCCCCCTTAACTTCATCCATCAACATTTTTTCCAGATGGACTCCATCCTTGCCCACCTCCATTTGCGCCCTCCGACTGAGAACACTATCCTCTACAACTTTATAGATTTTGCCTTCCTCCCCCTCTTCTTCCTCCCCTAGCTTCACCACAGAGTTGCTCAGAGGTTAGGGACCCACAAACTTCTTGTGTCGCTTGATTTAGTCATACAGCAACCTCAGTGTACCTCTTTTTCTTATTTGCATCTTGTGCTGTTTAGGGACTAGTATTTGAATAGTGCCATCTTGTCTGCAACTGCAGTGCCACTCCTAGATGGGCCAGGTGTTTGTGCTCAGGGCCGGTTCTAAGTATTTTGGCGCCCCGGGTGGAGAATAGGGGCATGGCTTCATACAGGGGGCGTGGTCAGTTACGCCACCTGTAGAGTTGTGCCCCCATTTGTGCCCCCTGTAGCCGCTTGCACACACACACACACAAAAAAAATAATAATACTTACAATCCCCGCTCCTGACCGCTGCAGACCTCCGCCGGCGCCGCTCCTCTCCTCGGATCAATGGGAGAGACATCATGACGTCTCTCCCATAGTACAGCATACACAGACACTAGAGGTAAAATATGACCCCTAGCGTCTGAAAGTCCCACAATGCTGTGCGGTGCGCGATGACGTCATCGCGCACCGCACAGCAAAGGTCCTCTCCAGGAAGGGAAACTTCACTGCAGGGGACCAGCGGGGGGCACAGCGGGACACAGCGGTGGCCACAGTTGCGGATCTTGCCATGGTGTGGCGCCCTCCGGATGGCGCCGGCGCCCTCCGGAAGGCAACACCCCGGGCAAAAGTCCTGCTTGCCCATGGCAAGATCCACTACTGTTTGTGCTGCACACTTGTGTCGCTTAACTTGGTCATACAGCCACCTCGGTGCAACTTTTATGCCTAAAAACAATATTGTGTGGTGTGAGGTGTTCAGAATAGACTGGAAATGAGTGAAAATGAAGGTTATTGAGGTTAATAATACCATAGGAGCAAAATGACCCCCAAATTCTATGATTTTAGCTGTTTTTATGTTTTTTTCAAAAATCATTCAGATCCAAAACCAAAACACGAAAGGGTGGTTTTGGCAAAAACAAAACACGAAAGTGGAATTAGAACCAAAACCAAAACACAAAACAGGAAAAATGCCAGCCGCACATCTCTACTGAAAAGAGGACTTGCTTTTTCGCAGTTATTGAGAGTTTACCGTGTTTGCACCAACAGAATGGAAGCTATACAACAAATGGACATAGGGGGTAATTCAGACCTGATCACAGCAGCAAATTTGTTAGCAGTTGGACAAAACCATGTACACTGCAGGGGTGGGGTGCGATGTAACATGTGTAGAGAGAGTTAGATTTGGGTGTGGTTTGTTCAAACAAATCTAAATTGCAGTGTAAAATAAAGCAGCCAGTATTTACCCTGCACAGAAACAATATAACCCACCCAAATCTAACTCTCTCTGCAAATGTTATATCTGCCCCCCAAGCAGTACACATGGTTTCTGCAAGCAGGTCTGAATTACCCACATTATGATTCTCAAGTTCATCAGTAGGGGCTACAGGGCCTAATTCAGTAAGGATTGCAAATTCTGTTAATTAGCAGACTTTGCAATCCTTTTGCCTGCATGCTGGGGGCCGCCCATCACAGGGCAACTCCACCCGGCATGCTGACCCCCCCCCCCCCTTCATCAAACAGAAAAACTAAGGTTGCCTCCTGCCGCTGCAAGCCCGCTGGCATGTTTCTGATCATGGCGGCGGCATGTAACGTCATTCAGCGGCCACAATCATGCCCACACCACGCCCCCCCGTTTCTATACTGACACCCCTTTTGGCTGCCACCGCCCCCGCAATGCTCCATCTCTGCCTAGGAAATGGAGTGTTGCCGCCCCACCCCGTGACCGCCTCAGAAAATGTGTGCGCAGTACAGGTGCTGCGCATGCGCCCGCTTCTTTTTAGCAATTGTTTGCGGTTTGATCGCGTTCTGCGATCCAACCTGAATTAGGCCCACAGTCTAGTCCTATTGTAGCACGTGAAGAAAAAGGTCCTTGCCATTCCTCGTTCTGACATTCTCAAGCAGAAGCCTAAGTAATTGGCTCCTCTGGATATAATTCCCTTTATTAATACCTGAAATACAGCCAGTGAATCCATCATGAAGACAGCAAAGCACTTTTTGGGGCTTCACCATGGTGGTTAAAGCTAAAGGGGGGAGGAGTGTGGTAAGGACAGTGTGAATTCACCTGGTTTAAAGGTGGAACAGCAGGATTGTGATTGAATCTAGTCCAGGTCTTTCTAAGATCAGACCTGAACCACAGTTAGGCTGATTAGCAGCACCTGTTAGCTAGCTTTAAAAATGTCAGTGTAAAGGGATATTGCTCCTGACGGTGGACTAGCTGACCAGGTAATCGGCTATGGTTATGGGCTACGGTAGGGGCCATTGGATTTCTGTACCAACTTTATTAGAAGATTGTAAAACTGTGATGATATGACCTGTATTCTGCTTGCTGAAAGTATCCTTGCGCTGTCTGCCTGTGTAAGACATAAAGGACACTGGTGGCACTTTATCTGGAGCATGTGATCCTTTTTTACTATACTGTATATATGAAAGTGGGATTTAAAGGAGAGCACTCATCTGTCTTCTTTAATATTTATGTCAAAGGTCCAAGTTGGATTAATTAGCTCACATAGGTGATTTTTTAGCACGGATTGCAGATTCTGCTAAAAAGCAGAATCTGCAATCCGATTTTTTGCGTGCTGGGGGCCGCCCATCGCAGAGCAAGGCCTCCCAGCATGCCGAATTGCCTACCCATCGACTGTGACCACGATTTTATTGCGGTTGCAGCAACTGTAGATAGTCCCCTGCAGCTGCAGCTGGACTGCGTAAGCAGGAGGTCCGCCACCATTTTTCAGATCGGAGCTGCTGTGTATGACGTAAGCAGCTGCCCCAAAAATGCCACCGACATGGCCATTTTTTCTGTGCCACCCCCGCAATGCTCCACCGCCTCCTCCCCCCATCTGTCCCCCATGTCAAACAGGCAGAGGCATTCGCACCCAATACGACCTGAGCTCATTCAGAGGCTGCGCATGAACAGGACGATACCTGCACGTTCACACTGCCGCCGCCGGGGTTATTGTGGTTGCATTGTTTAGCAATGCGACCAGAAAATCCCTCATAGTCAATGTTTTGGCCTTCACAAGAGCCTTTGTCGAGACAGCATAAGTGGCCTTAAGAGAGACAAAGGTACAGAACTCAATGTGTGCACCATGGGTATTATTTATACTCAACAGGCTCTGTAGGCTACCACATTGGATGTCACCTGAAGTGATGTCACCATCATAGTCCCTCTCATATACAGCCTGTATTAGCCTAGAATGCCTTTATTTACACATAAAATTCATAAGAGGCTTAACTATTAGCCCTCTATAAACTATGCTGTTTTGATGGCCCTGGCCAAATACTTACCGAAGGGTCGAACACTTAGAAAGTGCTTTAGACAGAACACTCCGAGTCTTTGGTCCTATTGTGTAGTCATTAACAATACAAACATTATGTTGTATTGTACTTCTCTCCAAACAGTAAGCTACAGCTCGGTAATCAATGTTCTCAGAACTGTCTTTTGCATCATCACAGGTGTTTATATCCACATCAAGAAAGTAAGACATTATTCTCTCCACAAACTCCTCGTTCTGGGTCTCATACAGGCAGCATAGTATCTCTTTATGGTATCCTGAAGCATGTCTCTTCAGCCATTCCTCCAATGTTGTTCTTTCTCTGAAAGAAATGGGACAACCAATGGTCCTCTGAGTCTCCTGTAATAACTTTTTGTTTGAAAGGCCGAACAAGAATCGTACAGTTAATGTTAGATGTGAGTGGACTTCTGATGCCTCCAGTAAATGTTTTACCGTCTTAATTTTTAAGTCATTAGAATGTTCTTTTACAGGTTTCTCATCCAGGACATAGTAGAGAGCAGCAAAGAACTCCTGCACACTCAGATGGATAAAGCTGTAGCAGGTGTGGACATCAACGTTCCTGTGGAAGATGTTCTCATTCAGAAACACAGACTCCAGCTCTGACACAGAGATACCATGTCTTACAAGATCTGATTCTTCAAATAGAATTCTCTGATCCCAAACTCCTTCATTGGCCAAAGCACACAGCTTCTGTATACATGTGCTTATAGTCTGGGCCGTGTCCCTTCCGTGATACTTTATTAAACCCTTTAAGTAGAACTGGTAAATGGATGTGGATGTCGTGCAATCATTCACATGTAATCCCTCTTTTAGTAGTGGTTTCATTACAGTACAGACAATCCAGCAAATTATAGGAACTACGCACATGGTGAACAGAATATCATTGTCCTTTATTGTCCTAAGAGCCAGGTCTGCTTGTTCTTTAGTTTGAAAGAAATTATAAAAATATTCCTCACGTTGATTCCCTGAAAATCCCAGAATTTCCACATATCGAATGCATTTTGCAAAGTCCTTTAGCACCATTAATGACAATGGTCGTGTGGTGATGATTAGGGAACTTTTGAGAATTTTTTTTCGAAATAAACTGTTAAGAAGGATTTCTTTGGAGACCTCCTGATAAGGATCATAACAAACTTCTCTACCATTCATTGGTGACCATTTTAATTCATCAAAACCATCAACAATGAACAGTATTTCTTCAGAGTGAAGGAAGATTGCCCGCAACAGATCAGATGGGCAGGTCAGTCCACAAAACCTGGATAAATATCCAGCCAGACTTATGTTACCAGTGATGGTGTTGACTTCTCTGCAGCTTATGTAGAACACAAACTGAAACTTGTCCTTATACAGATTCCCAGAGGCCCAGTCCAGCATGATCTTCTGGGAGGTCATAGTCTTTCCTATCCCAGCAGGTCCCTGTAACACCACAGTCTTGGGAATAGTTCCACCATCATCAGGATCAAATAAAGCCTGTATAGTGGTTGGGGAATACTCATCTGATGATCTGTCTTCCATAATCTGTAGATGCCTCTGGCCTGAAGATATTATCTCATGTTGTCTCTGCGCTTTATTACGATAATTCTTGATCAGTGAAAGTGTTCCAAATCTTTTTTCCAGTTTGATATACTCCCCTGGTCTTGCATTAGGTTCTTCAATAACTTCATATCTCTCTCTAATGTAATCCGCATATGTTATTCTGTAGCCTGTATAGGATTTAAACATATTAATGATTACAAATAGCAATGTATGTATTTTTATTATCAGGTTCACAACCACAGTACACTTCTTTACATACTTGAAGCCATGGGTGATAGAGTAAAACAGACTGTATAAAGTAAACTAAGAAAACCTCTCTGGATACTGTACATTAAAAACTTTCCAATAATTTGTAGAAATACAGTATATATACTTATTAATAAGATGGATGTTGCCAACAGAAAAAGAACACAAAAATTGCAGACATTCACCTTACACCTTACGTTGCATCTATGCATTTCATACAGTTATATTGGAGATGCAGAAACCATGACTGCCATAGAATCTCAGTTACCTGGCATGTGGGTCGGTGGAGTGTGCTTAGCCATTTTAGAACCTGGAATACTGGTTATAGCTATTGGACTTTAATAAATCATGGTCTTGGCTATTACTGATCCTCCATCTCGCAGTGCCCACTGGGAGTCACCATTATTTCCTCTTAGCAGTAAACTGATAGTAATGGTCACAGTGATTATAGGCCTGACTCAGTGATGTACACACATGCGTCTGCAGATGCAATTTCATTGTGCGAAAATATGTGAATGAATCAGACACCATCTTGAGTATAGAGATGCCCAGAGATGGCATCCGCCGCTGATGTACACAAGCAGAAACATTGATGCACATCAGTCAGCCATCAAACTTCTGAGTAAGTCGAGGGGCAAATGCAGGATTTCTAGGGGGGATGGGGTGTTTCCTTTTATGCACAGCAGCGACTATTTCCACTCGTGGGAGTCCACAAAACCCATAGAGTGGGAATAGAAACTGTGGTGACCACACCGAGCCCGCAAGGGGATGGTTATGCTCGCCCCCCTCCCTGCCGGCATTCTGCTGCCGGGATACCGGCGGAGGTATGCTGACCGGCGGTCACCCATACCATACCCAGTATATATATATATATATATATATATATATATTTATATATATATATATATTCCTCCAATAAGAATGGCACTCAGAGACTCTCATAATGGGTAAATTGTATTTGGATCAAGTCAGATCAAACAAACGTTTTTGGGGACACAGCCCCTTCCTCAGGACCACAGACAATGGTCATTGTCTGTGGTCCTGAGGAAGAGGCTGTGTCCCCGAAAACGTTCGTTTGATCTGACTTGATCCAAATACAATTAACCCATTATGAGAGTCTCTGAGTGCCGTTCTTATTGGAGGAATATGACATTTTGTTGAACTGGACACCGGAGCATTTAACTTGTATATGTGAGTGCCGGCTGAATTGGATTCTTATATATATATATATATATATAGTGTAGACAGTGTGCGACTGGCACTCCAAAGGCTTTGAAAGAAAGAGCTGACACATTGTCATCCGCCCTGCTGATAAGGGCGGTGGCATTGTCATTCAGGATTTGGAGGTTTATAAAGGTGAGATTTACTGCCAGTTAGCGGATGAAGCCACTTATCAGCGGCTATCCTCGGATCCTACAAGCAGATATAAAGCAGAGGTAGATGATATTCTGACACAGGCGGTCTTAGAGCAGGTTATAGAAACTAAGACCAAGGATGCACTCACCCAGGACTGGCCTGTAATACCAGTTCTATACACTATCCCGAAGCTGCATAAAAATCCACAACAACCACCTGGCCGACCAATTATTGCCGACGGGACTCATTCTTTTATTCCATCTCTAAATACCTCGATGTATACCTACAACCTATTGTAGATTAGCAAAGTACATGCCTTAAAGACACTACGACCTTCTTGTCACACATAATGACCCTGTCACCTTTGCCTGATAGGTACCTCATGTGTACTGTTGACGTTACTAGTTTATATACTAGTATCCCCCAACAGAGGGGTATAGAAGCTGTTAGACATTTCATTACTGGTAATAATAAATACAGTGGGCCAGATGTGGATTTTTTCATACGTTTGTTAGAACTGACTTTAACCAAAAATTACTATCTGTTTGACGGTAAAATATACCGACAGAACTCAGGTTGTGCGATGGGGTCTTGTGTGGCCCCTAACTTCGCCAACCTATTCATGTGTGAAGTTGAGAGAGATCTATTTTTGAGCAATCCAGCAATGTCTGATAAGATTAAAGCATTCCATAGATACATCGACAATATTTTCATTCTTTGGTCAGGCACCGAGGAGAGCTTTAGGATTGCCATGCAAGACATTTATTTACAGGATAGATCCATCAAATTCACATTCACTACAGACTTTGACGAGATACACTTCTTAGATGTTGCCGTGAAACAAGATGCACAGCATGCATTACACACTACGTTATTCATTAAAGATACAGACAGAAACACGATCTTGCATGCCACCAGTTTTCATCCACCAGCACTGAAATGGGGTTTACCATACTAACAATTCATGAGAGCATATCGGATCTGTAGTGATCGTGACAATGCTATCCTACAAATTGACACGATGCTACGCAAATTTCTGATGAGAGGATACCACTTGAAATTTCTTAAAAAAGCGAAAGAAAGGGTCTTGTTACAAGACCGAGTGTCTTTATTAAAAAAACAACAACAGGCAAACAAACAATGATCGCATTGTATGGCCGCAGGATTTTTCTACATCCAGCGGACATACTGTAGGAATTGCCTAACAAATTTGGCCCATTATCACACATGACAAACAGCTTAAGAAATTCAATACTACCACCATTCTACCTTCATACAGACGTGGACGCAATATTAAAGATCTTGTGGTCCACAATGATGTCACCAATTTTAAAAATGCTACCCCAACACACTTTCTTGCCTAGGCTGTACTACCTGCAGTAGTCTAGAAATGGGGGAATTTTTCTATCACCCCAGATCAAGCAAGAAATTCCGAATCTCTCATCCATTTACATGCACTAGTAGTTACGTAATCTATTACATCAAGTGTCCCTGCGGACTCCTCTATATAGGGAAAACGATCCGACAGTTTAAAGAAAGGATTGCGCTACATCGTTCTAGCATACGGGCAGCCATTGAGGGCCGAAGTTCGGATCAACCTGTAGCCCGACACTTCAAGGAGTTCCAGCATAGCCTAGCATCCATTCGCTATAAAATCATTGATGGTGTTCTTGAAAACAAGCAAGCATGGTGGCAATCGTGGACGTCTGTTGCTTCAGAAAGAAGCTAGACGGATCCACACGTTACAGACGGTAAAACCGTCTGGATTGAATGACATTTTGTCCTATACCTGTTTCCTATAATCATTATGAATTTGTCTTAGGTCACTGTATTTCTGAACCTTGGTTTACAGGTGTGTTAGTATTTAGTTTAATTGATGCATTTAGTATATCGATTGGCCCGTTCCGGCTCTTACTGTGACAGATATTGAATCGTACCACCATTACATATTTATGATTCTTCTTGTGCTGTACATTTAGTATACTTATAGCATGTGGAGTGGTTCGATTGCATACTTCGCCTTAGTGATCATGATCATACTTTGTTTTATTTCAGCTGTCCTTTTTTGTTATTGTTACTATGGTGACGGTACACTTTGTCCTGTTTCACATCCCCCCACCCCCCTCACCCCCCGGGTGATGCCGTTTCGCCGGCGCCGGCGGGCGCCCATGACGTCATGGACTCCCGGAGAGTGCTGGACAGGGACGTGCACGAGGTGAATTGGTAATGTATAAATATGAGTGTTATTGTCTTTTGTGCAGTTTGTCTTGATAAATGAGCGTAAGCTCTGAAACGTTAGGCATAAGCAACTGTGTCAGCTCTTTCTTTCAAAGCCTCTGGAGTGCCAGTCGCACACTGTCTACACAATATTTTCAAGAATGACAGGGCACCTGAGCAGTACTTACCTTACATGAGGAGTGCCAAACCTCTATTCGCTTCTTTTATATATATATATATATATATATATATATGAACTTATATATATATATATATATATATATATATAAGAATTTATATATATTTATATTTATATATAATATATATAGATATATATATATTCTCTATATATATTCTCAGAGAACCAAACCCTACTGAAATTCACGTCTCAGGTTTTACCGCCAGACTCGGAAGCCAGAATGAGGCAAAACTTCATTATCCCGCTGTCGGATTCTCGCAGGTTTTGGATTCCAGATAAGGAGCCGTGCGTCATCGCCATTTTCACTCCAGTCCCGGAGAGTGTAGTGAGAGGACATGTCTCTCTCCTCAGTGTCTGCCCAGGGCCGGATTAACAATGGGGCGGATGGAGCTGCAGCTCCAGGCCCCCCATCAAAATAGGCCCAAAGCATCGACTGTGTGTGCTGCTGCTGTAGACAGGAAAACATTTTTTCCTGCTACAGCAGCCTTCCACAGGGTGTCCAAGGCCCCTCCCCCCAGGCCGCGACCCCCCCCCCCCCCCGTTCACCTCCTCCTGCGGCACTGGACTGGCGGACCTGGCGGCATAAATGCCTGTTCATAACGGCGGCGGCGCAATGAAGGGCTCACTTCTCTAGCCCTGGCCTCCCTGCAGTGCACCGCTAACACAGAGACAGTGATGTCAGCACATGTGACATCAGAGAAGCGCCGCTCCGGCACCGCCGCACACTCTATACTGGAGGAATCCCTAGCCCACAATTTGAAGCAATAGCACAGTGTCGGCATCTATAGTAGTAAGCAGGCTGCTCCGTGGAGGTGGCCTGATCCTCATAAGGTGAGGTGTGAGGTGCTGGATGGCTGCTACACTGTTGGTAGTATAACTATGACACTGGCTTTGATATATATATATATATATATATATATATATACACCACACATACATACTCTGTATGTGTATATATATATATACACACACAATATGTTTATATATGTGTGTGTATATATGTGTATATATATATATATATATATATATATATATATATATTTATTTATTTATTTTTAGGGGATAAGTCTGGCACTGCAGCTACTGATGGTAATTATGCCCATTTGCCTTCTGCAACAGCAAACTTACAACACTATGAAAAATAACAGCGGCACTCAGGGTCTTTCAGTCTTTCAGAGCGGTAAAAATCTATTTGAAAAAGTCACATATCAATTGCCAACGTTTTGGGGTTATTAGCCCCTTCGTTAAAGGGGCTAATAACCCCGAAACGTTGGCGATTGACATATGACTTTTTCAAATAGATTTTTACCGCTCTGAAAGACTGAAAGACCCTGAGTGCCGCTGTTATTTCATATATATATATATAGGGGGTAAGTTATTATGTATTCTTGTTGTATCTGTGCTGTGCTGTTTGTATTCTTGAGAAAGGGGGTTGCACCCCGAAACGTTGAATCTCAAATACAGCTTTTTTTGCATTCATATATATAAGTCTTTGAGTGCCATCTCAATCCTGGGAATTATATATATATATATATATATATATATATATATATAGAGTAGAGTAAAGATACACTCGGCACTCCGCCAAATAAATGTAGACATCTTGCCCGGTGCCTTCCTTCTGAGTTTGATATAAGTATGGTATATAGGCGGCACTCGTGGACTTAATTCAAATAAGAAACCCGGACACTCCTGGGTTGAATACAACGTTTCGGATTTATTATCCTTCGTCAGGTATATGTATATATACCTGACGAAGGATAATAAATCCGAAACGTTGTATTCAACCCAGGAGTGTCCGGGTTTCTTATTTGAATTAAGTCCACGAGTGCCGCCTATATACCATACTTATATATATATATATATATATATGCTGCCCCACTGCTGGGGCATAACGTAGACACTAATATATAGCGCTACATATATATATATATATATATATATATATATATACACACACATACACACCACACACATACTGTAGATCTGTATACAAATGTATATAAAAATGTGTGTGTGTATATTATATATATATATATATATATATGTATATATGCTACACACACATAGTTTTTATATATATATATATATATATATTAACTATGTAACATGTATATGTTTATACGTTTATACTGTATTTGGGTGTGGTTCGTTTTATCGACAGTGCCTAGGTCGACAATGTTTAGGTCGACCACTATTGGTCGACAGTCACTAGGTCGACATGGATGGAAGGTCGACAGGGTTTCTAGGTTGACATGTGCTAGGTCGACAGGTCTAAAGGTCGACATGAGGTTTTTGTTTTTGGTGTAGTTTTCTTCGTAAAGTGACCGGGATCCCAAATTAGCGCACCGCGTCCCCTCGCATGGCTCGCTTCGCTCGCCATGCTTAGGGCATGGTGCCTTCGCTCCGCTGCCGCTTCGCTCGGCACACTTTACCGTTCCAATCGTAGTCGACATGGATCGTTAAGTATGAAAAAAAACCAATAAAAAAAAAACCCTCATGTCAACCTTTAGACCTGCCGACCTAGCACATGTCGACCTAGAAACCCTGTCGACCTTCCATCCATGTCGACCTAGTGACTGTCGACCAATAGTGGTCGACCTAAACATTGTCGACCTAGGCACTGTCGATCTTCAGACCGGATCCCACTGTTTATATCTACATATGTGTATGTAGTGTATATATGTACTGTATGTGTGTATATATATATATATATATATTTTTTTTTTATATATCTGTGTATAAATGGCATATCTTGGCACGCAGGACAACTAGCACAGCTGAAGGATGCCTTCCTATTGCAGTTACATTTTCCACGAATCCCCTGTGTAACGTTACAGCTCTACCGGAGAAAGAATAGGTGGCACTCCTGAAGTTGTTTCAAGTGATATATTATTTAATCAAAATTCTATCGACTGTATTTATGGCTTTTGATTGAATAATATATCACCTGTTCGTTACACAGGGGATTTGTGGAATCTATTGTATCTATCTATCTATCTATCTATCTATCTATCTATCTATCTATCTATCTACATAATATTATATATATTGAGTTTTCTAGCGTTGTATGCCTAGGTACAGTGGCCCTCATTCCGAGTTGTTCGCTCGGAGTTTTTCATCGCATCGCAGTGAAATTCCGCTTAGTGCGCATGCGCAATGTTCGCACTGCGACTGCGCCAAGTAACTTTACTATGAAGTTAGTACTTTTACTCACGGTGTTTTCATCGCTCCGGCGAACGTAATGTGATTGACAGGAAATGGGTGTTACTGGGCGGATGTACGGCGTTTTAGGGGCGTGTGGATAAAAACGCTACCGTTTCCGGAAAAAACGCAGGCGTGTCTGGAGAAACGGTGGGAGTGCTTGGCCGAACGCTGGGTGTGTTTATGACGTCATGAATCTCAGTGATTATAAAACAGAGATGTATTCCCAATTAGCTGACGCTTCTATATATCTGTCCATTGACAGGGATCCGACCATCACATACAAGGCTGAATTAGATTCCATTCTACATGAGGCAAAACATGCCCATATTATATCAGAGGAATTATGCAACAGCCTCATACAAGACTTTCCAATAGCTCCAATCCTGTATTCCATTCCCAAAATACATAAGAGCAGTACACACCCTCCTGGAAGGCCCATCATTGCCGCCAGGGACTCTCTGTATTACAAAATTTCGCAATACTTGGATATTTACCTACAACCAATAGTGCAGCAACAAGAGATGTATCTCAGGGACACTACTATGTTCCTTAATAAAATCCAGGAGTTTTCTAATCTCCCTGAAGGTTGCATCCTATGCACTATGGATGTGGTATCCTTATATACGAATATACAGCATGAAGAGGGACTGAATGCCGTCCGTGACCTAATTTCCCAGAATAACACATACACGGGCCCTGATCAGGACTTCTTCATGCAATTACTTGAGTTGACCCTCAAACGAAATTATTTTCTGTTTGATGGCAAATGGTATCAACAACAAAGGGGTTGTGCGATGGGGTCGTGTGTGGCCCCAGCGTTCGCCAACTCCTTTATGTTCACTAAAGAGCGCCAACTGTTGTTTTCAAATCAGGTTTTTGCAGGCGGTATTATATGGATAACAAGATACATAGATGACCTCTTCCTCATCTGGAGAGGTCAAGAGTCAGCACTTGTGAATGCCATTAATATGATCAATAACGTGGATGAACACATCAAATTCACGTACAATATTAGTCATGTGGGCGTGAACTTTTTGGACGTCTCAGTTTCCCTGAAAGATGGACAACTGCATACGGAGGTCTATCGTAAGGTTACAGATCGTAATACTTATCTTCATGCATCAAGCCAGCACCCTCCAGCGTGTGTGAGGAGTCTTCCTTTGTCCCAATTTATCCGGGTATGTCGCATCTCAGACACAGCAGTCAAAGCTTCATTGGCAATTGATGACCTGATATTACGTTTTCTCAATAAAGGGTACCAACACGAGGATCTGATGAAGGCCAAATGTAAGGCTCTCTCAATCCCAAGAGAGAAGTTATTAAGCCCAGCTCCTAAAAAATCTATTAAGAACAAAATGGTATTTGTCCAACAATACCACTCCAATAGTCCATTTAATGTGAAGAGATCGAGAGAATTGTGGCCGATCGTTACTAACGATACTGATTTAAGTGGCTTTAAAGATATGACCATCTTACCAAGTTACAAACGTGGACGCAACCTAAAAGATCTGTTAGTAGTGAATGATATTGGAAGATTAGCTCCTGCTTCGAGTGCAACGTTCCTTACACGTAAACCAGGATGCTACAAATGCACAGGTTGCATCACATGCAGCTATATGGAGACAGGTTCCTCATTTGCTCACCCACATACGGGAAAACGTCTAACTATTAAGCATGTCTTGTCCTGTTCCAGCAAATTTGTGGTCTACTTCATACGTTGTCCATGCGGACTTCTATATGTGGGTAAAACCACCTGTAGTTTCAAAGAGAGGATGGCCACACATAGAATGTCCATTAGACACGCACTGGAAGGATCGGACTTGGAACAACCAGTAGCCAGACACTTCAAAATGATGCATCACAGTCTGGCCACTCTCAAATACAAAATAATTGATCAGGTGCCCGCATGTGTCAGAGGAGGGGACAGAGCCAGGAAACTTCTCCAGCTGGAGGCACGCTGGATTCATTCCCTGGACACTGTGGTTCCCAGGGGTTTGAATGAACAATTGAATTGGAATTGTTTTCTTTAGTTTGAGTTAATTTTTTGTTAATTTTTTGTTAATGTAATATTATCTTGGTCCAGTAAATTACATTTCTAGTCTGGCGATGAAACATTACCTTACCTACTAATAAGCAGTAATATGATGCATGATTATGTTTATTACGATACTGAGTCGTTTTCCTATTCAAGGATTACAAGACGCACTCTGCCCTGTTGTTATGGTGATGGTGTTGTACTGTTTTTTTTCTGTTGCCTAGATACGGCCCGGCCGGAAGCAGCGCTGCAGAGCGCACGTCGCACTCACGTGACGTCACCGGAAGGCGCCGCAGCCAGCGTCCACGCTGTCTGTCTCACATGGTGATCTACAGGTATAAAGGTATGTATCTTTTCATTGTTTCTTTGTTCTGACGAAAGTTTATTTATTAAACTGAAACGTAAACCTCTGCCAGGCGTCACTCCGTCGTCCTTTATCATATGCATACAGAAGACCCGCTGAGTGCCGCTCCTCTTGGACTTTTATGTTGTCTGCTGCAATACAGATAAGTGAGGGCACCAGGGCAAATACCTCTATTAATCCGGAGTGCCAGCTTCTTTTCCTATATATATATATATATATATATATATAGAGTAGAGTAAAGATACACTCGGCACTCCGCCAAATAAATGTAGACATCTTGCCCGGTGCCTTCCTTCTGAGTTTGATATAAGTATGGTATATAGGCGGCACTCGTGGACTTAATTCAAATAAGAAACCCGGACACTCCTGGGTTGAATACAACGTTTCGGATTTATTATCCTTCGTCAGGTATATGTATATATACCTGACGAAGGATAATAAATCCGAAACGTTGTATTCAACCCAGGAGTGTCCGGGTTTCTTATTTGAATTAAGTCCACGAGTGCCGCCTACATACCATACTTATATATATATATATATATATATGCTGCCCCACTGCTGGGGCATAACGTAGACACTAATATATAGCGCTACATATATATATATATATATATATATATATATACACACACATACACACCACACACATACTGTAGATCTGTATACAAATGTATATAAAAATGTGTGTGTGTATATTATATATATATATATATATGTATATATGCTACACACACATAGTTTTTATATATATATATATATATATATATATATATTAACTATGTAACATGTATATGTTTATACGTTTATACTGTATTTGGGTGTGGTTCGTTTTATCGACAGTGCCTAGGTCGACAATGTTTAGGTCGACCACTATTGGTCGACAGTCACTAGGTCGACATGGATGGAAGGTCGACAGGGTTTCTAGGTTGACATGTGCTAGGTCGACAGGTCTAAAGGTCGACATGAGGTTTTTGTTTTTGTTTTTGGTGTAGTTTTCTTCGTAAAGTGACCGGGATCCCAAATTAGCGCACCGCGTCCCCTCGCATGGCTCGCTTCGCTCGCCATGCTTAGGGCATGGTGCCTTCGCTCCGCTGCCGCTTCGCTCGGCACACTTTACCGTTCCAATCGTAGTCGACATGGATCGTTAAGTATGAAAAAAAACCAATAAAAAAAAAACCCTCATGTCAACCTTTAGACCTGCCGACCTAGCACATGTCGACCTAGAAACCCTGTCGACCTTCCATCCATGTCGACCTAGTGACTGTCGACCAATAGTGGTCGACCTAAACATTGTCGACCTAGGCACTGTCGATCTTCAGACCGGATCCCACTGTTTATATCTACATATGTGTATGTAGTGTATATATGTACTGTATGTGTGTATATATATATATATATATATTTTTTTTTTATATATCTGTGTATAAATGGCATATCTTGGCACGCAGGACAACTAGCACAGCTGAAGGATGCCTTCCTATTGCAGTTACATTTTCCACGAATCCCCTGTGTAACGTTACAGCTCTACCGGAGAAAGAATAGGTGGCACTCCTGAAGTTGTTTCAAGTGATATATTATTTAATCAAAATTCTATCGACTGTATTTATGGCTTTTGATTGAATAATATATCACCTGTTCGTTACACAGGGGATTTGTGGAATCTATTGTATCTATCTATCTATCTATCTATCTATCTATCTATCTATCTATCTATCTATCTATCTACATAATATTATATATATTGAGTTTTCTAGCGTTGTATGCCTAGGTACAGTGGCCCTCATTCCGAGTTGTTCGCTCGGAGTTTTTCATCGCATCGCAGTGAAATTCCGCTTAGTGCGCATGCGCAATGTTCGCACTGCGACTGCGCCAAGTAACTTTACTATGAAGTTAGTACTTTTACTCACGGTGTTTTCATCGCTCCGGCGAACGTAATGTGATTGACAGGAAATGGGTGTTACTGGGCGGATGTACGGCGTTTTAGGGGCGTGTGGATAAAAACGCTACCGTTTCCGGAAAAAACGCAGGCGTGTCTGGAGAAACGGTGGGAGTGCTTGGCCGAACGCTGGGTGTGTTTATGACGTCAGCCGGGACCGAAAAGCACAGAATTGATCGCACAGGCAGAGTAAGTCTGGAGTTACTCAGAAACTGCTAACTCGTTTGTGATCGCAATATTGCGCATACTTCGGTCGCACATTTAAGAAGTTTATATTCACTCCCAGTAGGCGGCGGCTTAGCGTGTGTAACTCTGCTGAAATCGCCTTGCGAGCGAACAACTCGGAATGAGGGCCAGTATTATGTTCTCCCGCTGGAGCCATACTGACATGAAGTAAAGGGATGTTCAGAATTTTTCCTCTCATTTAGTTAATCCTTCAATACGTTGGATCAGTGCTTATGATATGGTCCTTACTGCTCCTTGCATGTGCACTAGTGTTGCTGGGTAACTGGTAGCTGCATTAGAATTTGTTTGCGTTCTGCGGACATCCAGTTTTGTGTACCAGTGTGAGGCGCAGAGTTCGGGCACATCAGTACCACATGGCGTTCACGTAGTAACCTGAGGTTACCGGCAGAGCGCTACAACTCTGCCAGACCAATTACATAACTTAAGTGTTGATCAGTGTAATGGTAATGAATATGTTTTTTGTTGCGCTTGGAACTTTGGGACCTTATGTTAAATTGGGCCTAATTCAGACCTGATCGCTGTTGTGCGAATTCGCAAGGTGTCTGATTATCGATTGACAGCACATATGTATGGATCGTAATGCGCAGGCACAAGACCAAACTGCGAAATAAATCAGCGTCTTTTTTGATCGCTAGGTGAACGCAGGTTGATTGACAGGAAGCGGCCGTTTGGGGGTGGTAACTGCCCGTTTTCTGGGAATGTCAGGAAAAACTCAGGTGTTCCTAAGCGTTTTCAGGGAGGGTGTATGACGTCAGCTCCGGCCCACGATCAGCCTGTTCAGTTCGCACTGTAGCAGTAGGTCCTGAGAAATCATTTGATGGTGAGTGAGTTGTGAACGGATTTGCAGCTGTCCAGCATTTGCAAAGCTTTTCGCACGGCGTACGCAGACTTGCACGGGGCTGATTTTCACTCTTTCTGGGTGGCGACTATCCGATTGCAAACCTCTGTAAATTCGCAGAGGAGCTTTCAGGTCTGAATTAGGCCCATTATTGCTACAGTATAGGAAGTGATATAACTTCCGGGGAGAAAATGCGTTCCAAGTTGGACCATATGTAGTTTGGAGCCTTTTTACACATGGTGGTAGAAATAGAAAGGCCTGTGAGACAGTGCTGTAATCTTTGCCTGATCTGCTGAACTTGTGCTTTGATGCTGTCCTATTTGCAAATGTTCTGAGGAACCAAAATGCAGATTCTGACTTTTTGGTATGAGTTTTGGTCAATAAACATTTGATAAAGTCCAGTGATCACCATTTCCTCCATCTAATGGAATAAGGTGGAAATCACTAAATGCTGGTACAGTGCGTGTCTTATACTGTACACACAAAGGAGCTGTTGTAGTTGTGATGCATGGCATCAGAAATGTCTTGAAAACTGCTGAGTGAGTAGTGATTGGGAGGTTGCTATTAGTGCACACAAAAATGATCTGTCTTATGTGCGTGTTATGGGAGTGTCACGGGCGTCATCTGACGCTAAATTGTTTTCCTGCACAGACTCTTCATCTTTCACATAGGAGGCAATACTCAGATGAACAATCTGCAATTGCCATAGGGCTTGTGGAAGTTTCCATGATGTGACAGATGGTAGCTTCTACAGCTGTGCATACACGTTACGATTATTTGTCCGATCAGCCCTACATTGGCAGATCGCCCAGATAATTGTAGCATGTGACCGATCCGAAAATATTGATTGGCTGGGCATGCCAGATTGAACAGCATGTACGCCCAATACGATAAGTGTCAAGTTGGCCGCATCGGACAATGTGTGCCCTACTGTGGCCAACCCATGGACATTTCCCTTGTTATTTCACATGGGAAGGAACAGGGGAATGTTTCCTCCCCGGGAACAGAGCACTGATATTGTGGCCAATACACTGTAAGAGATCTCAGAGTGCATGTCCCTGCTATCTGCAATGTCCGCAGCTGCCAGATAATATTCTTGTCGGTCTGATAGGCATTTTATCAGTACATGTATGCCCAGCATTAGGACTGTGTGTACAGATGGTGAAAGTTGGCATGTCAGTCGTTGCACATTTGGACGCACAATTAGACACAAGGGAAGGGCTTTGTAACGGCATACTGTATGTATAAAGCCGCAGATGTGCAACTGCAAAAAAATACACAGCCGTGACTACTGAATACGCTTCTATGTGTGCTCTCCTGTTCGTTGTACCATGGAGATATATTTTCTGAGTACGTTTTTGTTTGTTTCAATAATTGATTTGTTGGAGATAATTGGGCATTTAAGTGCTGAGAGTTTTCTATTTTTCAAACACATGCATACATACTGTACGTACACACACACACACACACACACACACACACACACACACACACACACACACACAAAATATATATACATCACACTCCCATATCAGTGGCCACACACCCACTGGTCACACCCCGCAGTGGCACACAATAGGCCTTTCAGAAATTTCAGCTCCAGGCCCATGAGGACCTTAATCTGGCACTGTGTCTGCCTGTGCGGAAAAGTGGTGTAGCGACCTGCTCTTATGTGTCATTCCAGAGCTGTCTTGTGCTGCATCAGTCCAGTGGTGGTGTCTTGTGCTGCATCAGTCCAGTCACAGTGGTGGTGTCCTGTGCTGCCATAAGTTCAGTGCTGCTGCTGCTGTATAAGTCCAGTGCAGTGGTGCTGTGTTGTGCTGCATCAGTCCAGTGGTGGTGCCCCCGTGCTGCTCTATAGGTCCAGTGGTACTGCCATATATGTCCAGTGGTACTGCTGTATAAATTCTGTCCAGTGGTACTGCCGTATATGTCCAGTGGTACTGCCATATATGTCCAGTGATACTACCGTATATATTTATTTATTTATTACCAGTTATTTATATAGCGCACACATATTCTGCAGCGCTTTACAGAGAATTGGCCATTCACATCAGTCTCCAGTGGTACTGCCGTATATGTCCAGTGGTACTGCCGTTGAAGTCCAGTGGTATTGCCGTATAAGTCCAGTGGTACTGTTGTATAAATCCAGTCCAGTGGTACTGCCGTATAAATCCAGCCCAGTGGTACTGCCGTATATGTCCAGTGGTACTGCCATATATGTCCAGTGATACTGCCATACAAGTCCAGTGGTACTGACGTATAAGTCCAGTGGTACTGACGTATAAGTCCAGTGGTACTGCCATATAAGTCCAGTGGTACTGCTGTATATGTCCAGTGATACTACCGTATATATTTATTTATTTATTACCAGTTATTTATATAGCGCACACATATTCCGCAACGCTTTACAGAGAATTTGCCATTCACATCAGTCTCCAGTGGTACTGCCATATATGTCCAGTGGTACTGCCGTTGATGTCCAGTGGTATTGCCGTATAAGTCCAGTGGTACTGTTGTATAAATCCAGTCCATTGGTACTTCCGTATAAATCCAGTCCAGTGGTGCTGCCATATAAGTCCAGTGATACTACCGTATATGTCCAGTGGTACTGCCATATAAATCCAGTGGTACTGTCATATAAATCCAGTCTAGTGGTACTGGTGTATAAGTCCAGTGGTACTGCCGTATAAATCCAGTGCAGTGGTACTGCCATATATGTCCAGTGGTACTGCCGTATATGTCCAGTGGTACTGCCGTATAAGTCCAGTGGTACTGCCATATATGTCCAGTGGTACTCCTATATAAGTCCAGTGGTACTGCCATATAAGTCCAGTGGTACTGCCGTATAAGTCCAGTCTAGAGGTGCTGCCATATAAGTTCAGTGGTGCTGTCCTGTGCTGTATATTATTTACTCCAAATAAAGGGGTTATTAATATTTAATTCAAATAATTTTTATAGGGTTTGAACTGTGTGGTGTAGAGGTACGTTCTCCTTTGCAGCATTTTGTTACATAACTTCCTAAAAATAACGGAGAACAAAAATTTGGAGGATAAAATAGGGAAAGATCAAGAACCACTTCCTCCTACTGCTGCTGCTGCTGCCACTGCTGTTGTTGCTGCTGGGATTCGGTCGGAAGTCGGAAGGCCACTTGTACTACTTCAACTACGCAACTGACTGTCCAACAGTCCTTTGCGAGGAAGATGAAATATCACAGCAGTCATCCTGTTGCAAAGCGAATAACTGAGGCCTAGACAGCTATGTTGGTGTTAGACGTGCGTCCGGTATCCGCCATTAGTGCAGTGGGACTGCTGTGCCACTCCTAGATGGGCCAGGTGTTTGTGCCGAACATTTGTGTTGCTTAGCTTAGTCATCCAGCTACCTCATTGCACCTCTTTTACTTCTTTGCATGATGGGGCCTAGTTTTTTTTAAGTTCCATCCTGTATGCCATTGCAGTCATCCAGCTACCTCATTGCACCTCTTTTACTTCTTTGCATGATGAGGCCTAGTTTTTTTAAAGTTCCATCCTGTATACCATTGCAGTGCAACTCCTAGATGGGCCAGGTGTTTGTGCCGCACACTTGTGTCGCTTAGCTTAGCCATCCAGCGACCTTGGTGCACCTCTTTTTTTTCTTTGCATCATGTGCTGCTTGGGGATTAGTTTTTTTTAAGTGCCATCCTGTCTGACACTGCAGTGCCACTCCTAGTTGGGCCAGGTGTTTGTGCCTCACACTTGTGTCACTTAGCTTAGCCATCCAGCGACAGGCGTGGCCGGACCGTTGGGGGCGTGGCCTCTGTGCGATGCTTTTGTATTTGTGCTGAGCGTCCCCCTGCATGTCTGAGTTTACGATCGTAGCTGTGCTAAATTTAACTCGGAATGACCCCCATAGAACGCATACATAGAACATATACACACCTATATAACATACCTACATGCACACACGCAAAGAACACAAACACACATAGAACACACTTATATACACACACATAAAACACATACAACACACACATGTACACACACATAGAACACAAACATACACACACACAGAACAGATACACAAACATAGAACACACACATACAGCATAGGTACCTACCCTCCCGCATTCTGCAGGAGATTCACAATTTTAAGTGGAGTCTCAAGCTGTCCCAGAAACTTAAACAACCCCCCCCCCCGCATTCCCCACTGTCCCATCGGGCAGTGACAGGGGAGGGCCATGACGAGAGTATGTCATATACCCCAGGACCCTCACACTGGCACCAGCCATAAACCCCAGCCTACTGCTTCCCCCACAGGCTCCTGTCATGTCACCCTTTGACCAGGAAGCAGATGAGAAGAGCCAGCCCAGCAACTAATACCAGTACTGCTGCAGCTCCAGCAGAGCCAGCCCTAACCAATATGATGCCCTAGGCAAGATTTTGGCTGGTGCCCCCTAGCACCGCCGCTAGTTCTGCAGGACGTGCCTGGCATAAGTCAGCTGGCAGCTTTGCTAACGTTAGGGCGCCTTTTGTTTATGAAAATGCGTCTTATTTGCATTACTATGTGGCTAGTATGCACAAGCAGCTTCTGCTGATTAAAATGATAATATGCGGCATGCCTATATTATGTGTGCGACTACAGCTGTATCTGCATACGAAATGCTACATTACAGTGATTTCCACAGAATATAGGCATGCCGCATATCATTTTAATCAGCAGAAGCTGCTGGTGCCCCTAAACATACCAAATGCCCTAGGCATTTGCCTAGTTTGCCTATGCCTAGGGCCGGCTCTGAGCTCCAGCCCCATCAATGTGCCGGATCTCTGTGTCCCGTGGGCCCCTTGCTGACACCCCCGCAGTTTGAGCTACCGCTACCTTTCTGCAGCACAACTAGTCTTCGGAGAGAACAAAGGGGCTACATTACATCCACTTCCAGCATCCAAATGTAGCTGGCGTATTTACACTAGTGATGAGCGGGTTCGGTTCCTCGGAATCCGAACCCGCCCGAACTTCAGTTTTTTTTACACGGGTCCGAGCGACTCGGATCCTCCCGCCTTGCTCGGTTAACCCGAGCGCGCCCGAACGTCATCATCCCGCTGTCGGATTCTCGCGAGGCTCGGATTCTATCGCGAGACTCTGATTCTATATAAGGAGCCGTGCGTCGCTGCCATTTTCACACGTGCATTGAGATTGATAGGGAGAGGACGTGGCTGGCGTCCTCTCCGACTAGAGAGTAACTAGTAGAGACACTTGATTTACAAATTTTGGGGAGCATATATTAGGACTCGGAGTACTACTTGCTGATAGTGTGACCAGTGACCACCAGTTTAATTAATCCGTTCTCTGCCTGAAAAAAAACGATACACAGTGTGACACAGTCACATACCATATCTGTGCTCAGCCTTAGTGTGCTGCATCATCATATGTAATACTGTATATCTGACTGTGCTGAGTGCTCACTGCTCACACAGCTTAATTGTGGGGGAGACTGGGGAGCAGTTTGAGCAGAAGTACATAAATAATATATTTTAAGTACAGTGCACACTTTTGCTGCCAGAGTGCCACACTGCCAGTGTGACTGACCAGTGACCACACTGACCACCAGTATATTGTGATTGTCTGCTTAGGATGGAGTACTACTTGCTGATAGTGTGACCAGTGACCACCACCAGTTTAATTAATCCGTTCTCTGCCTGAAAAAAAACGATACACAGTGTGACACAGTCACATACACATACCATATCTGTGCTCAGCCCAGTGTGCTGCATCATATGTAATTAATACTGTATATCATTATCTGACTGTGCTGAGTGCTCACTGCTCACACAGCTTAATTGTGGGGGAGACTGGGGAGCAGTTATAGCAGGAGTACATATTTTTAAGTACAGTGCACACTTTTGCTGCCAGAGTGCCACTGCCAGTGTGACTGACCAGTGACCACTGACCACCAGTATATTGTGATTGTCTGCTGACCACCAGTATATTGTGATTGTCTGCCTGAAAAAGTTAAACACTCGTCGTGCAGGTCCGTCATTACATTATATACCTGTCCGGCTGCAGTACTAGTGTGATATATATATATTTTAATTTTATCTCATTATCATCCAGTCTATACTAGCAGCAGACACAGTACGGTAGTCCACGGCTGTAGCTACCTCTGTGTCGGCAGTCGCTCATCCATCCATAATTGTATACCACCTACCCGTTGTTTTTTTTTTTTTCTATCTTCTTGATACTAGTAGCTTACTTTAGGAGTCTGCAGTGCTGACAGACAGTGTCCAGCAGGTCCGTCATTATCATTATATATACCTGTCCGGCTGCAGTTGTGATATATATATATATTTTGAATCATTATCATCCAGTCTATACTAGCAGCAGACACAGTACGGTAGTCCACGGCTGTAGCTACCTCTGTGTCGTCAGTCGCTCGTCCATCCATAATTGTATACCACCTACCCGTTGTTTTTTTTTTTTTCTATCTTCTTGATACTAGTAGCTTACTTTAGGAGTCTGCAGTGCTGACAGACAGTGTCCAGCAGGTCCGTCATTATCATTATATATACCTGTCCGGCTGCAGTAGTGATATATATATATATTTTGAATCATTATCATCCAGTCTATACTAGCAGCAGACACAGTACGGTAGTCCACGGCTGTAGCTACCTCTGTGTCGGCAGTCGCTCGTCATCCATAAGTATACTAGTATCCATCCATCTCCATTGTTTACCTGAGGTGCCTTTTAGTTGTGCCTATTAAAATATGGAGAACAAAAATGTTGAGGTTCCAAAAATAGGGAAAGATCAAGATCGACTTCCACCTCGTGCTTGGGTGGGAGGGCCCAAGGACAATTCCATCTTGCACCTCTTTTTTCTTTAATTTTTCTTTGTGTCATGTGCTGTTTGGGGAGTATTTTTTTGAAGTGCCATCCTGCGTGACACTGCAGTGCCACTCCTAGATGGGCCAGGTGTTTGTGTCGGCCACTAGGGTCGCTTAGCTTACTCACACAGCTACCTCATTGCGCCTCTTTTTTTCTTTGCGTCATGTGCTGTTTGGGGGGTGTTTTTTGGAAGGGCCATCCTGCGTGACACTGCAGTGCCACTCCTAGATGGGCCAGGTGTTTGTGTCGGCCACTAGGGTCGCTTAGCTTACTCACACAGCTACCTCATTGCGCCTCTTTTTTTCTTTGCGTCATGTGCTGTTTGGGGGGTGTTTTTTGGAAGGGCCATCCTGCGTGACACTGCAGTGCCACTCCTAGATGGGCCAGGTGTTTGTGTCGGCCACTTGGGTCGCTTAGCTTAGTCATCCAGCGACCTTGGTGCAAATTTTAGGACTAAAAATAATATTGTGAGGTGTTCAGAATAGACTGAAAATGAGTGGAAATTATGGTTTTTGAGGTTAATAATACTTTGGGATCAAAATGACCCCCAAATTCTATGATTTAAGCTTTTTTTTAGGGTTTTTGGAAAAAAACACCCGAATCCAAAACACACCCGAATCCGACAAAAAAAATTCGGTGAGGTTTTGCCAAAACGCGTTCGAACCCAAAACACAGCCGCGAAACCGAACCCAAAACCAAAACACAAAACCCGAAAAATTTCTGGTGCACATCTCTAATTTACACATGACCCCACGGTTAAGGCAGTTGGGCAAAATACAGTCTGCTGTGCAGTGGGTGCCAGCCCGTTTGATGCAGCCCCCTGCGCTGTGCTATTGCCGGCCGACCGAAAATGTATTATACATTTGAGATACAGAACAAAGGCTGCATAAGGTGTGCCACTCTTAGCAGGATTAAAAAATAAATACACCTGCTTGGTATGGTGAATGAAAAAAAAAAGTTCACTTACTTTGCTTTGTATAGCAAAAAAGTGCACCCTATGCATATAAAACACATAGCCAATGTGGGATGTATTAACGTGACCGGCGGTCACATGACCTCCACCTACATCCCGCCCCCTCACTATCCCGATGGTCGGCATGCCGACCTACAGCGACTATTCCCACTCACACACACCCCGCTGTGATTCCATTGCCGCGATCCCAGCGTCGGTATGCTTACATACCACACCCGCCGGTCAGTCATACCACACCCGCCAACGCACAAAGCAGCCTAATGTTTACTACTTCCAGTCCTACGTACTCCATACAGGGTTCAGGTTACTGCACAACAGCTTCATTTCCAATTATACAGTATACCCAGTTTATACACCCTTAAGCCTAAATATGTCAGTCATTTATAAGGGAGAGAGCTGTAATCTATTCTAAACTACTGCAGTTAAAGGGGCAGGGGGTTGTACAGTATCTTTGATCACCTTTATAGGGAGCATGTATGTGGGAAAAATATATATTGTATACACACACACGTGACCCTCCAGGGAGTCAGGTCTGCCCTTCATAGTTATCCAAAACCTGCCAAACGGCCCCCGAGCTGAAATAATTGCCCACCCCTGCACAAAGGCCATTCAAAGCACTTAATACCTTATACTAGGTGATTCATCGCACCCTACAGGCGCTCTTTACATCATCGTAAGGGGCTACGCCCCCTTAACCCTTGCACTCCCTTGTGGCGTGCAATATTTGTATTATATTGAGTATTACCTCCAATCATAATTGTGTGAGTGATTAAATATTGCACAGACAAAGTGCATGCGATGGTTAAGGGGTTGTAGGCCATTGCAACGGCGTGAACAGCGCATGCAGGACCTGAAGAATTACCTAGTATGTGCTGTGGTTGGGGAAGTGGTGGATGCGGGAGAGACGCAGATGGAGGAGGGGGTCCGGGGTGTGGGAGGGGCGGTTGCGGGGGTGCAGCGGGCGGGGAAGGGGCTGGTGCTGTGATTCCATGGGTGGGGAAGGGGCGGGTGCGTGGGTGCCGCGGGTGGGGGTCCGGAGCCACCGCGGGTGGGGGAGGGGCGGGTGCGGTGGTGCTGCAGGTGGGGGAGCGGTGGGTGCTGCAGGTGGAGAAGGGTTTTCGGATCCACCATGGATGGTTGAGGGGGGGTGTGGGGGTGCCGCGGATGGGGCCTGATGGTACTGCGAGTGGGGGAGGGACGGGTAATGCTTCTCCTGCTTCTCTTCCTGGAAGCAGCTAAGCTGCTGTCCTCCCTTTGGCAGTGGCTCTCCCGGAGACCCGCACAGCAGCCAAGCAGCCAGTCACTATTGTTAGCGCCGGTGTCCCAACACACCGCATTACAGGGCAGAAGATGCATTCAATAAACTACAGCTCCCAGCAGCCCTTAGCAGTGGAATGCTTCGGCGCTAAGGGCTGCTGGGAGCTGTAGTTTATTTAGTGCGTCTACTTCCCTGTAATGCGGCGCGTTGGTACACCTGCGCTAACAATAGTGACTGGCTGGCAGAACTGACTAACTCGCTGACTCAATGTAAAAGGTGAGAGTGGTGTGCAGTGTCAGCGACACTGCACACCCACTGCACTGCACAGCACTGACACCTTTTACACTGATTCAGCGTCCAGACATTACCCTCCGCGATATCACCCACTCTATCCGTTACATTAGCCATCTCGGGGCTTCCATGCCTGCAGGCCAGGTGCTGTGTTGCGGAGTCAGGGCCTCTGGGGATCTGGGCGCGGCTGTGGCGGGGAGGCACTTCTGTGAGCTCAGAGACTATGCGGTGCAGGGAGGGCTATGAAAGCCTTCCGCTGTGCCGCTTTTATCTATGCCGGTGGCTGCAGCAGATTTTTTGTGTAAATTGTTGGAGGGTATGTTGCTGCAGATGCAGTAGGCCTATTTTGGGGTGTGGACATGGAGCTGCAGCTCCATCAGCCCCATTGTTAATCCTACTCTGGGAATACACAGCAGCCAAAAGGCAGAGCCTTCCATTGGATGTAACCTGTGTGGGAGGGCGTTTCTCACCCAATCAGCTGTGGAATGGGTGTGATAGACCTACTCCTAATCCAATGAGAGCTCCTAGCCACGCCCAGTGATATACACAGTCACTCTGGGCTATTATATAGGCGATTGATATTTATTATCGATTCCTACTATTGTTTTAGATAATGTACTTGTAATACTGTAGCACAGACAGTGTAGTGGTTAGCAATACTGCCACACAGAGCTGAGGTCAGGGGTTTTATTCCCACCATTGCTCTAACTGTGTGGAGTTTGTATAGTCTCCCCGTGCTTGCGTGTGTTTTCCCCCGGGTACTCTGGTTTCCTCCCACAAGCCAAAATATACAGGTAGGTTAATTGGCTCTCAACAAAATTAACCCTAGTGTAAATGTGTGTGTGTGTGTGTGTGTGTGTGTGTGTGTGTGTGTGTGTGTGTGTACATGTGGTAGGGAATATAGACTGTGAGCTCCATTGGGGCAGGAACTGATGTGAATGTGTGTGTGTGTGTGTGTGTGTGTGTGTGTGTGTATGTGTGTGTGTGTGTGTGTGTGTGTGTGTGTGTGTGTGTGTGTGTGTACATGTGGTAGGGAATATAGACTGTGAGCTCCATTGGGGCAGGAACTGATGTGAATGTGTGTGTGTGTGTGTGTGTGTGTGTGTGTGTTTGTGTGTGTGTACATGTGGTAGGGAATATAGACTGTGAGCTCCATTGGGGCAGGAACTGATGTGTGTGTGTGTGTGTGTGTGTGTGTGTGTTTGTGTGTGTGTGTGTACATGTGGTAGGGAATATAGACTGTGAGCTCCATTGGGGCAGGAACTGATGTGAATGTGTGTGTGTGTGTGTGTGTGTGTGTGTGTGTGTGTGTGTGTGTACATGTGGTAGGGAATATAGACTGTGAGCTCCATTGGGGCAGGAACTGATGTGAATGTGTGTGTGTGTGTGTGTGTTTGTGTGTGTGTACATGTGGTAGGGAATATAGACTGTGAGCTCCATTGGGGCAGGAACTGATGTGAATGTGTGTGTGTGTGTGTGTGTGTGTACATGTGGTAGGGAATATAGACTGTGAGCTCCATTGGGGCAGGAACTGATGTGTGTGTGTGTGTGTGTGTGTGTGTGTGTGTGTGTGTGTTTGTGTGTGTGTACATGTGGTAGGGAATATAGACTGTGAGCTCCATTGGGGCAGGAACTGATGTGAATGTGTGTGTGTGTGTGTTTGTGTGTGTGTACATGTGGTAGGGAATATAGACTGTGAGCTCCTTTGGGGCAGGAACTGATGTGAATGTGTGTGTGTGTGTGTGTGTGTGTGTGTGTGTGTGTGTGTACATGTGGTAGGGAATATAGACTGTGAGCTCCATTGGGGCAGGAACTGATGTGTGTGTGTGTGTGTGTGTGTGTGTGTGTTTGTGTGTGTGTACATGTGGTAGGGAATATAGACTGTGAGCTCCATTGGGGCAGGAACTGATGTGAATGTGTGTGTGTGTGTGTGTGTGTGTGTTTGTGTGTGTGTACATGTGGTAGGGAATATAGACTGTGAGCTCCATTGGGGCAGGAACTGATGTGAATGTGTGTGTGTGTGTGTGTGTGTGTGTGTGTTTGTGTGTGTGTACATGTGGTAGGGAATATAGACTGTGAGCTCCATTGGGGCAGGAACTGATGTGAATGTGTGTGTGTGTGTGTGTGTGTGTGTGTGTGTGTGTGTGTGTGTGTGTGTGTGTGTGTACATGTGGTAGGGAATATAGACTGTGAGCTCCATTGGGGCAGGAACTGATGTGTGTGTGTGTGTGTGTGTGTGTGTTTGTGTGTGTGTACATGTGGTAGGGAATATAGACTGTGAGCTCCATTGGGGCAGGAACTGATGTGAATGTGTGTGTGTGTGTGTGTGTGTGTGTGTGTGTGTGTGTGTGTGTGTACATGTGGTAGGGAATATAGACTGTGAGCTCCTTTGGGGCAGGAACTGATGTGAATGTGTGTGTGTGTGTGTGTGTGTGTGTGTGTGTGTACATGTGGTAGGGAATATAGACTGTGAGCTCCATTGGGGCAGGAACTGATGTGAATGTGTGTGTGTGTGTGTGTGTGTGTGTGTGTGTGTGTGTGTGTGTGTGTGTGTGTACATGTGGTAGGGAATATAGACTGTGAGCTCCATTGGGGCAGGAACTGATGTGAATGTGTGTGTGTGTGTGTGTGTGTACATGTGGTAGGGAATATAGACTGTGAGCTCCATTGGGGCAGGAACTGATGTGTGTGTGTGTGTGTGTGTGTGTGTGTGTGTGTGTGTGTTTGTGTGTGTGTACATGTGGTAGGGAATATAGACTGTGAGCTCCATTGGGGCAGGAACTGATGTGAATGTGTGTGTGTGTGTGTGTGTGTGTGTGTGTGTGTGTGTGTGTGTGTGTGTGTGTACATGTGGTAGGGAATATAGACTGTGAGCTCCATTGGGGCAGGAACTGATGTGAATGTGTGTGTGAGTGTGTGTGTGTGTGTGTGTGTACATGTGGTAGGGAATATAGACTGTGAGCTCCATTGGGGCAGGAACTGATGTGAATGTGTGTGTGTGTGTGTGTGTGTGTGTGTGTGTGTGTGTACATGTGGTAGGGAATATAGACTGTGAGCTCCATTGGGGCAGGAACTGATGTGAATGTGTGTGTGTGTGTGTGTGTGTGTGTGTGTGTGTGTTGTGTGTGTGTGTGTACATGTGGTAGGGAATATAGACTGTGAGCTCCATTGGGGCAGGAACTGATGTGAATGTGTGTGTGAGTGAGTGTGTGTGTGTGTGTGTGTGTGTGTGTGTACATGTGGTAGGGAATATAGACTGTGAGCTCCATTGGGGCAGGAACTGATGTGAATGTGTGTGTGTGTGTGTGTGTGTGTGTGTGTGTGTGTGTGTACATGTGGTAGGGAATATAGACTGTGAGCTCCATTGGGGCAGGAACTGATGTGAATGGCCAAATATTTTGTCCTGTGAATCATAGTAACATAGGGGGTCATTCAGACCTGATTGCTGGGCTGCTAATTTTGCTGTCCTGCATTCAGATAGTTGCCGCCTCCAAGGGGAGTGTATAGGGGAGTGTATATTTGCCGTGCAAGTGTGCGTTCCTATGTGTATGCCGAGCTGCTAAAATCCACTTTGTGTAGTCTGTGCGCAGCCCAGGACTTTCTCCTCCAGTGTGATAGTATTAGGCTGATCGGGGCCAGAGCTGACGTCGCACACCCTCCCTGAAAACGCTTAGGCATGCCTGCGTTTTTCCGGACACTGTAATCACTCAGTTGCCACCCACAAACGGCCTCTTCCTGTCAATCACCTTGCGAATGCCCATGTGATCAGATTTTTCGCACCATCCCGTCGCTGACCGGCGATCCCCGTTGTAGTTGTCCAACACCCGTGCGCATTGCGGTGCATACGCATGCGCAGTTAGGGCCTGATCGCCCGCTGTGCTAAAACGCACAGCAGCTATAAGGTCTGAATGACCCCCATACTAACCTAAGCGAGTGTCCACGTGTCCTTTGTGATGACAATCCCCCGCTAGCTCTGTATATCGACCCCTTATGCAATATTGCGCGACTACTGTTCTTTTTATTTTTAATTTTACTTCTTTGTACTTATGACATAATATACATGTTCCTTTATTAACTATTCATTTATTGCCTAAAGGTTTCTGCATTGTGCCCCTTTTAGATGCACACCTTTTGCCCCTTATACTTAGTGGAGACCTGCTGTAGAACATCTAGCAAGACAGCTGAGTGACTGACACATGTCATTGAAATAGTCTGATGCCTATATACCGAGGAGCAGACATCTAGTGGTTTTGCAACTCTTGGTACCATTAAGAACCCCAATATGTATATGGTGACTGGTCGGACTTTCTGGGATTTGTAGTTCTGCCGCAGTTGGCTGAAGCCTTGTCTTATTTCTAATCTTTCTTGAAAATAGTCTTTCTGCACTGTACCAGAAATTCCTGAGTGGTAATATACGCCCCGTAGGTGGAGCTATACATGCCCTTTGGGTGGAGCATGACACTCCCCCTCAGCTGCGCACCACACTTAACTCGGCGCATTCTACTCACAAGTATAATCTCCCTGAAACTAGTTTTCAAAAGTAGGCAAGTATGCACACACATAGGGGTAAATTTACTAACATTCGTAATTTCCCGTTTGAGGTCAAAGTTCAATCACAAATGACATTGAAAGTGTAAATTTGCAACTTTTTGAATTGATTACGACTAATTTACTAAGCTGCCGTATTCTGCATTTTCGGGTTTTCCGATGTCGATGTCATTCGTTTTTTTTGGCAGTGTTTTACGTGAGTGACTTGTAAAACACTGCCGACTTTAATATAATGAATCTCGGCCGGATCTGAAAGATCCGTGCTGGGCTTCATTGTGCACCTTGTAAAAAAAAAAAAAAATTGTTTAAATGTAAAAAAAAATTTGCGTGGGGTCCCCCCTCCTAAGGCAAACCAGCCTCGGGCTCTTTGAGCACCCGGCCCTTTTACGCACCCGGCAAGTAGCTCCCTGACTGCGCAGGCTAGTTGCGCTGGCAGGCGGCTACCCGCCATGTTTTGGGTCGCAGCGGCTGCTTGTGATGTTCGCCCCAGCAACGGTCCAGACATGCCTCTGTTGTCCGGACCGCGCCACTTAAACGTCGACACCCACAAAACATGGCATCGACACCCCATTCCTGCCCCCCTCCAGGTCTCAAACTGCAATCTGCAGAGAACGCAGTTTAGGACCTTGCACATGTGCGTACCGGCATATGCGAATGCGCAGATGAACAAAAATCGATACCTAGTGATTTTTGTTAATCTGCGTCAGGGTCTGAATTAGGCCCATAGAACACACACAGATACACACACACATAGAACACACATAAACACATATAAAACACATACAACACACATAGTACACACACTGATACACAGACATAGAACACATACACACATAGAACACACACATAGAATACACACAGATACACACACGCAGAACACACACAAACATAGAACACACATGTCATATATATATATATATATATTAGAGATGAGCGCCGGAAATTTTTCGGGTTTTGTGTTTTGGTTTTGGGTTCGGTTCCGCGGCCGTGTTTTGGGTTCGACCGCGTTTTGGCAAAACCTCACCGATTTTTTTTTGTCGGATTCGGGTGTGTTTTGGATTCGGGTGTTTTTTTCAAAAAACCCTAAAAAACAGCTTAAATCATAGAATTTGGGGGTAATTTTAATCCCAAAGTATTATTAACCTCAAAAAACATAATTTCCACTCATTTTCAGCCTATTCTGAACACATCACACCTCACAATATTATTTTTAGTCCTAAAATTTGCACCGAGGTCGCTGTGTGAGTAAGATAAGCGACCCTAGTGGCCGACACAAACACCGTGCCCATCTAGGAGTGGCACTGCAGTGTCACGCAGGATGTCCCTTCCAAAAAACCCTCCCCAAACAGCACATGACGCAAAGAAAAAAAGAGGCGCAACGAGGTAGCTGTGTGAGTAAGATTAGCGACCCTAGTGGCCGACACAAACACCGGGCCCATCTAGGAGTGGCACTGCAGTGTCACGCAGGATGTCCCTTCCAAAAAACCCTCCCCAAACAGCACATGACGCAAAGAAAAAAAGAGGCGCAACGAGGTAGCTGTGTGAGTAAGATTAGCGACCCTAGTGGCCGACACAAACACCGGGCCCATCTAGGAGTGGCACTGCAGTGTCACGCAGGATGTCCCTTCCAAAAAACCCTCCCCAAACAGCACATGACGCAAAGAAAAAAAGAGGCGCAACGAGGTAGCTGTGTGAGTAAGATTAGCGACCCTAGTGGCCGACACAAACACCGTGCCCATCTAGGAGTGGCACTGCAGTGTCACGCAGGATGTCCCTTCCAAAAAACCCTCCCCAAACAGCACATGACGCAAAGAAAAAAAGAGGCGCAATGAGGTAGCTGACTGTGTGAGAAAGATAAGCGACCCTAGTGGCCGACACAAACACCGTGCCCATCTAGGAGTGGCACTGCAGTGTCACGCAGGATGTCCCTTCCAAAAAACCCTCCCCAAACAGCACATGACGCAAAGAAAAAAAGAGGCGCAATGAGGTAGCTGACTGTGTGAGAAAGATAAGCGACCCTAGTGGCCGACACAAACACCGGGCCCATCTAGGAGTGGCACTGCAGTGTCACGCAGGATGTCCCTTCCAAAAAACCCTCCCCAAACAGCACATGACGCAAAGAAAAAAAGAGGCGCAATGAGGTAGCTGACTGTGTGAGAAAGATAAGCGACCCTAGTGGCCGACACAAACACCGTGCCCATCTAGGAGTGGCACTGCAGTGTCACGCAGGATGTCCCTTCCAAAAAACCCTCCCCAAACAGCACATGACGCAAAGAAAAAAAGAGGCGCAATGAGGTAGCTGACTGTGTGAGAAAGATAAGCGACCCTAGTGGCCGACACAAACACCGTGCCCATCTAGGAGTGGCACTGCAGTGTCACGCAGGATGTCCCTTCCAAAAAACCCTCCCCAAACAGCACATGACGCAAAGAAAAAAAGAGGCGCAATGAGGTAGCTGACTGTGTGAGAAAGATAAGCGACCCTAGTGGCCGACACAAACACCGTGCCCATCTAGGAGTGGCACTGCAGTGTCACGCAGGATGTCCCTTCCAAAAAACCCTCCCCAAACAGCACATGACGCAAAGAAAAAAAGAGGCGCAATGAGGTAGCTGACTGTGTGAGAAAGATAAGCGACCCTAGTGGCCGACACAAACACCGGGCCCATCTAGGAGTGGCACTGCAGTGTCACGCAGGATGTCCCTTCCAAAAAACCCTCCCCAAACAGCACATGACGCACAGAAAAATAAAAGAAAAAAGAGGTGCAAGATGGAATTGTCCTTGGGCCCTTCCCACCCACCCTTATGTTGTAACTATAAACAAAACAGGACATGCACACTTTAACCAACCCATCATTTCAGTGACAGGGTCTGCCACACGACTGTGACTGAAATGACGGGTTGGTTTGGACCCCCACCCAAAAAGAAGCAATTAATCTCTCCTTGCACAAACTGGCTCTACAGAGGCAAGATGTCCACCTCATCATCATCCTCCGATATATCACCGTGTACATCCCCCTCCTCACAGATTATCAATTCGTCCCCACTGGAATCCACCATGTCAGCTCCCTGTGTACTTTGTGGAGGCAATTGCTGCTGGTCAATGTCTCCGCGGAGGAATTGATTATAATTCATTTTAATGAACATCATCTTCTCCACATTTTCTGGATGTAACCTCGTACGCCGATTGCTGACAAGGTGAGCGGCGGCACTAAACACTCTTTCGGAGTACACACTTGTGGGAGGGCAACTTAGGTAGAATAAAGCCAGTTTGTGCAAGGGCCTCCAAATTGCCTCTTTTTCCTGCCAGTATAAGTACGGACTGTGTGACGTGCCTACTTGGATGCGGTCACTCATATAATCCTCCACCATTCTATCAATGGTGATAGAATCATATGCAGTGACAGTAGACGACATGTCCGTAATGGTTGTCAGGTCCTTCAGTCCGGACCAGATGTCAGCATCAGCAGTCGCTCCAGACTGCCCTGCATCACCGCCATCGGGTGGGCTCGGAATTCTGAGCCTTTTCCTCGCACCCCCAGTTGCAGGAGAATGTGAAGGAGGAGATGTTGACAGGTCGCGTTCCGCTTGACTTGACAATTTTCTCACCAGCAGGTCTTTGAAACCCAGCAGACTTGTGTGCGCCGGAAAGAGAGATCCAAGGTAGGTTTTAAATCTAGGATCGAGCACGGTGGCCAAAATGTAGTGCTCTGATTTTAACATATTGACCACCCGTGAATCCTTGTTAAGCGAATTAAGGGCTCCATCCACAAGTCCCACATGCCTAGCGGAATCGCTCTGTCTTAGCTCCTCCTTCAATGTCTCCAGCTTCTTCTGCAAAAGCCTGATGAGGGGAATGACCTGACTCAGGCTGGCAGTGTCTGAACTGACTTCACGTGTGGCAAGTTCAAAGGGCATCAGAACCTTGCACAACGTTGAAATCATTCTCCACTGCGCTTGAGACAGGTGCATTCCACCTCCTATATCGTGCTCAGTTGTATAGGCTTGAATGGCCTTTTGCTGCTCCTCCAACCTCTGAAGCATATAGAGGGTTGAATTCCACCTCGTTACCACCTCCTGCTTCAGATGATGGCAGGGCAGGTTCAGGCGTTTTTGGTGGTGCTCCAGTCTTCTGTACGTGCTGCCTGTACGCCGAAAGTGTCCCGCAATTTTTCTGGCCACCGCCAGCATCTCTTGCACGCCCCTGTCGTTTTTTAAAAAATTCTGCACCACCAAATTCAAGGTATGTGCAAAACATGGGACGTGCTGGAATTTGCCCAGATTTAATGCACGCACAATATTGCTGGCGTTGTCCGATGCCACAAATCCACAGGAGAGTCCAATTGGGGTAAGCCATTCCGCGATGATCTTCCTCAGTTGCCGTAAGAGGTTTTCAGCTGTGTGCGTATTCTGGAAACCGGTGATACAAAGCGTAGCCTGCCTAGGAACGAGTTGGCGTTTGCGAGATGCTGCTACTGGTGCCGCCGCTGCTGTTCTTGCGGCGGGAGTCCATACATCTACCCAGTGGGCTGTCACAGTCATATAGTCCTGACCCTGCCCTGCTCCACTTGTCCACATGTCCGTGGTTAAGTGGACATTGGGTACAACTGAATTTTTTAGGACACTGGTGAGTCTTTTTCTGAGGTCCGTGTACATTTTCGGTATCGCCTGCCTAGAGAAGTGGAACCTAGATGGTATTTGGTAACGGGGGCACACTGCCTCAATAAAATGTCTAGTTCCCTGTGAACTAACGGCGGATACCGGACGCACGTCTAACACCAACATAGTTGTCAAGGCCTCAGTTATCCGCTTTGCAGCAGGATGACTGCTGTGATATTTCATCTTCCTCGCAAAGGACTGTTGAACAGTCAATTGCTTACTGGAAGTAGTACAAGCGGGCTTACGACTTCCCCTCTGGGATGACCATCGACTCCCAGCAGCAACAACAGCAGCGCCAGCAGCAGTAGGCGTTACACGCAAGGATGCATCGGAGGAATCCCAGGCAGGAGAGGAATCGTCAGAATTGCCAGTGACATGGCCTGCAGGACTATTGGCATTCCTGGGGAAGGAGGAAATTGACACTGAGGGAGTTGGTGGGGTGGTTTGCGTGAGCTTGGTTACAAGAGGAAGGGATTTACTGGTCAGTGGAGTGCTTCCGCTGTCACCCAAAGTTTTTGAACTTGTCACTGACTTATTATGAATGCGCTGCAGGTGACGTATAAGGGAGGATGTTCCGAGGTGGTTAACGTCCTTACCCCTACTTATTACAGCTTGACAAAGGGAGCACACGGCTTGACACCTGTTGTCCGCATTTCTGGTGAAATACCTCCACACCGAAGAGCTGATTTTTTTGGTATTTTCTCCTGGCATGTCAACGGCCATATTCCTCCCACGGACAACAGGTGTCTCCCCGGGTGCCTGACTTAAACAAACCACCTCACCATCAGAATCCTCCTGGTCAATTTCCTCCCCAGCGCCAGCAACACCCATATCCTCCGCATCCTGGTGGACTTCAACACTGACATCTTCAATCTCACTATCAGGAACTGGACTGCGGGTGCTCCTTCCAGCACTTGCAGGGGGCGTGCAAATGGTGGAAGGCGCATGCTCTTCACATCCAGTGTTGGGAAGGTCAGGCATCGCAACCGACACAATTGGACTCTCCTTGTGGATTTGGGATTTCGAAGAACGCACAGTTCTTTGCTGTGCTTTTGCCAGCTTGAGTCGTTTCATTTTTCTAGCGAGAGGCTGAGTGCTTCCATCCTCATGTGAAGCTGAACCACTAGCCATGAACATAGGCCAGGGCCTCAGCCGTTCCTTGCCACTCCGTGTGGTAAATGGCATATTGGCAAGTTTACGCTTCTCCTCCGACAATTTTATTTTAGGTTTTGGAGTCTTTTTTTTTCTGATATTTGGTGTTTTGGATTTGACATGCTCTGTACTATGACATTGGGCATCGGCCTTGGCAGACGACGTTGCTGGCATTTCATCGTCTCGGCCATGACTAGTGGCAGCAGCTTCAGCACGAGGTGGAAGTGGATCTTGATCATTCCCTAATTTTGGAACCTCAACTTTTTTGTTGAGCCGTGAACTACCGCACTGTACACTGGTTGATAAAGAGATAGTAGTATACTCGTAACAATTAGGATGACACTATGACGGTATAAAGAATGAAAAAAAAAACACGGTTAGGTGGTAGGTATATAATAAATAATACAATTCTGGTCGGACGGACTGCCTGCCGTGTGCCGACACAGAGGTAGCCACAGCCGTGACACAGCCGTGAACTACCGCACTGTACACTGGTTGATAAAGAGATAGTAGTATACTCGTAACAATTAGGATGACACTATGACGGTATAAAGAATGAAAAAAAAACCACGGTTAGGTGGTAGGTATATAATAAATAATACAATTCTGGTCGGACGGACTGCCTGCCGTGTGCCGACACAGAGGTAGCCACAGCCGTGAACTACCGCACTGTACACTGGTTGATAAAGAGATAGTAGTATACTCGTAACAATTAGGATGACACTATGACGGTATAAAGAATGAAAAAAAAACCACGGTTAGGTGGTAGGTATATAATAAATAATACAATTCTGGTCGGACGGACTGCCTGCCGTGTGCCGACACAGAGGTAGCCACAGCCGTGAACTACCGCACTGTACACTGGTTGATAAAGAGATAGTAGTATACTCGTAACAATTAGGATGACACTATGACGGTATAAAGAATGAAAAAAAAACCACGGTTAGGTGGTAGGTATATAATAAATAATACAATTCTGGTCGGACGGACTGCCTGCCGTGTGCCGACACAGAGGTAGCCACAGCCGTGAACTACCGCACTGTACACTGGTTGATAAAGAGATAGTAGTATACTCGTAACAATTAGGATGACACTATGACGGTATAAAGAATGAAAAAAAAACCACGGTTAGGTGGTAGGTATATAATAAATAATACAATTCTGGTCGGACGGACTGCCTGCCGTGTGCCGACACAGAGGTAGCCACAGCCGTGAACTACCGCACTGTACACTGGTTGATAAAGAGATAGTAGTATACTCGTAACAATTAGGATGACACTATGACGGTATAAAGAATGAAAAAAAAACCACGGTTAGGTGGTAGGTATATAATAAATAATACAATTCTGGTCGGACGGACTGCCTGCCGTGTGCCGACACAGAGGTAGCCACAGCCGTGAACTACCGCACTGTACACTGGTTGATAAAGAGATAGTAGTATACTCGTAACAATTAGGATGACACTATGACGGTATAAAGAATGAAAAAAAAACCACGGTTAGGTGGTAGGTATATAATAAATAATACAATTCTGGTCGGACGGACTGCCTGCCGTGTGCCGACACAGAGGTAGCCACAGCCGTGAACTACCGCACTGTACACTGGTTGATAAAGAGATAGTAGTATACTCGTAACAATTAGGATGACACTATGACGGTATAAAGAATGAAAAAAAAACCACGGTTAGGTGGTAGGTATATAATAAATAATACAATTCTGGTCGGACGGACTGCCTGCCGTGTGCCGACACAGAGGTAGCCACAGCCGTGAACTACCGCACTGTACACTGGTTGATAAAGAGATAGTAGTATACTCGTAACAATTAGGATGACACTATGACGGTATAAAGAATGAAAAAAAAACCACGGTTAGGTGGTAGGTATATAATAAATAATACAATTCTGGTCGGACGGACTGCCTGCCGTGTGCCGACACAGAGGTAGCCACAGCCGTGAACTACCGCACTGTACACTGGTTGATAAAGAGATAGTAGTATACTCGTAACAATTAGGATGACACTATGACGGTATAAAGAATGAAAAAAAAACCACGGTTAGGTGGTAGGTATATAATAAATAATACAATTCTGGTCGGACGGACTGCCTGCCGTGTGCCGACACAGAGGTAGCCACAGCCGTGAACTACCGCACTGTACACTGGTTGATAAAGAGATAGTAGTATACTCGTAACAATTAGGATGACACTATGACGGTATAAAGAATGAAAAAAAAACCACGGTTAGGTGGTAGGTATATAATAAATAATACAATTCTGGTCGGACGGACTGCCTGCCGTGTGCCGACACAGAGGTAGCCACAGCCGTGAACTACCGCACTGTACACTGGTTGATAAAGAGATGGTAGTATACTCGTAACAATTAGGATGACACTATGACGGTATAAAGAATGAAAAAAAAACCACGGTTAGGTGGTAGGTATATAATAAATAATACAATTCTGGTCGGACGGACTGCCTGCCGTGTGCCGACACAGAGGTAGCCACAGCCGTGAACTACCGCACTGTACACTGGTTGATAAAGAGATAGTAGTATACTCGTAACAATTAGGATGACACTATGACGGTATAAAGAATGAAAAAAAAACCACGGTTAGGTGGTAGGTATATAATAAATAATACAATTCTGGTCGGACGGACTGCCTGCCGTGTGCCGACACAGAGGTAGCCACAGCCGTGAACTACCGCACTGTACACTGGTTGATAAAGAGATAGTAGTATACTCGTAACAATTAGGATGACACTATGACGGTATAAAGAATGAAAAAAAAACCACGGTTAGGTGGTAGGTATATAATAAATAATACAATTCTGGTCGGACGGACTGCCTGCCGTGTGCCGACACAGAGGTAGCCACAGCCGTGAACTACCGCACTGTACACTGGTTGATAAAGAGATAGTAGTATACTCGTAACAATTAGGATGACACTATGACGGTATAAAGAATGAAAAAAAAACCACGGTTAGGTGGTAGGTATATAATAAATAATACAATTCTGGTCGGACGGACTGCCTGCCGTGTGCCGACACAGAGGTAGCCACAGCCGTGAACTACCGCACTGTACACTGGTTGATAAAGAGATAGTAGTATACTCGTAACAATTAGGATGACACTATGACGGTATAAAGAATGAAAAAAAAACCACGGTTAGGTGGTAGGTATATAATAAATAATACAATTCTGGTCGGACGGACTGCCTGCCGTGTGCCGACACAGAGGTAGCCACAGCCGTGAACTACCGCACTGTACACTGGTTGATAAAGAGATAGTAGTATACTCGTAACAATTAGGATGACACTATGACGGTATAAAGAATGAAAAAAAAACCACGGTTAGGTGGTAGGTATATAATAAATAATACAATTCTGGTCGGACGGACTGCCTGCCGTGTGCCGACACAGAGGTAGCCACAGCCGTGAACTACCGCACTGTACACTGGTTGATAAAGAGATAGTAGTATACTCGTAACAATTAGGATGACACTATGACGGTATAAAGAATGAAAAAAAAACCACGGTTAGGTGGTAGGTATATAATAAATAATACAATTCTGGTCGGACGGACTGCCTGCCGTGTGCCGACACAGAGGTAGCCACAGCCGTGAACTACCGCACTGTACACTGGTTGATAAAGAGATAGTAGTATACTCGTAACAATTAGGATGACACTATGACGGTATAAAGAATGAAAAAAAAACCACGGTTAGGTGGTAGGTATATAATAAATAATACAATTCTGGTCGGACGGACTGCCTGCCGTGTGCCGACACAGAGGTAGCCACAGCCGTGAACTACCGCACTGTACTGTGTCTGCTGCTAATATAGACTGGTTGATATTTAAAGAGATATTAGTAGTATACAACAATACTATACTGGTGGTCAGGCACTGGTCACCACTCCTGCAGCAAAAGTGTGCACTGTTAATTAATATAATTGTACTCCTGGCTCCTGCTAACAACCTGCAGTGCTCCCCAGTCTCCCCCACAATTAATTATAAGCTTTTAATTTATACATTGATGACTGTGCAGCACACTGGGCTGAGCTGAGTGCACACAGACTGAGTCACACTGTGTGACTGATCGTTTTTTTTTTCAGGCAGAGAACGGATATAGCAGAGAGAAGTGAACGGATATATTATATTAAATAAAAGTTAGCAACTGCACTGGTCACTGACTGTGGTAAACTAACTCTGTCTGCGACTCTGCACAATCTCTCTCTATCTAATCTATCTATCTCTATTCTAATGGAGAGGACGCTAGACACGTCCTCTCCCTATCAATCTCAATGCACGAGTGAAAATGGCGGCGACGCGCGGCTCCTTATATAGAATCCGAGTCTCGCGAGAATCCGACAGCGTCATGATGACGTTCGGGCGCGCTCGGGTTAACCGAGCAAGGCGGGAAGATCCGAGTCGCTCGGACCCGTGAAAAAAAATGTGAAGTTCGTGCGGGTTCGGATTCAAAGAAACCGAACCCGCTCATCTCTAATATATATATATATATATATATACACACACAGAGACACACACATAGAACACACATAGAACACATACACGCAGAGGCGTCACTTACATCCTGGACACCCGGTGCAAAAAGGGGTGGGGATTCACAGGAAGGGGTGGGGCTTCATCTGAGGGGCAGGGCTTCGCGTCTTGGCAGCTGTTTTTTGTCACTTTGGGGTCCGAAAAGGGGGTGGTGCTTTACAGGAAGAGGATCAATGGGGGCTGGGCTTCACGTGTCAACACCCATTTTTTTAGTCACTTGGGGGTTTGGGAGGTGCGGGCCGCCTCCCAGGGACTGTTGTGCCCGCAGTACAGGCTCTTGCACAGTGACAGGAGCCGAATGCTGCACATAATGTAACAATACCGCACTCGGCTCCTGTCACTGAGCAGTAGCCGACATTTTGGTGTCACCCCTCGGCGGGTGACACCCAGGAGTGAGCTGCACCCCCCCCCTTCTGAAGCCACTGCATACACATGTAGCAATGTCCATTTATGAATCGGGCCCAGTGTTATATTTATGTTATAGATATGTTTTAGCGCTGTAATTATTTAAGAAGAATGTTTTACCAACCTTCCAATGTTTTGTTTATAGATGTCTTCTCTAATTCAGCTGGAAAGATAAAAGCAGAGATCGAAAACAGTCATTATTCAGTAACATTACTGCAGTGTCAGTAAGTAATAATAAAATAAGACGAGAGCCGTATAGGCACAAGGCTATGTAAGAATCCTTAGTTTTTGCAATTGGTATAGACTTTGTCAACACAGGGCCTGATCAACCAATAGGCTGATCAGGCTGCAGCTTGGAGCGCTTGGTCCTGTAGGGGGGGGGGGGGGGGGGGGTGAGTTGCAGCACCGGCACAGTAGATTTAAATAGTTTTCTTTTCTTCTTTCTTTTTACTGTGCGATCATGCGGCAGTGCGGCTGTGTCTAACACCGGCACCGCAATTGTCTGTGCCACTCACCCACTCACTGCTGCAGACAGCGATTAAGTCATCATGGCTGCTGAGCACTGCCTGAGCTGTAGCGTCTTCCGTCCTGCTTGTGTCCTGCTTGCTGGAGATGACAGAGAAGTAGGCATTCCAGGACACTGAGTGGGCCATCAGGGTGCCATTTTCAGCAGCAGAGCGCGGTGCCTCACAGGGGGCGGGATGTACTATAAGACATCGCCGCCCCTCCCCAACTACCACAGCGATACTAATCGCATATGTACTAACATATGCGATTAGTATCTTAATGCGGTATAGGAGGCCCCCCGCGATGATGTCTGCGGTGGTCTGTGGGCATTAGAGGGGGTCAGTGGGGGTCTCCGTCACCTCCCAGACCTGGGAGGTGACATGCACCGGGAGTCCCCGGGCTCCTCCCCCCTGCAGCCGGAATGAGACAAGGCTGTGCTGTGGGGGAGAAGGAGGGGGGGGGGGGGCCGCACCAGCAGCAGCACACAGGTATGCAAGGGGAGGAGGGTCCTCGTGAGCGGCGCTGGGCGGTGGAGGGATGCGACAGGGTGCGGCGCCGGTGGTAAGAATCCCATAGGCTTCTATAGGGTATCGCCATAAAAAGATGGCGATACCCTATGGGGCGAAAACGCGGCGGTCGGGTGCTAGTACATATGAAAATGCGGTATAACGGGGGTTTTACCACATTTTCCCTTTAGTAAATCTTGCCCAGGGTCTGATTAGCCTATAGGCTGATTGCCTGTCGTACCTGGTGTGTGTGTCCTGAGACTATCTGAGGTTGGCTGTGTCACAGTCCTGACCGCAGTCCTTTAGGTAGCACCTTATTATTATGCAGACCCAGGGTGGGGGATGTCTTGTCTGCATATTATTGAGGGAGGGGAAGGGGAGCTGGACAATATTATTACTGGGGAAGTGAGGGTTGTCTGGTGCAACATATTATGGGGGGGAGAGCAGGATCTGGGATCTATACTGGAGACTGTCTGGAACAATATTATCATGGGAGAAGGCATCTGGGAGCATAGGGAGATATGACTGGAGCATATTACTATAGGGATCTGAAGCATATAACAGGGGCAGAGGGGTTGTCTGGGGGAGTGGAGGGTCTGCGAGCATAGTATTACTGGGGGGCTGGTGTGTGAGGTGCATATTATTATGATGATGGGGGTCTGAAGCGTAATTTGCCTGAAGGGGATGGTGTTGATCATATTATTATGGGGAGTGGGTTTGGAATATATTTTTTCTGAGAGGTTCTGGATCATATTGTTACAGCGGTTATGTTTGGAGTACTGTATTTAATGATGGGGTTTGCCTAAAGGATATTAAGATGGAGAAAGTGTCTGGAAAAGCTTTGTGCATGTGTGTGTTGTAGGGAATATATATTGGAAGCTGCATTGGGGCAGGCAGTGGCGTAACTAGAAATTTTTCTCCCCCAAGCCATTTTCTGGTACCCCCTTCCCCCCAATTAGGAAAGTAAAGAAATAGGAAAGTAAAGAATTTGCACGCGCCACAGGCGCCACACAACACGAGGCATGGCTTCACTGCAAGGAGCGTGGCATTGCAGGAAAAGACTACCTTATACCCCAGTTTTCCAACCTGCATTCCCATCACAGGAAAAATAATCCTGATTCATGCTCTTTACATTATTTGTAATTTTTCCTCATTATAGTAATGCCCCTTACACATTTTGCCATACATATATTGGCCCTTAAACATTATGCCACACACTGTAATGCCCATTACATATTATGCCACACACTGTAATGCCCATTACACATTATGCCACATTCCGTAACACCTGAGATTCATTATGCCACACACCACAATGCCCCAGAGACATTTTGGGAGGAACATTTAGCAGTTTGATATGCTAACGGCTAGTCCGCATGTAAGTCTGCCTGAATCAGCGGCAGTGCCGCCATAGCCCGGCGCCTCCAAGCCTCCGCAGTGGCTGTGGGGGTGGTAGTTACACCACTGGGGTCAGGGACTGATGTGAATGGCCAAATATTCTCTGTGAAAGCGCTGCGGAACATGTGTTTGCTGGAGGAGGTGATAAATGACTGGAAGGGGGCATGATCTGGAAAACAACGAGTTTGATGACTATATTTAATGTACAATTTCATATTATTGTCACTATATGTTTCTATAGAATAAAAAAAATACAATTTGTATCAGGAAACAATAATTGAATCTGTGGTCAATTTTTGACATATAATTAAAGATTTTTAGCTTAATCAGGCCCTGTGTCAACTGTTGCTAGGTTTTTGTGATTTGTCAGGATTGGCTTATCAGGGAACCTTAATGAGTGGCTAGGCGTGGCTCACAAGGCTTGTGTGAGCTTTGCAGCCATCTTGCTGGATGGTTTTGTCGAGGGTGCCGGCCCTGGAAAAGTATTCTGCATTTTTCTGTATATATTGGGGTATATTTACTAAGCTCCCGATTTTGACCGAGATGGTGTTTTTTCTTCAAAGTGTCATCTCGGGAATCTACTAAACTCAAATCACTCAGGTGCTAAAAGGGAGGGGTAATTCTGTGAAGGAAAAAACAATGGTTCCCTAATGCACACTGAGTGAATAATATTCCTACATAATAGTCAGATAATACGGAGATCTTGGTTGCGTATATCTGCAGATATAGGGTTAAGCCCCCAGGCCGATCGACAAGGCCTCTCCGTCACTGGGGGTCCCTAATATTAGGTATGGGTCCGGGGTGCAGGACCCCATAATGTCGGCACAGGTCGGCTACCCCAGGTCAGCACACAGGTGAGAGTTAATAGGGTTAATAAGAAGCACAGAAGTGCTATGTGAGTGGTGTGATTAAAATAATACAAAAATATATACAAAGTGATAGGGAAACTCATAAGTGTTAATAAAGTGTTAGGGTGTGCCGACCTGAAGCAGCCCAGCGATACCGACACAGGGGCCACCACACCCCACACCCACCCCATAAATAATTCCAAATATGTCTGGGTTGAATTCCCAGTGTAAGGCCACATGGTAATGGCTCCTACAGCATCTGAGAGCCAGCTTACCTGGGGATACCCCTGACTTCCCCTTATGGCAGTCTAGAGTCAGCAATCCCTCCTAATGCTGACCCGTTCATGCCTCTCAATACAATGCAAAAAAATGGTGAACTGCTCAATCAGATAGTGATGTCACTCAGGTGCTAAAAGGGAGGGGTAATTCTGTGAAGGAAAAAACAATGGTTCCCTAATGCACACTGAGTGAATAATATTCCTACATAATAGTCAGATAATACGGAGATCTTGGTTGCGTATATCTGCAGATATAGGGTTAAGCCCCCAGGCCGATCGACAAGGCCTCTCCGTCACTGGGGGTCCCTAATATTAGGTATGGGTCCGGGGTGCAGGACCCCATAATGTCGGCACAGGTCGGCTACCCCAGGTCAGCACACAGGTGAGAGTTAATAGGGTTAATAAGAAGCACAGAAGTGCTATGTGAGTGGTGTGATTAAAATAATACAAAAATATATACAAAGTGATAGGGAAACTCATAAGTGTTAATAAAGTGTTAGGGTGTGCCGACCTGAAGCAGCCCAGCGATACCGACACAGGGGCCACCACACCCCACACCCACCCCATAAATAATTCCAAATATGTCTGGGTTGAATTCCCAGTGTAAGGCCACATGGTAATGGCTCCTACAGCATCTGAGAGCCAGCTTACCTGGGGATACCCCTGACTTCCCCTTATGGCAGTCTAGAGTCAGCAATCCCTCCTAATGCTGACCCGTTCATGCCTCTCAATACAATGCAAAAAAATGGTGAACTGCTCAATCAGATAGTGATGTCACTCAGGTGCTAAAAGGGAGGGGTAATTCTGTGAAGGAAAAAACAATGGTTCCCTAATGCACACTGAGTGAATAATATTCCTACATAATAGTCAGATAATACGGAGATCTTGGTTGCGTATATCTGCAGATATAGGGTTAAGCCCCCAGGCCGATCGACAAGGCCTCTCCGTCACTGGGGGTCCCTAATATTAGGTATGGGTCCGGGGTGCAGGACCCCATAATGTCGGCACAGGTCGGCTACCCCAGGTCAGCACACAGGTGAGAGTTAATAGGGTTAATAAGAAGCACAGAAGTGCTATGTGAGTGGTGTGATTAAAATAATACAAAAATATATACAAAGTGATAGGGAAACTCATAAGTGTTAATAAAGTGTTAGGGTGTGCCGACCTGAAGCAGCCCAGCGATACCGACACAGGGGCCACCACACCCCACACCCACCCCATAAATAATTCCAAATATGTCTGGGTTGAATTCCCAGTGTAAGGCCACATGGTAATGGCTCCTACAGCATCTGAGAGCCAGCTTACCTGGGGATACCCCTGACTTCCCCTTATGGCAGTCTAGAGTCAGCAATCCCTCCTAATGCTGACCCGTTCATGCCTCTCAATACAATGCAAAAAAATGGTGAACTGCTCAATCAGATAGTGATGTCACTCAGGTGCTAAAAGGGAGGGGTAATTCTGTGAAGGAAAAAACAATGGTTCCCTAATGCACACTGAGTGAATAATATTCCTACATAATAGTCAGATAATACGGAGATCTTGGTTGCGTATATCTGCAGATATAGGGTTAAGCCCCCAGGCCGATCGACAAGGCCTCTCCGTCACTGGGGGTCCCTAATATTAGGTATGGGTCCGGGGTGCAGGACCCCATAATGTCGGCACAGGTCGGCTACCCCAGGTCAGCACACAGGTGAGAGTTAATAGGGTTAATAAGAAGCACAGAAGTGCTATGTGAGTGGTGTGATTAAAATAATACAAAAATATATACAAAGTGATAGGGAAACTCATAAGTGTTAATAAAGTGTTAGGGTGTGCCGACCTGAAGCAGCCCAGCGATACCGACACAGGGGCCACCACACCCCACACCCACCCCATAAATAATGGATTGCTGACTCCAGAGTGCTATAGGAGAAGCTAGGGGTATCTCCAGGTAAGCTGGCTCTCAGATGCTGTAGGAGCCATTACCATGTGGCCTTACACTGGGAATTCAACCCAGACATATTTGGAATTATTTATGGGGTGGGTGTGGGGTGTGGTGGCCCCTGTGTCGGTATCGCTGGGCTGCTTCAGGTCGGCACACCCTAACACTTTATTAACACTTATGAGTTTCCCTATCACTTTGTATATATTTTTGTATTATTTTAATCACACCACTCACATAGCACTTCTGTGCTTCTTATTAACCCTATTAACTCTCACCTGTGTGCTGACCTGGGGTAGCCGACCTGTGCCGACATTATGGGGTCCTGCACCCCGGACCCATACCTAATATTAGGGACCCCCAGTGACGGAGAGGCCTTGTCGATCGGCCTGGGGGCTTAACCCTATATCTGCAGATATACGCAACCAAGATCTCCGTATTATCTGACTATTATGTAGGAATATTATTCACTCAGTGTGCATTAGGGAACCATTGTTTTTTCCTTCACAGAATTACCCCTCCCTTTTAGCACCTGAGTGACATCACTATCTGATTGAGCAGTTCACCATTTTTTTGCATTGTATTGAGAGGCATGAACGGGTCAGCATTAGGAGGGATTGCTGACTCTAGACTGCCATAAGGGGAAGTCAGGGGTATCCCCAGGTAAGCTGGCTCTCAGATGCTGTAGGAGCCATTACCATGTGGCCTTACACTGGGAATTCAACCCAGACATATTTGGAATTATTTATGGGGTGGGTGTGGGGTGTGGTGGCCCCTGTGTCGGTATCGCTGGGCTGCTTCAGGTCGGCACACCCTAACACTTTATTAACACTTATGAGTTTCCCTATCACTTTGTATATATTTTTGTATTATTTTAATCACACCACTCACATAGCACTTCTGTGCTTCTTATTAACCCTATTAACTCTCACCTGTGTGCTGACCTGGGGTAGCCGACCTGTGCCGACATTATGGGGTCCTGCACCCCGGACCCATACCTAATATTAGGGACCCCCAGTGACGGAGAGGCCTTGTCGATCGGCCTGGGGGCTTAACCCTATATCTGCAGATATACGCAACCAAGATCTCCGTATTATCTGACTATTATGTAGGAATATTATTCACTCAGTGTGCATTAGGGAACCATTGTTTTTTCCTTCACAGAATTACCCCTCCCTTTTAGCACCTGAGTGACATCACTATCTGATTGAGCAGTTCACCATTTTTTTGCATTGTATTGAGAGGCATGAACGGGTCAGCATTAGGAGGGATTGCTGACTCTAGACTGCCATAAGGGGAAGTCAGGGGTATCCCCAGGTAAGCTGGCTCTCAGATGCTGTAGGAGCCATTACCATGTGGCCTTACACTGGGAATTCAACCCAGACATATTTGGAATTATTTATGGGGTGGGTGTGGGGTGTGGTGGCCCCTGTGTCGGTATCGCTGGGCTGCTTCAGGTCGGCACACCCTAACACTTTATTAACACTTATGAGTTTCCCTATCACTTTGTATATATTTTTGTATTATTTTAATCACACCACTCACATAGCACTTCTGTGCTTCTTATTAACCCTATTAACTCTCACCTGTGTGCTGACCTGGGGTAGCCGACCTGTGCCGACATTATGGGGTCCTGCACCCCGGACCCATACCTAATATTAGGGACCCCCAGTGACGGAGAGGCCTTGTCGATCGGCCTGGGGGCTTAACCCTATATCTGCAGATATACGCAACCAAGATCTCCGTATTATCTGACTATTATGTAGGAATATTATTCACTCAGTGTGCATTAGGGAACCATTGTTTTTTCCTAAACTCAAATCACGGCAGTGATGAGGGCATTCGTATTTTTTTGGAAGTCCAAGAAAAAAATACGAATGAATACACAATCGGTCAAATACACCTGCAATTTGGTAGAACTTGGTAATTTACTAAAAAGTGTAATTCACAAACACTGCCGGCAATAGCCAAACACTGCCGTGAAAAAATACAAATCGAAAGTGCTAAAAAAAAACAGACCTGCTTTTTTTTACCGTGTTCTGATATGCATGCATGGATCCATGAGATCCGTGCATGTTTATCAGTGGGAAGGGGTGGAAAAGTGTTAATTTTTTTGAAAAAAAATGCGTAGGGTCCCCCCTCCTAAGCAAAACCAGCCTCGGGCTCTTTGAGCCGGTCCTGGTTGAAAAAATATGGGGAAAAAAGTGACAATGCGCTCCATTGTAACCAATGGTGGGAATTTTGCGGTCAGCGGTGAGGTTACTTTCGGTCAACCGCTGACCACAAAGTTCCCACCATTGGTTACAATGGAGAGCATAGGCGCTACATTGTATCACTGCCGTGTGCTGCCTGACAGACTCTACAGGAGCACACAGCCAATCAGGAGGGTGCCACGACGTGGCGCTCCCTGATTGGCTGAAGGAACCCTCTTAGACAGAAGTCAGGGGGGTTCCTGGCAGTCGGAGAAAGTGGTCCCATGTGAAAACATGGGGCCCCCTTTCAGTGCGTGGTCGGGTGTTCATTTTTTTTATTTTGCAATGTACGTGGATTACAAAGAGAACAGAAGAGGACCGATCTACACTGGATTATGTGAGTATAATTTTTCCTACAGGTACCCCATGGATTCTACAAGGAGAAGAGGACCGACCCTCGTGTATGTATGGAGGTGTGGATGTATGTAATAAACTTTTACTTTCAAGGTGTGTGTGTCCTGTTTTTATTGGGGTATTTTTTAGTAGCAGTACTACAGGTACCAGCGGCCCGGTTTTCCTCCGCATGCTGGTACTTGTGGTTCTCCAAGTACCAGCTTGCGGGGGAGGCTTGCTGGGACTTGTAGTACTGCTACTAAAAGAAATATTCAAATTCTGTCAAAAAGGCTATCAGCCCTCCATCCGCTGCCCTTGGATGGCGGGGACAGCCTCGGGCTTCACCCCTGGCCCTTGGGTGGTACCCCGGCCAGGGGTGACTAGTTGGGTATGTAATGCCAGGGCTGCAGGGACCAATATAAAAGTGTCCCCCGGCTGTGGCATTATGTACCTGGCTAGTGGAGCCCCGTGCTGGTTTTAAAAATACAGGGGACCCCGACGCTTTTTGTCCCCCGTATTTTTGGAACCAGGACCAGGCGCAGAGCCCGGTGTTGGTTGATTAAATATGGGGGAACCCCTGTCACTTTTTTCCCCATATTTTTTCAAACAGGACTGGCTCAAAGAGCCCGAGGCTGGTTTTGCTTAGGAGGGGGGACCCCACGCATTTTTTTTATTTTTCATTTTAACAATGTTTTAATTTTTACGAAAGGTGCACAATGAAGCCCAGCATGGATCTCACAGTGTGTTAAAGTTGGCAGTGTTTTACAATTCACTCCCGTAAAACACTGCCAAAAAATACGAATGACATCGAAATCGGTAAATACGAAAATGCAGAATACGACAGCTTAGTAAATTAGTCGTAATAAATTCAAAAAGTTGCAAATTTACACTTTCGATGTCATTCGTGTTTAAACTTTAACCTCATTCGGAAAAATACGAATTTTAGTAAATATACCCCATTGTCTTTGTTTTTCTCTTTCTTTTCTTCCACCATGCCTTTCACTCATATAGTTTTCATTGCTGCTATCCCTCTTTCTGCTATTGCATTTTTCCCACTATTCCTGTTCTTGCTCCAGCATATCCTGTCTGAAGCTCTCTGCTTCCCCGCCCCGACACTTCATTAGTCCTCCCCCCTCAGTTCTTCTCCCAGCCAGCACTGTCACAGCCTGGGACATGTACATGGTCCCTTTCACTACCAACGCACTGCTGAACTCAGTGCTTCTCCCGCTGTCGGGTGAGAGTGGCCCGGCTCCACTGCTGCAGGGAATGTCTTCTGGCCCTACCGTTGTCGGTATTCTGACTGCCAGTATCCCATACCCAACTTCCCAAAATACAAATTTCTATGGGAGCTGATGTGCTGCTGGATCTACCAAGCAATTCAGAGTTTTCGACCTGACCACTAACACCATCTCCAGATGAAGTAGATTTATAGTAGTCTATAGACAACATTGCAACGTTTTCTCAGGAGCGTGATCTGAAGGATTGTCCTATGTGCTAAGGGGCAGATGTATTAAGCCTGGATAAGTGATAAAGCAGTGAAAAGTGCAAGGTGATAACGCACCAGCCAATCAGTTCCTAACTGTCAATGTACATATTGGAGCAGATTGGCTGGTGCGTTATCACCTTGCACTTATCACTGCTTTATCACTTATCCAGGCTTAATAAATCTGCCTGACTGTTCTCACCTGCAGTCAGTATAAGAGGAAGTGCACAGTGACTGTCCTGTGTGTGATGTGACCTCCTGCAGTCAGTATAAGAGGAAGTGCACAGTGACTGTCCTGTGTGTGATGTGTCCTCCTGCAGTCAGTATAAGAGGAAGTGCACAGTGACTGTCCTGTATGTGATGTGTCCTCCTGCAGTCAGTATAAGAGGAAGTGCACAGTGACTGTCCTGTGTGTGATGTGTCCTCCTGCAGTCAGTATAAGAGGAAGTGCACAGTGACTGTCCTGTGTGTGATGTATCCTCCTGCAGTCAGTATAAGAGGAAGTGCACAGTGACTGTCCTGTGTGTGATGTGTCCTCCTGCAGTCAGTATAAGAGGAAGTGCACAGTGACTGTCCTGTGTGTGATGTGTCCTCCTGCAGTCAGTATAAGAGGAAGTGCACAGAGATTGTCCTGTGTGTGATGTGTCCTCCTGCAGTCAGTATAAGAGGAAGTGCACAGTGACTGTCCTGTGTGTGATGTGTCCTCCTGCAGTCAGTATAAGAGGAAGTGCACAGTGACTGTCCTGTGTGTGATGTGACCTCCTGCAGTCAGTATAAGAGGAAGTGCACAGTGACTGTCCTGTGTGTGATGTGTCCTCCTGCAGTCAGTATAAGAGGAAGTGCACAGTGACTGTCCTGTGTGTGTTGTGTCCTCCTGCAGTCAGTATAAGAGGATGTGCACAGTGACTGTCCTGTGTGTGATGTGTCCTCCTGCAGTCAGTATAAGAGGAAGTGCACAGTGACTGTCCTGTGTGTAATGTGTCCTCCTGCAGTCAGTATAAGAGGAAGTGCCCAGTGACTGTCCTGTGTGTGATGTGTCCTCCTGCAGTCAGTACAAGAGGAAGTGCACAGTGACTGTCCTGTGTGTGATGTGTACTCCTGCAGTCAGTATAAGAGAAAGGGCACAGTCACTGTCCTGTGTATGATGTGTCCTCCTGCAGTCAGTATAAGAGGAAGTGCACAGTGACTGTCCTGTGTGTGATGTTTCCTCCTGCAGTCAGTATAAGAGGAAGTGCACAGTGACTGTCCTGTGTGTGATGTGTCCTCCTGCAGTCAGTATAAGAGGAAGTGCACAGTGACTGTCCTGTGTGTGATGTGTCCTCCTGCAGTCAGTATATGAGGAAGTGCACAGTGATTGTCCTGTGTGTGATGTGTCCTCTTGCTGTTAGTATAAGAGGAAGTGCACAATGACTGTCCTGTGTGTAATGTGTCCTCCTGTAGTCAGTATAAGAGGAAGTGCACAGTGACTGTCCTGTGTGTGATGTCTCCTCCTGCAGTCAGTATAAGAGGAAGTGCACAGTGACTGTCCTGTGTGTGTGATGTGTCCTCCTGCAGTCAGTATAAGAGGAAGTGCACAGTGACTGTCCTGTGTGTGTGATGTGTCCTCCTGCAGTCAGTATAAGAGTAAGTGCACAGTGACTGTCCTGTGCGTGTGATGTGTCCTCCTGCAGTCAGTATAAGAGGAAGTGCACAGTGACTGTCCTGTGTGTGTGATGTGTCCTCCTGCAGACAGTATAAGAGGAAGTGCACAGTGACTGTCCTGTGTGTGTGATGTGTCCTCCTGCAGTCAGTATAAGAGGAAGTGCACAGTGACTGTCCTGTGTGTGTGATGTGTCCTCCTGCAGTCAGTATAAGAGGAAGTGCACAGTGACTGTCCTGTGTGTGTGATGTGTCCTACTGTAGTCAGTATAAGAGGAAGTGAACAATGATTGTCCTGTGTGTGATGTGTGTTCCTGCAGTCAGTATAAGAGGAAGTGCACAGTGACTGTCCTGTGTGTGATGTGTCCTCCTCCAGTCAGTATAAGAGGAAGTGCACAGTGACTGTCCTGTGTGTGATGTGTCCTCCTGCAGTCAGTATAAGAGGAAGTGCACAGTGACTGTCCTGTGTGTGATGTGTCCTCCTGCAGTCAGTATAAGAGGAAGTGAACAGTGACTGTCCTGTGTGTGATGTGTCCTCCTGCAGTCAGTATAAGAGGAAGTGCACAGTGACTGTCCTGTGTGTGTGATGTGTCCTCCTGCAGTCAGTATAAGAGGAAGTGCACAGTGACTGTCCTGTGTGTGTGATGTGTCCTCCTGCAGTCAGTATAAGAGGAAGTGCACAGTGACTGTCCTGTGTGTGTGATGTGTCCTCCTGCAGTCAGTATAAGAGGAAGTGCACAGTGACTGTCCTGTGTGTGATGTGTCCTCCTGCAGTCAGTATAAGAGGAAGGGCACAGTGACTGTCCTGTGTGTGATGTGTCCTCCTGCAGTCAGTATAAGAGGAAGTGCACAGTGACTGTCCTGTGTGTGATGTGTTCTCCTGCAGTCAGTATAAGAGGAAGTGCACAGTGACTGTCCTGTGTGTGATGTGTCCTCCTGCAGTCAGTATAAGAGGAAGTGCACAGTGACTGTCCTGTATGTTAAGTGTCCTCCGGCAGTCAGTATAAGAGAAAGTGCTCAGTGATTGTCCTGTGTGTGATGTGTCCTCCTGCAGTCAGTATAAGAGGAAGTGCACAGTGACTGTCCTGTGTGTGACGTGTCCTCCTGCAGTCAGTATAAGAGGAAGTGCACAGTGACTGTCCTGTGTGTGATGTGTCCTCCTGCAGTCAGTATATGAGGAAGTGCACAGTGACTGTCCTGTGTGTGACGTGTCCTCCTGCAGTCAGTATAAGAGGAAGTGCACAGTGACTGTCCTGTGTGTGATGTGTCCTCCTGCAGTCAGTATAAGAGGAAGCGCACAGTGACTGTCCTGTGTGTGATGTGTCCTCCTGCAGTCAGTATAAGAGGAAGTGTGGCAAGTCACTGTGAGAGTCGGGGAGGTTAGTAGTAGACTCAGCGTGGAGGTGTTACACCACGGTTCAACAGGGGACTTAATCTGTTGGTTAACGGCTAACCTTATCAGGCAAATCCGAGTACAGAAATTAATTGTTCCCGAGTGGCATGCGGTCCACCCTACGGGTTAGTGCTGATTCTGAGGGAAGATTACTCTGTGCCGGTGAGTCCGTTAGCTTGTCCTTGTACCTAGTCTGTAGCCGCTCTTGCTGACTCAAGCCTTGCAGCTGATACTTTGTATACCTCTTTCTACCGCTGTGCAACTATCCTGTCGCTTTATAACACTGTGTTAGCTGTCCGTAGAAGGGTTATCATTTTCCAATAATCGGGGATACTGAAGTAGTATGATGCAGCTCAAAAACTCTTTGCCTCTGTTACGTGGGATGAAGCTATAGCTGTCCATAGGAGAGTGCTATATGGCCAGTTCAGTACAGGGACCTGGGAGAGAGTTCCTATGCAGCGCTCTATTGCTTGACCATGCCTACTGGTTTAAACTGGTGTAGGCACAATCATGACAGGCTGTGCGACATGCGGCTTTTACTAACCTAGTCCTGCTGTCTGTGTAGCTCTTTTTAGACTTTTACTGAGTGGCTCTGACACACAGCTGCTCTCAGTGGCACCTCCATTTTCTGACTGGAATTTTCCACTGCCAGAAATGCCCTCCACTCTCACAGCTACCTCAGACTGTGTCCTGACCAACTGTCATCCCTCCAACTGTCCCTGGTCATGTGACCTGCCCCTGACCTCCAGAGCTGCTGCCAAGGCTGCTGGGAAATATCTGCTTGTATAATCAAATGTACATACTCTGTAGCGTGCCACACGTAATACCTCATATAGCAGGGTATTACATATCTCCACACTAGAATTTTGCGTGTCCTCACGCAACAGGCAATATTCAAAGTTCAATATAGAATAGTCTACATTCAAATTTTTGTGTTACAGTTAAACATTTGAATAAATGGTAAGTACATACATTACATAACAAATGACTCTATACCACAGGCTAATATCTATTCTGAATACGTAGAGCACCTTTGTTCTTCTTCCCTGACCTCCTCACAGCCTGCTGGAACATCAAATTTACCTCCTCAGAGGTTATCGTGGCGTACTCGCCTGAGTAATACCAATCTGGAAGATACCTCTCACTCTTTTTAGCTACACTAGGTGATTCTGCTGGAACATTAGATTCAGAATTTTGAACTACAGAATCTGGGCAATTGGGTCTAAGGGGTGCCAATCCCTCTGCCATGGACATGCAAGTCACTCCCTCTGTAAGTTTTTCCTGGTCAGTAGCAGTCGAATCTACTTGATTGGGGTAGGCCATGCTGGAATCGGTACCTTTCACTCTTGGTTTGATCTCATGTACTGGCTGTGTAGGAAGTTGCGGCCTGACTGCATCTGGTAGCCTCTGCTGCATTTTCTCACTCTGTTCTTCCACAACTTCTTCATCTGTTCGTCCCAGTGATTGACTTTTCTCTGGGATGACAGGTTCTTGTTGTCTTTTCTCAGTACTTTGAGCTTCCCCTTGTTCTTCTCCACTTCTGTTGTGTTGGTAATCCTGCTGACAGTTGTGTGGAGGATCTCTACAATGCGGACAGCACCAGTACTGTTTGCGACCTGTGGCATGTTTGTTGCCTTGCACCTGGACACCACCAGGACCAGTTACATTAATGGCTTTGATGCCCTTCTTTCCATTTGCCAATTCAAACTCAACCATTTCTCCACTTCCCAGACTTCGGAAACACTCTTCCAGTCTGGCCTTCTGAATGGCAGTATAATGCACGTATACTCTTTTTTTCGTATCAGTTCGCTTTATAAATCCATAGCCACGTGGTACACTAAACCACACAACTTGGCCTGGAATTCTTCTTGCGCTGGCTTGTTGAATAGCCTCATCAGATGGTGTGCCAGACGCGCTAACCTGGTTCTGTACTACTGTGTTTTGACCTGCATCTCTGGATTGTCCTTCACAGGGTGGTCCTACTCTCTTCACTCTTCCTGGGGGTTGTTGACAATTTCTTTTGATATGCCCACTTTGTCTGCATCGCCAACAAATAGGCCTCCCCTGACCGTCAAATTGGTTAGTCACCCCTTTTCCAGTCTTTCGGGGAACATCCCATTGGGGTTGATTTCGCACTCCATGGTCTGGACGCCACTTCTTCTGTCCGGTTACAGCCCATTTCTGTCTCAGGTCTCTTAACTCTCTTCTTACGTCAGTGAGAGTTTGGGTAAGTTCTGCAATCTTGTCATTAAGGATACTAATCCTGTTGTCATCTGCGGTGGGGTTGCCTTCTTGCACTTCCATGTTCGATCCTGTTCGTGACGCCAAGTTGTCACAGGCCACCGGGTGGTGAAGTGGCGGTGTTTCGTACCTTAATTTCCCATGATGATGTCGGTCCCAGTCTTCTTGGACTTTGCTTTCTTGTCACCTCTGGATACCCAGCAGAAGGATGAGGCCCCCAAACAGACCCCAGACAAACAAGTCACCACACTTTTGGACAGTGACTGGTATTTTATTATCACCAATAAGGTGTCACTGCTATTGTGTTAAACGGTTTAGTAGGGTAGAATTGAAATTAAGCAATGTCACTATATATAGGAACAGATCAATATGCAGATCAGCAGTTCGAGATCATATGGTATCACAGGTAATATAGTCAAGCATTAAACATTTTAGTTACATATAACAAATTCACGGCTTTTAGGAGAACTCACAATTGCAAGTATTTCTTCAATATACTCGTAAATGAATTTCTCACAATTTATTTATCGTATACTATTACGTCACTATTAACCATAACCTTAAATGTCTACCAATTGACTGGCAGCAAGTAACCAGGAACGGTGTCCAAATTAGTGTCCCAAGTGTCCACACGGTGGCTGTAGAATTACTATTAACCGTAGTGTTCCTTACAGTATCTCAAGTGTCCACTAGAGGGTGTAGGAGTACAATCCGGCAGTGACTAGTAACTAAGTTTTGTATATTATCTCAGATATCTTATAGGAAGGCTTTCAGTATAAATCCTGAGGTAAATACGGACTAAAATAACTGGATGCAATTCTGTCAGATAGCCACTCACTATCTAGGGTAAGGGGGAATCAATACTGTTCGCACAGGCTGGTTCTGTTGGTACTAGTGCTAACTAATATCACCTTCTTTAAGGTAACTCCTAATAGGCAGTAACCTTTTTTTCTCATTCCTTGAACACAACACTGTCGCTGTCCCCGGGTGACCTTGCGTAGATTAAAAGCATCAAATTCTCCCCCTGGGCTCTGCCTGTCGGACACGGCTGTGCTGCTGCAGTACTGGTTGGCTGACAGGTGTCATATATCTCAGGCTCTTCCCCTCTCTGTCTGTAGTAACAAATGGGAATATTGCTGCATGAGAGAAGCACCTGGCTGAGTTGGCAAGGGTTGGCTGGCTGTCAAGTTGAGCTGCTGCTGAAATGGCCTCACTGACTGACAACACCTCTAACTGTCTGTCTGACCCTGGCAGCCTCAGGTGATGGGTGACAGGGGTCTTAGTCTGTGCTGACAGACGCAAACAGGGCTGACTGGAAAATGACACACAAAGGGGTTCTGACTGTCACTGGGGTATGGCTGGCTGTGCTGAGGCACTGTTACAGACACAATGTGAAGGGGCAAGGTTACTCACTGTTCCCCGCAGCTGCACTCCATCCTCTCACTGTCAGGCAGCCTGTCAGTGCTTCCCAGCTGTGATGACAGAGACTCCATGCTGCTTCACTTGCAGCTCGCACGCTGATATGATTCCTGTCAGCACTTCTCTCTCAGCAGCTGTGACGCTTCCTTCCCTAACGTCTCACTCAGTTGTCGGGCGCAGACGACTCCACTTGCGACCGCTCTCCTTTCGCCGCTGGTCACCCCTTTTTGTGCTCTCTGGACGACAACTCTCCACACTGCAGCCTCACACACTCTCCTCAGAGCAGTAACCCCCTCTCCTCAGCTTCCCGCTCTGTAAAGGTCATGGGGTCAGCCAATCGCAGGGTACTTTTCTCCCAGCTCTCTGACTGTGACAGTTAGGCTCCTCTGGTTCTAGACTTGACTCCCCTGGGTCCTAGTGCCCCCCATGTCAGCTCCTGCTGACATCACTAAAAGTTAGGGGATAGTTAACCTATGCAGTGCTGCGTTGCTAGGCATGGGCCTGTACTGTAGTGGGAACAATACAGGATAGTGCCACAGAAGCGCACAGTGACTGTCCTGTGTGTGATGTGTCCTCCTGCAGTCAGTATAAGAGGAAGTGCACAGTGACTGTCCTGTGTGTGATGTGTCCTCCTGCAGTCAGTATTAGAGGAAGTGCACAGTGACTGTCCTGTGTGTGATGTGTCCTCCTGCAGTCAGTATAAGAGGAAGTGTACAGTCACTGTCCTGTGTGTGATGTGTCCTCCTGCAGTCAGTATAAGAGGAAGTGCACAGTGACTATCCTGTGTGTGATGTGTCCTCCTGCAGTCAGTATAAGAAGAAGTGCACAGTGACTGTCCTGTGTGTGATGTGTCCTCCTGCAGTCAGTATAAGAGGAAGTGCACAGTGACTGTCCTGTGTGTGATGTGTCCTCCTGCAGTCAGTATAAGAGGAAGTGCACAGTGACTGTCCTGTGTGTGATGTGTCCTCCTGCAGTCAGTATAAGAGGAAGTGCACAGTGACTGTCCTGTGTGTGATGTGTCCTCCTGCAGTCAGTATAAGAGGAAGTGTACAGTCACTGTCCTGTGTGTGATGTTTTCTCCTGCAGTCAGTATAAGAGGAAGTGCACAGTGACTGTCCTGTGTGTGATGTGTCCTCCTGCAGTCAGTATAAGAAGAATTGCACAGTGACTGTCCTGTGTGTGATGTGTCCTCCTGCAGTCAGTATAAGAGGAAGTGCACAGTGACTGTCCTGTGTGTGATGTGTCCTCCTGCAGTCAGTATAAGAAGTGCACAGTGACTGTCCTGTGTGTGATGTGTCCTCCTGCAGTCAGTATAAGAGGAAGTGCCCAGTGACTGTCCTGTGTGTGATGTGTCCTCCTGCAGTCAGTATAAGAGGAAGTGCTCAGTGACTGTCCTGTGTGTGATGTGTCCTCCTGCAGTCAGTATAAGAGGAAGTGCACAGTGACTGTCCTGTGTGTGATGTTTCCTCCTGCAGTCAGTATAAGAGGAAGCGCACAGTGACAGTCCTGTGAGTGATGTGTCCTCTGCAATCAGTATAAGAGGAAGTACACAGTGACTGTCCTGTGTGTGTAATGTGTCCTCCTCTAGTCAGTATAAGAGGAAGTGCACAGTGACTGTCCTGTGTGGGATGTGTCCTCCTGCAGTCAGTATAAGAGGAAGTGCACAGTGACAGTTCTGTGTGTGATGTGTCCTCCTGCAGTCAGTATAAGAGGAAGTGCACAGTGACTGTCCTGTGTGTGATGTGTCCTCCTGCAGTCAGTATAAGAGGAAGTGCACAGTGACTGTACTGTGTGTGATGTGTCCTCCTGCAGTCAGTATAAGAGGAAGTGCACAGTGACTGTACTGTGTGTGATGTGTCCTCCTGCAGTCAGTATAAGAGGAAGTGCACAGTGACTGTCCTGTGTGTGTGATGTGTCCTCCTGCAGTCAGTATAAGAGGAAGTGCACAGTGACTGTCCTGTGTGTGATGTGTCCTCCTGCAGTCAGTATAAGAGGAAGCGCACAGTGACTGTCCTGTGTGTGATGTGTCCTCCTGCAGTCAGTATAAGAAGAAGCGCACAGTGATTGTCCTGTGTGTGATGTGTCCTCCTGTAATCAGTATAAGAGGAAGTGCACAGTGACTGTCCTGTGTGTGATATGTCCTCCTGCAGTCAGTATAACAGGAAGTGCACAGTGACTGTCCTGTGTGTAATGTGTCCTCCTGCAGTCAGTATAAGAGGAAGTGCACAGTGACTGTCCTGTGTGTGATGTGTCCTCCTGCAGTCAGTATAACAGGAAGTGCACAGTGACTGTCCTGTGTGTGATGTGTCCTCCTGCAGTCAGTATAAGAGGAAGTGCACAGTGACTGTCCTGTGTGTGATGTGTCCTCCTGCAGTCAGTATAAGAGGAAGCGCACAGTGACTGTCCTGTGTGTGACGTGTCCTCCTGCAGTCAGTATAAGAGGAAGCGCACAGTGACTGTCCTGTGTGTGATGTGTCCTCCTGCAGTCAGTATAAGAGGAAGTGCACAGTGACTGTCCTGTGTGTGATGTGTCCTCCTGCAGTCAGTATAAGAGGAAGTGCACAGTGACTGTCCTGTGTGTGATGTGTCCTCCTCCAGGCAGTATAAGAGGAAGTGCACAGTGACTGTCCTGTGTGTGATGTGTCCTCCTGCAGTCAGTATAAGAGGAAGTGCACAGTGATTGTCCTGTGTGTGATGTGTCCTCCTGCAGTCAGTATAAGAGGAAGTGCACAGTGACTGTTCTGTGTGTGATGTTTTCTTGTTTAGTAAGAACTGTGAAGTGACAATGGAGAAGATGTACTGGGAGGCTGCAGGTACTGACTAAATACTGACCAGTTTGTCAGTATCCCAGTAGTCTCCCCAACTATCATAAACACTGAGAGCCTGACTCAGAGCTTCATGTAAAGTTGGTGCATTTGTAGCCTCTTTCCAAGTTTAGAAAAAAAAAATGCATACCTCTTCCTGTATTTAGATCTGGCCACATTTATATAACTGTACTAGCATCATCCATTCACTGGTTAGAGCAGCCGTCGCCATCGTCAGCACACATTTACCAATGCCCCTTTCCTTTGTCCAAGAGAATCCATATGATGTGTGTCAGATGTCTGGATACAACGCCTCTGAGTAGCCCACAATTGCATCAACACACACAGAGCACTTATTCTACGTGTGCCTGCCCACTTGCCGCCCAATTATGCTCAGTCATTCAAGTGGAGATACCGATATGTACTTTCACATATTTGTTTGTGCTGCAGGATGCTGTAGCATGTATGCAGTGAAAAAGGGGCCCACCGTCTGGAGTGTGTGTGGCGTTCGCACACACAATACCATAGGATTGCATGGTGCTAACGGTGCCTCAGCGTGGTGTATTGTGTCAGCATTGGCATTCTGCAGTGCGCTGCAAGCAACAATGTAAGGGGACACATCTGTATACTGTAATTATGAAGCACCTGTAATTGTGCTATGATATATATGCAGGGTGTAAAGCTTCAGCTCTAATTTTAAAACCTCATACACACTAGACAAGAAAGTGAAAGATCTCGCTCAGAAGAGCCGATCTGAGCGAGATCTTTCACAATCTTGTCCAGTGTGTACACTCCATATCATTAAACATGCACTCTCCCGCGCATAGTTAATGACCCCCTCCCTCGTCTGAACATGTACAGATGAGGGATGTCCTCGTTAATGACACCGCCCCCCCGCCGTCACTCCCTTCCCCGCCGGTATTAGCAAGTGTGTATGCACTTGCCGATGACGGCTTCCCGCCTGGTCCCCGCCGCCGATCGCCTAGTGTGTACTGGGCTTACGACTGTGAGATCTGTACATGGACAGAAATGTGCTGTACTGTACACAAGATCAGACCCTGATTGTCCTCACCATTGTCACCACCACCATCGATTATATGGATCACTTTTTTTGAAAACAATTACTGACAAGCTACATGTAGAATGATAGAACTCACCATGTTGTGTCACAGTACGCTGGAGATCCTCTGCTGGTCCCATAAGACTAATCAGTCGGAGGACCTGCTTGGTCACATCCAGCACCGATTCCTCTCCATACACATCAACGAGAAGGTTTTTTGTGGTAACATAATCAGCAGTTTCCAGGCGCCCACGTGGGATGGGGCCTCGCCCTCCATAGGAGAAATCAGACAACTTGTCCTTAAACCGTTTGAAGTCATCACGTGTCAGATCTGCCAGAGCCTCATACAGAATGTCTCCAGGTGTCCTGTTCCTCTCACCCCGAGCCCCTGGGGAGAACAGAGATAATCTTCACCATCTGATTATGAATTTAATCAATTGACATCAACATGACCTCTCCCCACTACTCATGTTGAGTACACTGCTTGTCTTCTTCTGTATCATACCTGCCAACTCTCCAAGAATATCTGGGAGATTCTCTTGTCTAGAGGGGCTTCATCTTGACGTGGAGATCAGCTTGAGGCAATCATGAAAGCTACAGAATTTACAGCTGATTGTACATTTATAAAGAATTATAGATGTAACCACACTCATTGCACCTGCGGCTATTTGCACCTGGTGCCTAGCTCATGTATTTCCTTTGGTCATGCATGTACATACAAATATGTGCCGCCATTTGTTTGGGCACACATGGCGCAACTGCTTTGCTGCGATGAGAGGCGTGGCTAGATCTGTATATTTCTGATTTTAAAGTGATGTAAATTATGGGTCTCATATAAAGTTGGATGTAAATACATCTTGCGTAGTTGAATGGTGCACATTGCATACAGGCGAATACATTTCTCCATGTTACACCTGTCTTCATATTTTGAAACAGTGACAAGGTAGTGATGCAATGCATTAGGGCTTCCTGTATTCATCAACACCTCCTGCTTCTCTGTGACCAAAAGCTTCTGATGACCTATAGTGACCACTTGTCACAATTTGCACAGACCTTTAATACATATCCTGCTCCTGGAGGCAATTATAAGTCTGTCAATTCTGGATGTAATCACCTGCTTGCTGGTTATATTACTACATCATTATGTTATGTCATTGTTCGGTATTCCATTTGCAACTTACAGTGTTTATCATTAGCTATCCTATTTAATCAAGGACCATCAATTCTTGCCATACTATTCTACATGCAATGCTTATTCGCACAGTGAAACCAATTTGATGCGCTCAACATGGCTGCCTCTCCTGGTACTCTGTGTACAATGAAAAATGAATGTTCATAATGTATGCACATGGATTGCGACAAGTATCTTATCTTTCCCATTGTGTGTCATCAGTTCCAGTACTCTGTACAGTATATCATACATAGTGCACCTAAAATGGCTGCCTCACTTGGACCCGGCATGGGTAGGATGAATAATCCTGCAATTGATGACACAAAATGGCAGCCATATCCAATGTTCTATCTCCATGATATCTATATTTCATAAAAAGCTTTTTCTGTTTGTTTTTTTTGTTCCTGTACTGTATTATCTTTCGTTACTGTATTTTGTTTCATGTTATCTGTTAAGCACCTTGAGTACTATTGGAGAAAGAGCACTATATAAATAAAAAATGTTTTTTTTATTATTATTATTATTATTCCCTGGCACTGTATGGCCTACCTGTGTATACCCCATTCCCGGTGGCAGTCATCTGTCTGCCACTCCTGGCGTCAATCATTGGCCTTATGGCACTGGACTCTGCACTATTACACCCTAAACTCAAAGGAGCAGTGGGTCTGTTACTTATATATACAATTGTCACAGTGCTGCTCACCTATACAGACAGTGGATACTAATTATGGAACCAATGCCGAACCCATTACTGGGGGCATATCCTGAGACTAAAGCTCTCTTTCCTCAAGTGAACTTTCTTCTCTACCCCACCCTCTTTTTCCACATTTCATAAGGTTCCCACTCAGCTGTTTCTCAAACTCGGACCTCGGGACCCCAAACAGTTCACATTTTCCAGGTCACCTAGCAGGTACACAGGTATATCACTTTTTAAAAAGATCCACTGGTGGACCCAATTATATCACTAGTGATTCTTTAAGGAGACCTTAAAAACATGTTCTGTGTGGGGTCCTGAGAACCGAGTTTGAGAACCTTTGACCTGGAACAATATTGGACATTTATGCTTGGTCACTTTTAGAGGAGCATTGTTACACAAGTTTAATTCTAGCTATTTTATTATTTTAACAGTTAGAAACATAGAATTTGATAAGAACCATTTGGTCCATTTAGTCTGATCTTTTAGGGCTAGGTCAGAGGTTCTCAAACGCGGTCCTCTAGGCACCCCAATGGTCCAGGATTTCGGTATATTCATGGACTCAACACAGATGGATATATCAAAATACCTGAAGTGCTAGTGCTAATTAAATCACCTGTGGCCAAGCACGGATCAACCTGATATCTGGGCTGTTGGGATGCCTTGAGGGCAGAATTTAAGAAGCTCTGTGCTAGGTTATTAGGGTTAGGGGTTAGTGTAGGAGTAGGGTTAGGGGTTTGGTTATGGTATTATTGTTAGGGGATTAGGGTCAGGATTAGGGTCAGGATTAAGGGTGAGGATTGGGGTGGTATTATTATTATTATTATTATTATTAGAGATGATGGTATTAGTGTTAGGAGTTAGGATTAAGGGTGAGGGTAAAGGTATTAGTGTTAGTGGTTAGGAATAAGGGTGAGGGTTAGGGTATTAGTGTCAGGGTATTCATGTTAGGGTATTAATGTCAGGGGTTAAGATTAAGAATTAGGGTATTAGTTGAGGGTTAAGGTATATGGAGATATGCTCACGGCCAGGCCAGAGATGTCCAGCAGTGGAGAGTGTCCAGGGTGGATTGCGGGAACCATAGGGCAAAGACTTAAAATAATCATAGATGTAGCAAGCAAGTGTTAGCTCCTTGCAATGTCCAAGCAGAGTGCCCAGCAATTAGTGTCCAGGACATGGTGGAAGCAGGTTTTTGATTTGGAGAGAGATCAAAGCACAGTTTCTTCTATGTATTTTGACAGCAACAGAGATTTCTAGTTGATTGTTATCCCACTGATTTCCTCCTATTTAACTCCTGTGTAACTCTAATAATACTTTACATATAAAAACAGTTATAAAATAAAAAAAACACTTGAATAAGGAAAAACACTGCCACCATTAACAGCTGCAGTCTATTCACTAATTCATAAATAATGGTGCAGACATCTGTACTGAATGATTGGACCCTCTCCCAATACCCCATTGCCGGGCTAGTAATAAATTATTTTACAACAAACATTGCATGAATATCACCCCATTGATCTAGGAATTGCTACAAAGATTGTAGTTTGCAGATTGTAATTAATGTCAATCTACCAAAAATAATATCCAAGACAGAAGGTCTGCTCCAATAACGTGCCTGGTGCAATACTGTCTTACCTGTTAGCGGAGAAGTATCTACTTTTTTGTACTGTCGGAACACTAACTGCAAACATACTGATTATTACAGACTGAGGGCCTAATTCATGTGTGCCCACAATGATAACACAACTGAGCGTTTATAGGTAGACTGCACATGCACTGCGATTGCACTGCACGTGTCAAGGTGCCTTTGAGATGTCGTTCGCAGTGATTGCAGTGAACATATATATATTATATGTTTCTGGGCAGCAGCTTCTCATGCATCGATTCATTATGTAGCCTTAAAATATGCAATTTATCACAGAAAAACTATGCAGACCTCACGCCTGCTTTTGGATTACCGTTGGTATGCGTGCTACTGATACCCTTGGTATCTAATTTTTTTTGTTTAAATGGCATGTGAAAAAAATGATACTTGCCCCTATGGTGATCTCTGGTGGTCTCAGCGGCTACCGATGGTCTCCCCTCCATCTTCCCACTGGGCTCGTGGACTGCTGGGAGGTTTAAGGGCTGCTGGGAGATGTACTGTAGTTCTCCCAGATGCTGCCTCTGGGTAGGGGGGATTGGGGGGGTGGGACACTCATTTAGGGAGGTCGGACACACCTTTGAACACATACTCACCGATGCTGCAAAAGTCCAGATCCTGAAGCTGGAGAAGACACTGCTTCGGAAGGTGAGTAATTACAGACTAATTAAGCTCATTGGAAATTGGAATTGTTTAAATAGTCCTCTGCAGGGTTCCAGAGAAAGTCCCGATGATTTTTTCAAAAAATAACAATTTTAGGAAAAATCAGACATGATCTGAAGATGCGTAAAAAAAGACGTGGTGATTTCTCATTTTCTGTCCTCTAATTGAATAGGTATGGGAAATCACCATTTAAAAAAAAAATCCCTTCCTCAATTGATTCCCCATGTGACTTCCTTCTTTAGCAGTTTCAATAGTACATATTGGCTTGTTGCTATGTTATATGTTTATCTTTGAGACTTTTGCAACAATGCTGCTTTTCTATTTGATGTTTACCTATAATACATATTTTATTGTATCCTTTGAGCCACTTGATTCATTCCACCTCTAAGTGCTGTTTACTGTATTTTATTTTGTTCTACAGTTATTTATAAACCACACAGAGGATAATTGTAAACAGCTGCTAAAGGTTTGACAAAACAACTATTTGTGTATAGTTTATTAATAACATTGGGGTTGTTTTTCTTAATCTTTTTGGATGCACCTGTCTACCCATAGAAAAGCAGAATGGTGGAGCTGAGGCATACATTAAGCACATGTTAAATCAGCGTATCAGAGATTTAGGGCGATGTACCATCCAAATTGTTTTGTATTGAAAAACAATGGGAAACCAACGATGAACGACCGCCGGGACACACATCATTCATCGTTGGTGTCTGCACACTAAATGATATGAACGATATATCATTTATTTTTGAGCGATATCGTTCATATCGCCTGTCACTGTCGCCCAGTGTGTAGGGCGCATTACCCTGTGGTGAGAAGTACTAATACTCTGAGAGGAGAGTAGAAATCCTGGCTTGCATTGTGTCATCTAGGTGTTAATGATATTTCTACTATATCTATTTGAGTAGACACCGGGGCTCTATAAGTATTTTATTTATTGTAGGATTCATACAAGTATGTGTTGTAACTAAATTAGACACTGAGTTACCACTTTAGATAACATCTGTAATTGTTTCAATTATTTTCTGTTAAAGCAGCAAGTAAGGGGATAATTCCTGGGCTGCGCAGAGACTGCACAAACTGATTTTTGTGCAGCTCTGCTACAAAATTCCCTGTAGACGGAAACTATCTGATCGCAGGGCTGCAAAAAACGCAGCCCAGCAATCAGATCTGAATTACCCCCCAGATTTTCTTTCTAAGGTCAGACTTTCCTACACTCCCAAGATTCTGCGGGCGACACTTGGGTAGTCCCCCGCAGCCCTGGAAGAGCGGCCACCCCTCCCGCATTCCACCCATTTCCTAGTGAAGTGGGCAGAATGGGGAGATAAATACAGAGAAACCGTGGACATGGCGGAGGGGGTGGGGCCTAATGACGTGATTATATGCTAATCGCATCATCTTAGATCTGCCCCTATGCATATATGGGTCAATAGAATAATTCCCCCCCCACAAGTGGGTGTGGCTTAATGACACAATTAGTTCAGCCCCACCCCCATCACCACCCACCTGCTTCTCCTCTCCAGGCATCTCCCGTAGAGGAGATTACAAATGTAGAAAATATGGCTAAGGTGAAAGCATAAGATCCACAATACAGTGTATATTGCATAGGGCAGATTACTTAAATGAACAAAAATATACATTTTGCATAATAACCTCAGATTCATGTGGCTCTGAATACTACGCAAATAGTAGCGTGTGATGGGCTGAGGTGAAGAGCTGCAGCAGCTGCAGCTTGGAAAGGGTGTGGGGTACCTGGTGCTCTGGAATTGAATAGGGCAAATCCAAATTCACGCTAAAAAAGTCTAAAAGTACAGGTTTTTTTTACTTGTTGGAAAATCCACCACTAATTGAATACCCCCCTATATTGGTATAGAATACACATATATTGTATATGTTACCAATATATTCTATATCTATGTGAATTATATACATTTAATTGTTAGATTATTTTACAAGCGTGTATTGATTTTACGGCCCAGCCAGTGTTTTATGTATTCAATACAACCGAAGTTTCCACATTTTCCACATCTTTTTGTAGTTTAATAATACAAATGATTACAAAAGCTGACACTCACATTTGGAGATAGTGGCCATCACGCAGCACAGAAATGAGATGTTACATGTCCTAGTAGGAAATAAAATGCAGATTATTACACATAAATATGGGATACTTTCCATAGGCTTTATAATTACTGAGATACTGCAGAGGTCACTTTATACACACCAGCCAATCAGCAGTTAGAATGAATTACCAGTAACCTTTCTATAATGCTTAAATTACAGGATCGCTATTTAGAACAGGGGTAGTCAACCTGCGGCACTCCAGGTGTTGTGGTACTACACATCCCAGCATGCCATGCCACAGTTTTAGCATGCCTTACCAGAAATAAATGTGGCAGGGCATGCTGGGATGTGTAGTCCCACAGCAGCTGGAGAGCTACAGTACAGCTTGCCTAAACCTGATGTTGAAGATAGTTCAGAAATCATTTACGTCTGCTGCGTCTTACCTGAGGAGTTACAGACATGAGACACAATCGGCTTTGTACTGACTCCGTTGATTGCAGATACATGAGATATAGGTCAGGCATAAACTCAATAAGAAAAATATACAGAAAAGAAAGAATAAAAGCTAAAACGACACAACCCTGTAGTTAAAGATGAATACAGTAGAAAGCCAATACGAGTCCTGAGCAGCCTCAGAGGATGAATTTCACAGGTATTTCCTTGTTTACAGCACTAAGGTCTGTTGATATAGCAGCGTCTGCATAACAAGGCTCTCAGTGCAGGGTCACACAATGGATTCCTCCTCACCCATACTCTCCTTTATACTGCCATTTGTGTACTGTGACATGGAGACTGCATAATGCATATGTCATTACAATTTAAGCTGAACAGTATTTGTTATACTATGTTGTAAGAGAACAGTCTTTGGCCCTCATTCCGAGTCGTTCGCTCGGTAATTTTCATCGCATCGCAGTGAAATTCCGCTTAGTACGCATGCGCAATATTCGCACTGCGACTGCGCCAAGTAATTTTACAATGAAGATAGTATTTTTACTCACGGCTTTTTCTTCGCACCAGCGATCGTAGTGTGATTGACAGGAAATGGGTGTTACTGGGCGGAAACACGGCGTTTTAGGGGCGTGTGGATAAAAACGCTACCGTTTCCGGAAAAAACGCAGGAGTGGCCGGAGAAACGGTGGGAGTGTCTGGGCGAACGCTGGGTGTGCTTATGACGTCAAACCAGGAACGACAAGCACTGAACTGATCGCAGATGCAGAGTAAGTCTGAAGCTACTCTGAAACTGCTAAGTAGTTTGTAATCGCAATATTGCGCATACATCGTTCGCAATTTTAAGAAGCTAAGATTCACTCCCAGTAGGCGGCGGCTTAGCATGAGCAACTCCGCTAAATTCGCCTTGCGAGCGAACGACTCGGAATGAGGGCCTTTATACAGACACAGGGGGGTGAGTCAGACCTGATCGTAGATTTGCAAAATTTAGCACATCTACGATCATTCACACAGACATGCGGGTGGACGCCCAGCACAGGGCTAGTCCGCCCAGTATGTCAGGACCTGCCCCATCGCACAATACAAAAGCATCGCACAGCGGTAATGCTTTTGTACTGGTAGAGCAGCTCCCCACCAGTGCTGCTCGGGTCGCAGCGGCTGCATGTGACGTCACGAAGCTGACGCGGCCCGCCCCTCCTAACGGTCCGAGCACGCCTGCGTTGCCCAGACTGCACCCCCTAAATGGCGGGCAAACGCCGCCAGCCCGCCCCCTCCTGCCCAAGAACCGCCTCTGCCTGTCAATCAAGCAGAGGTGATCGCAGGGTTAAGATAGCCGTCGGCTGTTTGACATGCGCTGGTGCACTGCAGCGCCAGCGCATGCGCAGTTCAGACCTGATCGCTGCTGTGCGAACACGCACAGCAGCGATCAGGTCTGAATTAGCCCCACAGTGAAAGGAACTGTAGTCAAGAGGTCAACAATAACAGGGTTGACTTTCATAATGTCGACAGTTACGGTGTCAACATTTTTAAAATGACAACAGGCAAAGTGATGACATTGTCAGAATACGGGTTAGGAGGGTTAAAGTTAAGCTGCGGGGTTAGCATTAAACCATACCTCCCAACTATCCAGATTTTGGCAGGACAGTCCCGTTTTCATGGTCTGTCCCACCTGCGGGTTGCAGTGTCCTACGGTGGGGGAAGGGGGGTGGGGGGGGGTCAGTTAGGAGATCTCCCCTGTTACTCGCTGCTCTGAGCAGAACAGCAGTGAATAGATGCTGTGCGCATGCTCACAGCGTCTATTCCCCAACAGAGAAGGACAGGGGGCATTGCCGCGACCCTAGTGGCCGACACAAACACCTGGCCCATCTAGGAGTGGCACTGCAGTGTCACGCAGGATGGCCCTTCAAAAAAGACTCCCCAAACAGCACATGACGCAAAGAAAAAAAGAGGCGCAATGAGGTAGCTGTGTGAGTAAGCTAAGCGACCCTAGTGGCCGACACAAACACCGGGCCCATCTAGGAGTGGCACTGCAGTGTCACGCAGGATGGCCCTTCAAAAAAGACTCCCCAAACAGCACATGACGCAAAGAAAAAAAGAGGCGCAATGAGGTAGCTGTGTGAGTAAGCTAAGCGACCCTAGTGGCCGACACAAACACCGGGCCCATCTAGGAGTGGCACTGCAGTGTCACGCAGGATGGCCCTTCCAAAAAATACTCCCCAAACAGCACATGACGCAAAGAAAAATTAAAGAAAAAAGAGGTGCAAGATGGAATTGTCCTTGGGCCCTCCCACCCACCCTTATGTTGTATAAACAGGACATGCACACTTTAACCAACCCATCATTTCAGTGACAGGGTCTGCCACACGACTGTGACTGATATGACGGGTTGGTTTGGACCCCCACCAAAAAAGAAGCAATTAATCTCTCTCTAATCCTCCACCGTTCTTTCAATGTTGAGAGAATCATATGCAGTGACAGTAGACGACATGTCCGTAATCGTTGTCAGGTCCTTCAGTCCGGACCAGATGTCAGCATCAGCAGTCGCTCCAGACTGCCCTGCATCACCGCCAGCGGGTGGGCTCGGAATTCTGAGCCTTTTCCTCGCACCCCCAGTTGCGGGAGAATGTGAAGGAGGAGATGTTGACAGGTCGCGTTCCGCTTGACTTGACAATTTTCTCACCAGCAGGTCTTTCAACCCCAGCAGACTTGTGTGTGTCGGAAAGAGAGATCCAAGGTAGGTTTTAAATCTAGGATCGAGCACGGTGGCCAAAATGTAGTGCTCTGATTTCAACAGATTGACCACCCGTGAATCCTTGTTAAGCGAATTAAGGGCTCCATCCACAAGTCCCACATGCCTAGCGGAATCGCTCTGTCTTAGATCCTCCTTCAATGTCTCCAGCTTCTTCTGCAAAAGCCTGATGAGGGGAATGACCTGACTCAGGCTGGCAGTGTCTGAACTGACTTCACGTGTGGCAAGTTCAAAAGGTTGCAGAACCTTGCACAACGTTAAAATCATTCTCCACTGCGCTTGAGACAGGTGCATTCCACCTCCTATATCGTGCTCAGTTGTATAGGCTTGAATGGCCTTTTGCTGCTCCTCCAACCTCTGAAGCATATAGAGGGTTGAATTCCACCTCGTTACCACCTCCTGCTTCAGATGATGGCAGGGCAGGTTCAGGCGTTTTTGGTGGTGCTCCAGTCTTCTGTACATGGTGCCTGTACGCCGAAAGTGTCCCGCAATTCTTCTGGCCACCGACAGCATCTCTTGCACGCCCCTGTCGTTTTTTAAATAATTCTGCACCACCAAATTCAAGGTATGTGCAAAACATGGGACGTGCTGGAATTTGCCCAGATTTAATGCACACACAATATTGCTGGCGTTGTCCGATGCCACAAATCCACAGGAGAGTCCAATTGGGGTAAGCCATTCCGCGATGATCTTCCTCAGTTGCCGTAAGAGGTTTTCAGCTGTGTGCGTATTCTGGAATGCGGTGATACAAAGCGTAGCCTGCCTAGGAAAGAGTTGGTGTTTGTGAGATGCTGCTACTGGTGCCGCCGCTGCTGTTCTTGCGGCGGGAGTCCATACATCTACCCAGTGGGCTGTCACAGTCATATAGTCCTGAGTCTGCCCTGCTCCACTTGTCCACATGTCCGTGGTTAAGTGGACATTGGGTACAGCTGCATTTTTTAGGACACTGGCGACTCTTTTTCTGAGGTCTGTGTACATTTTTGGTATCGCCTGCCTAGAGAAATGGAACCTAGATGGTATTTGGTACCGGGGACACAGTACCTCCAACAAGTCTCTAGTTGGCTCTGCAGTAATGATGGATACCGGAACCACGTTTCTCACCACCCAGGATGCCAAGGCCTCAGTTATCCGCTTTGCAGCAGGATGACTGCTGTGATATTTTATCTTCCTCGCAAAGGACTGTTGGACAATCAATTGCTTGGTGGAAGTAGTAAAAGTGGTCTTACGACTTCCCCTCTGGGATGACCATCGACTCCCAGCAGTAACAACAGCAGCGCCAGCAGCAGTAGGCGTTACACGCAAGGATGCATCGGAGGAATCCCAGGCAGGAGAGGACTCATCAGAATTGCCAGTGACATGGCCTGCAGGACTATTGGCATTCCTGGGGAAGGAGGAAATTGACACTGAGGGAGTTGGTGGGGTGGTTTGCGTGAGCTTGGTTACAAGAGGAAGGGATTTACTGGTCAGTGGACTGCTTCCGCTGTCGCCCAAAGTTTTTGAACTTGTCACTGACTTATTATGAATGCGCTGCAGGTGACGTATAAGGGAGGATGTTCCGAGGTGATTAACGTCCTTACCCCTACTTATTACAGTTTGACAAAGGTAACACACGGCTTGACACCTGTTGTCCGCATTTCTGTTGAAATACTTCCACACCGAAGAGCTGATTTTTTTGGTATTTTCACCAGGCATGTCAATGGCCATATTCCTCCCACGGACAACAGGTGTCTCCCCGGGTGCCTGACTTAAACAAACCACCTCACCATCAGAATCCTCCTGGTCAATTTCCTCCCCAGCGCCAGCCACACGCATATCCTCCTCATCCTGGTGTACTTCAACACTAACATCTTCAATCTGACTATCAGGAACTGGACTGCGGGTGCTCCTTCCAGCACTTGCAGGGGGCGTGCAAATGGTGGAAGGCGCATGCTCTTCACGTCCAGTGTTGGGAAGGTCAGGCATCGCAACCGACACAATTGGACTCTCCTTGTGGATTTGGGATTTCGAAGAACGCACAGTTCTTTGCTGTGCTTTTGCCAGCTTGAGTCATTTCATTTTTCTAGCGAGAGGCTGAGTGCTTCCATCCTCATGTGAAGCTGAACCACTAGCCATGAACATAGGCCAGGGCCTCAGCCGTTCCTTGCCACTCCGTGTGGTAAATGGCATATTGGCAAGTTTACGCTTCTCCTCCGACAATTTTCTTTTAGATTTTTGAGTCCTTTTTTTACTGATCTTTTGTGTTAGGATTTTACATGCTCTGTACTAAGACATTGGGCATCGGCCTTGGCAGACGACGTTGATGGCATTTCATCGTCTCGGCCATGACTAGTGGCAGCAGGTTCAGCATGAGGTGGAAGTCGATCTTGATCTTTCCCTATTTTTGGAACCTCAACATTTTTGTTCTCCATATTTTAATAGGCACAACTAAAAGGCACCTCAGGTAAACAATGGAGATGGATGGATACTAGTATACTTATGGATGACGAGCGACTGCCGACACAGAGGTAGCTACAGCCGTGGACTACCGTACTGTGTCTGCTGCTAATATAGACTGGATGATAATGAGATAAAATTAAAATATATATATATATCACTAGTACTGCAGCCGGACAGGTATATATTATGTAATGACGGACCTGCTGGACACTGTCAGCTCAGCACTGCAGACTCCTAAAGTAAGCTACTAGTATCAAGAAGAAAGAAAAAAAAAACCACGGGTAGGTGGTATACAATTATGGATGGACGAGCGACTGCCGACACAGAGGTAGCTACAGCCGTGGACTACCGTACTGCGTCTGCTGCTAGTATAGACTGGATGATAATGAGATAAAATGAAGATATATATATATCACTAGTACTGCAGCCGGACAGGTATATATTATGTAATGACGGACCTGCTGGACACTGTCAGCTCAGCACTGCAGACTCCTAAAGTAAGCTACTAGTATCAAGAAGAAAGAAAAAAAACCACGGGTAGGTGGTATACAATTATGGATGGACGAGCGACTGCCGACACAGAGGTAGCTACAGCCATGGACTACCGTACTGTGTCTGCTGCTAATATAGACTGGATGATAATGAGATAAAATTAAAATATATATATATCACTAGTACTGCAGCCGGACAGGTATATATTATGTAATGACGGACCTGCTGGACACTGTCAGCAGCATGCGTTTATAAATACACCACACGACGAGTGTTTAACTTTTTCAGGCAGACAATCACAATATACTGGTGGTCAGCAGACAATCACAATATACTGGTGGTCAGTGGTCACTGGTCAGTCACACTGGCAGTGGCACTCTGGCAGCAAAAGTGTGAAGTGTACTTAAAATATGTACTCCTGCTATAACTGCTCCCCAGTCTCCCCACACAATTAAGCTGTATGAGCAGTGAGCACTCAGCACAGTCAGATAATGATATACAGTATTACATATGGGCCCTCATTCCGAGTTGATCGGTCGCAAGGCGAATTTAGCAGAGTTACACACGCTAAGCCTACGCCTACTGGGAGTGTATCTTAGCTTCTTAAAATTGCGACAGATGTATTCGCAATATTACGATTACAAACTACTTAGCAGTTTCTGAGTAACTTCAACCTTACTCGGCATCTGCGATCAGTTCAGTGCTTGTCGTTCCTGGTTTGACGTCACAAACACACCCAGCGTTCGCCCAGGCACTCCCACCGTTTCTCCGGCCACTCCTGCGTTTTTTCCGGAAACGGTAGCGTTTTCAACCACACGCCCCTAAAACGCTGTGTTTCCGCCCAGTAACACCCATTTCCTGTCAATCACACTACGATCGCCGGAGCGATGAAAAAGCCGTGAGTAAAATTACTTTCTTCATAGTAAAATTACTTGGCGCAGTCGCAGTGCGAACATTGCGCATGCGTACTAAGCGGATTTTCACTGCGATGCGATGAAAAAGAACGAGCGAACAACTCGGAATGAGGGCCCTGATGCAGCACACTGGGCTGAGCACAGATATGGTATGTGACTGTGTCACACTGTGTATCGTTTTTTTTCAGGCAGAGAACAGATTCATTAAACTGGTGGTCACTGGTCACACTATCAGCAAGTAGTACTCCTAAGCAGACAATCACAATATACTGGTGGTCAGTGTGGTCACTGGTCAGTCACACTGGCAGTGTGGCACTCTGGCAGCAAAAGTGTGCACTGTACTTAAAAAATATGTACTCCTGGTCTAACTGCTCCCCAGTCTCCCCCACAATTAAGCTGTGTGAGCAGTGAGCACAGTCAGATATACAGTCACACTATCAGCAAGTAGTAGTACTCCTAATATGCTCCCCAAAATTAGTAAATCAAGTGTCTCTAACTCTCTACTCTCTTCTCTAGTCTAAACGGAGAGGACGCCAGCCACATCCTCTCCCTATCAATCTCAATGCACGTGTGAAAATGGCGGCGACGCGCGGCTCCTTATATAGAATCCGAGCCTCGCGATAGAATCCGAGCCTCGCGAGAATCCGACAGCGGGATGATGACGTTCGGGCGCGCTTGGGTTAACCGAGCAAGGCGGGAGGATCCGAGCCTGCTCGGCCCTGTGTAAAAAAAACTGAAGTTCGGGTGGGTTCGGATTCCGAGGAACCGAACCCGCTCATCACTACTGTCAACATCTCCTCCTTCACATTCTCCCGCAACTGGGGGTGCGAGGAAAAGGCTACGAATTCCGAGCCCACCCGCTGGCGGTGATGCAGGGCAGTCTGGTGCTGACATCTGGTCCGGACTGAAGGACCTGCCAACGATTACTGACATGTCGTGTACTGTCACTGCATATGATTCTCTCACCATTGAAAGAATGGTGGAGGATTATATGAGTGACTGCATCCAAGTAGGCACGTCAGACAGTCCGTACGTATACTGGCAGGAAAAAGAGGCAATTTGGAGGCCCTTGCACAAACTGGCTTTATTCTACCTAAGTTGCCCTCCCTCCAGTGTGTATTCCGAAAGAGTGTTTAGTGCCGCCCCTCACCTTGTCAGCAATCGGCGTACGAGGCTACTTCCAGAAAATGTGGAGAAGATGATGTTCATTAAAATGAATTATAATCAATTAATCCGTGGAGACATTCACCAGCAGCAATTGCCTCCAGAAAGTACACGGGGATCTGAGATGGTGGATTCCAGTGGGGACGAATTAATAATCTGTGAGGAGGGGGATGTACACAGTGAAAGGGGTGATGAATCGGACGATGATGATGAGGTGGACATCTTGCCTCTGTAGAGCCAGTTTGTGCAAGGAGAGAATGATTGCTTATTTTTTGGTGGGGGCCCAAACCAACCAGTCATTTCAGTCACAGTCGTGTGGCAGACCCTGTCGCTGAAATGATGGGTTGGTTAAAGTGTGCATGTCCTGTTTATACAACATAAGGGTGGGTGGGAGGGCCCAAGGACAATTCCATTTTGCACCTCTTTTTTCTTTCATTTTTCTTTGCGTCATGTGCTGTTTAGGGAGTAGTTTTTGGAAGGGCCATCCTGCCTGACACTGCAGTGCCACTCCTAGATGGGCCAGGTGTTTGTGTCGGCCACTAGGGTCGCTTAGCTTACTCACACAGCTACCTCATTGCGCCTCTTTTTTTCTTTGCGTCATGTGCTGTTTGGGGAGTATATTCTTGAAGGGCCATCCTGCGTGACACTGCAGTGCCACTCATAGATGGGCCAGGTGTTTGTGTCGGCCACTAGGGTCGCTTAGCTTTCTCACACAGCTACCTCATTGCGCCTCTTTTTTTTCTTCTTTGCGTCATGTGCTGTTTGGGGAGTAGTTTTTGGAAGGGCCATCCTGCGTGACACTGCAGTGCCACTCCTAGATGGGCCAGGTGTTTGTGTCGGCCACTAGGGTCGCTTAGCTTACTCACACAGCTACCTCATTGCGCCTCTTTTTTTTCTTCTTTGCGTCATGTGCTGTTTGGGGAGTAGTTTTTGGAAGGGCCATCCTGCGTGACACTGCAGTGCCACTCCTAGATGGGCCAGGTGTTTGTGTCGGCCACTAGGGTCGCTTAGCTTACTCACACAGCTACCTCATTGCGCCTCTTTTTTTTCTTCTTTGCGTCATGTGCTGTTTGGGGAATAGTTTTTGGAAGGGCCATCCTGCCTGACACTGCAGTGCCACTTCTAGATTGGCCAGGTGTTTGTGTCGGCCACTTGGGTCGCTTAGCTTAGCCATCCAGTGACCTCGGTGCAAAGTTTAGGACTAAAAATAATAGTGTGAGGTGTTCAGAATAGACTGTAAATGAGTGTAAATTATGGTTATTGAGGTTAATAATACTATGGGATCAAAATGACCCCCAAATTCAATGATTTAAGCTGGTTTTTAGGGTTTTTTGAAAAAAAAAACCTGAATCCAAAACACACCCGAATCCGACAAAAAAAATTCAGTGAGGTTTTGCCAAAACCAAAACACAAAACCCGAAAAATTTCCGGTGCACATCCCTAATAAAAACAGGAAAAAAATGTGCGTGGGTTCCCCCCACCTAAGCATAACCAGCCTCGGGCTCTTTGAGCCGGTCCTGGTAGCAAAAATACGAGGAAAAATTTAACAGGGGTTCCCCCATATTTGAACAACCAACCAGCACCAGGCTCTGCGCCTGGTCCTGGTGCCAAAAATACGGGGGACAAAAAACGTAGGGGTCCCCCGTATTTTTAACACCAGCACCTGGCTCCACTAGTCAGAGAGATAATGCCACAGCCGGGGGACACTTTTATCTAGGTCCCTGCGGCCCTGGCATTAAATCACTAACTAGTCACCCCTGGCTGGGGTACCCTGGAGGAGTGGGGACCCCTTAAATCAAGGGGTCCCCCCTCCAGCCACCCAAGGGCAAGGGGTGAATCCCAAGGCTGCCCGCCCCATCCAAGCATAAGCGCTACATTGAATCCAATGGTGGGAACACTGCGGTTCGCGGTTGAGTAAATGCATTTAATAGGCAGTAAATGGAACCTGTGAATAACAAATTAAATCAGTAGTCCTTTGCTGTATAAGAATTCAGAGTCCCAGATATTTGTCAATGCATTTCGGATCAATAGGAGCATTTCTTTCAAGACGTGGGCTCTGTAAACAGTACAGTTTTTAGAGGCAGAATGGCCAATCTCATTGTTCCAGGAAGTGATCTCATTGTTATTTCTTATATAACAAAAATTTTTGTAAAAATCAGCAATACAGCACTTATAAAAAAAATGGTAGCATGTAATTTAAAATTCCAATCATAATTATTCAAATCCAAAAGGGCCACTACCGTAGGTCTCCAATTCCGGACGTATAAGCAGTGCAATATGTGGAATGTATGAGTGCTGAACACCGCTCTTTCACCGGAAGGTTTTCAACAGTTCCAATGGACTGATGCCTGTGTAGTGGAATGCGCACGCCATCCACCTCCCCTATGCCGTATACATCCTGCTACTTTCAGGGAGTGTGGTGTGAGTTCCACTGTCACTATGGAATCAAGATGTACAGTATGCGTTCCACACTGGCCTCATAGAATATGTCCACTCGTTTCCAAAAGTGGCGTGTGTTTACCGCTTCATTTAGAAAATGGGACATAAAAAACGTTCTCTCTCAAAAGACAGCTTTCTTTGAACATAGGGCTGGCACTTAGCGTACATAATACATAAGAAATATAATATAATGACCAATTTATCATTTGAAATGAGGGTGGATGGTGGGACCAGTGACATCCGGAAACAGATATCCACAAAGTCTTGTAAACCCGCAATCCAGACAATTAAAACATCAAAACATATACATAAATTGCAATTCAGGAAAGGGGAATGCATAGTATGTATCTCAGCTTACAGTTTCAACATACATAATGTGACAGAGATGGCTCAAGTTCAAACGATCACATGTCTTGTTGGGAAAATATTCCCGTTGTCACTCAGAGTGATTTGTAGCTCATGAGTAGCAGAGCATGGGGGGGGGGGGGGGGGGGGGGCATGGGGCACTTAAGATAGTGAGGCCCCTAAGAAAGGCAGATTAATTATATCAATACATATATATATTTATATATATATATGTGTGTGTGTACATATATATATATATATATATATATATATATATACGGTAAATATATATATATACAGTGAATATATATATATATATATATATACATACCACTTTCTGTCAGCCGGCACTCTCTGGATAGCTAGCAAATACCTTGCCAGGGTGCTCTCCTTTGGGTCAAACAGATCCCTGAATACAAATAGAAATACACAGAGGGGTAAATTTACTAAGATTCGTATTTTCCAGAATCATGTCCAAGTTCAATCACGAATGACATCGACAGTGTAAAATTGCAACTTTTTGAATTGATTACGACTAATTTACTAAGCTGTCGTATTCGTGTTTTTCGTTTGTTCCGATGTCGATGTCATTCGTGCTTTTCTGCTGTAGAATGCGGCCGCGTTTGTTGTTTCGCGGCCGCGTTTTTGGTTTTTTTTTTACGACTGCGTCACATGTCTGTTACGGCAGTGATTTAGAAATTGCTGCCGCGTTTTTAGTCCTAAGTGTCGTTTTCGTCACGCGTCCGTGATTGGTTGTATTCGTGAAGGAGGAGTGTCTGTGCATATTACTATAAATCCGCCCCAAACACACCGCACCTCGTGGGTTTAGCTAGTGGAGAGGAGAGAGGAAGGTGTATTTGGAGTTGGTGAGTTTGGTGGAGTTTTTGTTGGATTTGGAGAGGAGTTTGGTGATTGTTGAGTGCTGTACTGTGTGTGTAAGTAGTCTTGTCATATTTGGAGTATTGTTTTTTCTCAGTTTGTCTACTTTTTTGTCCTTGTATTTTTTTTTAAGTCTTTTGTCATTGTTTGTGAGTGAGTGAGTAAGTGAGTGAGCGTGTGTGTTGGCTGTGTGGTGTGTAGTAGTAGTAGTAGTGGAGGAGTGTGTTTTGTGTTTTGATTATTCAGTGTTTTTTGTCGTTTGTCATGTCTGACTCAGAGGTCAGTGTGGTGGCGGAGGTTAGTGAGGTGGAGGCTGGTAGTGAGGTGGAGGCTGGTAGTGAGGTGGAGGCTGTTAGTGAGGTGGAGGGGGGTAGTGAGAGGGAGGAGGTTAGTGAGGAGGAGGAGGAGGGGGTGCCTGTTGCTGTATTCTCCAGTGATAGTGATGGTGTTGTGGCTCCGCAGCCACGCACCACTACCAAGACTGGCAGGAATATTAAGTTCAGCTATGCTGAAAACATGGCGTTGGTGCGTGAGCTGATGAAGCACCATCGCCAATTGTTTGGGCAGGATGCTGGCAAGGTGTCCTCCCGCAGGAAGTCTGTCCTGTGGGGGCAAGTAATAGTTGCCGTCAATAGTGAGGGTGTGGTGAGGCGGACTGAGGACACGTGCCGCAAGAGGTTCTATGATATAAAGCGGTGTGTCAAGGCCAAGATGGCCAAAGAGGCTAAATCTGCACGAAAAACCGGAGGTGGCCCCCCTTTCCGGGCAACCTATCGGGACTGGGAGGAGCCTGTGCGGGCATTGATTCCTGCATAAGTGGTGTCTGCTACTCATGTCCGGGATTCGGACCGACCCACGCAGGATGGTGAGTTTGAATTGTTATATTTTTATTTAAATGCCATCTAAATTTTTAAAAACACATTTTTTAAGGGGAAAGGATGCATAAATTGTGGGTCAGATATTGCAGGCCTATGCACCCTTAAGGTGTGTTTGTGTTTAGAATTTGCTTTTTCCATCTTGCATTGGCTATTTTGTAAAATGAATTTTGCGCAAAAAATGGTGCAATGCCTGCTGGTATGTGTATGTGCATTATTATTTTTGCAATATTTATTGGACATCGGTGTTGTATGTTTTTTATAAATTTAAATTTTGAGTTATTTACTTCAGAAAAAAGGTGCAATTATTTCAACATTACATTTTGGGAACATTTGCAAGTAGTCAATCTCTGAAATATCTGACGCATAATTCGCAAATGTAACATATTTTTTTAGTGAAACACCATGTACATTTTGATATACAACACAAATAAATGAAGCTTGAAGATCTTAATCAGAAATTATTTGTTTATCCAATACCTAATAGATGGTTACAGTACACTAAGGCTTTGCAGTGGTTATTTTTACACAAAGCATGGTAATAATGTTTGCTCCACTTTTTCATCAGTCCCACAGACCAGCCGGCCAGACAGGCCTCAGACAAGTCAAGATGAGGCTGGGATTGCAGGTAAGACTTCACTGTAGTCACATATTCTGAAAACACATAGAAGTACAAAATATTAATGTTTATATTTTCACATAGGTTCTGCTTCTGTAAGCCGACCTCCTGTAAGGCGCCCATCACAGGGCTCGGGCCACTTACCCAGGAGGCCAAGTAAGACACGGCGTCTTGGCACGGAATCTGCGGGTCCATCTTCCCCACCCAGGCGGCGCATTTCTGCAGTGTCACCCCAGCCACCACTGGCACTATTGGCGAGTTCACAGAGTGATGAGCCCCGATCACCTCAGTTATCTGGTGAGTCAAAACAGAAAAAAAACACATAGCCAATAATCTACACAGTACAGTTAATATGTTGTGAGTTGGATTTGAGCTTACATGTTTTCCATAACCAGCAATGTGATGTTACGTCTTCAATTGCTAAAGGTCAAAATGATTTATTTATCAAGGTCTTAGTGGTTGATCTCGCCAACATCATTTTTGCCAAAAAAAACACATTTGCAATAATTTAGGCCACACACATGCACATTTTTTATAAAAACATACAAAAAAAATAAAAAATAACACCCTCCACAACATTATAGTGTTCACACATCTCCCCTGTCCAGTATGTAGACTGCTTACTTGCTCCGCTCCTCTGGACTATCCAGGTAAGCAGTCTATATCGTGGTCAGGGGAGGTGACATAACACTGTAATGCTGTGGATGGGAGGTAGTTAGGTGAGGATTATGCAAATCTGTCTATGTGGCCGCCTGTGTTGGTATATATGTTTTTGCAGACAAAAAACATTATAAGTTTAGAAATACAACTCCAAAAACTAGACAAATGGAGTATTATGAATGTAGTAATGTGTAGAACTAGCAAAAAAAAAAAGCAAAAATAAACATTGCATGTTGGCCACCCCATACAGAGCCCAGCTTGATGGCCGACGTGGACCAGCAGGGACAAGACCAACAAGCAACCATCACACTGCAACTTACACCTGTTGACCCAAGCCAGCCAATACAGCTGCAGGATATCCTCCAAGCATCCATCAGTCCACAACTGGCACAAGCTCCACCCCAAACCCAAATACCAGATGACTTTTGGGCCAGTTGGACAAGCCAACAGGCCCAAAGCAATGCCAGCCTGACCGCACATACCCAACACCTTGCCAGTCTGCCCCATCATCTACCGCGCATTAGTCGCAACTCGGGTAGACTGATTGTACAAGTAGGCCGAATGGCTACCTCGATGGAGCAAATAAGGGCTGACAACAGCCAAATGCTGGCTCTTTTAACGCGCATCATAGATGAGCAACAGCGCCATCAGCAGGCACTCGTTCAGCTCATTCAGCACAACCAGGTTGTGAATGAGTCGTTATCCCGGATTGTAGCCAGCCACACTGCAACCAACACTCAACTGATTGCTAGCCTTAATAATTTGAGCAACAACATTACATTGATGGCAGCTCAACAAGTAACCTCCAGCTCGGGGACCACGACCCCTATCCAAACGCCAGTAACCTCCCCTGTTCGGCGTTCCTCCAGAGCACGTGCCAGTGAGCCAGCTCAAAGCACAGCACCCAGCACACACAAGCGGAAAAAATAAAAAATAACAGCAATGTGATTTTCTCAATAAAAATTTGGATTTGAGCAACACACAACTTCCTGTGTCCGTATCAAACATTGTAGAAGCTGCTATGTATGTATGTATGTTTTTCATGGGTAATGACTGAAAATGTATTTATAACATAAACTAAGTACAATGTACACACCACTATAAACAACAAACAGTAAGTAACAAAACACACAATAGAAAGTAGTGCAAAGTGTTTAGTCAAGGATAATTAAATCCTACTAAAACTTACCAGAAAAATAGCGCAGGATCACTTCTTGCCGTACCTGCCTCCCTACATATGTACTCACACTGTCACCAGATGGTTCTAACTCCTCTGCTTGCTGACTGCTTTCTCCCTCATCATGTGCCAGATGTTGGGTTAAACACAGATTATGGAGAAAACAGCAGCAGAACACAATTCTAGTCACCTTTGAGGGACTATACAACAAAAGGCCAGCAGATTTATCCAGACACCGAAACCGTGACTTCAGCACACCAAAACATCTTTCTATCACATTCCGCGTAGCCTTATGTGCATGATTGTAACTGTGTTCAGCAGGAGAATCAGGTTGGCACAATGGAGTAAGGAGCCAAGAGTAGCAGCCGTAACCCCCATCACCTGAAAAACAGAAATAGTCAACATTAGTACATGTGTTAGATTATTCTTTCACCTACTCAAAACTAGAGTTTGTGGTTAAAAGACATACACACAAAACATTTTAAACATACCCAACAGCCAGCCATCAGGCATTTGTCCGTCCTCAAATTTATCGAAGAGCGATGACTGACTGAGGATGAAGGAGTCATGGCAGCCACCAGGGTAACCTGCAACAACACTCATAATTTTAAAGTTTGCATCACAGACCACCTGGACATTAGTTGATTGTGCCAGATGTCTATTCGTATATATATATTGACGGCCCCTAGGTGATCTCAGCTGAACGTGTGTGCAATCTATGGCCCCCAGCACATTGGGCATGCCAGCAAGCTCATAGAAAGCTACCCTGACAGCACGCCACTCCGACTCCTCGGTAGGGAAGCAGATTGAGGCATTAATGTGTGGCTCCAACACATCCAAAACCTGAGTGGACATTAAACAAGCTAAGGTGAGTGTCATGTTAGGTATTCTATACAATACTGTGTTGTTTGTACTTACAGAAGCAACACTTAGACATAACCGCCTATGTATTTTTAGACTCACCTGAATCAAATATCTTGAAAAGGTGGGCTGTGAGATACCAATGACGTCGCCTGCCACAGCCTGGAAGCTCCCAGTAGCCATAAAGTGTAACACAGCCAGGAGTTTGTGTAGGCCTGAGACAGAGCGAGAGCGTGCTGTCTCAGGGTCTAGGCCCAGTTTGACAAGGTCATACAGGTGGAAAATGTTGGCTCTATTTAGGCGGAACATCTGTATGACCCTATCATCGGACAATGCGTTTAAGTTTAAACGCCCTCTAAAAAAACGAGGCTGGCGCAGCCTCCGCGGCACCTGGACAACCTGTTGACCATGTTCACTTACCTGGGCCTGATTCCTGGAAGCCTCATGGAGCAGTCTAAGGTATCCCACAGCAAACAAAAATTCATTGGCACACACCACAGCCGCCATTTCAGAGTGAGAGAAATTCAAAATGTGCCTGGAACACTTTTATAGGGCCAAACATTCAGGTGTGAGTAATGGATAATTGAGTACACATGTAAACACGCTTTTCAAATGCTGGCGCGTTTTTTTTTAGGACAAAATTACGATTTGTAATTTTTCGCGGCCGCAAATGCATTTTCACGGCAGCAATTACAATTACGAATGGTTAGTAAATGACCGAGATTCATATCTAAACAGGCGTAATTTGACCGATGGTGTATTCATTCGTAATTTTTCACATGAACTTCCAAAATATTACGAATGCCCTCATCTCTGCCGTGATTTGAGTTTAGTAAATGACCGAGATGACACTTTGATGAAAAAACGGCATCTCGGTCAAAATCGGGAGCTTAGTAAATTTACCCCTCTGTGTCTAGAATCATGCCCAGAAAGGGCAGCCGAGTGAGATTTTGGCAAATTTAGAACCCAACCGTGTCGTTGCAGAACCGACAGAGACCGATCCACAATTTTTAACAACTGTTCTTTGGACCTCTCCTTTATCAGGAGATCGTCCAAGTATGGGATAATTGTAACCCCTTGCTTGCGAAGGAGAACCATCATTTCTGCCATGACCTTGGTGAAAATCCTCGGGGACGTGAAAAGCCCAAACGGCAACGTCTGAAATTGGTAATGACAATCCTGCACCGCAAATCTCAGGAAGGCCTGATGCGGAGGATATATCGGGATGTGTAAGTAGGCATCCTTTATGTCGACTGACGCCATAAAATCCCCCCCTTCTAGGCAGGAGATCACAGCTCGAAGAGATTCCATCTTGAACTTGAAAACTTTCAAGAAAGGTTTGAGGAATTTTAGGTTCAGAATCGGTCTGACCGAACCGTCCGGCTTCGGCACAACAAAGAGGCTCGAATAGAACCCCTCCACCCATTAGGATGTGGGAACGGGGACAATGACCCTTTGCTGACACAACTTTTGTATTGCAGCATTTACTACTTCTCTTTCCGGAAGAGACACTGGCATGGCTGAAATGAAAAAGCGGTGAGGGGGCATCTCCTGAAACTCCAGCTTGTATCCCTGAGACACTATGGGGTAAATTTACTAAGGTCCCGATTTTGACCGAGATGCCGTTTTTTCTTCAAAGTGTCATCTCGGTAATTTACTAAACTCAAATCACGGCAGTGATGAGGGTATTCGTATTTTTTTGGAAGTCCAAGAAAAAAAATACGAATGAACACACCATTGGTCAAACGCGGCTGATTAAATTTAGAACACGGTCATTTACTAAGCATTCGTATTTTTATTTGAGGCCGTGAAAATGGTTTTGCGTTCATAAACTTTTACTAATCGTAAAAATTTCCTAAAAAAAAGTAGACCTGCTTTTGAGAAGCGTGTTTACATGTGTTGTCAATTGTTCATTACTCACACCTGACGTTTTGGACATTTAAAAGGGGATACAACACATTTCTCCACACTCTCAATCTGAAATGGCTGCTACTGTGTGTCGTACTGCTGTATTGTTTGCTGTGGGATACTTGTCACTGCTTCATGATGCTACAATAAAAACAAGCCAGGAAAAACAACAGGGTCTGCAGGTTGTATATGTTCCGAGTAGGCTGGCCATGCTTTTTAGTTTATATTGTCCGTTGAAACTTTAAAAAACTGGATGATGACCATGTTATACAGATGGTCACACTAAATGTTATAAGTGATTTTACACGGTATGATTTGGTCAAACTGACCCTAGACCCTGACACAGCACGCTCTCGCCCTGTCTCAATATTCATCTTGCCCTATACACTAATGTTTGTTTGGTTTGGTTGGTGCTAATTAAGCAATACACATATTTGGGAAAGACAATTTATTGAAAACTACAGACCAATGTATAAACCTCACACGTCAGATGCTTCCACGCGCCACTCAAGCACACTTATCTTATGAAATAAAGACACCACAACTGTAGTTGGCGTGAAAGGGGTCAGCTTTTATTTTCTGACTGAGAGGGAGGCCTATTAAATACTAAAACTAAAATGCAGACTTCCCTCTCTAACTAAAGGTGGCGAGGAGAAGAACGGTTAAACATAATAAATGTAACATGGGTGATAAACATTATAAAAAACAAGCAGTAAAAAACATATGTGTTAGGGAGCCTCCTGCCCCAGATGTTCCGGGATCGGCCTGCTGCCTCCATCCCAGACATCGAGAATCAAAAATCCAAGGACAGGGGTCGACCTTCTGCCACTACCCCTGTCCCCCAACGGTTGCAGGGACGGAGGTACGCTCCGCCCCTACGGGATAAAAGTTGGGCCACCGGCCCCGACATCCACATATGTTTTATACTAATTATATGGGCCCACTTGTGAAAATGATGCCCGTAAACTAATTCTAAAAGATATAAATTACCTATAAATACACCCAAACTGACTAACTGTGAACTCATCATTAAACTTAAGTAACCGTTCTGAAAACCGGCCACCGAAAGCCGACACAAAGAACCCCATAGTAAAACCAAAACCAACTCTGTTCCGGTTTTTTTGGGGGCGGGAGGGCGGGCTGCGTGAAGACACTGAAAGAGGCAGGAAATGGTGGGTTAGCCACCTATATCCAGGCTGTACAGCCCCTTTCCACAATCCGGCCAATGGCCTACCAGTTCCTCACTCAACGTTCCTCCCACTACAAAAAACCTTAACCCCTTGCAGGCCAAAGTGATGCACCAAGCAGCGCTCTGCAAGCACAGACGGCGTGTTTATGCTGCTGCTATCATATTATATTCCTTACGCAGTCTTAAACCTCACACGTCAGATGCTTCCACGCGCCACTCAAGCACACTTATCTTATGAAATAAAGACACCACAACTGTAGTTGGCGTGAAAGGGGTCAGCTTTTATTTTCTGACTGAGAGGGAGGCCTATTAAATACTAAAACTAAAATGCAGACTTCCCTCTCTAACTAAAGGTGGCGAGGAGAAGAACGGTTAAACATAATAAATGTAACATGGGTGATAAACATTATAAAAAACAAGCAGTAAAAAACATATGTGTTAGGGAGCCTCCTGCCCCAGATGTTCCGGGATCGGCCTGCTGCCTCCATCCCAGACATCGAGAATCAAAAATCCAAGGACAGGGGTCGACCTTCTGCCACTACCCCTGTCCCCCAACGGTTGCAGGGACGGAGGTACGCTCCGCCCCTACGGGATAAAAGTTGGGCCACCGGCCCCGACATCCACATATGTTTTATACTAATTATATGGGCCCACTTGTGAAAATGATGCCCGTAAACTAATTCTAAAAGATATAAATTACCTATAAATACACCCAAACTGACTAACTGTGAACTCATCATTAAACTTAAGTAACCGTTCTGAAAACCGGCCAACTGCCAGGTTACAAACCTGCCACCGCCACCGAACTAAAAACCCACACAACAAAAACAGAAAAACTAACTAGAGAGACTTAATGAACTATGAACAGAAAAGAGCTATCTATAGGGACCTAAGAATGTAAATAATGTCCTCCAGGAAAATAAGCATGCCAGCCGGGGACAAATGCACCCCGTCAGACCGGTATTGTGTCGGGTCACGGTAGGAAATGCCACCGTGCGGCACAACCAGCCCGCCATGCTGGAGGACAGCACGACCAACGACCGAATTGACCCTCCTCCGAACCAGATCAATCGCCCCGGGGTTAAAGGCTCCGCGCCAAGACCGCCGAGGAACGATGTCCGACCAGAGGATGAGGCAAAAAGGCCAGTCAGCCATGAGTTCCAGTAGCTGGCACCTGATTTCGAGGCGAATGTCGAGCCCAGTGCGGCGTACCAGATCATTGCCCCCCAGATGCAAGACCAAAATCAGGGGGTACCCAAATCGGCCAACTGCCGCCCGAAGCCAGTCCCGCAGGCCATCCCAGCGGAGGCCTCTACGCCCCAACCAGCGCACAGCCTGCAGCTCCGGAAACCGGGCGGTGTCGCAAGCCAGAGCCGACACGGACAGCCAGTAGATGTAGGAATGGCCGACAAACCATAGAAAGTGCGGATCTAACCGCCGCCCTGCAAAATAAGGTGTGCTAAGGTTAGGAATGGTATAAATAAGGTATGTAAATGAGAAACCTGACTGCAGCCCTAACGGGGGGGGAGTGTGGGGGGGGGGGGGGCCGCCCAATTTGACTTGAGGCAAAAACGAAACTTCGTTAGCCGGCAAAAGCCGAAATTAAAACCAACGATAAAACAAAAATTCCTCAAGGCCCCCGCAATCACAAAGTGCAACTGCGACGAGCGGCTAGTCCTCAAAGGGGCGCACTGGGAGGAAAAGGCCTGATATAGCGTCTGACTGCACCAGACCTCCACCTACCCAGTGCCCGGACTTCGACCTCGGACCAACCCGCCGCAGCGGCAGCTGAAGCAGCGCCGATGCGGAAAGAGTGAGTCCCATAGTCGGCCGGAGATAGACCCAGGTACAAAATACAACGCCCCAAAACCGACCGGAATTGATATCTGGTCAACGGGGCGCCGTCACAATGGACGAGCCACCAGGTGGGCGTTGGAGGCCGTATGGACGAATATGCCCGGGCCGCGGAAACTGGACAAATGCCCCGCGCACGAGCCGGACCCATTCGAACCCACTGCCCCCTGCCGGCTACGTCAGTCTTGGATCGCTGAATTCTGCACCATAAACCGTCGGGGCGGATGACGACGTGGGCCTCCAGCATGGGCGAGACCGAAGCCCGAGAGACGGACACCAGCTCACCCACCCTGAACGCACCGTGGAAGGCCATCGTAAAGGCCGCCCGGAAGAGGCGAACCTCGTATCCCGAAAAGCAAATGCTCGGTAGGGATCCCAAAATCCGCCTCAGCAAAGCACCGGTGATCGGCTGGCGGGTATCCGGGAGGGGCGGGGTGGCCCGAGCCCAACCTTTCAACACCCGCCGGAGGAAAAAGGACTTCGTAAAATCCGCTTCCCCCCGCAGCTGCAGAAAGTAAGAGATACCTGCCAGAACCCTGTTAACAGACGCCCGCGAAATACCGTCGGAGTACAGAACCCAGATGTAATCTAAAAGTAAATCATGAGAGGTCTTACCACACTGGCCTCTCTCCCGGATGAAGCGACACCACCGCTCCCAGGCGGCCCGATAGGCCGCAAAAGTTGCAGGGGCCAATGACCTGTGGGCTAACGCCTCCATTCCGGGTGGATGACCTGCCACACAGAAGCAGGACATAATTCCCCATGGAGGAGAGCTGCAGGAGCCAAGCGCCTAAATCGCTGCAAATCGCCGCGTGACAGGGCATCTGCAATTTCGTTACGCACGCCAGGGACATGTTTGGCTCGCAACGTAATGTTGTTGACCAAGCATAACAAGACTATCTGCGCAATGACCCGCAATACCGGCAAGGACGTGGATTTTTGGCGGTTGATGGCAAAAACCACGCCCAGATTGTCGCACCAGAAGACAACATGTTTATTACGCAGGGCATCGCGCCATAAGTCTAAAGCGACCAGAATAGGAAAAATTTCCAGCAACAGCATGTTCGTAGTGAGGCCCATGCGAAGCCAGGCATGCGGCCAAGGAGAGGCACACCAACGACCCGCAAAGTAAGCGCCAAACCCGAAAGCGCCGGAGGCGTCCGTGAAAAGCTCCAGGGTCGGGCTAGACACGATCGCCTCCTGCCAAATACAGGTGCCGTTGAAACGAACAAGAAATTCGTCCCAAATGCTTAGATCCCGACGGATTTCGAGGGACAACCTGAGGAAATGATGCGGGCGTCTAACCCCCACGGTAGCCCGTTCCAATTTTCTACAGAAAACCCTGCCCATGGGGATCACTTTGCAAGCAAAGTTAAACAGGCCCAATAGGGATTGGGCCTGTTTGAGAGTGAGCTTGCCCGCGGACAGCGCATATATGATACCGTCACGTAAACGCAACACCTTATCCGAAGGAAGCCTACAGAGACCCCTGACCGTATCAATCTGGATCCCGAGGTAAACCAAGGAGGCGGAGGGTCCCTCCGTCTTTTCTGGTGCAACCGGAACCCCGAAGCGCGCAAAGAGGGCCAGAGCCCCCTGCAGCAGGTTGACGCAGCGAGGGGAGCCTGAGGGGCCGATAAACAGAAAATCGTCCAAGTAGTGGGAAATTCCCCGTTCTCCCGTTGCCTGCTGGAGACACCAGTGGAGGAAGGAACTGAATCTCTCAAAGTAGGCGCAAGAGATAGAACAACCCATAGGGAGGCACCGATCTATGTAGTACCCATCGTCCAGCTTAAAACCCATAAACCTGAAGGCGGAAGGGTGCAGCGGAAGGAGACGAAACGCAGACTGGATGTCCAACTTACACATAACTGCCCCTGGGCCAAAAGACCGTACGGTGTCAATGGCCGAATCAAAGGACAGGTAAACGACCCTACACTGGTCAGCAGGGATAGCGTCATTAACCGAGGACCCCGCAGGACAGGAAAGGTGTTGGATGAGGCGAAATTTGCCCGCTGTCTTTTTGGGCACTACGCCTACGGGGGACAAGACCAAGTCTGGCAAGGGGGGCTCCCGGAAAGGGCCTATCATCCTCCCTAAGGTCACCTCCGCCCCTACCTTGTGCCGGAGCACGTCCGGAAACTCCCGAGCCGAACGCAGGTTAGTACCCGTCCCAGGACCCACCCGTCCATGTATCGGCAAGGGGAAACCCGACGCGAAACCTGAGTGTAAAAATCGGGCGTCCCCCAACCGCGGGTATCGTCGCAGCCAGGGAATGAGCGCGCAAAGTCTAATTGGGGTGGGAGCTGTGGCTAGCGCCGGTGGCCGCGGGAGCGCGACTCTGTCGGGGCTGCGAGCCAAAAGCACTTCCGGTCCCAGGACTGGGGCAATCTTTAATGCCGTGGCCCCCGCCACATCTGATACAGGAGTGGCGAAAACGACATCGCCCCCCCAAGTCGCATTGTGCATTATTAAAAGCGAAGCATTTCCCATGCCCCGCGCGCCCTGCGCCTCCGCGAAAGCCGGCAGAACGAGAGGCAGGTTTTTTTGCCCATCGTCTTGCCGAGCCGCCGTCATCTGTGGCGGCCGGACCTTGTGTCAGTTCAGAGCACAATTCCACGTCTTTTTTACCAAAGTTATAGATCTCCCGGCCATGTTGTTTGCGTCGGAAATCCTCGTCGTAGCGCCGCCAGGCAGACCCTTTGTACTTATGGTACAGAACGTGTATAAGAAATTGATAGCGCACCACGTTCATATGTTCATCCGGGCGCGTCTCTAGGTAACACGCCGCAAAGATCAACATGCAGCGGACCCAATTCTGGTAGGACCGCAAAGTGTCCTCGCTACCCTGCCCCTTTTTCTTAGCCGAAAGCAAGGCTTTGCGATCGTCGCTGGTAAGGGCAAAAATGTTCACATATTGGCCCTTACGGATACGGTCCCGGATCCGGGGCCTGAGTCCACGTTGCACCGCCGTATTGGCGCAGTGCACGGTGTCTGATTCCACCGATACTTGGGACGCGGACGAGGTGGAATACCGCCGCTTGCGTTGTCTACGACGCTTCACCCTGTGCAAGCCGCCATCTGAGGAGGACAGACCCTCCGAGGAAGTAGAGGCAAGGGAGGAATCTGTGCCCCGACGCCTGCGCCTACTGCGCTTGCCGGAAATCCTGCCTGCGCTGCTACCTATGCTAGAGGCGCTGGAGCGAGTACCCGAACCCAAGCCGCTAGCGCTCCCCTTGGACCAGTCAGGGTCCGAGGAAGACTCACCTGCTCGAGAGGGCACGCCGTCCGCGCCTCCGGCCACCGAACGACTCGTGGAAACACCGGCGGATTCCATTGCCGATCCGACTACCGTGGCTGGGGAGACAAAAGAGACATTGTTCCCCTGCACCGCCACCGGTCCCGCAGCCACCGGGAGCGGGGCAAAAGGGGGAGTAGTTGCCCCAGTAGACAGAAGTGGAATAAGGGATTGCGCAATGCTATCCGCCAAGGAAGCGGTGGGCCGCCCCAGTCCCCCGGGTACGGAGGATAACAAGGGAGCCACCGCTGACACTACAGCGGCACAAATGGCGGACAAGACGGAGGCGTCCACCAAGGGTGCAGTCGCAGGGGCAGGTGAAGTAAGGACGGACCTCCTCCGCGCGTCACGCGCCCGACGTGCGGTACGCAAACCTCCCGTCGGGAGCAAGGATCCGGAGGATCCCTCACTGTCGGGAATCATGGCACCACCGTCTGGCTGCGCCAGACCGCGTATAGACTGCCGACCCCTCGACTGTCTACCGACCCGAGCATCGGCCACAGGGGGAGAAGCCGGAGAGTCGTCGCCACTAGAAGGGAGGAGTCCGACGTCGGACTGAGAGCTGACCGCGGAAGCATCGGCAGTTGAAAAATGGATGCGGGGAGTGGGTGCTGGGTCGTGATCCGCCTGCGCACGCCGCCCCCTAGTGGGGTGATTAGCTGGCAGGCGCGACCCCGCCCGCTGTCTGCCAGGAGGCGCGCGGCCGCGGGCGGCGGCCGAGCCACTTGCCAAGGCGGGCGTCCTGGATGGGCCCGACGCCCCGGGCCCCACCGCGAAAGGGGAGGTCGGACGGGCAGGCACACCGCGGGCGGGCGCGGGCCGCCCCCGTACGACCGGCCCCGCACTGTCTGTAACGGATAATGCCCCCCCGCTGGCGCGGAGCGGGGGCGACGCCCTACCCCAACGCGGGAGGGCGCTGACCGCACGGGTGGGGGGGGTAGTGGCACAGAGGGGGTATGCCTCATGTGAGCCCCCCTGCTGTGCGCCATGTTGTCCGCACGCGCAGGCAGTAATCCATCTGCCGCGCGACCCCCCACCCGCCCATTAACTGAGGCAGCCGTGTTGGGCAGTGGGGAGAGCCGCCGGGCCGCCGGGCGGGAGCTCCGCCCCCGCCCCACGTGACCCGCGCGGCCACCCGCTGTAAGAAGCGGCGGGGCCAGGGACGGTAAAACACCGTCCCTGGCAGGCCGCCTGAGGCTTCTCCTGCTCCCCGGCGCTCCGTCCCCCGCCGCTGATTGCAGCGGGGAAGGAGACGGGGAGGAAGCACGTGGGGGAGCGCGGGCGGGCGGCCGAGCTCGGCCGCGCACAGCCCTGGTTTCCATGGCAGCCCCAGCAGTTCCGTCCCCAGCCGCTGATCGCAGCGGGGAAGGAGACGGGGAGGACACACGTGGGGGAGCGCGGGCGGGCGGCCGAGCTCGGCCGCGCACAGCCCTAGTCTCCCTCACAGCTACAGCATCCGCAGCAGCAGGGCTTCCCCGACCCGGCGGAACATCAGGGGAATCTAACAGCCGGGCGGGGAGGCCAGCGCTGCGTGCAGGACGGGAAGGGGGGTTTCGTAACCCCGACATGTCCAGGGGGGAGAGGAGTCACAGCAAGGGGGGGTGGGGGAATACCCAGCAATCACCTCCAATAGAGTAGGAGAAGAAGAATAAAAAAGTTAGGAATAGGATGAATGTAGCAGTAGGAATATAGGAAAGAGAAGATAAGGAAAAAGATAAGGAAAAAAGAGAAGAAAAATTAAAGTATATATTTACTGAATAAATGAACAATACTTGCACTGCCTGTGTGAAGACACTGAAAGAGGCAGGAAATGGTGGGTTAGCCACCTATATCCAGGCTGTACAGCCCCTTTCCACAATCCGGCCAATGGCCTACCAGTTCCTCACTCAACGTTCCTCCCACTACAAAAAACCTTAACCCCTTGCAGGCCAAAGTGATGCACCAAGCAGCGCTCTGCAAGCACAGACGGCGTGTTTATGCTGCTGCTATCATATTATATTCCTTACGCAGTCTTTCATAACACATATGTGATAATTTGAACTGCCCACCATATGATGTGCACTACATATTATTATTATTTTTTTTGGGTGCTGGGTGCAGAGGCTTGTGGGTGCTCGTGGGTGTGGCTTCGACTTGATCGTCGAACTGGTGATTGTACTGGTGTTTGGCTAGGGGTTGTTGTGCTTGAGCTTGAGGGCACATGTTGTTGTGCTATTGCACTAAAATTTTGGCTCAAAATATTTAAACTGGCCGTAAGCTGTGTATAAGCAGCAGTATTGTTGGCAATGGTTCTAGACAGATTGTCATTTATAACTTGATTATGCTGTATAATCTGGATCAGTGTTTGGTGTTGGCGCAGTTGCTCATCCATGATGCGCTGATGGTTTGCCTGTATTTGTGAGTTGTCTGCCCTCATCTGCTCCATTGTGTTTGCTATCCGCCCCACCTGCACGATGAGTCTGGCAGAGTTGCGACTAACTTTGGGCAAATGATGGGGCAGACTAGACAGGTGTTGTGTTATTAGTTATAGTGTTTACTTTTTAGGGATGTTTTTAGTGTTGTTGTGCATTTATTTTTAGAGAAATGTGTGTATCTGGACACACTGTAATTTAGCAAATAACATCATAACATTACGCTAACAGCATCTGCTTGCAGTAGATTATTAAATCAAGTTTGAGTGGTCCTTTTTTTTACTGTTTTTTTCAAGACTAACAGTGGTGCAGATGTGAAAACCTGGAGAAGGCATAAGTCAGTGAGAAAGCAGTGATATGTGCAAGGTGATAATGGCACAAGGCAAGCATCTCCAAAATGTGGCTTCACAAATTTTAATATTTTTTTTGTACTGCTGCCTTTATCATCTTCTACATAACAGTGTTTTGTCACTTCCTTATGCCTTCACCTGGTTATTTAATAAACTACACTGTTTTTTACCAAATACATTAAATCATTAAAAACATTACTCACCAGACACCTGTGGGGATTGTGGATCTACACTTTGGGGGCTTGCCAAAAGTGCCAGTGGTGGCACAGAAGCCACTGCAGAGATGCGCCTTTGGGGGGGTGATGTTGGTGCAGGAGCAGGAGCAGCAGCAGCAGCAGGAGCAGGAGCCTGTACACGGGGCCTCTTGGGTGGCCTTGTAGCCACAGTAAGGCTGGCCTGTGATTGGCGCCTTTGTGGGCGCGGAGCAGACGAAGAACCTGTGTGATAGTATTGTCATTACATTTCATGTGTTAAATGTTTTTGGATAAGATGTGGTTACAGAAAAAACTTACCAGCATTCCCACCATCATCAGCTCTAGGCAGGGTTGGCTGTGGCCTGGATGTGCTGCTTCTCTGGCGTACTGTACAAAGAAGAAGAATGGCGATATGAACATACTCTTTTTTTTACCTTTTTATTTTGGTTTGCCATAAAAAATATGTGTTAGCTGCTGTGACTTAAAGTATGCGATGCTTTGCCTTGCATGCATGACTACATTGGCTGTGTATACTTTAATTGAATACATTTGTAAAGATTAAATTAAAGCAAAAAAATGAGAAAAATTTAACAATATTATACTACTTAAAACACATACGTCGTAGCTTTACCAAGACACAATATTGCATATTTAAAATAGAAGAATTTTCATAAAAATTATTTACATCACAAATAGCTGGGATAATAAAATTAAATTTAAACATACTAATGCATGCAAAAACACAACAACAAAACAACCCCCCAAAAAAAAAAAAAAACACCTGCCCAAAGTAAATTAAAATTACTAATTTCAACCCAAAAAAAAACACTTCATGATGAAAATCCAAAACACATTAACTTGGTAAAGCAGACAGCAGAAAATTACCAACACAATATTAAAAGAAAATTGTACCTAATGCCTAAATAAACATAATTAACACACACAATACACCAAGCCACCACAACCTGTGTCTCTCCAGATGTAGTGCAACTACACATCCCAGCATGTCCACCAACACGTTTGACATTCACTAAGTACAAAAATTTGGTAAGGCATGATGGGACTTGTAGTTGGACACCAGATGGAAAAACACAGGGTGGCCTAGCCTGCACTACATCACCAACCCATTTGGGGGTCAACACACAGGCAACATTTATTACAAAAAGGACAAAGCACAGATGTAAAAAAAAAATAATATATAAACTCACTGTCCGCACTTGGCCGGTCCGAATCACGGACATGAAGTGCAGAAACCACCTCGGGCGGAATCAGCGTACGTATTGGCTCCTCCCAATCTTTATAAGACGCTCGGAAGGGGTGTCCTCCCCCGGTTTGACGTGCAGATTTTGCCTCCTTAGCCATCTTGGCCTTCACACGGCGCTTGATTTCATAGAAGCGTTTCCTACAGGTGTCCTCGGTCCGCCTCACCACACCCTCACTGTTCACAGCAGCAACAACCTTCCCCCATAGGACATTCTTCCTGCAGGTCGACACCTTAGCTGCATCAGACCCAAACAACTGGCGATGATGCCTCATCAGCTCCCGCACCAGAGACATGTTTTCAGAGTAGCTAAACTTCACATTGCGGCCCGTCCTTGTAGTGGTGCGTGGCTGCGGAGCCACAACACCATCACTATCAGTATCACTAGAAAACGCAGCTGCAACCTCACCCTCCTCCTCACTAACCTCCTCCCTCTCACTCACCTCCTCCACCTCACTCACCTCCTCCCTCTCACTCACCTCCTCCACCTCACTCACCTCCTCCCTCTCACTCACCTCCTCCACCACACTCACCTCTGACTGTGACATAATCTTAAGACAACACAAAAAACACAGAGAAAAAATAACAAATAACACACTCCTCCACTACCACTACACACCACACACACACACACACAAACAAACACTCACTCACAAACAATGACTATAGACGTAACTAAAAGACAAAATACAAAAAAATAGACAGACTTTTAAATAACTCAACAAGTATGACAAGACTACTTACACACACAGTACAGCACTCACCAATCACAAAACTCAGCCTCCAAACCTCTACAAACTCCACAAAACTCTCCAACACCAACAACACCTTCCTCTCTCCTCACCACTAGCTAAACCCACGAGGTGCGGTCGGTTTGGTGCGTATTTATAGTCATGTGCACAGACACTCCTCCACCACGAATACAACCAATCACGGACGAGTGACAAAAACGAAACTTAGGGAAAAAACGCGGCAGTAAACAAAAAACACTGCCGTAACAGACATGTGACGCAGTCGTAAAAAAACCCATGAAACACGGCCGCAAAACAACCAAATCGACCGCATTATACACCAGAAAAACACGAATGACATCGACATCGGACAACACTAAAAATACGAATACGACAGCTTAGTAAATTAGTCGTAATCAATTCAAAAAGTTGCAATTTTACACTGTCGATGTCATTCGTGTTCAAACTTTGAACACTTTCAGAAAAATACGAATGTTAGTAAATTTACCCCTATGTCTAGGACCCAAGGATCCTGGCCTGATTGAACCCAGACCTGACTGAAGATCCGTAGATGGCCCCCCACCGGCCCGGACTCCCACAGGGGAGCCCCAGCGTCATGCGGTGGACTTGGTAGAGGCGAGGGAGGACTTTTGGTCCTGGGTGCCTGATACTGCAGGCGACTTCCTTCCTCTTCCTCTGCCCTTAGAAGCGAGGAAGGACAAGCCTTTTCCTCGCTTATATTTATTGGGTCGAAAGGACTGCAGCTGCTGATGGGGTGCCTTTTTCTGTTGTGTGGGAACATAAGGAAGAAAAGATGACTTACCCGCAGTCGCGGTAGACACCAGGTCAGCCAGGCTGTCACCAAACAAGACACTACCTTTGAAGGGAAGAGCTTCCATATTTTTCTTGGAGTCGGCATCCACATTCCATTGATGGATCCACAGCGCCCTCCTGGCCGAGACCGCCATGGCATTGGCTCTTGATCCCAAGAGACCAACATTCCTTGCTGCATCCTTCAGGTAATCTGCAGCGTCCTTGATATAACCAAGAGTCAAAAGAATATTATCTTTATCAAGGGTATCCATATCAGAAGCTAAATTATCAGCCCATTTAGCAATAGCACTACTCGCCCATACTGACCCCACAACAGGTCGAAAGCATTGCACCCGTATTAACGAAAATGGCCTTCAAAGACATTTCTAGCTTGCGATCCGCTGGATCCTTGAGAGCTGCCATGTCAGGGGACGGAAGCGCCACCTTCTTAGACAAATGGGATAGAGCCTTGTTGACATTCGGAGATGACACCCATTTTTCCCTGTCATCAGAGGGGAAAGGATACGCAATGAAAATTCTCTTGGGAATCTGCCATCTCTTGTCTGGTGACTCCCAAGCCTTTTCACAAAGAGATTTCATTTCATGAGAGGGGGGAAACTTCACCTCAGGCCTTTTCCCTTTAAATAAACAAATCCTTGTTTCCTGCACCGCAGGATCGTCAGAAATGCGTTAAACCTCCTTAATAGCCACAATCATGTACTGAATACTCTTAACCAGCCTTTGGTGTAAAGTAGCCTCATTGAAATCGACATCGGAATCAGAATCCGTGTCGGTATCCGTATCTACCATCTGGGTAAAAAAAACGCTTTTTGTTACCCTGAAGGGGTCTGCACCTGAGTCAAAGCATCCTCCATGGATTTCCTCCATACTTGTGTCTGAGACTCAGATTTATCCAACCTTTTGGACAATGAGGCCACATTAGCATTAAGAGCACTTAACATAGTAACCAAATCAGGTGTTGGCTGTGCCGACAGAGTCATTTCCAGCCCTGTTTCTGCGCCCCCAGCAACCTCACCGGGGAGTAACACTCAGCCCCAGACATGCCGACACGTAGTACCGACACACCACACACCCACACTGCCTCAACCAGGGGACAGACCCACAGGGAAGCCCGGAGAGAGAGAAACACAGAGGGAGTATGCCAGCTCACACCCCAGCGCCCATATATCACACCAATATAATATATATGATGAAAGCGCTGCCCGTAATTGTAAACAAGCACCAAATATCTGTGCCCCCCCCCCATTTTGCTCCCTTTTACTTGAATGGAGCTTGGAGGTCCCGGGCCAGCGTCTCATGCAGCGGCTGTGGATGAGAGAAAATGGCGCTGGTGAGCTGTACGGCTAAGCCCCTCCCCTTCCCGGTTATGTTTCAGACCCGCTAAAATTCAAATCTGCTCTGCTGGTGGGGGTATGAAAAAATGGTGCCCGGGCACTGAATATGCCTGTCTGCCAGCTCAAGACCCCAGTAACATGCTGCCCAGGGCACTGCCCCCCCAGCACCCTGCACCCGCAAGTGCCGTTGGTGAAGTGTGTGGGAGCATGGAGCGCAGCGCTACCGCTGCGCTGCTACTTCGTTACTGAAGTATTCTGCCGTCTGACATCTTCGGATCTTCACATACTCACCCGGCTTCTGTCTTCTGGCTTCTGTGAGGGGGGTGACGGTGCGGCTCCGGGAACAAGCAGCTAGGTGAACCAAGTGATCGTACCCTCTGGAGCTAATGGTGTCTAGTACCCTAAGAAGCAGAGCCCTTAACTAAGTAGAAGTAGGTCTGACTTCTCTCCCCTCAGTCCCTCGATGCAGGGAGCCTGTAGCCAGCAGGTCTCCCTGAAAATAAAAAACCTAACAAATGCCTTTTCTAGAGAAACTCAGTAGAGCTCCCCTAGTGTGTGCCCAGTCACTCCTGGGCACAAATTCTAACTGAGGTCTGGATGAGGGGCATAGAGGGAGGAGCCAGTTCACACCCAGTCAGAGTCTTTTTAGTGTGCCCAAGCTCCCGCGGATCCTGTCTATACTCCCATGGTCCTTTTGGAGCCCCCAGCATCCTCTAGGACGAAAGATAAATATTAGTCACAAAAAATCCATAGGAATATAGCATAATTTTTATTTTTTCCTATATAAATAGTCTGATATCCAATTTTTTGTTTCCACAGGTTATATACCTATGGATTTTTTGTGACTAATTAATATTTAATACTAATTGATAAAATGGTAGTTTTAAAAGCTAGACCCCAAAGAGCACATCGTACAAAGAAAAAAAAATAAGACTTGCACACTTTATCAAACCAATAATTTCAGCTACAGGATCTGCCACATGACTGTGGCTGAAATGGTTGGTTTGTTTGGGCCCGCACCAAAAAAGAAGCAATCAATCTCTCCTTGCACAAACTGGCTCTACAGAGGCAAGATGTCGTCCTCATCCTCCAATTCCTCACCCCTTTTAGTGTGTTCATAGAAACATAGAATTTGACTTCAGCTAAGAACCACTTGGCCCATCTAGTCTGCTTTCAATGGTGACAGCATCATATGCAGTCACAGTGACAGTAGACATGTCAGTAATAGTTGGCAGCTCCTTCAGTCCGGACCAGATGTCAACACTTGCTCCTGACTGCTAGGAAATGTTATTATTTTCCTTGCAGCCCCAGTTGCGGGAGAAAATGAAGGAGGAGCTGTTGATGGGTCACGTTCTGCTTGAGTTGACATTTTTCTCACCAGCAGGTCTTTGCACCTCTGCAGACTTGTGTCTGCTGGAAAGAGAGATACAACATAGGCTTTAAACATAGGATTGAGCACGGTGGCCAAAATATAGTGCCACCCTTGAATCCCAGCAAAGCAAATGAAGAGCTCCATCCACAAGTCCCAAATACTTAGCGGAATCGCTCCATCTTAGCTCCTTCTTCAATTTATCCAGCTGCTTCTGCAAAAACCTCATGAGAGGAATGGCCTGACTTAAGCTGGCGGTGTCTGAACTGAATTCACGCGTGGCAAGTCTGAAGGGTTGGAGAACCTTGCACAACACGGAAATCATACTCCTCTGCGCTTGAGTCAGGTGCATTCCCCCTCCTTTGCCTATATCATAGGTGGATGTATAGGCTTGAATGGCCTTTTGCTGCTTCTCCATCCTCTGAAGCATATAGAGTGTTGAAATCCACCTCGTTACCACCTCTTGCTTCAAGTGATAGCAGGGCAGGTTCAGGAGTGTTTGCTGATGCCCCAGGCTTTGGCACGCAGTCGCTGAATGTCGAAAGTGGCCCGCAATTTTTTGGGCCACTGACAGCATCTCCTGCACGCCCCTGTCATTTAAAAAAAAATTTGCACCACCAAATTAATTGTATGTGCAAAACCTGGAACGTACTGGAATTTTCCCAGATGTAATGCACGCACAATATTGGAGGCATTGTCAGATATCACAAATCCCCAGGAGAGTCTAAGTTTGGAAAGCCATGATGTCCCTCAGTTTCCATAAGAGGTTGTCAGCTGTGTGCCTCTTACGGAAACCGGTGTTACACAGCATAGCCTGCCTAGGAACAAGTTGGTGTTTCTGAGATGCTGCTACTGGTGCCGCTGCTGTTGTTGCTGCTGGAGGCAATACATCTACCCAGTGGGCTGACACAGTCGTGTAGTCCTTAATTTGCCCTGCTTCACTTGTCCACATATCTGTGGTTAAGTGGACACTGGGGACAACCACATTTTTTAGGACACTATTGACACTTTTCTTAATGTCCCTGTACAGTCTGAGAATCGCCTGCCTAGTGAAGTGGAATCTAGACAGGATTTTGTCCTGGTGACACAGTACGTCCATCAACTGTCCAAATCCCAATGCACTAATGGCGGATACCGGACGCACGTCTAACACCAGCATAGTTGTTATGGCCTTAGTAATCAGCTTTGCAGCATGGTGACTAATGTCATATTTAATCTTCCACGCAAAGGAATTTTGGACAGTCAATTGCTTAGTTGAAGTAGTACAGGTGGTCTTCTGACTTCCTCTCTGGGATGATGATTGACTCCCAGCAGCAACAACGGCAGCAGAAGCAGCAGTAGGCGTAACACTCAAGTATCCTCCGGATCCTCCTGTTGTTCAGATTTGTGGAGAAATAATTCCACACCAAAGAGGTGGCTTTTTTGGTATTTTGCCCAGGCATGACAATGGCTTTTTTCATCCCATGGACAACAACTGTCTCCACTGGGGCCTTATTCAAACAAACCACATCACCATCAGAATCCTCATCGTCAACTTTCTCCTCAGCGCCGTATACACCAATATCTTCTTCTTCCTGGTATACTTCTTCAGTGACATCCTCAATCTCAATATAAGCAACTAGACTGGCGGTGCTCCTCCTAGCACTTGCAGGGGGCATGCAAACGGTGTCAGGATCCTCCTCTTCTGCATACAGGACAGTGCCAGCAGCCCTGTATTTTCACAGTACCGCTTTCATTTTACAACATACAAGGGCCAGTGTACATTTATTTTCTCAGCACCCCTGTATTTTTACAGCATACAAGACAGTGCCAGCACACTTGAATTTTCACAACACCCCTGTAATTTTACAACATACAAGACAGGGCCAGCACCCCTTTATGGGGGTCATTCCAAGTTGTTCGCTCGTTGCCAATTTTCACAACAGAGCGATTAAGGCAAAAATGCGCATGCACATGGCGGTGATTCCGAGTTGTTCGCTCGTTCTTTTTTTGCTACGGAGCGATTAGTCTTAAACTGCGCATGTGCAATGTTCGCAGTGTGGCTGCGCCAAGTAAATTAGCTCAAAAGTTTGATATTTTACTCACGGCATAACAAAGTTTTTTCTTTGTTCTAGTGATCGTAGTGTGATTGACAGGAAGTGGGTGCTTCTGGGCGGAAACTGTCTGTTTTATGGGAGTGTGCGGAAGAACGCTGGCGTTTCTGGGAAAAACGCGGGAGTGTCTGGGCGAACGCTGGGTGTGTTTGTGATGTCAAACCAGGAACGAAACTAACTGAACTGATCGATATTTGTGAGTAGGTCTGGAGCTACTCAGAAACTGCTAAAAAATTTCTATTCGCTATTCTACTAATCTTTCGTTCGCAATTCTGCTATGCTAAGATACACTCCCAGTAGGCAGCGGCTTAGCGTGTGCAATGCTGCTGAAAGCAGCTAGCGAGCGAACAACTCGGAATCACCCCCATGGTACGCCGTAAGTAATTTAGCACAAAACTTAGTAGATTTACTCACGTCTGAACAAAGAATTTTCATCGTTTAAGTGATCGGAGTGTGATTGACAGGAAGTGGGTGTTTCTGGGCGGAAACTAACCATTTTCTGAGAGTGTGTAGAAAAACGCAGGCGTGCCAGAATAAAACGCAGGCGTGTCTGGAGAAACATGGGAGTGGCTGGCCGAACGCAGGGCGTGTTTGTGATGTCAATCCAGGAATGAAACGGGTTGAGCTGATCGGAGTGTAGGAGTAAGTTTCGAGCTACTCAGAAACTGCTAAGAATTATTTATTCGCAATTCTGCTACTCTTTCGTTCGCAATTCTGCTAAGCTAAAATACACTCCCAGAGTGCGGTGGCCTAGCGTGTGCAATGCTGCTAAAAGTAGATATGCGAGCGAACAACTCAGAATGACCCCCAATATTCACAGCATGCCTGTATTTTTACAGCATATAGGACAGGGCCAGTGTACTTTTTTTTACTGCACCCCTGTATTTTTACAGCATACAGGACCAGTGTACTTTTATTTTAACAACAGAACCCCTGTATTTCTACAGCATACAGGACCAGTATACTTTTATTTTAACAACAGCACCCCTGTATTTTTACAGCATACAGGATCAGTGTACTTTTATTTTAACAACAGCACCCCTTTATTTTTACAGCATACAGGACTAGTTACTATTATTTTAACAAGAGCACCCCTGTATTTTTACAGCATACAAGGCAGGGCCAGTGTACATTTATTTTCACTGCACCCCTTAATTTTTACAGCATACAAGACAGGGCCAGTGTATGTTTGTTTTCACCACAAGCCTGAATTTTTACAGCATAAAAGACATATTATTTTCACAGAATACAGGAGGACAGTGCCCCTGCCCCCTATACAATACATTGACAGCCAGGATAGCAACACCCATGTACAGCTGCAGCACCCCTAACAGCACATGAAACACCAGTGACAGCCAGGACAGCACCCCTAACATCACAGGGACACCACAGTGACAGAAACAGCATCCCTAGAGATCACACACTGATCCCACCCGACACCACCACCCACAGAGAGAGACAGAGGTCTGTCTCCCTCACTCTCCAAGTCCAGAGTGAAAATGGCGGTGATGCATGGCTGTATATATAGAATCCAAAACCTGTGAGAATCCAACAGCGGGTTGATGACGTTATGCCTTGTTCTGGTTTCCGAGTCTGGTGGGAAGTCCCCTGCCAGACTCGATTCCCAGCTCAGAACGTGAAGTTCAGGGGGGGTGGGGGTGGGGGGGGGGTCGTATTTCTGAGATCCAAACCTGCTCATCTCTAATTTTGTTGTGCACTGTTTATTACACCCCCTTTTTTACATGTTAGAAGTTAAAATTTTATTTTCCATGCTATACTAATTTTTGATATCCTTAACCAAATATTGTATTTTGTACTGTGGCATACATTATTATTAGATAAGCTGAAGGCTGCATAAGCCTGAGGCAATATAAGCGATCAACTTTTTGTGATTGGTTGTTAAATGACTAAGCAGTTGCTAGGCAGATCAGTTTCCCATTTGGGTTTTTTCCTATTGGATTAGAGGGTTGTGCATCAAGATGGAGAGGAGGGTCTCAGTTTAGTATATAAGGGGTGGCCATCTTGCCAGACTTCCTCTGCCTTTCAGTTTTGGCCCAGGAAGGATAAGTATAATTTACTGCTTGTTTTTCCTTGCTGTTAAACTGTTTTGATTTGCATTTGCCTTCACTGGGCATTAGTATTACAGGTTTGCCCCCTTTTGCTGTGCGGTGTAATTGTGTGTGCAGTCTTGCTCCCCCTCCTACCATGCCTCGTCCTCGACGCTCAGCACCCCCCCCCAGGCGCCTCGTGGAGACGGGGAGTTCCCTCCGCTCCCGCTCCCCAAGCGTCGCGCCTCAGAGTGGCTTGTCACCCGCTGCGGACAGGCGGCGGGGGCGGGCAGTTATAGCCCGCTCCCCTGCCGCACGGAGACGGGCGGCCAGCGGCCGCTCGTCACGTGGTTCCGGGGCGCGCGGCTCGGCTGAGCCGCGCACCTCGGTGCTCGCAGCGGGACGGGCCTCTTCTCGCCCTCCTGCTCGGGCGCCTCCGGGTCCCCTCCGCCTCCTGCCAGCAGCCGTGGGACACACGGCGCAGGCGCGCGATGCCCGGCCGGGCCGCGCGCCCCGGCGCCTCCAGCGCGTCCGTTCCCTCACCCTCTCTCCTGCACTGGGGACGGCTCTCTTCCCCCATCCCCGCTTGTGGCTCTCGGCGGCGTCCTGGTGGCACAGGACGACCGCGACGGAGCTGCGGGGGGTGAGGGGGGGGGGGATTGTTCAGGGGCACATGAGCCCAGGGCAGCGGGTAACGACTCCCGCTGTCCCTGGGACAATTCAGGACGGCACGCGTCCCTCCGCCACCTGGGGGTCTAGCGCGCCCCAGGTGAGTGAGGGTGACATGGGGCCCCTTGGTACTGGTGTGGCTGGGGCGGGGGACGTGGCAGCGGCTGCCGCCACGCCCGCCCCGGCGTCAACTGCATGGCAGGTTTTCCCCCTGGCCTCAGGGGTTTATTCGGGCGCCCCCTGGGCGTCAGCTTCCCCGCCGCCATGGGCGGCGCCATGGCGCGCAGGATGTCAGACTCCCTCCCACGCCCCCTACGGCCCTTTGCAATACGGGTCCGCGCAGGCGTCCGTCTCAGCGGCTTATTTTACTCACGGCGGGGCGCTTGCGGTAACGGCGCAGCAAGGCTTCGCGGGGAGCCAGTCCTTCCCCGGGGGGTTTGCGTGGCCTCCGGCTCCAACATTCCCCTTAGCCGCCAGTATGCCTTCCGTGGGTTTCATGACGGCGTCCGGCACGCAGTTTTCCCCGCGTGGGGCCAGCGCGGGCGCCGGCGTGCAGTCCACGTGGTCGGTCGGTGGACCCCGAGTCGCGGTGCCCTTTCCGGCCTTTGCGGGCCTGCAAACAGGGCAGGCACCGGACGGTGGGTATCAAGGGGCACAAGGTTGGCCCCCTCTCCCGGCGCCCCCTCAGTTCCTTCCGGCATCATACGGATGGACGGGAGCAGGCGTCTGCCCGCCGCAAGCGGCTTGGCGGCCGTCTTACCCCGCGAGTTTGGGTGCAGCAAGTGGGTCGGCCTTTACACAGTCGATCGGGTACACCTCGGCGGGGGCCCCCTCCCTGCAGCTGCCGGGCGGCCATCCGCCGCGGAGCGGAGGGGTGGTCCCTCCGCCTCCGCAATTGCGGACAAGTGTTAATGATGTGCTGGTTCCCCCTGTGCCTGTTCCCCCTCTTTTTCTCCCTCACAGGTTCCGCCTAGTTCGGGGGCTACACCCGGCAGGAGACGAAGATCAAGGACAAGCGGGACGGCGAACGTGGAGGGACGGCCAACAGCGGAGGCGGGAACAGCGGACGAAGAGGTTCCGGGTCCTTCGAACTCCGGTGAGATAAATATTCCTTTACACGTTTCAACATGTAGCTCTTCGTCTTCCAGCAGCGTATCATCCGGCTCTCCGCGGCGCCCGCGCAAATTAGCTAGGCTCATCGCGCGGCGAATGGCTAAGGAGGCGCATAAGGCGGCCGCTCCGGCGCAGGTGGTCCCTGCGGACCCTCCCCGTTTCGGCGAGATGGTGCATTGCGCCAACACGGCAGTTACAAGGGGAGTTCGCAAGCGCATGCGGGAAAAGATCCGCAAGGGGAAGTATGTGGACGTATTCACCCTTACGGAGGAAATGCGGCAGGGTTTTGAGGCAGCCAAGAAACCGGGCGGTATGGGGGAGAATGCGTTCCGCAATTTCCACCAGTGGCTGCGTGGGTTTTTGGTGTTCATGGTTTGCTACACGGAATCCCGTCCCTTGGAGTATGCCAATTTAGTGAAATATTTGTTTTTAGTACACGATATGTACTTAAAATCCAAAGGGTCTGCGTGGCGGGATTACGACGAGAAGTTTCGTCGCAATCAGGATGGCAACCCCATCCTGCCCGCAGGTTTTAAGGACGTTGAGGTGTGGTTGGAGGTCACGCAGCAGGTCAAACCCACCCCAGACGTCACGGCCAAGAAGCCCGGGGCGTCCGGGGTGGCGGCTTCCCGATTGACAGGGAAAGGGAAGTGTTTCGCTTACAACGACGGTAAATGCGTCAAAGGAACGAGCTGTCGTTTTCGCCACTCATGCAGGTTGTGCGGATCCAATCACCCGGCCAAAGAATGCACCGCGCCGACAAGCAGTAAGCCTGCCAATTCCGCCGAGGCCGGTGGAATTGGCAAGTAAGGCCTTCTCCCCGATTATAGTTTCTGAGTTGCTGCGCTGGCTTGCGTTATATCCCGATCGGACGGCCGCATCGTTTCTCTCGGAGGGTTTTCAGCGGGGTTTTCGCTTGCCAATTCCGGATTCGGTGTATGTGGTTGCACGCCAGAATTTGAGATCGGCTCGTGAATTCCCGCAGGAGATCCGGCGGAAGGTTGACGGGGAGATTGAGCGAGGGCGCATGGCTGGGCCCTACGCCCTTTCCCCGTTGCCCTCCTTGTGCATTTCCCCAATAGGGGTGGTGCCCAAGAAGGCCATAGGCAAGTTTCGTTTGATACAGCACTTGTCTCACCCGCCGGGGGTGTCAGTCAACGACGCTATCCCGGAAGCTCAATGCAGAGTTCGATATCAATCGTTTGACGAGGCGCTGCGCTTAGTGCGGGATGAGGGTCCAGGGAGTCTGTTGGCAAAATTGGACGTGGAGTCAGCCTTTCGCCTACTCCCACTGCACCCAGATTCCTTGCGGTTTCTGGGTTTCAAAATAGGGGGCGAATTCTACGTCGATCGGTGTCTCCCCATGGGCTGTTCTGTATCCTGCGCCTACTTTGAGTGTTTTAGCACATTTTTGCACTGGTGCGTCCAGACCGCCTCCGGGCAACCGGGGGTGGCTCACTACCTGGATGATTTTCTTTTTGTAGGGCCCGGGGACAGTTCGGTCTGTGGGGACATTCTCTCGGTGGCCGGGTCGTTATTCGGCGCTTTAGGGGTACCGGTTGCGCAGGATAAGTGCGAGGGTCCTTGCACTTGTCTTAGCTATTTAGGTATCGAGATCGACACGGTGGGAGGGTGCTGTCGCTTGCCCGAGGATAAGGTGCAGAAGCTATTGGGTTTGATTACAGACTGTTTAGGAAAACGCAGGGTTCGGCTTAAGCAGGTGCAGTCCTTGCTTGGCTCTCTCAATTTTGCGTGTCGGATTATCCCCATGGGTAGGATTTTCTGTCGCAAACTTGAGCGGGCCACAGCGGGGACGGTTCGACAGAATCACTCCGTTTACCTGTCCCGCGAGATCAAGGATGATTTGCGGGTTTGGGTCTCGTTCCTGGTGTCCTTCAACAGGGAAGTGTTGTGGCCCGCTCCTTGTTGTTCCAGTGAGCAGCTGCAGTTGTTCACGGATGCTTCAGGCAGTCGGGGTTTCGGAGCGTTCTTTGCTGGCGCGTGGTGCGCGGCGGCATGGCCGGCATCTTGGGTAACGCGTGGGTTTACCAAGAACCTGCTGCTGCTGGAATTGTTCCCAATCTTAGTGGCGCTGGAGTTATGGGCCGGACGGTTCGCAAATAGGGACATTTTGTTTCTTTGCGACAACCTAGGGGTAGTGCATGCGGTAAATAATCAGCGTTCATCATCGCCGCAGGCCCTGCGATTACTAAGGCATTTAGTGCTAGTTTGTTTACAGCGTAATATTAGTTTTAGGGCTCGCCACGTTCCCGGAGTTGACAATGGAATTGCGGATGCATTGTCCCGGTTCCAGTTTGACAAATTCAGGACGTTGGTTCCGGGAGCGGAGGCAGAGGGGTTACAGTGCCCACCTTCTGTCTGGCAGATGGTCGAAGCGGTTTAACGGCGTTGGCCAGGTGTGCACTGGCTCCCTCCACGCTACGTGCGTACGATGCTGCATGGCGGGATTGGTCAGCCTTTCAGAGTAGGTACGGGGTAGCAGGTGAGTCCTCGGCCGACGCCCTGTTGACCTTTGTTTGGGAGCATTACCAAAACGGTAGGTCAAAAGCGGCCATGGCTACTGCCCTTGCGGGCATCGCCTTTCACTCGCGACTCCACGGGACAACGGACCCCGCGGATTCACGTAGGCCTATAACGTTGCAGCTGCTAGCGGACTTGCTGCATGTGCTACCTCGGATTGCGTCCTCGGAATTCGAGGTGGCTTTGTTTAGTAGCGCGTATGCCCTGGCCTTTTTCGGGGCTTTTCGGGTGAGCGAGCTAGTGGCGAGCAGCAAGGCGTCCCGGGAATCGGGTCTGCTCTATGAGAATGTGCGCTTGCAGGAGGGCCTGTTGCTCTGTAGGATTGTGCGATCCAAGACAGATCAAACAGGTCGGGGTCGCTGGTTGTCCTTGGAGGCTCAGGAGGGTATGGGCGTTTGCCCGCTGCGGCTGACGCAAGAGTATGTGCGTTTAAGACCTCCGGGGGGCAACCAGTTGCTGGTACACGCGCAGTCGGACCCTCTGACGAAGTTTCAGTTTGCATCGGTGTTTAAGAAATGTTTAACGGCGTTGGGCTTGCAGGAGGCGGACTTCGGTACTCATTCCTTTCGGATTGGGGCGGCTACCCATGCGGCGGCCGCTGGTTCATCACCAGCGGCTATTCGGGAGTTGGGTCGCTGGAAGTCGGCCTCCTATAAGTCCTACGTCCGTATAGATAAGTTATAAGTGCGCCTGTTGCGCTAACCCAAAAACATGTTTACTCGTCGGTTTTTGAACGCTTACCGTTCAGGAATCGAGGGTGTGAAGCGAATTTTTAAAATTTTTCCTCCGAGGGGGCCTAATTTCAATTGGCTGTTCTACCAAGGTCCACGGGAGGTTTTTTGAGTTTTCTCCTTCACTTGGGTTTATTTGGTTTACGTTGTGTTTCAGTTACAGATTATGTGCATAATCTGACGTTAGGATATTTTCTTTTACAGCTGTCATCAATTTTGGAGACCACATATGGATGGTTGGTCATTCATACGTTTTTTGGGCAGAGAAACATCCCATGGCGGCTAGGGCGAATGAGATTTTTGGGTCCAGGCAGTTTAGATGGCTAGGTGTTAGGGGCATGTTATGGGGTGATTTGTTGCGCGTCCTGTTTACACGGGAGCGCCGCTGGGGTCGCCCCAGTTGTATTATCATCCATCTGGGTGGTAATGATCTGGGCCGAGTTAAAGGTATAGACTTGATTTTGTCTATAAAGGCGGATGTAGTGGCAATACGTTGTCACTGGCCTGGGGTATGTATTGTCTGGTCGGAAATGGTGCCCCGTTTCCATTGGCGTGGTGCGGTGCGTTTCTCGGCGCTGGAGAAAGCACGCAAAAAGGTGAACTCGACGGTGTCTCTGTTTGTCAAGGCCATAGGCGGAGTGGCAATTAAGCATCCTCTGCTGGTGCTGCGGAACAGACAGTTCTATAGAGACGATGGGGTTCACCTTTCCCCGGAAGGTGTGCAGTTTTTTCTGGAAGATATTTTCGGTCTTTTTCGTTAGAGCTAGTTAGTTTCTGGTTGGTTAAGTTTCTGTTTGCGGATGGCGGTGGCGGTTTGGTAAACCTTGGTGGCGGGAAATCGCTGCCAACCAGCTGTCACACAGGCATAAGTGGTCATTGTGGGGCTCCCTCTTTAAATGGACGGCAGGTGTGTCCTTTTCTTGCGGTTGGACATTTAGACGTTCCCCTGCGGGAACCGAACGTTTGCCAGAGAAAGAGGGGTAAGGCCAGCACAATGCGGGTTATGCGGGAAGGAGGCGGGGTATGTGTACTCCCCTCCTTGGTTTGGTGGTTTCCATCTAGGTGACGGGTGCTGGTGGTTTGGCAGCGGTTTTCTGTTTTTGCCATCCTCCAAACTAGAGTAATTATATATTCAATTTCAATTCTAATTCGGCCTCAATTATTAGTTTAAAGAGTTGGTCAGCGATTAATAAACATCGTCTGACCTTTAACTCCAGCTACTGTGTCCGTGTCTTTATTTCAGTGTGTGGTGTGGTTTTATTTAGTGATAAACTAGCTTAAATACAAGGTTTATGTAATCACAATAAAGTTATGAGCGGCTTAGATAAGCTGAAGGCTGCATAAGCCTGAGGCAATATAAGCGATCAACTTTTTGTGATTGGTTGTTAAATGACTAAGCAGTTGCTAGGCAGATCAGTTTCCCATTTGGGTTTTTTCCTATTGGATTAGAGGGTTGTGCATCAAGATGGAGAGGAGGGTCTCAGTTTAGTATATAAGGGGTGGCCATCTTGCCAGACTTCCTCTGCCTTTCAGTTTTGCCCGCCCGCCCTCCCAGAATGCGGATAGGTTTTGTTTTGCTGTGGGCTATTGAAAGCCAGATTGGCGGGAAATCGCTGCCAACCAGCTGTCACACAGGCATAAGTGGTCATTGTGGGGCTCCCTCTTTAAATGGACGGCAGGTGTGTCCTTTTCTTGCGGTTGGACATTTAGACGTTCCCCTGCGGGAACCGAACGTTTGCCAGAGAAAGAGGGGTAAGGCCAGCACAATGCGGGTTATGCGGGAAGGAGGCGGGGTATGTGTACTCCCCTCCTTGGTTTGGTGGTTTCCATCTAGGTGACGGGTGCTGGTGGTTTGGCAGCGGTTTTCTGTTTTTGCCATCCTCCAAACTAGAGTAATTATATATTCAATTTCAATTCTAATTCGGCCTCAATTATTAGTTTAAAGAGTTGGTCAGCGATTAATAAACATCGTCTGACCTTTAACTCCAGCTACTGTGTCCGTGTCTTTATTTCAGTGTGTGGTGTGGTTTTATTTAGTGATAAGCTAGCTTAAATACAAGGTTTATGTAATCACAATAAAGTTATGAGCGGCTTATTATTAGCAGTTTCTTATATAGCGCAGCATATCCCGTTGCACTTTACATTGTATACGATTTATTTTGCTCAGCTTTGGTACATTGGAGTGGGTTCTTCAATAGAAGGTCACACCTTGGTTTTCCTACTTATGTGGAAATTTGGAACATGGTGTTTGAAGATTAATGTGTTTTCTTTGAGTTTCATCATCATTCTCTCTCCCCAGGCCGGGGGAGGGGGGGATTTGTTGGATTCTCTTTTCGGCAGTGCCATTTTTGTCTACCCTCCACTAGCTGGGACAGAGGGTTCAACTTAGTTGCACACATTTTTCATTCTCTTGTACACCTAGACCTGAAGTAGGAAAGAAAGGAACAATATAGAAATAGATTCCCCTGGTTTGCCACAACAACAGTTTAAGGTGGTATCCTGGAATGTGGAAAGGCCTTAACTCACACAAAAAAAGGAAGATGGGTGCTCACTCACTTAAAATTATTCCTCCTGGATATTATCAGCCTGCAGGAAACTCATTGGAATGCTGGTGGGGACTCCTCTCTTAGGGCCTGCGGTTGGCTGTTTAATAAAAAGGCAAAAGGTATATCAATCCTTTTTCATAAAGATCTTCGCTAATTTGTGACTAATACTGAAATAGATCCTAATGGTCAATATGTCATATTAGATGTTTTTATTTGAGGGGCTGCTTATACGTCATGGTTCTCTTCCCTATGTTATGTCATGTGTTGTATCTTGTCTGAGAGTTGTGGTCATCGGACACAAATTCCTTTTGTATTATGTACTGATATACTTGGCAATAAACTGATTATGATTATGATTACTAGAGATGAGCGCCTGAAATTTTTCGGGTTTTGTGTTTTGGTTTTGGGTTCGGTTCCGCGGACGTGTTTTGGGTTCGACCGCGTTTTGGCAAAACCTCACCGGTTTTTTTTTTGTCGGATTCGGGTGTGTTTTGGATTCGGGTGGTTTTTTCAAAAAACCCTAAAAAACAGCTTAAAACATTGAATTTGGGGGTCATTTTGATCCCATAGTATTATTAACCTCAATAACCATAATTAACACTCATTTTCAGTCTATTCTGAACACCTTACACCTCACAATATTATTTTTATTCCTAAAATTTGCACCGAGGTCGCTGTGTGAGTAAGATAAGCGACCCTAGTGGCCGACACAAACACCGTGCCCATCTAGGAGTGGCACTGCAGTGTCACGCAGGATGTCCCTTCCAAAAAACCCTCCCCAAACAGCACATGACGCAAAGAAAAAAAGAGGCGCAATGAGGTAGCTGACTGTGTGAGAAAGATAAGCGACCCTAGTGGCCGACACAAACACCGGGCCCATCTAGGAGTGGCACTGCAGTGTCACGCAGGATGGCCCTTCCAAAAAACCCTCCCCAAACAGCACATGACGCAAAGAAAAAAAGAGGCGCAATGAGGTAGCTGACTGTGTGAGAAAGATAAGCGACCCTAGTGGCCGACACAAACACCGGGCCCATCTAGGAGTGGCACTGCAGTGTCACGCAGGATGTCCCTTCCAAAAAACCCTCCCCAAACAGCACATGACGCAAATAAAAAAAGAGGCGCAATGAGGTAGCTGACTGTGTGAGAAAGATAAGCGACCCTAGTGGCCGACACAAACACCGGGCCCATCTAGGAGTGGCACTGCAGTGTCACGCAGGATGTCCCTTCCAAAAAACCCTCTGAAGGGTTACCTCTTCTGTCTTGGTACATATTACTTTTTATATGATCAGTTTCCTTGTGGTGGTTACAGTGTAAAAGTGAATATTTCTATTTCCCTAGTGAAGGGTTAAAACATGCTATATGAACTCTTATGTGTTTGCATGGATGCGTGCTGCCCTGTGCTAGGTGCCTTTGTCTCTCATACAGATACCAGGCCTGTGTGGGTCTGGCATCCAAGGTCAGTTCCATACCAGATGAAACTTGTTCTTTCTACCCAAATATACTGTGTTACAAAAACTTTGTTAAATGTTTGAGAAACTTGTAGAAAACCCATATATGGACATCCGCCTTTTCTGTTCTGCCTGGTAACTATTAACGAGCCAATGGGAGTGTAACAAAATGTCAGTTCCACCCATATGCATTGTCTTATATACCTTTGTTAACCTCATAATAAACAGTGTGAATTTTTACTGCTTGTGTTGTGCATGTACCTTGTGGTTAAAAGTTTACACTCCAGACGTCTAAGAGGCCATCACATCGAGGGTTAAAGAATATAAGGTCAAATCCTTTCAGCTGGGGGCTACGTCCGCGATTCAGTGATCGTCCCTGAATGGTAAGATAGAGAATTTATTGTCTGTCTTTGCCATACAGGATTGCGGTCATACACTGAAGCTGAATCCGTGTCAGTGTTCCGGGAACACGTGACAAGGTAATATTTAAGTCCGGGACTTAATATTACGAAGTTTTATGTAAAAGCATAAAACAGGTATCAGGGATACCATAGAATCTTTAATGTCTGGGACTTAAAGATACGTCTGAGAAAGGACCCGGGGTCCAAGCGCAATTCTCCAAAGACGTCAGTATCTGGGATACTTAAAAAAATAGACCTGGGGTCTATACGTAACGTAGATTATACCTCGATTTGATCGTCTATACTTGTATGTTTGTAGTGAGATAAGTTCTTATATTTGGTCCAGACGGCTGGTAAGTTTTCGTCTGCCAGATATCTTTACTCAAACACTTTTCTTGCTTCCTGTCTAAAACGCTGTATTTTTCTGACATCTTGTACGAATGGTAAGTATCGTACCCGTCAAAAGATTTCATGTTCTCACTATACAGATAATATTGTGATATTGTCAATGACTAATTAACTGGTTAAGCTGATGCATGTATAAGTAAGTAGAGTGTTGTATATTTTAGATCATTTTCTTTTAAAAGTTGTATTGTTGATTTATATTACTGTCTGACAATGGGCTCTAGTCAGAGTAAAAAACTGCATATCCCCCGCCCCTCCCTGGTGAGACATGCAAGATGTATGTCGCCCGCAACTCTACCTCAGAGTATTACTTAGTTAACCCATGGGTGGATAATTTAGCGGGATGGACAGAGAAAGCAGGACAGGACCCATTCCTACGGGAAGGCAGTAATTACCCTTTCTATATGGAGATTTAAGAAAAAATGTCAGTTTAGCACAGAAGCGAAACTGCAGAGAACTGTAAATCTTTTAAAACCCTCTCCCTCCCCCTTGCATTCCAATGTATCCTGCGCTCAGAGACACAAATCTCTTGGCAGCAGTAACCCTTTCACACTAGATGGGATCGCCTCCAACTTCACTGCTGGAGGGTGCGTCCACTAGCTCTATCCCTAACGCATCAATAACCCAGAGTTTAGATAATAGTAAAACACTGTCCCAAGCCCACTATTACCCTCGATGGCTGTATATCTTATTTGCGCAAAGCTTGCAAAGGACGCAGCTATACACATATGAAGGAAGTCTTTAAAGACTGTGCTTTTTTACCTGTCGCTGTGGCTTGTAAACAGAAACCTTCATAGTCTGTTACTGCGTTTTGGAAAAGGTTTAAGGACTGCTGGACAGATGACGCTAGCTTACCTTTGCTTAACTCAGAAAGCTTACTCACTTCCCCACTCACTCATAACTATCAGAACTCCAGACGCTTTGACAGACAGAACCAACCCCGCAGTCAGGGAAGATTCCAAAGACCCCGCGCACTGACGGGGCCCGGAGGAGGGCATCCCAGCCTTTATTCAACTCTCCCGTCATAGTAAAGATTCACCTCTGCTGCCACTTATTATAAATGGAAGTAAAATTCCCTTTTTAGTGGACAGCGGTGCAACAACCAGTGTTTTGTGTTCTGACCTATGCAGTGTCCCCTCTCACCAGAAAAGATAGAAGGTCTCCGCCCCATGATACAGCAATTCTTACAACAGGGTATTCTCAGACATATTGTATCACCATACTGTACTCCTGTGAACCCTGTTGCCAAAGCTGATGGCAGTATAAGATTTGTACAGAATCTCAGAGCGATCAATCAGCTAATTGTCCCAATTGCACCAATTGTTCCAGATGTAAACTCACTCATTTCTGCAATCCCTGCAGATGCTGCGTTCTTCTCTGTATTTGATTTGAAGAATGCCTTTTTTCAGCATACCTGTAGATTCACAGACACAATTACTTTTGCCTTTTCTTTTGAGGGTAAACAACTTACCTGGTGCAGATTATTGACGCACCTGTTGTCTCCAGGCCACATTGGGGCCCTGGCAACCTCACCATGGTTCAGTCCTGCTACAGTATGCAGATGATCTGCTGCTCTGTAGTAAAACTGAGGAGGCCTGCCGAGTGGATGGTGTTTCATTACTAAACTGGCTTTGTGAATGTGGACACAAGGTGTCCAAAATAAAAATGCAATGGTGTAAAAAGCATGTTGATTACTTAGGTTTTGTGCTCACTCAGGGAGAGAGGAAAGTCAGTCCACAACGCATACAGTCTGTATTGGGCCTGGTCACCCCAACTACCCAGAAGGAACTACTGTCCTTCCTGGGTATGGTAAATTACTGCAGACAGTGGATTTCTGATTGCTCCTATTACGATAACATTTTGAGACAAGCCACACTGAAAGACAAACCTAAAACTGTACAATGGTCACAAGAAATGTTAACTGCATATGAAAGTTTAAAATGTATGTTGATGAAAAGTCCGGCACTTGGCCTCCCCAATTATGTACTACCTTTCCATCTATATGCAAGGGACAATTGTAAAACCATGGCGGGGGTGCTCACACAGTTTCATGGAGGGAAGTTGCGCCCCGTGGCATTTTTTTTCCAAAGTCATGCCAGTGTCTGTGCAAGGTATGCCTGCCTGCCTCAGGGCTTTGGCAGCCTGTGCAATGGTTGCAGAAATGGCCACTACCCTCACTTTAGGCCACATCACAGTACTCCACACCACACATGATGTCCTGGCAATACTTAAAGGCTTACACACACAGCACATGTCAGCACAACGCCTTAGTGGATATGAAGTACTCCTTTTGAGTAACCCTACCCTTACCATTAAGTACACTGCTAGTTCTTCTGGCCCTGCACCCATTCTCAATGCCCTTTTAGGCTTGAAAGGTCCTGAGGATGAACCACCCGACCTACATGACTGTGCTGCTTCCATTGACGCTGAAACTTCTCCCAGACTTGACATGTCTCCCGTTCCCATACCAGGCGCAGACATAGTTTTTGTTGACGGCTCCTGTAGTAGGCCCAATGACAATACATACCAGGCTGGCTATGCCATTGTCACCCTCCCTGATACTGTGTTGGAAACCCTACCAATACCTTATCAGTCCGCGCAAGCTGCAGAACTCATTGCACTCACTAGAGCATGTCCCTCCCTTGACAACGTCCATCTGCTCACTCAACTTCAAGCTGCTGCGACTAATACTGATCTCTCCGACTGGACTTACCCAATTCTGCAGAAAAAATCCTAAATCAGGATTAATCTGCAAAGAGGGGAAACCCTGTATACCCCAGTCCAGTGCCCCTTTGCTCGTTGCCCAGTGCCGTGGTGTTGGTCACCGTGGTGAAGCCACAACACTCTTCCTACTAACCAATGATTTTTATGTTACTAATGCCAAATCACTTGTGGACCAGTATGTTAGCAGATGCATCACTTGCCTCAGGAACAACCCTAATAAAGCTAAACACCAGCATCTTGAATACCCCACAGAAAACTCTAGGTTACTCACCCTTTGAAATACTAATGGGTAGACCCTTTTCCTACACCCTGGGCTAAGAAACCACTAGTAATACAGGAAGGAGATCTAGAACTCATCAGAGAAGAGTATGTCAGGTCCCTGATAACAAAACTGAATGAAATTGAACATGAGGTTGTTTGTAAAAACCCTTTGAATCCACAGGAACCTACACACCCCTTTAAAGTCAGAGACAGAGTCGTGGTGAAGGTGCTCCCCAGGAACAAGAGCCCAGGAGACTTCACCTATGGTCCAGAGACAGAGGTCGTAGCAGTTACCCGAACAGCAGTCCTGACAGAGGAAAGTCCTACCTGGATCCATGCATCCCGAGTAAAAAAGGTTCCTAGACCAGACCTAGAGAGGGAAGCAAGTGATTCCAGTGAGGTACGAACCGGGGCAGACAGCCCTGACCTCCCACCTAGCGAAGAAAGAAGAACAGAAGAAGATGAGGAACCTGTCCCCTATCTCTATCCTGGGGACTATCTCGATAGCCCTACTGGCCCTCATTCACCTCACAATATGTGAAGTCGACATCACACAAACAGATGGGGTCCCCACCTTGTGGTACAATTCCTCCAATACACACGTAGCCACATACATCCTTGATTATTTCATGTTCCCTAAACTTGCTGACAACAAACATTTCATACAGCAAAGGAGGAAATCAGGAATGTCTGAGACAGTATATATTTGTGTTACTGACGAATGGTACTATGACATTAGATATTATGGATCTAATTGTAATTCCTGGGAAGCTGTGGGGTGGAATACAGGAGTAGATTGGAAATATGGCCCATCATTTGCAAAGAATAGATGGAGCAAATATGGAGTACCCCTACTTTCTAGACTATCCATTCATAAGATGGAAGAAAGCCCAAATTCATACAGGTTTAGACTAAACATAGTGAACCCTAGCAGAAGCGACAATGAGACTTATGTACTTGGTATATGGTGGCAAGCAGGATACTATAGTGCAAGACAAAGGTTTTATTTGTGGGACATGTACAAAAACCCAAAATACCAGCCTAAAATTGCTCCCCAAAACAAACCTTTAAAGCCCCATATTGCCACTTCTAAAGATATGGTGGCTATTACTAACCCTACCTTTGAAGACACCCTAGCTATTGAAACTGGTTTCTCTGACATTAATTTTTGGTTGGAATGGATGAAGTATAGTGCTAACAAACACAATAAAAGCAACTGTTATGTCTGTGGCAAATCTAGGCCCCACCTAGGTACAGTGCCCCTTAATATACCCCTAGAACAGGAAAATTGTTTTTTTTTCAGCCTTTTTAATGACACCAAAACAAATGACAGTCAGTGCGAAATGTGGAAAAGGGAATATCCCATATTGTCAAAAAATCCCAACCCAGGAAGCACCATAACTATATATCCTGGAAACTACACTTGTTATACATCTAACACCACCACAGGGAGAAATTTAAAAACCTTCCCACCAGGGTATTGTGCAAATAAGCATATTCATACTTGTAACTTTAATTCTTGTAGGCATTATAGTTTATTGTGTAATTCCCTGTGGAAAGAAACTTACCTCCAAAGGCATTGATAAGGCCCTGATGTACTATGATATAACCACCAGTCCTGTCACCTCCTCTGATAGTGAGGGACCCGACGATTATGTCCAATATCTCAAGAACTGGAGGAACAAGAAAGGAGCCTCACTCAAGAATCATGTCATATAATAATCATGATTCTAAGAGGGGATTGAAGGGTTACCTCTTCTGTCTTGGTACATATTACTTTTTATATGATCAGTTTCCTTGTGGTGGTTACAGTGTAAAAGTGAATATTTCTATTTCCCTAGTGAAGGGTTAAAACATGCTATATGAACTCTTATGTGTTTGCATGGATGCGTGCTGCCCTGTGCTAGGTGCCTTTGTCTCTCATACAGATACCAGGCCTGTGTGGGTCTGGCATCCAAGGTCAGTTCCATACCAGATGAAACTTGTTCTTTCTACCCAAATATACTGTGTTACAAAAACTTTGTTAAATGTTTGAGAAACTTGTAGAAAACCCATATATGGACATCCGCCTTTTCTGTTCTGCCTGGTAACTATTAACGAGCCAATGGGAGTGTAACAAAATGTCAGTTCCACCCATATGCATTGTCTTATATACCTTTGTTAACCTCATAATAAACAGTGTGAATTTTTACTGCTTGTGTTGTGCATGTACCTTGTGGTTAAAAGTTTACACTCCAGACGTCTAAGAGGCCATCACATCGAGGGTTAAAGAATATAAGGTCAAATCCTTTCACCCTCCCCAAACAGCACATGACGCAAAGAAAAAAAGAGGCGCAATGAGGTAGCTGACTGTGTGAGAAAGATAAGCGACCCTAGTGGCCGACACAAACACCGGGCCCATCTAGGAGTGGCACTGCAGTGTCACGCAGGATGTCCCTTCCAAAAAACCCTCCCCAAACAGCACATGACGCAAAGAAAAATAAAAGAAAAAAGAGGTGCAAGATGGAATTGTCCTTGGGCCCTTCCCACCCACCCTTATGTTGTATAAACAGGACATGCACACTTTAACCAACCCATCATTTCAGTGACAGGGTCTGCCACACGACTGTGACTGAAATGACGGGTTGGTTTGGACCCCCACCAAAAAAGAAGCAATTAATCTCTCCTTGCACAAACTGGCTCTACAGAGGCAAGATGTCCACCTCATCATCATCCTCCGATATATCACCGTGTACATCCCCCTCCTCACAGATTATCAATTCGTCCCCACTGGAATCCACCATGTCAGCTCCCTGTGTACTTTGTGGAGGCAATTGCTGCTGGTCAATGTCTCCGCGGAGGAATTGATTATAATTCATTTTAATGAACATCATCTTCTCCACATTTTCTGGATGTAACCTCGTACGCCGATTGCTGACAAGGTGAGCGGCGGCACTAAACACTCTTTCGGAGTACACACTTGTGGGAGTGCAACTTAGGTAGAATAAAGCCAGTTTGTGCAAGGGCCTCCAAATTGCCTCTTTTTCCTGCCAGTATAAGTACGGACTGTGTGACGTGCCTACTTGGATGCGGTCACTCATATAATCCTCCACCATTCTATCAATGGTGATAGAATCATATGCAGTGACAGTAGACGACATGTCCGTAATGGTTGTCAGGTCCTTCAGTCCGGACCAGATGTCAGCATCAGCAGTCGCTCCAGACTGCCCTGCATCACCGCCATCGGGTGGGCTCGGAATTCTGAGCCTTTTCCTCGCACCCCCAGTTGCGGGAGAATGTGAAGGAGGAGATGTTGACAGGTCGCGTTCCGCTTGACTTGACAATTTTCTCACCAGCAGGTCTTTGAAACCCAGCAGACTTGTGTGCGCCGGAAAGAGAGATCCAAGGTAGGTTTTAAATCTAGGATCGAGCACGGTGGCCAAAATGTAGTGCTCTGATTTCAACAGATTGACCACCCGTGAATCCTTGTTAAGCGAATTAAGGGCTCCATCCACAAGTCCCACATGCCTAGCGGAATCGCTCTGTCTTAGCTCCTCCTTCAATGTCTCCAGCTTCTTCTGCAAAAGCCTGATGAGGGGAATGACCTGACTCAGGCTGGCAGTGTCTGAACTGACTTCACGTGTGGCAAGTTCAAAGGGCATCAGAACCTTGCACAACGTTGAAATCATTCTCCACTGCGCTTGAGACAGGTGCATTCCACCTCCTATATCGTGCTCAGTTGTATAGGCTTGAATGGCCTTTTGCTGCTCCTCCAACCTCTGAAGCATATAGAGGGTTGAATTCCACCTCGTTACCACCTCCTGCTTCAGATGATGGCAGGGCAGGTTCAGGCGTTTTTGGTGGTGCTCCAGTCTTCTGTACGTGCTGCCTGTACGCCGAAAGTGTCCCGCAATTTTTCTGGCCACCGCCAGCATCTCTTGCACGCCCCTGTCGTTTTTTAAAAAATTCTGCACCACCAAATTCAAGGTATGTGCAAAACATGTGACGTGCTGGAATTTGCCCAGATTTAATGCACGCACAATATTGCTGGCGTTGTCCGATGCCACAAATCCACAGGAGAGTCCAATTGGGGTAAGCCATTCCGCGATGATCTTCCTCAGTTGCCGTAAGAGGTTTTCAGCTGTGTGCGTATTCTGGAAACCGGTGATACAAAGCGTAGCCTGCCTAGGAAAGAGTTGGCGTTTGCGAGATGCTGCTACTGGTGCCGCCGCTGCTGTTCTTGCGGCGGGAGTCCATACATCTACCCAGTGGGCTGTCACAGTCATATAGTCCTGACCCTGCCCTGCTCCACTTGTCCACATGTCCGTGGTTAAGTGGACATTGGGTACAACTGAATTTTTTAGGACACTGGTGAGTCTTTTTCTGAGGTCCGTGTACATTTTCGGTATCGCCTGCCTAGAGAAGTGGAACCTAGATGGTATTTGGTAACGGGGGCACACTGCCTCAATAAAATGTCTAGTTCCCTGTGAACTAACGGCGGATACCGGACGCACGTCTAACACCAACATAGTTGTCAAGGCCTCAGTTATCCGCTTTGCAGCAGGATGACTGCTGTGATATTTCATCTTCCTCGCAAAGGACTGTTGAACAGTCAATTGCTTACTGGAAGTAGTACAAGCGGGCTTACGACTTCCCCTCTGGGATGACCATCGACTCCCAGCAGCAACAACAGCAGCGCCAGCAGCAGTAGGCGTTACACGCAAGGATGCATCGGAGGAATCCCAGGCAGGAGAGGAATCGTCAGAATTGCCAGTGACATGGCCTGCAGGACTATTGGCATTCCTGGGGAAGGAGGAAATTGACACTGAGGGAGTTGGTGGGGTGGTTTGCGTGAGCTTGGTTACAAGAGGAAGGGATTTACTGGTCAGTGGAGTGCTTCCGCTGTCACCCAAAGTTTTTGAACTTGTCACTGACTTATTATGAATGCGCTGCAGGTGACGTATAAGGGAGGATGTTCCGAGGTGGTTAACGTCCTTACCCCTACTTATTACAGCTTGACAAAGGGAACACACGGCTTGACACCTGTTGTCCGCATTTCTGGTGAAATACCTCCACACCGAAGAGCTGATTTTTTTGGTATTTTCACCTGGCATGTCAACGGCCATATTCCTCCCACGGACAACAGGTGTCTCCCCGGGTGCCTGACTTAAACAAACCACCTCACCATCAGAATCCTCCTGGTCAATTTCCTCCCCAGCACCAGCAACACCCATATCCTCCGCATCCTGGTGGACTTCAACACTGACATCTTCAATCTCACTATCAGGAACTGGACTGCGGGTGCTCCTTCCAGCACTTGCAGGGGGCGTGCAAATGGTGGAAGGCGCATGCTCTTCACATCCAGTGTTGGGAAGGTCAGGCATCGCAACCGACACAATTGGACTCTCCTTGTGGATTTGGGATTTCGAAGAACGCACAGTTCTTTGCTGTGCTTTTGTCAGCTTGAGTCGTTTCATTTTTCTAGCGAGAGGCTGAGCGCTTCCATCCTCATGTGAAGCTGAACCACTAGCCATGAACATAGGCCAGGGCCTCAGCCGTTCCTTGCCACTCCGTGTGGTAAATGGCATATTGGCAAGTTTACGCTTCTCCTCCGACAATTTTATTTTAGGTTTTGGAGTCCTTTTTTTTCTGATATTTGGTGTTTTGGATTTGACATGCTCTGTACTATGACATTGGGCATCGGCCTTGGCAGACGACGTTGCTGGCATTTCATCGTCTCGGCCATGACTAGTGGCAGCAGCTTCAGCACGAGGTGGAAGTGGATCTTGATCTTTCCCTAATTTTGGAACCTCAACTTTTTTGTTCTCCATATTTTATAGGCAGAACTAAAAGGCACCTCAGGTAAACAATGGAGATGGATGGATTGGATACTAGTATACAATTATGGACGGACTGCCACGGTTAGGTGGTATAAAAAAACCACGGTTAGGTGGTATATAATACAATTATGGTTGGACGGACTGCCTGCCGAGTTCCGACACAGAGGTAGCCACAGCCGTGAACTACCGCACTGTACACTGGTTGATAAAGAGATAGTAGTATACTCGTAACAACTAGTATGACACTATGACGGTATAAAGAATGAAAAAAAAACCACGGTTAGGTGGTATATATAATACAATTATGGATGGACGGACTGCCTGCCGACTGCCGACACAGAGGTAGCCACAGCCGTGAACTACCGCACTGTACACTGGTTGATAAAGAGATAGTAGTATACTCGTAACAACTAGTATGACACTATGACGGTATAAAGAATGAAAAAAAAACCACGGTTAGGTGGTATATATTATAATAATACAATTATGGATGGACGGACTGCCTGCCGACTGCCGGCACAGAGGTAGCCACAGCCGTGAACTACCGCACTGTACACTGGTTGATAAAGAGATAGTAGTATACTCGTAACAACTAGTATGACTATGACGACGGTATAAAGAATGAAAAAAAAACCACGGTTAGGTGGTATATAATACAATTATGGTTGGACGGACTGCCTGCCGAGTTCCGACACAGAGGTAGCCACAGCCGTGAACTACCGCACTGTACACTGGTTGATAAAGAGATAGTAGTATACTCGTAACAACTAGTATGACACTATGACGGTATAAAGAATGAAAAAAAAACCACGGTTAGGTGGTATATATAATACAATTATGGATGGACGGACTGCCTGCCGACTGCCGACACAGAGGTAGCCACAGCCGTGAACTACCGCACTGTACACTGGTTGATAAAGAGATAGTAGTATACTCGTAACAACTAGTATGACACTATGACGGTATAAAGAATGAAAAAAAAACCACGGTTAGGTGGTATATATTATAATAATACAATTATGGATGGACGGACTGCCTGCCGACTGCCGACACAGAGGTAGCCACAGCCGTGAACTACCGCACTGTACACTGGTTGATAAAGAGATAGTAGTATACTCGTAACAACTAGTATGACACTATGACGGTATAAAGAATGGAAAAAAAACCACGGTTAGGTGGTATATATAATACAATTATGGATGGACGGACTGCCTGCCGACTGCCGACACAGAGGTAGCCACAGCCGTGAACTACCGCACTGTACACTGGTTGATAAAGAGATAGTAGTATACTCGTAACAACTAGTATGACACTATGACGGTATAAAGAATGGAAAAAAAAACACGGTTAGGTGGTATATATTATAATAATACAATTATGGATGGACGGACTGCCTGCCGACTGCCGACACAGAGGTAGCCACAGCCGTGAACTACCGCACTGTACACTGGTTGATAAAGAGATAGTAGTATACTCGTAACAACTAGTATGACTATGACGACGGTATAAAGAATGAAAAAAAAACCACGGTTAGGTGGTATATAATACAATTATGGTTGGACGGACTGCCTGCCGAGTTCCGACACAGAGGTAGCCACAGCCGTGAACTACCGCACTGTACACTGGTTGATAAAGAGATAGTAGTATACTCGTAACAACTAGTATGACACTATGACGGTATAAAGAATGAAAAAAAAACCACGGTTAGGTGGTATATATAATACAATTATGGATGGACGGACTGCCTGCCGACTGCCGACACAGAGGTAGCCACAGCCGTGAACTACCGCACTGTACACTGGTTGATAAAGAGATAGTAGTATACTCGTAACAACTAGTATGACACTATGACGGTATAAAGAATGAAAAAAAAAACCACGGTTAGGTGGTATATATTATAATAATACAATTATGGATGGACGGACTGCCTGCCGACTGCCGACACAGAGGTAGCCACAGCCGTGAACTACCGCACTGTACACTGGTTGATAAAGAGATAGTAGTATACTCGTAACAACTAGTATGACACTATGACGGTATAAAGAATGAAAAAAAAACCACGGTTAGGTGGTATATAATACAATTATGGTTGGACGGACTGCCTGCCGAGTTCCGACACAGAGGTAGCCACAGCCGTGAACTACCGCACTGTACACTGGTTGATAAAGAGATAGTAGTATACTCGTAACAACTAGTATGACTATGACGACGGTATAAAGAATGAAAAAAAAACCACGGTTAGGTGGTATATAATACAATTATGGTTGGACGGACTGCCTGCCGAGTTCCGACACAGAGGTAGCCACAGCCGTGAACTACCGCACTGTACACTGGTTGATAAAGAGATAGTAGTATACTCGTAACAACTAGTATGACACTATGACGGTATAAAGAATGAAAAAAAAACCACGGTTAGGTGGTATATATAATACAATTATGGATGGACGGACTGCCTGCCGACTGCCGACACAGAGGTAGCCACAGCCGTGAACTACCGCACTGTACACTGGTTGATAAAGAGATAGTAGTATACTCGTAACAACTAGTATGACACTATGACGGTATAAAGAATGAAAAAAAAACCACGGTTAGGTGGTATATATTATAATAATACAATTATGGATGGACGGACTGCCTGCCGACTGCCGACACAGAGGTAGCCACAGCCGTGAACTACCGCACTGTACACTGGTTGATAAAGAGATAGTAGTATACTCGTAACAACTAGTATGACTATGACGACGGTATAAAGAATGAAAAAAAAACCACGGTTAGGTGGTATATAATACAATTATGGTTGGACGGACTGCCTGCCGAGTTCCGACACAGAGGTAGCCACAGCCGTGAACTACCGCACTGTACACTGGTTGATAAAGAGATAGTAGTATACTCGTAACAACTAGTATGACTATGACGACGGTATAAAGAATGAAAAAAAAACCACGGTTAGGTGGTATATAATACAATTATGGTTGGACGGACTGCCTGCCGAGTTCCGACACAGAGGTAGCCACAGCCGTGAACTACCGCACTGTACACTGGTTGATAAAGAGATAGTAGTATACTCGTAACAACTAGTATGACTATGACGACGGTATAAAGAATGAAAAAAAAACCACGGTTAGGTGGTATATAATACAATTATGGTTGGACGGACTGCCTGCCGAGTTCCGACACAGAGGTAGCCACAGCCGTGAACTACCGCACTGTACACTGGTTGATAAAGAGATAGTAGTATACTCGTAACAACTAGTATGACTATGATGACGGTATAAAGAATGAAAAAAAAACCACGGTTAGGTGGTATATAATACAATTATGGTTGGACGGACTGCCTGCCGAGTTCCGACACAGAGGTAGCCACAGCCGTGAACTACCGCACTGTACACTGGTTGATAAAGAGATAGTAGTATACTCGTAACAACTAGTATGACACTATGACGGTATAAAGAATGAAAAAAAAACCACGGTTAGGTGGTATATATTATAATAATACAATTATGGATGGACGGACTGCCTGCCGACTGCCGACACAGAGGTAGCCACAGCCGTGAACTACCGCACTGTACACTGGTTGATAAAGAGATAGTAGTATACTCGTAACAACTAGTATGACACTATGACGGTATAAAGAATGAAAAAAAAACCACGGTTAGGTGGTATATATTATAATAATACAATTATGGATGGACGGACTGCCTGCCGACTGCCGACACAGAGGTAGCCACAGCCGTGAACTACCGCACTGTACACTGGTTGATAAAGAGATAGTAGTATACTCGTAACAACTAGTATGACTATGACGACGGTATAAAGAATGAAAAAAAAACCACGGTTAGGTGGTATATAATACAATTATGGTTGGACGGACTGAAGGGTTAGCTCCTCTGTGCTTTGTAGATATTACTTTTTATATGATCAATTTCCTTATAATAGTTACAGTGTAAAAGTGAATATTTCTATTTCCCTAGTGAAGGGTTAAAACATGCTTTATGAACTCTTATGTGTTTGCATTGGATGCATGCTGCCCTGTGTTAGATGCCTTTGTCTCTCATACAGATACCAGGCTTGTGTGGGTCTGGCATCCAAGGTCAGCTCTATACTAGATGAAACCTGCTTTTTCTACTTCTGTGTGTTACTAAAAGATCCTTTGTTAAGTTCCGTCTGATGCAACGTATATAACATCTGCCTAGCAACTGCTATATCCAATTATGTTATGTCAAGTATTAACCACCCCTACGTACCCCACTAGGGCACCACCCCTAAGCCAATGAGCCCTGTTACACTTATCAGTTACACCCTTATGTGTTCTCTTTTTATACCAATGTTAAACATTCAATAAAACAGTGTGAATTTCTACTGCTTGTGTGTGCATGTACCTTGTGGCTAAAAGTTCACACTCCAGACGTCTAAGAGGCCATCACATCGAGGGTTAAGAATATAAGGTCAAATCCTTTCAGCTGGGGGTTATGTCCGGGATTCAGTGATCGTCCCTGAATGGTAAAAATAGAGAATTTATTGTCTGTCTTTGCCATACAGGATTGCGGTCATACACTGAAGCTGAATCCGTGTCAGTGTTCCGGGAACACGTGACAAGGTAATATTTAAGTCCGGGACTTAATATTACGAAGTTTTATGTAAAACCATAAAACAGGTATCAGGGATACCATAGAATCTTTAATGTCTGGGACTTAAAGATACGTCTGAGAAAGGACCAGGCGTCCAAGCGCAATTCTCCAAAGACGTTAGTATCTGGGATACTTAAAAAACATAGACCTGGGGTCTATACGTAACGTAGAGAATACCCCGATTTGATCGCCTATATATTTTTGTATGTTGTAGTGAGATAAGTTCTTATATTTGGTCCAGACGGCTGGTAAGTTTTCGTCTGCCAGATATCTTTACTCAAACACTTTTCTTGCTTCCTGTTTAAAACGCTGTATTTTTCTGACATCTTGTACGAAGGTAAGCGTACCCGTCAAAAGATTTCATGTTCTCATTATACAGATAATATTGTGATATTGTCAATGACTAATTAACTGGTTAAGCTGATGCATGTATAAGTAGAGTGTTGTATATTTTAGATAATTTTCTTTTAAAAGTTGTACTGTTGATTTATATTACTGTCTGATAATGGGCTCTAGTCAGAGTAAAAAACTGCATATCCCCCGCCCCTCCCTGGTGAGACATACAAGATGTATGTCGCCCGCAACTCTACCTCAGAGTATTATTTAGTTAACCCATGGGTGGATAATTTAGCGGGATGGACAGAGAAAGCAGGACAGGACCCATTCCTACGGGAAGGCAGTAATTACCTTTTCTATATGGAGATTTAAGAAAAAATGTCAGTTCCCAACAGCACAGAAGCGAGGCTGCAGAGAGATCCCTCTCGCCTCCCCCCTTTGCATTCCAATGTATCCTGCGCTCAGAGACACAAATCTCTTGGCAGCAGTAACCCTTTCACACTAAATGGGATCGCCTCCAACTTCACTGCTGGAGGGTGCCTGCTGGAGGGTGCGTCCACTAGCTCTATCCCTAACGCACCAATAACCCAGAGTTTAGATAATAGTAAAACACTGTCCCAAGCCCACCATTACCCTCGATGGCTGTATATCTTATTTGCGCCAAGCTTGCAAAGGACTGCTGGACAGATGACGCTGGCTTACCTTTGCTTAACTCAGAAAGCTTACTCACTTCCCCACTCACTCATAACTATCAGAACTCCAGACGCTTTGACAGACAGAACCAACCCCGCAGTCAGGGAAGATTCCAAAGACCCCGCGCACTGACGGGGCCCGGAGGAGGGTATCCCAGCCTTTATTCAACTCTCCCGTCATAGTAAAGATTCACCTCTGCTGCCACTTATTATAAATGGAAGTAAAATTCCCTTTTTAGTGGACAGCGATGCAACAACCAGTGTTTTGTGTTCTGACTTATGCAGTATCCCCTCTCACCAGAAAAGATAGAAGGTCTCCGCCCCATGATACAGCAATTCTTACAACAGGGTATTCTCAGACATATTGTATCACCATACTGTACTCCTGTGAACCCTGTTGCCAAAGCTGATGGTAGTATGGGATTTGTACAGGATCTCAGAGCGATCAATCAGTTAATTGTCCCAATTGCACCAATTGTTCTAGATGTAAACTCACTCATTTCTGCAATCCCTGCAGATGCTGCGTTCTCTGTAATTGATTTGAAGAATGCCTTTTTTTTCAGCATACCTGTAGATTCACAGACACAATTACTTTTGCCTTTTCTTTTGAGGGTAAACAACTTACCTGGTGCAGATTATTGACGCACCTGTTGTCTCCAGGCCACATTGAGGCCCTGGCAACCTCACCATGGTTCAGTCCTGCTACAGTATGCAGATGATCTGCTGCTCTGTAGTAAAACTGAGGAGGCCTGCCGAGAGGATGGTGTTTAAACTGGCTTTGTGAATGTGGACACAAGGTGTCCAAAATAAAAATGCAATGGTGTAAAAAGCATGTTGATTACTTAGGTTTTGTGCTCACTCAGGGAGAGAGAAAAGTCAGTCCACAGCGCATACAGTCTGTATTGGGCCTGGTCACCCCAACTACCCAGAAGGAACTACTGTCCTTCCTGGGTTTGGTAAATTACTGCAGACAGTGGATATCTGATTGCTCTTATTGTGATAACATTTTGAGACAAGCCACACTGAAGGACAAACCTAAAACTGTACAATGGTCACAAGAAATGTTAACTGCATATGAAAGTTTAAAATGTATGTTGATGAAAAGTCCGGCACTTGGCCTCCCCAGTTATGTGCTACCTTTCCATCTATATGCAAGGGACAATTGTAAAACCATGGCGGGGGTGCTCACACAGTTTCATGGAGGGAAGTTGCGCCCCGTGGCATTTTTTTCCCAAAGTCATGCCAGTGTCTGTGCAAGGTATGCCTGCCTGCCTCAGGGCTTTGGCAGCCTGTGCAATGGTTGCAGAAATGGCCACTACCCTCACTTTAGGCCACATCACAGTACTCCACACCACACATGATGTCCTGGCAATACTTAAAAGCTTGCACACACAGCACATGTCAGCACAACGCCTTAGTGGATATGAAGTACTCCTTTTGAGTAACCCTACCCTTACCATTAAGTACACTGCTAGTTCTTCTGGCCCTGCACCCATTCTCAATGCCCTTTTAGGCTTGAAAGGTCCCGAGGATGAACCACCCGACCTACATGACTGTGCTGCTTCCATTGAAGCTGAAACTTCTCCCAGACTTGACATGTCTCCCGTTCCCATACCAGGCGCAGACATTGTTTTTGTTGACGGCTCCTGTAAGTAGGCCCAATGACAATACATACCAGGCTGGCTATGCCATTGTCACCCTCCCTGATACTGTGTTGGAAACCCTACCAATACCTTATCAGTCCGCGCAAGCTGCAGAACTCATTGCACTCACTAGAGCATGTCCCTCCCTTGACAACGTCCATCTGCTCACTCAACTTCAAGCTGCTGCGCCTAATACTGATCTCTCCGACTGGACTTACCCAATTCTGCAGAAAAAATCCTAAATCAGGATTAATCTGCAAAGAGGGGAAACCCTGTATGCCCCAGTCCAGTGCCCCTTTGCTCGTTGCCCAGTGCCGTGGTGCTGGTCACCGTGGTGAAGCCACAACACTCCTCCTACTAACCAATGATTTTTATGTTACTAATGCCAAATCACTTGTGGACCAGTATGTTAGCAGATGCATCACTTGCCTCAGGAACAACCCTAATAAAGCTAAACACCAGCATCTTGAATACCCCACAAAAGACTCTAGGTTACTCCCCATTTGAAATACTAATGGGCAGACCCTTTTCCTACACCCTGGGCTGAGAGACCACTAGTAATACAGGAAGGAGATCTAGAGCTCATCAGAGAAGAGTATGTCAGGTCCCTGATAACAAAACTGAATGAAATTGAACATGAGGTTGTTTGTAAAAACCCTTTTGAATCCACAGGAACCTACACACCCCTTTAAAGTCAGAGACAGAGTCGTGGTGAAGGTGCTCCCCAGGAACAAGAGCCCAGGAGACTTCACCTATGGTCCAGAGACAGAGGTCGTAGCAGTTACCCGGACAGCAGTCCTGACAGAGGAAAGTCCTACCTGGATCCATGCATCCCGAGTAAAAAAGGTTCCTAGACCAGACCTAGAGAGGGAAGCAAGTGATTCCAGTGAGGTACGAACCGGGGCAGACAGCCCTGACCTCCCACCTAGCGAAGAAAGAAGAACAGAAGAAGATGAGGAACCTGTCCCCTATCTTTATCCTGGGGACTATCTCGATAGCCCTACTGGCCCTCATTCACCTCACAATATGTGAAGTCGACATCACACAAACAAATGGATCCCCACCTTGTGGTATAATTGCTCTAACACACACGTAGCCACATATATCCTTGACTATTTTATGTTCCCCAAAATTGCTGATGACAAATATTATATACAACAAAGGAGGAAATCAGGAATGTCTGAGACAGTATATATTTGTGTTACTGACGAATGGTACTATGACATTAGATATTATGGATCTAATTGTAATTCCTGGGAAGCTGTGGGGTGGAATACAGGAGCAGATTGGAAATATGGCCCATTATTTGCAAAAAAAAAAAAAAATAGATATAGCAAATATCCCCAAAACAAACCTTTAAAGCCCCATATTGCCACTTCTAAAGATATGGTGGCTATTACTAACCCTACCTTTGAAGACACCCTAGCTATTGAAACTGGATTCTCTGACATTAATTTTTGGTTGGAATGGATGAAGTATAGTGCTAACAAACACAATAAAAGCAACTGTTATGTCTGTGGCAAATCTAGGCCCCACCTAGGTACAGTGCCCCTTAATATACCCCTAGAACAAGAAAATTGTTTTTTCAGCCTTTTTAATGACACCAAAACAAATGACAGTCAGTGCGAAATGTGGAAAAGGGAATATCCCATATTGTCAAAAAATCCCAACCCAGGAAGCACCATAACTATATATCCTGTAAACTACACTTGTTATACATCTAACACCACCACAGGGAGAAATTTAAAAACCTTCCCACCAGGGTATTGTGCAAATAACTTTAATTCTTTTAGGCATTATAGTTTATTGTGTAATTCCCTGTGGAAAGAAACTTACCTCCAAAGGCATTGATAAGGCCCTGATGTATTATGACATAACCACCAGTCCTGTCACCTCCTCTGATAGTAAGGGACCCGACGATTATGTCCAATAGCTCAAGAACTGGAGGAACAAGAAAGGAGCCTCACTCAAGAATCATGTCATATATTAATCATGATTCTAAGAGGGGATTGAAGGGTTAGCTCCTCTGTGCTTTGTAGATATTACTTTTTATATGATCAATTTCCTTATAATAGTTACAGTGTAAAAGTGAATATTTCTATTTCCCTAGTGAAGGGTTAAAACATGCTTTATGAACTCTTATGTGTTTGCATTGGATGCATGCTGCCCTGTGTTAGATGCCTTTGTCTCTCATACAGATACCAGGCTTGTGTGGGTCTGGCATCCAAGGTCAGCTCTATACTAGATGAAACCTGCTTTTTCTACTTCTGTGTGTTACTAAAAGATCCTTTGTTAAGTTCCGTCTGATGCAACGTATATAACATCTGCCTAGCAACTGCTATATCCAATTATGTTATGTCAAGTATTAACCACCCCTACGTACCCCACTAGGGCACCACCCCTAAGCCAATGAGCCCTGTTACACTTATCAGTTACACCCTTATGTGTTCTCTTTTTATACCAATGTTAAACATTCAATAAAACAGTGTGAATTTCTACTGCTTGTGTGTGCATGTACCTTGTGGCTAAAAGTTCACACTCCAGACGTCTAAGAGGCCATCACATCGAGGGTTAAGAATATAAGGTCAAATCCTTTCACGGACTGCCTGCCGAGTTCCGACACAGAGGTAGCCACAGCCGTGAACTACCGCACTGTACACTGGTTGATAAAGAGATAGTAGTATACTCGTAACAACTAGTATGACTATGACGACGGTATAAAGAAAGAAAAAAAAATACCACGGTTAGGTGGTATATAATATAATTATACAATTATGGATGGACGGACTGCCTGCCGAGTGCCGACTGCCGACACAGAGGTAGCCACAGCCGTGAACTACCGCACTGTACTGTGTCTGCTGCTAATATAGACTGGTTGATAAAGAGATAGTATACAACAATATACTACTATACTGGTGGTCAGGCACTGGTCACCACTAGTCACACTGGCAGTGGCACTCCTGCAGCAAAAGTGTGCACTGTTTAATTTTAAATTAATATAATATTATGTACTCCTGGCTCCTGCTATAACAACCTGCAGTGCTCCCCAGTCTCCCCCACAATTATTATAAGCTTTGCCTTTTATACATTGATGTGCAGCACACTGGGCTGAGCTGAGTGCACACAGACTGAGTCACACTGTGTGACTGCTGTGCTGTGTATCGTTTTTTTCAGGCAGAGAACGGATATAGCAGAGAACGGATATATTATATTAAATAAAAGTTAACTTAACAACAACTGCACTGGTCACTGTGGTAAACTCTGTCTGACTCTGCACAATCTCTCTCTCTCTCTCTCTCTTCTAATCTATTCTAATGGAGAGGACGCCAGCCACGTCCTCTCCCTATCAATCTCAATGCACGTGTGAAAATGGCGGCGACGCGCGGCTCCTTATATAGAATCCGAGTCTCGCGAGAATCCGACAGCGTCATGATGACGTTCGGGCGCGCTCGGGTTAACCGAGCAAGGCGGGAAGATCCGAGTCGCTCGGACCCGTGAAAAAAAAAGTGAAGTTCGTGCGGGTTCGGATTCAAAGAAACCGAACCCGCTCATCTCTAGATTATACCTTAGTTAATCTTTATGTCCAGAATGTCTCATTCTCAACACCATAATTCCTCAGGGAAAACACTAATATCCTGTCATAAAGGGTTAATGTTCATTTAATAGTGGGGTTGGGGGATTTTAATGCAGCAAGAGACCATTGACAAATGACCTGCTCCACACCAACCTAGTCCCTCCTCTTGGAGAGCTATTCATTCCCTTCATTCTATCCTCCAACTCACTAAAATTTGGCACCTGCTGAATCCGACTGACAAATCATTTACCTTTTTCTTAGTGGTTCATTCTTCCTGGTGCCTCCATTCCAAGGAGTTTTAGGTTTAACCCCTTGTCCAGACACTGAGATGTAATCTTCCAGTGGCAGGCAGGCTCAGTAAGAGTGTGTTGTCAGTGTCCACTGCCACAAATATGTGTCTCAGTCTCACTTCTTTGTACCCATTGCTGCTGCCACTGGCTCTTGATGCTGCTGTGAACATTGAGCAGCCGAGTACTGTTACCATAACTACTTGGTGACTGCCAGGATGGAGAGCATGGAGGGGCAGAGAGAGGACAACATAGTAACATAGTTTCTGAGGTTGAAAAAAGACAATTTGAGTGAATACTCCAGCTGTGGGAACACTGTCAACATCTCCTCCACATACAACATTGCTGGTGACCCATGTGCTCACAGGAGACAGTGAGTACCAGACAAGCCACACAGTTCTTCTTGTGATGTACATATTTTGCACCCTTGCAGCTCTCCTCTCTTGCTGATTCTCTGAGGTCTGACTGCATATTATTTAGCCCATACTCTAATACAGCTCTGGTGGCTGGAGATCTGGACTGGCCCTGAGATACACAGTGTCCCCCTGAATCTGTCCTGTAAGCAGACAAACAAGTTAAATGAATTGGGCTACAGAAAATTTCTGTGGTATTCCCACTAATTCCTGAAATTCATAGGGCTGGAGCTCCATCCTGTGGTATACTGTGTAACTACACCTTCTTTTCCAGCTTTATTTCCCCTGTACCACATATTGGCCCTCATTCCGAGTTGATCGGTCGCAAGGCGAATTTAGCAGAGTTGCACACGCTAAGCCGCCGCCTACTGGGAGTGTATCTTAGCATCTTAAAATTGCGACCGATGTATTCGCAATATTGCGATTACAAACTTCTTAGCAGTTTCAGAGTAGCTCCACACTTACTCGGCATCTGCGATCAGTTCAGTTCTTGTCGTTCCTGGTTTGACGTCATAAACACACCCAGCGTTCGCTCAGACACTCCCCCGTTTCTCCGGCCACTCCTGCGTTTTTTCCGGAAACGGTAGCGTTTTCAACCACACGCCCATAAAACGCTGTGTTTCCGCCCAGTAACACCCATTTCCTGTCAATCACACTACGATCGCCAGAGCGAAGAAAAAGCCGTGAGTAAAAATACTATCTTCATAGCAAAATAACTTGGCGCAGTCGCAGTGCGATTATTGCGCATGCGTACTAAGCGGATTTTCATTGGGATGCGATAAAAAATACAGAGCGAACGACTCGGAATGAGGGCCATTATTCAAAGTGCTTGCAATTTCTATATGTGTCCTGAATCATCGTGAGCACCCTCCTCACTGGTCCATATAGGCCCGATGTATTTTCTGCTATAATGTGAACAAGCCACGCAGAGGGGATTATGTGTTGCAATATCTGCAAGGAATATGTCTTCTCAATTATTTCTGTGAGGCACTGCCCTGGGATCTGTACTCTCTACTCTGACAAATGACAAGATGTCGCAATTCTGGTAAATCAGCGAATGCTCGAGCAGCACCCTCACAAGCTATAGCCTTTTTTACTTTATTTGGAACTCTTGTCTCCGACCCCCCCTCCTCTACCTGCCTCTTCAAACCCGTGGTGTCGAACATCATAGGGGGTGCTAAGGGCCTGACCTCTTCCCCGAAGCGCCAATTTGGTTCTTCTAGTAAAGAAAATACTGACATGGCAGCAGTCCTAACACAACTGCGCTCTCTCCCAACTTGCCAAGACTTCAGCAAGACTTGTCCAACATGGAAAAATGGATTCATGATTCGCTACAAGCCAATCTTTCCACCATACTATCCGATCTCACACAGGTAGCGAATAAAGTGGTCAACCTGGAGGATCACAGGAATGAGACGGATTCGAAACTTGCTGACTTACATGATCTTATATCTCAATACTCACATTCCACTACTGAAATGAGGCACAGATTGGATGATATTAATAATAGAGGTCTGCGAAATAACCCGAGGGTCAAAGGTCTCCCGGAAGATGTGCCACCCCAAGGCTTAGTTGATGCGTTAACTCAAATATTTAATGAACTTCTAGGTGTTGACCCAAGTTCTCAAATCATGTTTGACAGAGCACATCAGCACTTCGAGTGAAAGGAGCACCTACTGAAAGACCTAGAGATGTCATCTGCCATCTACATTATTTTCAACTAAAAGAGGATATACTACAGAAATCCTGGCAGGCCTCAAACATTGACTTTAATGGCCATCACATACAGATCTTCAAGGATCTTTCGTGGGCAACACTGCAACAAAGACATCTTCTACGCCCTCTCACAGAGGCACTTCGGAAAAAAGATATTAGGATGCGCTAGGGGTTTCCTCTTAGTATCCATGTGACTCGTGTTGTTACCCATTACATCCTTGCAGACTACGAAGACGTTCCATCGTTCTGCTCTGCACTGGGACTACCGTTAATAACTTTACCAACAACTGCCCACTGCCTCCGTACCACGCAGAGAATCTTGGAAGAAAGTGAACAACTCCAGATGGCGCAATTGTGCTGACAAGACTGACAATGATTTGGAGGATCCGTGACTAGAGTCATTACTCTAGCCTGTGGTAACCTTTTTTCTCCATTAATTCTCTAAATGTTTACTAAATGTGCAGACTTACACTGATTAGAAATTATATACTGTTCCTCATTAGTGGAGGTTCTGTCTGCGCCATACTTGAATATTTTACTATGTGCTGCGGACGATTGGAAGGAGGGGTAGAGAGAGATAACTGCTTTCTTTCTCTTCACTCCTCTCCTCTCTCCCCGTGACGTATCCCGCTGAAGTACCCATTTAATTAATTATCAATAATTGTTGCAACTGTGATCACCCTCTGAACCTTCTTCTCTGCTGTACATTTTCTAGACCATGGGACGTTTAGTTCTCCCCATGGCTTTCAATGCAGGGTTTGCTATAGTTTGTTGTTACCTATGTTTAATGTTCATGTTACTTTTTCCGTGTCCCTTTTTCTTTCCTCATGTGTTCCCCTACCCACCCCTTTCCCTGCCATGCCACCTGCAAATACAGGTTGTTATTGGTGCTGGAGAATATTGGCGTGGTAGCTGCGGTACATCATTTCGCAAGTTGGTCTCTGCATTCCCTCATTTATGGCTACTTTAAAAATTCTTTCCTACAATGTGAAGAGTTTAAATATTCCAGAAAAGAGGTCAGGCTTGATACACACCTTACATACTGATGGGGTGGAGGTTATTTTCTACAAGAAACACACTTTAAGAATGAGGTCTCCCCAGGTCTCCGCTCTCGTCACTTCCCAATTAGTTATTTTAATGATTATTCTGGAGCGAAGGCTAGGGGAGTTGCAATTCTTTTTGCTAAGCATCTGAGACTGACAGATGTTTCAGAAATGCTAATAGGTGATGGAAGAGGGATCCTGGTCAGGGCCACCATAGCTCATCAGAAATTCACCTTTGTAAATCTCTATCTTCCTAACCAGGGCCAAACCCGATTTCTTAGAGGTTCACTGGAACAGGTAGGGCAAAACCTGGAAGGTACCTTGGTTGTGGGAGGGGATTTTAACTGGGTCCTTGAACCCCGCTTGGATTCCTCTACTGGGTCTCTGAGGACTACTCTTAGGTAATCCAAACGATTTACTGTAGATCTGTTTTACATGATTTTCAATTGGTTGACACATGGTGTCTCCTACATCCTTCAGGTAGAGATTTCACCTTTTATTCATCCCTGAATAATTCATACTCCCGTATAGACTACCTCTGCATGAGCCATGCCCATCTGGATCTATTAGTAGATGCAACCTTCGGCCAAATAGCACTATCAGATCATGCCCCTATCACACTCACACTATCTCTCCATCACCCACCTACAAAACACTGGCACTGGCGGTTCAATGAACAACTCCTTAGGGATTCTGATTGCCGAACCCAGATTGAAAAGACAATAGAGGACTACATCTCTTTAAATATGACTGATGACGTTTCCCCAGTAATATTGTGGCAGGCACATAAGTGTGTGATAAAAGGGAAGTGCAACCAACTGGGCACATACTTTGACAAAAGGTTGTACGTAAAAATACCCTATTAGAGAAAATAAAACAATTAGAATCAATACATAAATCTACACTTGCCCCTGATACACTTGTCAAACTCCAAAAGGCGAGACAGGCTCTTAATAGCTTGCTCAGCTATGGTACCTGCAAGGCATTTCGTAAATGTTGGTTTAACTACCATAGATGGGGAAGTAATCCTGGTAAACTCTTGGCACGCGCTCTGAGAGATCAGAGATCCTTGATATATATATTTAAACTCAAGGATATTAACGGGTTGACACCAGCCACTGACTCAGAGATTGCCATGATTTTCTATGCTTATTACTCAGACCTACATAACCTGACCTCCACACGTTCATTCTCTGCACGCACAGAACACAAACATAATATATAGAAATTATTGGATGACATTAATTTCCCGACTCTTCCAGCGGATGTTGCTCAGGCCCTGGATGATCCTTTTTACAAGGGAAGAAATTCTGGCTGCTCTTAAGCTGCACCTAATGGCAAAAGTCCAGGCCCACATGGTTTCCCAGTCACTTATTATAAAGCCTTTCAAGACAAACTCATCCCACTTTTGCTGCAGGCCTGCAATGCAATATCATCAGTGGTTCCATTATCGGGCCAGTCCCTGGGTGCCCATATTACTGTCATACCAAAGGAAGCTAAAAATCCGACACTTCCCTCCAGCTATAGACCGATCTCACTGTTAAATGTAGATGTTAAACTATTTGTAAAACTCATGGCTAATCGCCTTCAGCCATTATTAGTGAATATAGTCCATCCAGATCAGGTCGATTTTGTTTTGGGCAGAGAGGCAAGAGCTAACACTATCAGATTCATTAACTTGATAGCACACGCACGGGCAACTGACACCCCCTTCATGCTTCTCTCCACAGACGCAAAAAAGGTCTTTGATCGAGTGGACTGGGATTTTATGGAAGCGGTACTCAGACGATTAGGTATGGGAAATGCTTTTTTGCAGTAAATTCTCTCATTGTATAGCGTACCATTAGTTTGGGTTAGGGTGAATGGCATTCTCTCTGAACCAATATGAATATCTAACGGCACGCGCCAAGGTTGCCCGCTTTCACCTTTATTCTTTTTCCTATGTATGTATAATATATGCAAAAGCGTTCCTGGAGTCTTGCGTCTGTCCGGTGGTGGCCCGTCCAGTCGTCCAGTTCTTGCTGGTGGTAAGTCTACCGGGACCTGCATAGAACACCTGTATAGGACCTGGGCAGAAGGACGGAGATACCCCAATACGGACAACACCCCAAGGCACACAAGGGCCCTCATTCCGAGTCGTTCGCTCGTTCTTTTTCATCGCATCGCAGTGAAATTCCGCTTAGTGCGCATGCGCAATTTTCGCACTGCGACTGCGCCAAGTATCTTTGCTATGAAGAAAGTATTTTTACTCACGGCTTTTTCATCGCTCCGGCGATCGTAGTGTGATTGACAGGAAATGGGTGTTACTGGGCGGAAACACGGCGTTTTAGGGGCGTGTGGATAAAAACGCTACCGTTTCCGGAAAAAACGCAGGAGTGGCCGTAGAAACGGTGGGAGTGCCTGGGCGAACGCTGGGTGTGTTTGTGACGTCAAACCAGGAACGACAAGCACTGAACTGATCGCACAGGCAGAGTAAGTGTGGAGCTACTCTGAAACTGCTAAGTAGTTTGTGATCGCAATAATGCGAATACATCGGTCGCAATTTTAAGAAGCTAAGATACACTCCCAGTAGGCGTAGGCTTAGCGTGTGTAACTCTGCTAAATTCGCCTTGCGACCGATCAACTCGGAATGAGGGCCAAGGTTCACTACAGTGGAATACGGTAACAAAGATTTATTGCAAAAGAATGCAATCACCATTCAAAGTAACTTGTGTGGCTGACTAGTACATCTGGTACGTTTCAGAAAGGCCCATTACCTTGGGTCACATATCATTTACATAATACACAGACACATCATAACGTCAATATAAGTGCTTTCAGAACCGCAAACACTTGCAATATCATTTAGAAACCCTGGTTCTAGAATATTCAAACAGTGTTCTAATAAGTCCTTAGGTGGCGCCGTCGGATAAAAAACGGGGCAGTCTCTGGTCCTATACACGGGCCCGAGAAGTTCAAGCTTGGGCATATATAAGACACAGTAAGTCACCAGTAGTTCATTGAATCACCTTTCAACTGGTTAGTGGGTGATCCGGCATACAGAAGCAGCTCTGGTTGTTTAAAAAGGGGTGTCAGTTTCTCTCCTGTAGACTATGGTGAGGTTGGGGCTCTGGGATCATGCAAGGGTGGTAATGACCACAACGACAGGGGAGGCAGGTTGGTGGTGCTGTTCCTTGGGGTCCAGTATATGCCCTGTTCTAGTATAGTGGTGGCAGTGTCAGTATGCATTTTTTTTGGGGTATACCAATGAGGTCCGGTGGGGCTCAGTATATTATCTCTGTCAGAGTGTCTGCATCGGGAGTAAATGCATATTTCAGAGCAGTGTGCATTATTTACTGGCAGTGGGCTGGAGGCGCTGTGTGAACTTTAAGCTGGCTGTCGGTGTTTCCATGCACTATATAAACTGGTCCTGGGGCAGCTAAAGGTGGGGTTGTCCTTCCTGGGATCCCAGTAACTACCGGGGGCACAGCATTAGTGGAGCAGGTACCTGATTGCCTCTGGACTCTTACTGCAGTTCCGTCCCTTGGGGCCATTTGCAGCTCCCTCCTGCTGTGTCTGTCCAACTCCCGACTATCCACAGCGTGGTCCCTTCTTAGCGGCGCACTGCACGCCACTCTCACGCTGTCCCAGCCAGCAGCAGTGCTGCGCGTGCATCGGTCGGGCGCTCGCCTCAGCGACTTCCGCCCGCGGCTCTATCTTCCTCCGCCAGCAGCGGGTCTTCTCTCTGCCAGGCGGCCGGCCATGACGTCACTCTCCGTCTCTCTCTCTCCTATCCGGCTCAGTGCCAGCGGCTCTGGCGGTAGCGTCCACTCTACTCTTCAGCTCATGCCCGCGGCTGCTACCTTCTCTCTCCCGCTCAACTCCAGAATGGGCGCCAACCCCGCCTTTCTTCTCCCGCTCTGCGGGCAGCCAATCCCCGCATTTCTTTTAGTTAGGAGGCAATGGGTCCTAGTGCCCTCCAGCTAGCCCTCCGGCCAGATGCGGCTGCCTATCAACCAGCCAACCAGACACATTAACCCCTGCAGTCCCTGGTGGGTTAAGGGATCCAGCAGTGGCTGGGACAGATACTGGGCATCACATATCCCCCCTCTGGAATATTGCGTGTCCTCACGCATTAGGAAACATGCCAACAGTCAATACCACAGTCTTTCAAGATGCGAACAATAGCAAACAGGTGAATGCAATCAGGTTTGGTATCGACATACATATACATCCCTAAACAACCGTATTTACAAATCAAGTATTAGCTTATTCCCTGTACCTGTAGGGTGGGACGCCTTTTTTGCTACGTTCTGACCTTCTCATTTCTATACTGGGGGCTCGCTTCTCACCACGGGTGGTGACTGGATTGAGCCGACTCTGACCCTCCGTGGGCGCGTTAACCACGGGAGCGAGGGTGTCGTGAGACGCTGAGATCAATGCGAGTGGACCGCACATAAAGAGTAAGAGCTCCATGGGGTCAAGTAAGGGTATGCCGCTTGAGGATCCCTGCCCCTCTGCCACAGGTGAGGTTGCTGTTTCTGGTGATACTTCAGAGGTGTAAGGCTTGAGTTGTTCCCTGGACACAACACTGACGGGCCCATCTTGACCTCTGCAAATCTCATAGGTGAGCCGTTCTCCCTCCGGGACGCTGACGACAACATAGGATGCGTTTTCTCACATGGTGTCCAACTTACTGGTGCCGTGGTTTCGTTTTCTCCAAACAAGGTCGCCCACATACAGAGGCGTAGGATGGATGGTTGCATTGTAATTCTTCTCTTGGCGATGTCGGACGGTTCCCATCCTCATCTCCACCAGTTCTCTGGCCACTGCAATTCTCCGCTGATGCTCGCGGACCCAGTCGGTTTGTGGAGTGGCAGGAGACGTTAGCGCAGGGGCAAGTTCGAGGTCTTGAGGCAGTTTACCTTGTTGACCGAACATAAGATAGTATGGTGTGAAACCTGTGGAGGAATGTTCTGCATTATTGTAGAGGTAGACGAGTTCGGGCAGCAAGGTCGGCTAACGGGCGCGGTCTCCAGCTGGTAGGCTTCTGAGCATCCCAATGAGGGTTTGGTTAGCTCTCTTGCACAAACCATTCCCCTGTGGGTGGTACACTGTTGTTCTTGCTTTCTGGCAGCCATAATAGGTGCACAGTTCATAAAATAGCTGCAACTCAAAGGCAGGCCCTTGGTCAGTTAGTATGCACTCGGGGTACCCGTAGGGCCTGGCGAAGTGTTTCAGGAATAGTTTGGTCGTAGTCTTAGCAGTCAAGTCTTTTGCAGGGACCGCCACTAAGAGTTTGCTATAGTGGTCGGTAATGGTTAAGGCATAGTTGTGTCCACTGGTGCTGGGCTCTAGTTTCACGTGGTCGAGAGCGACGATTTGCAGCGGACGGTGACTCTTGATGGGGTGCAAATGGTCCTTCTGGTGTGTATCTGGGCATCTCTTCAGTTTGCAGGGGATACAATCCCGACACCATCGTTCCACGTCTTCATGCAGCCCTATTCAGATGTACCGGGTACGCAAGATGGCTTCCATTTTTTGCGTACCGAAATGCCCTGACTTGTCATGGTAGGCGGTAAGTAGGCAAATGGCCTGTTTCCTGGGAACAACTACTTGGTTCACTGTCTGGTGAGTACTGGGGTCAATACTGGTGCGTACTAAGATGCCCTGTTTCAGGTGAAATTGTCTCCGATGTTGCAGTAGTTTTACCAGCTCCGGATCCACTTCGGCCCGTTGTGCCCGGGTCAGTTGGTGGTTACTTCGGAGTAGGGCTGTGAGTTCCTTCAGCACTGGATTCTGTTGCTGGTTCGCTTCCCAGTCTACAGCAGGGGCTTCAGACAAATCCGATAGCTGTTGATCCGCGACGGCTAATGGGTCTGAGGTGACCGTCCATCTTTTCTTCGAGGCTTTGAAGACAGGGGCTTCTATTTCTTCCTCGACATCCATTCCTTCCTCCACCACATCGGTGGTGGGTAACTGGGACAGTGCGTTGGCATTGCCGTTGGACTTCCCACTCCTGTAGGACACAGTGTATTGGAAATTGGCGTTCCGTGATACCCATCGTTTTTCAAGGGCGCCGAGTCGGGCAGCGGACAAGTGCGCCAAGGGGTTGTTGTCTGTCATGATGATAAATGGCGTAGCAGCGAGATAGTGTTTGAATTTTTCTGTGACTGCCCAGACTAGGCGAGCAGTTCCAATTTGAAAGCACTGTAATTTTCGCAATTCCGTTCGGTCTTGCATAATCCTCTACTGGCATATGCAATTACTCTCTCGCGCCCATTCTGCACCTGAGACAATATGGCTCCTAATCCACGATGGCTGGCGTCTGTGCAGGCTTGGAACAGCTGCTTGTAATAGGGATAAGCCAATAGCAGGGTTTCCGTCAAGGAGATCTTCAACTGGTGGAAAGCCCGTTGCTGTCCTTCGCCCCACTGCACTGGTGATGATCCCCTCCTTTCACGGCCAGACTGGCCTCTCAGCAGTTCATGCAACGGAGCTACCACTTTGGCAAAGTGTTCCACAAAACGTCTGTAGTAGCCCACGAATTCAAGTTAGCTTCGTACATCCCTAATGGTCTTCGGCACTGGCCAGTCCCGAACAACTCGGACCTTCTCAGGGTCGGGCATCACGCCCTCCGCGCTGTCGACATGGCCTAAGTACTGCACCTTAGGTTTGAGCTGGTAGCATTTTGTGGGCTTAAGTTTCAGACCACATTTTGTCAGTTGGAACACTTCTTCTAGATGTTGTAAGTGGTCCTCGTAACTCTTTGAGAAAATTATTACGTCATCGAGGTATAGCAAGACCATCTCGAAGTTGTGCTGTCCAAGACAGTGTTCCATGATGCGTTGGAATGTGGCGAGTGTTACAAAGCCCGAACTGCATCCTTTCAAATTCAAACAGACCCATCGGCGTCATGAAGGCTGTTTTCTCCATGTCTTCAGGAGCCATCTGAATCTGCCAGTATCCACTGGTGAGGTCAAGAGTCGAAAAGTATGCGGCAGTCTTCAGGGCCGTCAAGGACTCTTCGATCCGAGGGATGGGTAGCCGCATTGAGCTTGTGGTAATCAATGCAGAAGCATAAGCTGCCGTCCTTCTTCTTAACGATCACTAGCGGAGTTGCCCATGGACTGTGACTTTCTTTGATAACTCCTGAGTCTTTCATTTCTGCTATCATTTTTCTCACAGGCTGGTACAAGGCTGGGGGAAGGGGTCGGTGTCTCTCCTTAATAGGAGGGGTCGTCCCTGTAGGAATGTGGTGGTACACTTTGTCGGCTCTTCAGAAATCAGAAGGATATTGGCTAAAAGCGGCTGCATTCCACCGCACCACTCGTAGCACTCCCGTTTTCTGTTCATTGGGGGTATCTGCGTCGTCGACCTGGATATCAGCCCACCATGGGGGTTCTATACTCATTGTCGAAAGCCCCTTGGTCGCTGTCTCTTGGGCAGCTGTAGTCACACCCTGGCCCACAATGTCTTGGAAGTCAATAGAGCTTATTTTCGCCACCAGGCAGCGCTTGTGTAGTCTGATGGTATAGGGGTGCGGGTTCAATATGCGTACTGGCACTCTTCCGTGTTTTACCTTTGCTAGCGTTCTCGCCACCGCGAAGGGTTGCTGGCCCTCCGAGTCACAGGGTTCCACCAAGGCTTCATAATCTCGTCCTCCTGGACCAATCCTTGCCCTACACCAAATTACATGTTTGGAGCTCGGCCTCAAAAGGACGGACCGGTGGTCGTCGATTCTGGCCTTCCCCACTTCCCCTCGACGGTTGGTGAATTTCTTCTCCTTCTCCAGCAAGTGCACCATCTGGTGCAAGGCTCTCCGCTCCACTGGGGCTGCTATCTGCAACTCCTGACGAAGGGCAGCTCTTCAAGACATTCATCCCCATGATGACGGGAGGTAGATGAGCGTTAGGAGCTGTGGTGACAAGATACCCTTGCCGGGGCAATGTCGTGTTTCCAATTTTCGTGTCCGCTTCCCAGTAACCCTGATACGTTATGGGTTGTCCATTGCTGGCCAGCAGATGGAGCCAAGTGGTTGGTGGGGACACGATGGCGGCTTCGTCCCAGTGCTGAAGGAACTCGTGATCCGGATGGTGGAGACTTGCGAACCAGTATCCAACAGAGCTGGAATCTCAATTCCATTGATACAGATCTTCAGATGCGGTCACTCTGCAACGTCTCTGGCCCATTCTTGGGGTAGTGGACCACTTACTGGTTCCTCTCCTGAAGGTCGGTCCGTTGCCACGGGAGTTCTTCATTTAAAGCAGCTGCAGGGCAGTTCCTTTCGATATGGCTACTCTGTCGACACCCTCTGCATATCGGGCTCCCCAGAGAGTCGAACTGGTCGGTGGGTCTTCAGCCAGATTCTCTTACCACGTCCAGGCGATGACGACTCCGCCCATCTTGTTCTTGACGCCATTCTCGGCGCCTATTCCTATTTTGGTCCCTGTTGAACTCGTCCATCCTTCAGTTCATTCGGGAGAAATTCGCCGTCCATCTCCGCCAGCTTTTGGTTGAGCGTTTCCATTGAATCTGGACTCGTTGGGGCTTGCGCTTGATGGAGTACCATTACTACTTGGGTTGGTCCGTCAGATTTCCTGAGCAGTGTGGTTACTCTGTAGCTGGCCTCTTCACTCCACTCCGAAGACGCGTCTTTCTCTATGTTTTTACTTTGATTTTTCCCAAGGATCTGCAGCTTTGTCTCTTTGAATTCGGAGAAGGAGCTCCCTGGTTGCTGTCGTCTCTCCATACGCATTTGAGATCGAATCGTCTCTCCTCTTTCCCCTTCCACAAACAGATCTGTTAACATTCTGTCTATCCCTTCGACCTCTCGTTCATACAGAGCCCGTATATTCTTTGCAGCTTCTTGTAGGGCCAGTGCGAAGTCACGCAGTTATTCATCGGGTCTTTGTTTCCTCGCATAAAGGCGGCTCTTTAATTCCGCTATAGACTGGCAGTCGAATATGGTCACCAGCTTCTTGAAGATGCATTTGACGGTCTTCTTTTCACTGTTTTCCCATGCCTTCACTTCCCGTAGTGCCGAATCCGTCAATTGACCCATCACGATCTCTATTTTCTGTTCTTTGGTTAGTGAGTACAGGCGGAACATGGAGTACATCTTGTCTTTAAATTCTTTGAATGTACACGAACCTTGCACTTGTTTTCCTGCAAATGTTGGTAACCATGGTGCTCCAAAATAGTATGGAATAGTCAACGGTGATGCCGCCATGGTGGTCGTGTTTCTTTGTCCAGGTAACAGTGGTAGTATCCTTCTGCCGGATGCTGATATGGGAGTAGCGGGAACCTGTGAATCCGTCATCTTGTTCATATCCTGTTCGCGGACGCCAAATGTAATATATGCAAAAGCGTACCTGGAGTCTTGCGTTTGTCTGGTGGTGGACCGTCCAGTCGTCCAGTTCTTGCTTGTGCTAAGTCTACCGGGACCTGTGTAGAACACATGTATAGGACCTGGGCAGAAGGACGGAGATACCCCAATACGGACAACACCCCAAGGCACACAAGGTTCACTACAGTGGAATACGGTAACAAAGATGTATAGCAAAAGAAGGCAATCACCATTCAAAGTAACTTGTGTGGCTGACTAGTACATCTGGTACGTTTCAGAAAGGCCCATTACCTTGGGTCACATATCATTTACATAATACACAGACACATCATAACGTCAATATAAGTGCTTTCAGAACCTCAAACACTGGCAATATCATTTAGAAACCCAGGTTCTAGAATATTCAAACAGTGTTCTAATAAGTCCTTAGGTGGCGCCGTTGGATAAAAAGAAAGGAGCAGTCTCTGGTCCTATACATGGTCCCGAGAAGTTCAAGCTTGGGCATATATAAGACACAGTAAGTCACCAGTAGTTCATTGAATCACCTTTCAACTGGTTAGTGGGTGACCCGGCATACAGAAGCAGCTCTGGCTGTTTAAAAAGGGGTCTCAGTTCCCCTCCTTTAGACTATGGTGAGGTTGGAGCTCTGGGATCATGCAACGGTGGTAATGACCACAACGACAGGGGAGGCAGGTTGGTGATGCTGTTCCTTGGGGTCCAGTATATGCCCTGTTCTAGTATAGCGGTGGCAGTGTCAGTAGGCGGTTTTTTGGGGCTATACCAATGAGGTCCGGTGGGGCTCAGAATATTATCTCTGTCAGAGTGTCTGCATCGGGAGTAAATGCATATTTCAGAGCAGTGTGCATTATTACCTGGCAGTGGGCTGGAGGCACTGTGTGAACTTTAAGCTGGCTGTCTGTGTTTCCAGGCACTATATAAACTGGTCCTGGGGCAGTAAAACGTGGGGTTGTCCTACCTAGGATCCCAGTAACTACTGGGGGCACAGTATTAGTGGAGCAGGTACCTGATTGCCTCTGGACTCTTACCGCAGTTCCGTCCCTTGGGGCCGTTTGCAGCTCCCTCCTGCCGTGTCTGTCCAACTCCCGGCTATCCGCAGCGTTGTCCCTTCTTAGCGGCGCACTGCACGCCACTCTCACGCTGTCCTAGCCAGCAGCGGTGCTGCGCGTGCTTCTTCGGTCGGGCGCTCGCCTCAGCGCCTTCCGCCCGCGGCTCTCTCTTCCTCCGGCAGCAGCGGGTCTTCCTCTTTGCCCGGCGGCCGGCCGTGACGTCACTCTCCGTCTCTCTCTCTCCTATGCGGCTCAGTGCCAGCGGCTCTGGCGGTAGCGTCCACACTACTCTTCAGCTCCTGCCCGCGGCTGCTACCTTCTCCTCTCTCCCGCTCAACTCCAGAATGGGCGCCAACCCCACCTTTCTTCTCCCGCTCTGCGGACAACCAATCCCCGCATTTCTTTTAGTTAGGAGGCACTGGGTCCTAGTGCCCTCCAGCTAGCATTCCGGCCAGATGCAGTTGCCTAGCAACCAGCCGACCAGACACATTAACCCCTGCAGTCCCTGGTGGGTTAAGGGATCCAGCAGTGGCTGGGACAGAAACTGGGCATCACATATGGAAGCTCGCACAATCAGATGCTACCCTAGCATTGCGAGCCTGCAGGTGGGCAATATCAGCCATCGATTGGCCCTTTTTGCTGACGACTTACTGGCGGTCATAACTAATCCTTTGATCGCTCTTCCTAACCTTATGGAAGAATTTGCACGTTTCAGAAGCCTCTCTAATTTTAAAATTAACTACTCAAAATCTATGGCATTGAACATTACGCTCCCACCCACAACGACCTCTCTCTTATCACGGTCATTTCTGTTCACATGGCAAAAATCCCATATTAAATATTTAGGGATTCTAATCCCTTCGACACTTAACACTATTGTTGCCATTAATCACACCCCTCTTCTTCGCAAACTGCGACAGGAGATGACGCACTGGCTCAGGCAGAGGTTTTCATGGCTGGGTTGTATAAATGTAGTGAAAATGAATATTCTACCATGGCTATTATATCTCTTTCAAACCTTGAAACTTCCCCCTCAATTTTTAGCTGAAGCGCACAAGGCGATAAGCCACTTCATCTGGGGCTGACGGAAACCCAGGTTCAAGCATAGCCATTCGTCTAGACGGAAATCTCAAGGCAAACAACAACTACCCATGATCTCCACATACTACCATGCCACGGTACTGTATAGGATTGTAGACTGGTCCCATCCGGGTCCACATAGGAAACAGTGGGTTGATCTAGAGACTTCATCCACGGCTCTTAATCTATGAGCAGTACCCTGGACTCCCAAAGTCAGCGCTCATCACACCCCACAGTGGGACCCACTTTAGCTTTATGGCGTTTGCTTCGTTATAGATTGGGAATTTTGTCTAGACAGACTTCCCTTATGCCTATTTTTGCCAACTCGAAATTTATCCAGGGCATATCCAATAAGATAGCTTCTAGATGGGAGAAGGCAGGTGTGACTAGGGTGACTCACTTGCTTACACATGGTAAACTCAAAACATTTTTAAAGATACAGGAAACTGGTGATATACCTGCCAAGGACTATTGGTTCTATCTTCAAGTACACCACTTCATTACCTCACGGAGAGGAGCGATTGACCTTTATAAGGATCTTACTCCCTTTGAATCCATGTGCAGTCAGGTGATGACACCCTCGCAAATAGTGTCAGGTATCTACAAAATCCTAATACACGGCTACTTCCCCAATAACCCTTCTTTTTGTGAAACTTGGGATAAAGATGTGACACATCGGGGTATTAAGAGCCATTGGGACACACATTGTAAAGTTATAGCACATTGCTCCACTAGTTTAGAAGTTGTGGAAACACAATATACTGACAAGATGGTACAGGTGTCCGTCTCTTTGAATACATTTTATCCTTCAGTCTCTCCTTTATGTTGGTGATGTGGTAGGGATATAGGCACATTAATTAATTTTTTGGTGGAACTGCCTGTCTATTGTCCCCTTTTGGAACAAAATTATAGAACTATCACTAGAGATCTTGGGATCTCCAGTACCAACAGGACCAGATGTTTGGCTTTTATCACACTCAAATATCCCTCTAATTCACTATAAAAAATCCCTTCTTAAGCATTTAAATAATGCGGCAAGAGCTGTACTCCCAGTACACTGGCGTTCTATAAACCCGCCGACAGTATAGGAATGGTTCCAATGCATTGATTCTTACATGCACATGGAAGACGTATTCTTTGCCGCATTAGAAAAATATTCAGATTATATAGCTACTTGGCTTCGTTGGATAGACTTTTAGACTACGAAGACCTACATTGATTATATTCCCCCGAAAAAAAATTGAGGATGGAGGTTGAATATACCATTTTTCTAGATGGCAAATGATTAATACCTGTGACCTTTCCATCCCCTCATCCCCCTCCCCTTTTACCCTCGTCTTTCCTTAATTATTACTGAATGTTTATTGCCTTACACTTGATTATATTTTTCATTCTGATGAGATAATGTATATTGGAACGAGGTAGGGTTTTTTGTTTTTTGCTTTTCCATACAGTATTATGTTTCATACTGTTATGGTATATCCATACCTGTTTTGTTATTGTTGCCTTTTTCTTGCAACAGTCGCCATACTGTGAGACTACTGTTCATAATTTTAATATATTGAAGCATATGGAAATTGTTTTAATTTGCAAAATAAAAATAAAGGATTTATAAAAAAAAAAAAAAGACAATTTGTCCATCGAGTTTAACCTGTTAGTGGTCTCCTACATTGAAGTATTATTAAGACTAATTTTAACTGTGGTGAATGTTTAGCTGTAAACTAAAATACTCAGTTTTGTATTACTATAGTACATGATTAACCCACCATAACCCTGTATATCCTTATACATTAGGAATTTATCTAGCCCATTCTTAAAAGTAATAACCGAATCCGTCATTACTACTCTCTCAGGCAGGATATTCCAAATACATATTTTCCGTACTGTGAAGAAACCTTTCCGTCTGTGTGCGTAATCTCCTCTCCTCTAACCTAAGCAGGTGTCCTTGTGTCCTTTTTGATGATCTTACCAAAAACAAATCACCTTCTAGCTCTGTGTATTGACCCCTTATATATTTGTAAATGTTAATCAGGTCCCCTCTTAATCTCCTTTTTTCCCCAGTGTAAACATGCCTAGTGTAGCAAGCCTTTCCTCGTATTCTAGAGTCTCCATCCCCTTTATCAATTTGGTCATCCGTCTCTGAACCTTTTCTAGTTCTAGGATATCATTTCTGTAGTATGGTGCCTATAATTGTGCATAGTATTCAAGATGTGGCCTCACAAGTGATTTATATAATGGGAGTATAACACTCTCATCCCTTGCATCAATTCTCTGCTTAACGCATGCTAATACCTTGTTTGTCTTTTTTGCTGTATTCCTACTTTGGGTACTACTGTTAAGTTTGTTATCTATGTGAACACCTAAATCTTTTTCCAGTATAGAATCCTAGGTAGTGTTCTTGAGCAGGATGTTAGTAGTACAATGTAGAAAGAGGTGCTACCATAGGATTTCTGTACCCAGCGCTCAGAGGAGGAGGGGTTGCTGCTGAATAGAGACATGTACACCTAATTGTATAGCAAAGTTTTCTGAGCAGCCAAGGTCCCCCTGGGAGGTTATCCTCCTGGGCACTGACTAGCAGCTGCCATCACCACCTATATAACAGAGGCTGCTATACAGTTCTAGATCACAGTCTCTAATAACACATCAAGTGGGTGGATGGGAGATAAAAGTTATCTGACAGTGGCCACTAACAAAGTGTGGATGGTCACCTGTGGCTCCAGGCACTCTGTCCTATTGGTTACATACTTGATGTTTATGTAGCTACACTCTGAAAGATAATGTGTATTCTGCACCATGATTCCGGACCCATCAAATTATTTAGCTCATTATAGGTGCATATGGGAATTTGTTGTTGGTTGTTCCTCGAGAGCAAGGGCATATCTACCATAGGTGCAGGGAGAGCAGCTGATGTGGGGCCCAGAGCGGAGAGGGGCCACCTTCCCTCTCACAGTTACATATGTTATATACAAGGGTGTAGCTACCATAGGTGCATGGAGAGCAGCTGATGTGGGGCCCAGAGCTGAGAGGGGCCACCTTCCCTGGTCCAGTTGCATGTGTTTTATACAGTACAAGGGCATAGCTACCATAGGTGCATGTAGAGCAGCTGCTATGCGGCCCAGAGCTGAGCGGGGCCACCTTCCCAGTCACGGTTACATATGTTATTTTATATATACTAGGCGATTCATCGCACCCTACGGGAGCTCTTCACACCGTCGGAAGGGGCTACGCCCACGAAACCCCTGCACGTAGTTGTGTGAGTAGGTAAATAGTGCACAACGAAAGTGCGTTTGATGGTGAAGGGGGCGTAGGCTGTTTAGTGGGTGTGAACAGTGGCTGCAGGGCATGATGTACAGAATGTAGCGGGTGCAGGGGTGACCGCATATGGGGGAGGGTGTCTGTGGGTGGAGGAGGGGCGGATGCTGGGAGTGTGTGTGGATAGGAGAGGGGGGCGGGAGGTGGTGTGGGTGGGGGAGGTGCAGGGGACTGGGGGTGGTGGATGGGGTCTAGATGCGATGTAGGTGGGGTAGCATTGGAGGGGGTGGGGGAGGGGTCAGTGCAAGGCTCTCGTGGATGTGGGAGGGGTTCTGGAAGCGTTGTGGGTGGGTAAGGGGTAGGTGTGCTTGCGGGTGGTGTTGGGGGTCCGGTGGTGGCGGGTGGGGGGCTGTAGTTCATTGGGTGGGGGAGGTGTAGGGGGTGCAGTGGATGGTCGAGGGGGTCCGTAGGTGTTGTAGGGGCAGCCTTGGGTTTGCTGTGTGTGGGATGGAGGTAGGTATCTCCTATATATTAGGACAGATCTGTGACTTTGTGACTCATTTATAAAGCTGGGTGGAGTCACAATGCTGGGCGGAGTCAAGTTACAGATCTGGCCAGTGTCGGATTTAGGGGGGGGGCACCAAGGCACGTGCCCCCCCTGTCATTTTTAGTGCAGACTGACATGCGGTCGAGAGTCCGCATGTCAGTCTGCGGTCTCGTTTCCACCCCTGCTGTTAGGAGGGACACGGAGGGCACAGTGCACGCCTCTCCTGTGTCCCTCCTGGGTCTCCGGCGGCCGCGGGTCTAATAAAGGAAGTGCCGTTTGTGAGCACTTCCTTTATTACAGTGACCCGCGGCCGCCGGAGACCCAGGAGGGACACAGGGAGGCGTGCACTGTGCCCTCCGTGTCCCTCCTAACAGCAGGGGAGCGGGGGGGAGCAGCGGCGGCGGCGGCGGAGGAGGGGGGGGGACGCACTGGGGGGGAATATCTGGCACTGGGGGCATATTTGGCAGGGGGGGGGGGGGGAGAATATCTGGCACTGGGGACATATATGGCACTGGGGGGAATATCTGGCACTGGGGGCATATCTGGCACTGGGGAGGGGGTATCTGGCACTGGGGGCATATCTGGCACTGGGGGGGGTATCTGGCACTGGGGACATATATGGCACTGGGGGGAATATCTGGCACTGGGGGCATATCTGGCACTGGGGGGGAATATCTGGCACTGGGGGGGGATATCTGGCACTGGGGGGAATATCTGGCACTGGGGGGATATCTGGCACTGGGGCATTGTCTGGCACTGGGGGCATATGTGGCACTGGGGGGGGAATATCTGGCACTGGGGCATATGTGGCACTGGGGGCATATATAGCACTGGGGGGGGTATCTGGCACTGGGGACATATATGGCACTAGGGGGAATATCTGGCACTGGGGGCATATCTGGCACTGGGGGGGGGGGAATATATGGCACTGGGGGGGGATATATGGCAATGGGGGGAATATCTGGCACTGGGGGGATATCTGGCACTGGGGCATTGTCTGGCACTGGGGGCATATGTGGCACTGGGGGGGGAATATCTGGCACTGGGGCATATGTGGCACTGGGGGCATATATAGCACTGGGGGGGGCGATATCTGGCACTGGGGGCATATGTGGCACTGTCGGGGAATATCTGGCACTGGGGGTATATGTGTACCTGGCACATGGGGGGGAGGGCTATATTTGGCACTGGGGGCATGTGAGTACCTGGCACCGTGGGGGAATATCTGGCACTGGGGACATATGTGGCACTGGGAGCACAGCCCTAGCAACAAGGACTACCTCCTAGCACCGTGCATGGAACCAAGAGCATGAAACCCCTGGCAACGAGCATGACACCCAGTGCATGAAACCCCTGACAACGAGCAGGTATTTGAAAAGTAATTAGAAGCCTTACTGTAGGACTTAATGTGTAATGGGCATTACGGTGTGTGGCATAATGTATCACGGACATTGCGGTGTGTGTCATAATGTGTCACAGGCATTACGGTGTATGGTATACTATATCGCTGGCATTGTGATATGTGGTATAATGTCTCAGGGTCATTGCAGTGTGTGGCATAATGTATCACGGACATTGCGGTGTGTGTCAAAATGTGTCAGGCATTACGGTGTGTGGTATACTATATCACGGGCATTGTGGTATGTGGTATAATGTCTCAGGGTCATTGCAGTGTGGCATAATATATAACGGGCATTGCGGTGTGTGGCATAGGGTATAACGGGCATTGCGGTATGTGTCACAGGCATTACGGTGTATGGTATACTATATCACGGGCATTGTGATATAATGTCTCAAGGTCATTGCAGTGTGTGGCATAATGTGTCACAGGCATTGTATGTGCTATAATGTATCGGGCATTGCAGTGTGTGGCATAATGTATCACGGACATTGCGTTGTGTGTCATAATGTGTCACAGACATTGTATGTGCTATAATGTATCAGGGGCATTGCAGTGTGTAGCATAATGTATAACGGGCATTGCGATTCCTGTCATAATGTGTCACAGGCATTACGGTGTGTGGCATAATGTGTCGGGGGCATTACGGTGTGTGCATATTGTGTCATGTGCATTATTGTGTGTGGCATAATGTCTAAGGGCCATTGCAGTATGTGGAATAATGTATACTGGGCATTACTATAAGGAGGAAAAATGACAAATAATGTAAGGGGCATGAATCAGGATTATTTTTCTTTCCTGTAGTGGCCAACGTCTGGGCGTGCAGGTTGCAAAACTGGGGTATAAGGTAGTCTTTTCCTGCAATACCACGCCCATTCAAATGAAGCCACGCCCATTCCAACGAAGCCACGTCCCTTATGGTGCCCCCCCTGTAATTTTTTTCTGGATCCGCCCCTGGATCTGGCCAAATATATAGGAGAAGCATAGGAGAAAATAGGAGAACACACTGGCCAAATATATAAGAGAGAATAGGAGAACACACTGGCCAAATATATAGGAGAGAATAGGAGAACACACTGGCCAAATATATAGGAGAGAATAGGAGTACACACTGGCCAAATATATAGGAGAGAATAGGAGAACACATAACAGTACATTGTAATAACAGTACATACATAGTGAGCACAGGAAAGGCAGCAGCAGCATGTTAACGCGACATACAAGCACCGCCTCCAGGCGCCAGCCATTGGACACATGCTGAAGGGTGCGCTGTGATTGGCCACCCGTGGGTGTGATGGGATGTAGCTACTGCTGCTGCCCCCGTGGTACAGAGCATCCCCAACTCCCTACATATAGCGGGAACGCGGGGTGAGGGCGGGTACGAAGTGGGGCTCACTGCCAGGGGACGGAGCGCACAGACATCTTACTGCACTCTTCGGTGCCTGGCACTGTAGTGTCCGCCAGCGTCTCCCTGTGTGAGCGGGGACCCAGGTGCTAGTTGCATTGGCGGCCAATCACTGCGCACTCCTCAGCCATGTGTCCAATAGATGGTGGCTGGGGGCGGTGCTTGTATGGAGCTTTAACATGTGTCCACTAGCTGGTGGCGGTGCTTGTATGGAGCTTTAACATGTGTCCAATAGCTGGTGGCTGGCGGCGGTGCTTGCACGGAGCTTTAACATGTGTCCAATAGTTGACGGCTGGGGGTTGTGCTTATACGGAGCTTTAATCTGCTGCTGCTGTCTCTCCTGCGCTCACTATGTATGTACTGTTATCACCATGTACTGTTAAATGTTCTCCTATTTTCTCCTATATAATTGACCAGTGTGTACTCCTATTCTCTCCTATATATTTGGGCAGATCTGTGACTTGACTCCGCCCAGTATTGTGACCCCGCCCAGCGTTAGCAAATGAATCACAAAGTCACAGATCTGGGCAAATATATAGGAGATTTTTCACCACTGAGTGATACAAACTTTTGGCTTAGGGTCTACAATATATGTCCATATGCTTTTGGACCTGCTCATTGTAATGTGGTATAAATGAAATGGAGGGCATTATAATATTTTATAATATGAAATGGGGCACTATAATGTGACACAATATGAAGAGGAGGCACTATAGTGTGGCATATCCTGTACTGGTGACACAATGTCAAAATGTGATTTGGTGTAGTGTTTTGCGTAATGTCTACCCTACAATGTGAAATAATGTGAACTAGAACACTACTATGGTTTATAAAATAAACTAAGGCACTACTATCAGGCATAAAATGAGCAAAGCACTATTATGGGGCATAAAATTAACATTTTCTGCAGAGAGTTGTCTCTCTAGAAGCATTTGGATAGGGACCCCTTCAGAATGTTGCTATGGGGCCCACAAACTTCTGGCTATGCCCTTGCTCATGAGCATAATACAACATAAGCACAGAATAACACAGGCCATAAATGTGGGGTCGTCTTGTTATAATGAAAGCCAGACACTGGCTTGGTGTCTTTATGGGGGAGGGGAGCTGCCTCATTCCAGAAACTGCAGTACCTCACCAGCCCTGCACTGGGATGCTCTCTGGTCTGCAGAAACACTTTTTCAATATAGAGTTTAAAAATTGTAGAAAATAATCCCGAAAGCCTGAATCACTGGCTCTGCTAAAGTAAAATCTTGTTTTCCATCAAAGTCCACTGAACATTAATAGCAGCAGTGCCCCATATTATACAAGAAGTCACTCATATTATGCCCACGGATTAGGTAGGGAATGCTGGTTGTTGGGATGCCAGTGGTCAAAATATAATCCGTGGCATCCAGACGATCAGAATCCTGACAGGGGAAGGTAAGTATACTTATCTTCCCACATGGCCCCGAAATGGGTTCCCGGCGTCTGTATTTTGACCGCTGGAATCTTGACAGGATCCCTGTGCCCACAGTGATCTATAATAGACTATCTGTGTTCCCATATACACCCAGTGCTCCAGAGTACCCAAGCAGTGTCCATATTACAAAAGGATGGCCCCACATTATGTCAGCGGTGCCCACATGATACCAGTAGTGTCCTATATGATTGGCAGTTTCCTGCAGACTCTCGGATACAAGGTGCTGTTACATCTGTGACCAGCTCAGTCACTATGACACCATTGTCCATATGGGTCCTCCTACTGGGCAGGACCAATGTATGACACATATTACCCTCCTCATTAGTTTCAGCCTACACCTGGATACTGTACATTGGGGCACATCTTATAAGACTAAGCAGCATAAGGTGGTATATACAACAAATTCAATTAGAAGCATTTTACAGGTATATGAATAAGACAATTTGGTCTGATCCTGAGATGGACATAAGTGCAAAATAATGTGCATCTTGTGATTTGCTGCAGACTGTGCATATATCACACTGCACTACGGGATCTACATATGCAATGTACCATGTGTCCGCAGTAACTGTCCAATGGGAAGAGCCTAATGTGAGATGGGCAGCAACTTGGCAGTGACCATCCAGATGTATAGAACAGATGCATCTAGTGGAAGAGTCTTTGGATTTTTGTGGGCATGTTGCAGGTGGACACCCATGAGTGGGAATAGTCCCTGTGGGTCGGCATTCAGTCGGTCGGCATTTTTAGCATTCGGGATTTTTGTGTTGCATGGTGACTGCTAGGATCCCTAGCAGCAGGAACGTACTCGCATCCCAAACAAACATATGCACATGTGATGCCCGGGCAGCGCCAGTTCCATCAGTGATTTAAAGCATTGCACACCAGGCCATCTCACCACATAAGCAAGCAGTTTATTCACAGTTCAGACAGGGTTATCATGACAATCACATGTGATTTCTTGTTCTCCACTCTCCAGCACAATATTCATATGGGTTACAACAGGTTAGCATTTCCTTTCTTTCACTTCAATGGCAACTGCAATGGCAGCTGAAACAATGATGGGACAGGATTACATTACAAACCCGTGCAGTCTCTGGGACTCAGTAGTGCGGCGGCCCCAAACTGAGATTCATTTCGGTACGTTCTCCACCTATTCGCTGGGGGTTCTCTGCAGTCTATCTAAATGGGATCTCTCATGTACTAATCACTGGGGGTCTTCCGCCATATGTGGTTTCCTACCACTCACCCAGATATTCCTCTCCCGAAGACTCACACCTCCCATCCTGCTTCTAGGGTACCCCTGAAGTTGGGGATCCCCGTTGTTTCTTCCACTGATTGCTCATGCTGTTGCTGCTCTCACACTGCGAATCTGGATATCTATTGCTCTTTCTAGCAGTACCTACATGCTGCTTCATAATGCCAGGGGCTGTGGGATGCCATGCCTGTCCCACAGCCCTAGCATGGGCTCTCATCCCTGGACACTTAGACTGTGTCTTCCATTCCCAGTTCTCAGCTTACACTGAACTCCAGCCTGTCCTTTGTTCCTTGTCCTAAAACCCCCCTCACTTCCTGTCCTACCCCCTACCTGTGGCAAGATCTGGAAGAACTGGTTTTGTGGCCATAAACTCCCCCACTCACTGATAGGAATCAAATGGCTTTTGCAACTTTCCAGTATGTGACACACACACACACACACACACACACACACACACACACACACACACACACACACATACACACACACACACACACACACCATACACACACACACACACACACACACACACACACTCTCTCTCTCTCTTACCTATGGAAGCTGTATGTTGTAGATGGGAATGAGAGAGAGTAGATATGATATTATAAAGCCCGCTCACCTCATGGCAAATCAGGAGGGCCAAAATGACATGGGCCCTCATTCCGAGTTGTTCGCTCGGTATTTTTCATCGCATCGCAGTGAGAATTCTCTTAGTGCGCATGCGTAATGTTCGCACTGCGCATGCGCCAAGTAACTTTACTTAGAAGAAAGTATTTTTACTCACGGCTTTTTCATCGCTCCGGCGATCGCATTGTGATTGACAGGAAATGGGTGTTACTGGGCGGATGAACGGCGTTTTAGGGGCGTGTGGCTGGAAACGCTACCGTTTCCGGAAAAAACGCAGGCGTGTCCGGGGAAACGGTGGGAGTGCTTGGGCGAACGCTGGGTGTGTTTATGACGTCAGCCAGGACCGAAAAGCACAGAACTGATCGCACAGGCAGAGTAAGTCTGAAGCTACTCAAAAACTGCTAACTCGTTTTTGATCGCAATAATGCGCATACATCGGTCGCACATTTAAGAAGCTAAGATTCACTCCCAGTAGGCGTAGGCTTAGCGTGTGTAACTCTGCTACATTCGCCTTGCGACCGATCAACTCGGAATGAGGGCCATGGTTCTAAAAGAATCGTGTCAAATTGCGGCTTAGCAATATCATGCCTGCTCTCTCTCCTCTGTTGGAGGGTGGGTGGTTTAGGTACTCAGAAACCCCCCCTGCATGTGCTACTGGGTAATTATTAGTTCTAATTTCCTCTCATGGAGAGAGCCCAAGAAAAGGGAGTATATTTACTAACCCTTCTAAAACAGACAATTGGGTGTGTTGCCCATAGCAACTAATCAGATTATGTCTATTATTTTCTAGAATGCAATAGAAAGATGGTACCTGTCATTATTGCAGTACCCATGATCTTTGAGGTCAGCCACCTCTAAGAGAATATAATAAGTATTAATGTCAGATTTGGAGAAGAGCAGAATAACATTTATTTGGAAACTCTATTGGCCCTGATGCTTTATCCTTTGGGAGAGATCTTTTAATGGCTGTGACTTCACTCTCCACCTAAGGTCTTCCCTGTAGTATAGTATAATGTACTGCAAATAAATTGGCTATGGGTTGCAGATTTTGGGGGAGATGTATCAAATCTTATAAAGAGTGGAGAAGAGGCCAAGAGAATTTATCCATAGCAACCAATTAGGCTACATTCTATAAAATGATAAGCAGAAGCTAATTGGTTGCTATGGGCAACTTCTCCACCGCTGCACTTCTCCATGCTTTAGAAAGCTTGATACATCAACCCATTTGTTGCTTAGCTATTGAATTCTGTCTCTTGTCAGTTGACCTCTGACCGTATAGGCCATAATATTATGTTTCCTGTCACTCTGTGCATTCCATCTCTGCCATAGGTGGTCTAGCAATGTCAGTCTCTTTAGGGACTCTCCCTGCCGCTGTTCTCCATCTGCCACAGCCTGGCAACTGCCATCAACAGGGGAGGGGGGAGTGTCTCTGCATCACACACAGGCTGCATAACAACTGTGCCGTAACTGTCTTCCTCTAACCATGGACCACCTTCCTGGCAGGCCGCCAAAAAATTTGCATTGGAGAAACTCCCTTGCAAATAAAAAGGGGCGCTGACTGCACCAATCAATGGAGACTACACAATTATATCAATCATAAAATTTCATAAAATTTATTCATTAAAAAACTTTGTTTTCACATACATGTGCTGCAGCACACAAAAACATATATATATAGCATATATTCAATCAGACAGCCATGATTAATTAGGCATCAAACCAATTCCATAAATCATAACTGCTAACTAGCAGCAATCAATCAGTTGAAATTTAATTAATTAGATGTTTTCAATTAATGTCCACTGAATCGTGAATTGTGAGGTATGGGCTGATCTTCAAACACTATGTGTTCAAGTGTCCCCAGAAAAGCATAAGATCTTTCTCAAGATTGTGTGTGCACACTAGTTGATATATTGGAATATTACTATATATGTTAATATCACCTCCAACTGGTTTCAAACTTTATATTGATCCATAATTCTACTCCTTCTGCTGGTATTCATTCCGTTCAATTGCAGACTGGCTGGAGTATAACTTTTTGCAGGCACCCACAGTGCTCCGGCTCCCTCTGCTGGTAACTAACCGTAATTACAGGTACACTGATGGTTATGCCGTGGATCTTAAGCTGGATTCCAAATAGTGTATGAAGGTGATACAACCTGACTCAGTCCACTCGAAAACGCGTTTCTCCGCCTTCCAACTCCTCAGCGGCTTCCTGAGAAACTCCTCTGTATGCCCTATATGTGACATCGCAACAATATTACGTTCCTGACTAGCATATCTATTGCATTTTTTACTCAACTACTTCAGCTAAAACATGGGCAAGTCTGTGAAATCTGCACAAAAAAGACAATTCTCATCCTAGAAGCGAATCATCCCTTCTGCACATGAGGCCTTTCCTTTAACCAACTCCCCATAACCAAGGCTCTGCTCATGACAAATTTGATTCCTCTCCTGTGCTGTCTAACCCTCCAAGCCCCTCATCCTTGAAAGACCCGTTCCTGCAGTCTTCTTCCAAAATGGGCAGAGTTAATAGAGATAGTGGCCTTTATTGAAAATTTGCAGACTATGCAAGGTCTCCAAAACACTACCAGACAAGAGCTAACCTCTGTTGACCACCGTACATCTTTGGGAGTGCGTCAAGAATCTTCAGATAATAACCTTTCTAAGTCGACGGATAATATATTCTTTAAATCTGCTTTAATACAGTCTAAAGGCCAGGATGGATGATCTTGATAACAGAGGAAGATGGAATAATATCTGTATCAGAGGTCTACCTGAAGACTTCTAACCTTCTAACCTCATTGATGCCCTTATGAAGAGCTTTAATGAAATCCTCGGTAATGACCCAAATAACGAAAAACCTGTTGACAGGGCTCATCATGGCTCCTCTTCGGACAAGCCAGGGGATGTCATATGTAGACTTCAATATTTTCCCAAAAGGAAGAGATAATGAGGAAAGTCAGACAATTGGATGGCGTGGATTTTAATGGTGACATCATTCACAGCTATCAGGATCTTTTCTGGCACATGTTACAACTGCATAGAGCAACTAACAAATAAACTCTGCAAAGGCAAAATGAAATATAGGTGGGGCTATTTGTTCCATATTCAGGTAATATTCTCTGGCAAACCCCACTCATTCTATACCCCAGCTGATCTTCCTTTCTTCTTCTCCACCTTGGGTCTCCCTTCGCTTGAATTGCCTGATAAGAAGGACCCCATGACCCCGCTGGAGCTACCCACAAACTTGAAGGTGCACACATCCTGACGGAGTCCAAGGAACCGATCTGTATATTTGTATATTACTGGTTTCTCCTCCTATTCTCTCCTCTGTCTTTCTCTAGGCCTACAATTGCATACTCGGTCTATTGACCAGCAATATATTCCTCATTCCTCATAATCATAATTTTAGTTCTAATGTTAGTTTACTTAGAAGGTCCTCTTATTGTTTATTTGTCTTGCTACCAGGATGATGAGTCATTTTATTCTTTTATATAGTCAAATATTTTCTCTGTTTCAATTAACTTTTCTTATATGCTTATTAATATAATATCACTTACTGCATTAGCTATGTTGCTTACATTTACAATGTCAAATTTCAGATAATAATTCACAAATTTAATGGGCACTGTATGATACTGACCCCCTGTGCCGCCCCCTCCTACATGCATTGTTTGTTTCTATCAAATGAGATGTTGGTTCACGTTTTGTGCTCCATAGTCTTGGGTACAGAATTTTCTTTATTGTTGTTGTATCTGTAATTTTATATAAATGTTGTTTCTCCATTTTACCTGCTTTTCCTATTTATTTTTCCCCCCACTTCCCTCCCCTTCTATTGTTTTAGGGTTTGCCATGGTGTTGCTCTCCTAATCTCACCTAATAACTACAATCACTAAACATAAAATGTCCTCTATTAATGCTCGAGGTCTGAATATCCTGAACCTAGATCCAAATTATTATGCTCCTTGTGGGCCGAAAAGGGTAGATATAGCTATGTTTCAAGAGACCCATTTCAAATCCGGTATACAAGTCCCTTCCCTTACTGACTGCTGTTTCCCTCTTTTCTTAACAATAATCCTGAAGGGAATTCAAAAGGGGTGGCGATCATTTTCTCAAGGGGTCTACCTATCTCTGAGGACTCAGTTCTTCATGTTTATAAACATTTACACTCCCAATCATGCCCAACCTACTTTCCTCAAATCGGCATTAGGGTATTACAGTTTTGGGAGGAGACCATAATTGGACTTTAGATACTCTACTGGACACCTCAACTAATTTTCCTTGGTCTTCAGTAGCCAAATATCGGCAAGTCTGGTGGATATTTCATTAGCATCAGTTGGCTGACTCTTGGGGGACCCTGCTTTCTTCTTGCCATGATTATACATTCTACTCCCACCCTCACAAAACCTATTCCCGTCATAGGTATCTTAACATGTTTGCTGAAGCTACTATAGGGCCAGTTACTTGGTAAGATCATACCCCTGTTTCGATATCAATGTGCATACCATGCTCCTCTCTTTACAATGGATCTGGAGGCTCAATGAGTTTCTGCTGCAAGATGCATATTGCAAGGCTGAGATTGACGTGGCTCTAACTGATTACATGGCCCACAATAACACTCTGGGTATATCCCAGATAACTCTATGGGAAGCACAAAAATGTTTACTTTGGGGCCAATTTATTCACCTGGGCGCCCACATTAAAAATAAAAGCTGCAAAAATCTCAGCTCCACTCCATAAGATCAAACTACTTGAGAACATATCATAAATCATCATGGTCTTGTGAGATTTATTTTAAGCTGAAGCATGTGCTTCACTCAACAAACTTCTATCTGATAAAATGAAATTGTCATTGCAAAAATCTCTTTTATCAATGGGGGAACACACTAGGGGAACTCCTAGCTCATGCCTTAAGAGCTTGGTGAGCAGCTTGGTTTATAAGTACTATTAAAGATGACTGTGGTTCTCTCCATTTTGAAACCTTTAAAATTGCTTAATGTTTTCAACAATATTACTCCCCTCTCTATAACTTAAAAAGGCTCTTCTTCAGGGTTGGTCCCACTCCCATCTTCGCAAGGTGTATTGGATTACTTGTCCTCTATATCTTTCCCTATTATTTCCCAATCACAGAGAGATACTGTGGGACAACCATTTACACTGCAAGAGGTTGAACTGGCTATATCTTCCTCCCCATCAGATGGATTCACTATAGCCCATTTATAAGTTGGCTTCCATGCTACTTCAAGCCTTTAATAACATTTCTGCAGACTCTCACTTTTCTCAAGAAGCCCATATTTTGATCATTCCAAAGCCAGGTAAATACCCCTCCCTGTGTCCGAGCTACAGACCCATCTCATTGCTCAATGTGGACCTTAAATGAAATGCTAAAATTATAGCGAACAGTCTACACTTTCTTCTACCACAACTGGTCCAAGTAGGATTTGGTTGAGGCTGAGAAGCCCGTGATAATGTAACTAAGGTCCTTATTTTGATGCATTTAGCATCATAGAGAAACACACCCACTATATTACTGTCTACTGATGCTGAATTTTTTTTTTATAGGGTTAGTTGGAAGTTTGAGGTCTGTACTCATTCATCTACACAGGACTCTAGCCCTTTACACGTCACCTTCAGCAAGAGTGAGAGTTAATGGCACTTTCTCTATAACATTCTCTATTAGTAACAGCACCAAGACTGCCCCTTGTCTCCCTTAATTTTTGTACTTTGTATCAAAGCCCTAGTGAGATCTATAAGAGCTAATCCACATATACAGTATATGATATACACATTGACAGTGTAGATCATAAACTTGCATTATTTGCAAATTATTTGCTGGGTACTATCTAATATCCGGTGGTATTGCTACCTCACTTAATGTTGGAATTTGGGACATTTTGGAAACTGTCCAATTTTAAGAGTAATTTCTCCAAATACTCACCTTTGAATATTTTTTCCCCTACTTTCACAATAGGACTACAAGCTGCATTTCCTTTTTTTGTGGCACTTTTCCCATATTACTTATCTTGGGGTTAAACTTAATAGAAATGTGTGTCAACTATTTACAGCCAATCCCCCCCCCCCTTCTTTCTTCTGTGAAGTCGGACTATATTCAGTTGAATCTAAAGCAGATAGGGAAAATCAATGTGACAAAAATGAATATGCATTCCAAAACACTCTACCTCCTACAGGACCTTCCAATATTAATACAAAAAAATTGGTTTTGGTTTCACCAATTCGCCTCCAACTACTAGATGTTAAATCCTATTACCATGTCATGCATCTACCCAGAACCCTTGAGTGGACCAGAAACAGAGATACTAAACAATGGGTCACCCTTAAAACCTGCTTTATGAAAACACCCACATAGATAACGCCTTGGTTACCTGCTCTTCCTAACTTTCCCCATCTCACCCAACATTATCTCCCACCTTACCTATTTGGAAATCTCTCCGCCATTTACCTTTTTATATCTTTGAGCTTTGGCCCCCTCACTTCATTCTTAGCTAATCCTACCTTTCAGCCAGGCATTAACCTATCCATTTCCCTAATTGGGCTGCTGAGGGACTCTTTAGAGTCAGCCACCTGGTGTCCGCCTCGGGCATTAAACAATTTGCTGAAATCCTTGAGAAATGGAATGTCCTCCAGTCTGATTTTTGGAAGTTCTTACAATTATGCTACTATCTCACCTCAGAAAATAGGGTGGTCTTAGCCAAAAGTGTTTTCAACATTTTCGAGAAGCTCTGTGTCTCTCCCTCACCCTTTGCCAACTCCTATTAATGAACCAGGACTCCCCCATACCACCATAGACTACAGCATGGGAGAAAGATCTAGGCCTTTGTCTTTCAGATTTGGAATGGCAAAATATCTTTCTAAAGGCACACTCTATCTGTACTACTATAAAAGAAACTCAATCTAAGATTCTAATCCGTTTGTATAGGCATCCATTTTTAGTTCACAATATGTTCCCATCAATTTCCAATTCCTTTTGGAGGTCTCTCTGTAGGGACTCTGGAACATATTTGGTGGGACTGCCCCCATTTGTTGAAGTATTGGGCTGAGGTTATTAATATCTCCCAACCAGTTTTTGGGCACCTTTCTACCTACAGAACCCAGAACTTTGGCTACTAAATTACTGTCACACTCTTGGTTGAATATAAAATATCTCTTCTGTGTCACCTCAGTAATGCAGCTCACTCGGTCATTCCAATTCTGTGGAACTCTACTAAACCTCCCACCCATAAAGATTGACTACTTCTTGTCTATGGAAAAAAATGTAAGCTCTTTAGTGGATAAACTTTCAGGCTTCTCTAGCACTTGGCTGCGTTGGCTGGATTATAAGTCTGCAGACGATTTTAAAACTTATATGTCTTCTTGTTGGCACTTCAAGAAGAGTTTGGTCACTTTCACCATGGCGACCCGTTCTTTCCCTTTTTACCTCTCCCTACCCATGTTCCCCCCTTTCTCCTTTCTTCTTGTTTTCTTCTGTTAACGTTATAATTGCATATTTTCATTTCAATATGTTTGACCCATGCATGGATATAATTGCCTTGCCTTGTGAATCAGGGCCCTCATTCCGAGTTGTTCGCTCGCAAGGCGATTTTAGCAGTATTGCACACGCTAAGCCGCCGCCTACTGGGAGTGAATCTTAGCTTCTTAAAATTGCGAACGATGTATTCGCAATATTGCGATTACAATCTTCTTAGCAGTTTCAGAGTAGCTTCTGACTTACTCGGCATCTGCGATCAGTTCAGTGCTTGTCGTTCTTGGTTTGACGTCACAAACACACCCAGCGTTCGCCCAGACACTCCCCCGTTTCTACAGCCACTCCCGTGTTTTTTCCGGAAACGGTAGCGTTTTTCCCACACGCCCTTAAAACGGCCTGTTTCCGCCCAGTAACACCTATTTCCTGTCAATCACACTACGATCGCCGGAGCGAAGAAAAAGCCGTGAGTAAAAATACTATCTTCATAGCAAATTTACTTGGCGCAGTCGCAGTGCGGATATTGCGCATGCGCACCAAGCGGAAATTCACTGCGATGCAAAGAAATTTACCGAGCGAACGACTCGGAATGAGGGCCCATGTTTGTACTCTGATATATGTGCAATCTGTCTATGATGCTTATGTACAAATGCAATTATGAATAAAAATTGAATATACAAAATAACAAGGACTGGTCTGATTGGTCTAAGTAAAGGCATTTAATATTACTTGTATTGTTTCTGCAAACATGTTTTTCCTGTAATATCTTAAGTTTTTTAATGTAACACTGTATTCAGTAGAGTATAAGGCAATAGGAAGTCTGAAGTCACAAACCTAGATAGTTGTTTACATGGATCTATTATTGGTCATTTAAGCTGTGGCAAAGTTGTATCAATTGCATTTGTAAACAATTACAGATTCCATCGCCAGTGTAAAGTGTGACAATGTGATACATGTTTCATCTTGAGTTTTGTGTCTTAAAAACCTTTAAACTTTCGTTAACTGCTAATCTAATTTCTTTAAAAATAAAGCATTCTTTACAACAAAATCACATCCCAGGTAATGATTGAGTAGGAAAGAGAGGCTTATCCGAAAGTCCTTTTACACTTAGAAGAGAACCATAAAATTGTGTCCGGGAGTTCAACAGGCAATGTAGGAGTATTAAGCCACCGTTAAATTACCTTCTGATCATTCCCAGAACACTATAGCTCTCATCTCAGAATCTTCCTATTTCGGTGTCTGCATTTAGTTGGGACAAGTAAGTCATTGGTAATTTATAGCATACATGTCGGGAGATTCCTGACTATAGGGGAGTTTTCCAGAACTCCCAGGAGACCAGTACACTCCCAGATCACATATAGTCCCCCATTGAAGTAGATTGGATAGGGGCTTTACTGTATGATGTGTTTGCACAGTGGAAAGGATATGTCACATCATTACGCCCCCCAGGGAAGGTCTCTGAGGCAGGAACGTATGATCTATAAGCAGACAGGCATTCATTATTCTGGGAGCTACTCAAAGCTGTATTGAGAATGAAAATGCTGATATTGGGGGTAATTCTGAGTTGATCGCAGCAGGAACTTTGTTAGCAGTTGGCCAAAACCATGTGCAGTGCAGGTGGGGCAGATATAACATGTGCAGAGAAAGTTAGATTTGGGTGGGTTATTTTGTTTCCATGCAGGGTAAATATTGGCTGTTTTATTTTTACACTGCAATTTAGATTGCAGATTGAACACACCACACCCAAATCTAACTCTCTCTGCACATGTTTTATCTGCCCCCCCCTGCATTGCACATGGTTTTGGCCAACTGCTAACAAAGTTCCTGCTGCGATCAACTCAGAATTACCCCCATTGTGAGAACTTTAGACAAACCCAGGATCTCCCAGTGGAATCCCAATGCAGATATGTATAGATGCAGGTAACACAGAAATCACATTGAGGCTGTCTCAGAGCTGCACCAACACTTGTGGATGGATCTTGCACTGCACGTTCATCCATGCTGAGCATACACAACTATGGGTGATACACGCCACGTGAATGCTGGCGTGTCATGGGCATATGGGAAATATTGTGGGCAGTTCAGTAGTGGGTCCATCTCTGAGTACAAGTTGAGACTCACATTTATCTCTGAGGTGCAATGTTTCTGACTTGTGAGCCACTGTGTGAATCCCCATTCATTACAGATATATATGCACTTTTCAATCTAACACAATTTTCTGGATGTAACTCAATCATTTTACACCAGAAGCTACAGAGGCGGAATCACAGGCTCCTCAAGTTTTATTCCAACGTTCTCCAGAGCATTCCCTGTCAGGTCCAGTCTGGTTCGAGAGTTGTTCATAATAATAACAGAGAGTAGATCGTCACAGCAGGAGGAGGTCAGACCACAGCCCTCTAACCTGATAATAGAAGAGGGATCTGTATTATGTCATTTCTTATACTTTATAGCTTCAAACTCAGCATGACTTCATAACCAGACATTTACTATCTTTTTAGCAAGCCCTACATCCTGCACACATGACTGTTCCCAAGTTATTAAGGCACAAATATATGTAGTGAGGCTATTTAACAACAGTTTCAGAGGTGGAACTACTATTGGTGTAGCCGATGCATTGCACCGGGGTGCCTGAGGGGTTCAGTATGATTTCCCGATGGATGGGATGCCGACGGTTACGATACCGCCAGCAGCATCCCATCCATCAAAATCCCGACAGGTCCCTCTAAAGTACCCTAACCCTCCCTCCCCGGCTGCCTAAACCCAACCCTCCACGCTTGATGCCTAACCCTAACCTCACTCTCTATGTGCCTACCCCTAACCCTTTCTCCCTGGTACCTAACCTTCTCAGCCCTGCATTATAACCCTAACCCACCATCTCCTGCCTTTATCTAAGCCCCCCCCCCCCCACCCCCCCTTGCGTGGCAGGATGCCAGCACATTCTAGCACATCCTATGTCAGGATGATCAGGATGTCGGCTGTCGTTATTGTGATGCCAGCATCACATGTGGCGTCTGTATTTAGACGCCGGGATTGCATCCTCCTTTGGGATGCTGGCAACGGTATATCAACCGCTGGGATCCCGTCTGTCGGGAAGCTAACTGCCTCCCACATATGGACTAAAGGGCCCACTGCTGCCAAGACCAACAATTCGTTATCCTCTGGACCCCCCCCCCCCCCCCCCCCAGCAGACTATTTTGAGCAATGTTGTAGGAATGGTCCAGGGCAGAGAGCAAGGTGGATCTCACAGCCTAAGGGACCTACCCCAAACCTTAGGTAGGCAGTGCTGACCTTGTGTGTGCTGGACTGATAGCAGAGTCCTGCCACCTATCAGCGCTGAGGATCCCAGCCACTTACTGCCTCTAATTAAAAGACAGCTGTACATTATTCCTGATTCGCTGCTGCCTGTGAATTAAAGGCAACTCACAAGTGGTGTAAGTCAGAGTCTACCTGACCGAGTGCCAAACTGAGGAAAGCACAAGGGGTAAGTACAGTCAGCAGATAAAGGGGCTAATTCAGACCTGGCCACAATAGGGGTCTGCAGCGCAGTTTGCCAGCATCAGCAAACTACCCACGCGCAGCAGCTGCTTTGCGGCTGCGTGACCGTACACATTATGGCCGCATGCGGGAAGGATGTGGCCGCATGAATGACAGCTGCGGCTGTCCAGAGGGATGGCGACATGGTGTTGGGGGGTGGGGAGGGTCGAATGTGACCATTGTCAGGGCAGCTGCGGCCTTTGTTTTGTTATGTTATGCTGATGTTGTTGTGCTGACGTTATGCTGATATTATGCCCTAAGTTTACATAATGACTTAATATAATGTACCAGAATGTATATAGATATGTTTGATTTTAATGTGGACCTGTGTGGAAAGAGTACCATGTAACCTTGTCTGTATCAGAATTGTATTTGTCCCCCCCTCCCCTCCAATTACCTTCTTATTTTCCCTTCTTATTCTGTTTCCCCCTGCTCCCCTCTCATATGCCATAAAGTCTTTAATAAAATGGCAATCAATTTTGAGCTGTGCATATTTAGGAGGAATATGCATAATTGCCATCCCACCCGCATTCTGCGGGAGACTCCCTGAAGTAGCAGCAATCTCCCAGAAATAGCACCAATCTCCCTGATTACACTATACCCCCATCATGTAGCTGTTACATTCTTGGGGGAAAAAATCTGAGATATATTCGAATGGGATTATGACAGGAACGGGCAGTCAGGGGAGACATGTCATCAATGATTAAAATAATACAAAAAGATACATATGACACATTCTGTGTCATATGTATTTTCCTTATATTATTCTAAACATTTTAGATGATTAAACTAGTTTGGGAGGCACTGATAGCAGTGCCTCCCGGTGACAGTGGGAACGGGGACAAAGCAGGGGGCGGGGCCAAACACTGGGCTGCAAAAGCCCATTTAAAAAAACACTGAAAGCGGCACTTCTACAAGTGCTTCGCTTACAAGGAAAGCACATGTGATTGGACAGCGGATTCAGTGCTGGATCTGCTGGTCCAATCACACAGCGGGACAAGAAAGGGACTCAGAGCTCTCCCTTCCGCCACTGAGCACCGGCACCAGGGGACAGTATCCGCCTCCTCGCCTCTCCCGAAGCTTCACCCACCTGCTGATCCTGCAGGCAGCAGCGCCGACACGAGGTGAGCTACAGGCGCCAGCCACATATACTCAGCCGCAGCGCCGCCATCAAGGGGGGACTACGGGTAGAGAGATGCGGGTTCTGCTGCTGGCTTCTACTGCTAATTCCTGTGCCGTGCGTCCGGCTGGTCCCACTGTGTGATTGTCCCGCTGTCATGGTGATGGAGGAGGAGGAGGGCACAGCGGAGCAGCGTCTGGGAGATCACACTGATCACGCTAACGCTCGGCTCTCCCCTGTCCCCTGGGTCCCGGCTTCTCTTCTCCAACTCATGACTCCACTGACCCGCTTCCTACCACAGTGTAAGCTAGTCGCTCTCTCCCGCGGCGATAGCTAAGGGACAGGGGGAAGTGAGCCTTATGGGGAGAATGACTGCAATGTGCTGCTTCAGGGCTGACTGCACGCTGGGTCCCCTGCAGCTCCTTCCAATGCTTGTCCTCAGGTAGAAGAAAGGTAAGAATAAGTGATATAGGGTGGGATGTACTAAAGTAAAAATGCGGTAAACCCCCCGTTTTCATGGGTTTTACTGCATTCTCATATGTACTAACCCCCGTCCGCGACATTTTCGCGACTGAGGGTATCACCCTATAGAAGCCTATGGGCTTCTTACCGTCACTGAGCCGTGGAGCAGGGGGTCTGTGACTATTGGAGCATCAGAGCAGCGGGGGTTGCGGGGCTGGGTGTCGCCATCAGCAGGATGTGTGGGGCGCGGGGACAGCTGCCGAGTCCTCCCCCTCTCCCCCGGTATCTGTCGGTCTCATGCTTATCTCGTCTGCTGCCCTCGTCTGTGCCGTCTCCTGACCCCGCCGGGCACCCTCTGCTATATTGCTATTAACGCTGTCCAGCTGCAGGGAGGAGGCGCCTGGGATAGCCGGAGACTCCAGGGAGGTGACGGAGATCCCCTGCATACCCCCCTCACAGATATCACGGGGGGCCTCCGTCACCGCATTGCAATGTTAATCGCATATGTCAGTACATATGCGATCAACATCACTGCGGTAGGTGGCTAGGGGTCGGCGATGTATTTTAATACATCTCGCCCATAGGGAGTTTCCACCCAATGTTATTCTTCAGTATTCTTGAGAATAAATTCTGGTGGCGTTTAGCGGTCTCACTATCTCTCCCTATACTAGCTACCTTTTGCTGGCACCCTGCACCGCTGAGAAGTCTCACCGTCTCCTTTCAATAATCTAAAAATACTATAAACATTTACAGGTTGAGTATCCCATATCCAAATATTCCGAAATACGGAATATTCCGAAATACTGACTTTTTTGAGTGAGTGAGATAGTGAAATCTTTGTTTTCTTATGGCTCAATTGTGGTAATTCAGAGTTGATCGCTCGTTAATTTTTTTTCGCAATGGTGCGATTAGTCGCTAATGCGCATGCGCAATGTCCGCAGTGCGACTGCGCCAAGTAAATTTGCTTAGGAGATTGGTATTGTACTCACGGCATTACGAGGTTTTTTCTTCGTTCTGGTGATCGTAGTGTGATTGACAGGAAGTGGGCGTTTCTGGGCGGAAACTGGCCGTTTTATGGGAGTGTTTGAAAAAACGCTGCAGTTTCTAGGAAAACGCGGGAGTGGCTGGAGAAACGGAGGAGTGTCTGGGCGAACGCTGGGTGTGTTTGTGACGTCAAACCAGGAAAGAAACTGACTGAACTGATCGCAGATGCAGAGTAAGTGTGGAGCTACTCAGAAACTGCTAAGAAGTGTCTATTTGCAATTCTGCTAATCTTTCGTTCGCAATTTTGATAAGCTAAGATTCACTCCCAGTAGGCGGCGGCTTAGCGTGTGCAAAGCTGCTAAAAGCAGCTTGCGAGCAAACAACTCGGAATGAGGGCCAATGTACACAAACTTTGTTTAATACACAAAGTTCTTAAAAATATTATATTAAATTACCTTCAGGCTGTGTATATAAGGTGTATATGAAACATAAATGAATTGTGTGAATGTACACACACTTTGTTTAATGCACAAAGTTATTAAAAATATTGGCTAAAATAACCTTCAGGCTGTGTGTATAAGGTGTATATGTAACATAAATGCATTATGTGCTTAGACTTAGGTCCCATCACCATGATATCTTATTATGGTATGCAATTATTCCAAAATACGGAAAAATCCAATATCCAAAATACCTCTGGTCCCAAGCATTTTGGATAAGGGACACTCAACCTGTAAATTAAATGTTTTCATTATTTTTCATTTTGTACAGCACCACACACACTTTACTATACAGAGCAAATAGCTAAATAACCAGGTTGGGCTGATATGCCGGTAGTCAGAATAGCGACTGCGGTATCCTGATTGTTAGAAGTCCAACAGGGGGCGAGTTAGTATGAAAACCCTCACTCCCTTCACGTAGTCTAAACCCAACCCTTCCCCCCGCAGACTAGCCCGGAAGGTGCCTAAACCTAGCCTCCCCTTCCCGCAGCCTAACTCTAATCCTCCCTGGAAGTGCCTAAACCTAACCAATCCCTTCCTGCAGCATAAATCTAACCACACTCCCCACGGCCTAACCCTCACACCACAGACTAAACTGAACCTGACCCTCTTCCCGTGCGGCTTACCTCTTTCGGCAGCCCGGCAATGACTCATTCGGTATCCTAGCTATCGGGATTCTGGTGCCAGGCTTGTGATCTTAGTCGGGATGCTGGTGCTGGCATTCCGAGCAGTGTCAGGATTCTGGACACCCATAAGGGGCAATAGTCCCTGTTGGTCCTGAGCACCGGTCACATAACTACATACCAGTTATAAGGCACAATGATCCCTATGGCTACATGCATGTTAATTAAGGTTTCTCATGGTCACTTACAGTATATGGATCCTCTTGTAAAACACAATACACAAACAAAGGCTGAAAAGTATCAGTGTCTTTTCATCAACAAGTAGATCTTACTAACGTTGGGGCTCATTTACATTTGGATATAAGTCATTAAGATGACTTACATCCGTAGCAGTACACGTCAGTGCTGATAGGTATTTTGTACAAACCGGTATCTAGTTTCGTACCCTTGTATAAAGATTTGTGAATGAATACGAGATCGCATATCTTATGTAACCATACATATCCTATCAGCTTTAATGATAAGTGTGTGTGTGTGTGTGTGTGTGTGTGTGTGTGTGTGTGTGTGTGTGTGTGTGTGTGTGTGTGTGCAAAGATTCATGTATATAAGATTAAAGACAAATAATCATAGTTAATATAGTTAATGAGTAATTCAGTTTGAATATAATTAATAACTAATGGTTGAATAGAAAAAACATATATTGTGAGTAGAGATGAGCGGGTTCGGTTCATCGAGATACGAACCCCCCGAACTTCACCTATTTTACACGGTTCCGAGGCAGCCTTGGATCTACCCGCCTTGCTCGGTTAACCCGAACGTCATCATCCTGCTTTCGGATTCTCGCGAGATTCGGATTCTTTAAAAAGAGCTTCGCGTCGCCACCATATTCGCTCGTGCATTGGAGATTGAACGGAGAGGACATGGCTGCGTTCTCTCCCTGAAAAGCTCCGTATCTGTGCTCAGTGTGCTGCAAATATCTGTGCTCAGTGTGCTGCATTGTGGGGACCACCAGTATATAATTATAGTAGTACAGTACCAGTACAGTAGGCCATTGCTGTATCTTGCAGCTCTGTGTCAAGTATACTATCCATATCTGTGCTGCATTATTGTGAGCAGTATATAGTAGGACAGTGCAGCATTTTGGTGACCAACAGTATATATATAGTACAGTACAGTAGGCCATTACTGTATCTTGCAGCTCTGTGTAAAGTATACTATCCATATCTTTGCTGCATTGTTGTGAGCAGTATATAGTAGGACAGTGCAGCATTTTTGTGACCACCAGTATATAGTAGTACAGTACAGTAGGCCATTGCTGTATCTTGCAGCTAGCTCGCTGTCACTTCAAGTATCCATATCTGTGCTGCATTGTTGTGAGCAGTATATAGTAGGACAGTGCAGCATTTTGGTGACTACCAGTATATAGTAGTACAGTACAGTAGGCCATTGCTGTATCTTGCTGCTCTGTGTCACTTCTAGTATCCTCATCAGTGCTCAGTGTCAGTTCTCCGTAGTATCATCAGTGCTCAGTAAAATCAGTGATCAGTAAAATCAGTGATCAGTAAAATCAGTGATCAGTAAAATCAGTGCTCAGTATAATCAGTTCTCAGTAAAATCAGTGATCAGTAAATCAGTGATCAGTATAATCAGTTCTCAGTAAAATCAGTGATCAGTAAATCAGTGATCAGTATAATCAGTGATCAGTATAATCAGTGATCAGTATAATCAGTGATCAGTATAATCAGTGCGCTGTTAGACGTACACCCATTTTCCGCCATTAGTGCATTTGGATTTAGACAATTGATGAAGTTATTGTGTCCCTGGTACCAAATCCCATCTCGATTCCACTTCACTAGGCAGGCGATAGCGAGATTTTACCAATTAATATCAGTGATTTATAATTATTAATTAATTACAGTGATCTTGCCAAATAATTCCATTGATTTTGTCATTTTCTTCCAGGTATTTGGACCAATAATACCATTGATTAGAACGAATAACTCCAATGATTTTGTCATTTCTTCCAGTGATTTGGACCAATAATACCATTGAATAGAACAAATCATTGCTGTTATATTAAGGTGTTTGTATCGCTTAGCTTGCCATCCAGCGACCACAGTGCACCTCTTTTTCTATTTTCTTTGCATTATGTGCTGATTGGGGACTGTTTTTTTAAGTGCCATCCTGTCTGACACTTCCGTATATGTCCAGTGGTACTGCCATTTGATATAATTCCCCACATTACTGCCATTTAATTCCAGTGATTTTGTCATTTTCTTTCAGTGATTTGGACCAATAATACCATTGATTAGAACAAATAATTCCTGTGATTTTGTCATTTTCTTCCAGTGATTTGGACCAATAATACCATTGATTAGAACAAATCATTCCTGTGATCTTGTCATTTTCTTCCAGTGATTTGGACCAATAATACCATTGATTAGAATGAATCATTCCTGTGATATTGAGGTGTTTGTGTTGCTTAGATTAGCCATCCAGCGACCACAGTGCACCTCGTTTTCTCTTTTCTTTGCATCATGTGCTGTTTGGGGACTATTTTTGTCATCCTGTCTGACACTGCAGTGCCACTCCTAGATGGGCCAGGTGTTTGTGCCGCCCACTTGGGTCGCTTAGCTTAGTCATTCAGCGACCTCGGTGCAAATTTTAGGACTAAAAATAATATTGTGAGGTGTGAGATTTTCAGAAAAGACTGCAAATGAGTGGAAATTATGGTTATCGAGGTTAATAATACTATGGGATCAAAATTACCCCCAAATTCTATGATTTAAGCGGTTTTTGAGGGTTTTTAAAAAAAAAAAACACCCGAATCCAAAACACACCTGAATCTGACAAAAAAATTTCAGGAAGGTTTTGCCAAAATGCGTCCGAATCCAAAACACGGCCAAGGAACCGAATCCAAAAACAAAACACAAAACCCGAAAAATTTCCGGTGCACATCTCTAATTATGAGTTACTATGTCCAAAGCAGATACAGCTACAGTCACACAGACAAATCTTACCTAAGATGCTCTAGGCTACAGGCCGGGTGTCTCAGTCCCTCACACAGAAGTTTTATTCCAGAGTCCCCCAGAGAATTATATGACAGGTCCAGTCTGGTCAGAGAGTGGTTTGTAGTAAGAACAGAGCGGAGATCATCACAGCAGGAGGAGGTCAGATCACAGCTCCATAACCTGATGAGAGATGAGGGATCTGGATTAAGTTAGCAATTGGGCAAAACCATGTTGCACTGCAGATGGGGCAGATTTAACATGTGCAGAGAGAGTTAGATTTGGGTGGGTTATGTTGTTTCTGTGTAGGGTAAATACTGGCTGCTTTATTTTTATACTGCAATTTAGATTTACGTTTGGACACACCCCACCCAAATCTAAAGGCCCATACACACTGGGTGATTTTGAGCTGAAAGCAGCTCACTTTTGGTGTGTTGAGCTGCTTTCAGCTCAAAGCCGCCCAGTGTGTATGGACAAGCGATGAGCACTGATGTGCGCTCCTGCTTCATCGCTGGCGGCCACCGTTCATCTACTGGTATTACCTGTAGATGAACGGCGGGGTGAGCGGCTTTCCATAGCGTTCTGCTATGGAAATCCGCTTACCCTCGCTGACACGAAAAGTGGGGCTGACACACCAAATGTGGGATGGTTTAGGGATATGCATACTGCTGTTGCAGCCCGAAAAAAATAAGAATTTACTCACCGGTAATTCTATTTCTCGTAGTCCGTAGTGGATGCTGGGGACTCCGTAAGGACCATGGGGAATAGACGGGCTCCGCAGGACACTGGGCACTCTAAAAGAAAGATTAGGTACTATCTGGTGTGCACTGGCTCCTCCCTCTATGCCCCTCCTCCAGACCTCAGTTAGGGAAACTGTGCCCGGAAGAGCTGACACTACAAGGAAAGGATTTGGAATCCAGGGTAAGACTCATACCAGCCACACCAATCACACCGTACAACTTGTGATAACCATACCCAGTTAACAGTATGAACAACAACTGAGCCTCAGTCAACAGATGGCTCATAACAATAACCCTTTAGTAAGCAATAACTATATACATGTATTGCAGAAGAAGTCCGCACTTGGGACGGGTGCACAGCATCCACTACGGACTACGAGATATAGAATTACCGGTGAGTAAATTCTTGTTTTCTCAGACGTCCTAGTGGATGCTGGGGACTCCGTAAGGACTATGGGGATTATACCAAAGCTCCCAAACGGGCGGGAGAGTGCGGATGACTCTCCTGCACCGAATGAGCAAACTCAAGGTCCTCCTCAGCCAGGGTATCAAACTTGTAGAACTTAGCAAATGCGTTTGAACCTGACCAAGTAGCAGCTTGGCAAAGCTGTAAAGCCGAGACCCCTCGGGCAGCCGCCCAAGAAGAGCCCACCTTCCTTGTGGAATGAGCTTTTACTGATTTTGGATGCGGTAATCCAGCCGCAGAATGAGCCAGCTGAATCGTGCCACAGATCCAGCGAGCAATAGTCTGCTTCGAAGCAGGAGCGCCAACTTTGTTGGCTGCATACAGAATAAACAGCGAGTCAGACTTTCTGACTCCCGCCGTTCTGGAAACATAAATTTCCAAAGCCCGGACTACGTCCAGCAACTTGCAATCCTCCAAGTCCCTAGTAGCCGCAGGCACCACAATAGGTTGGTTCAAATGAAACGATGATACCACCTTAGGGAGAAATTGGGTACGAGTCCTCAATTCTGCCCTGTCCATATGGAAGATCAGATAGGGGCTTTTACATGGCAAAGCCGCCAATTCTGACACACGCCTAGCCGAAGCTAAGGCCAATAGCATGACCACTTTCCACGTGAGATATTTTAGCTCCACAGTCTTAAGTGGCTCAAACCAGTGGGATTTCAGGAAATCCAACACAAAGTTAAGATCCCAGGGTTCCACTGGTGGCACAAAAGGAGGCTGAATATGCAGCACTCCCTTTACAAACGTCTGAACCTCAGGCAGTGAAGCCAGTTCTTTTTGAAAGAAAATGGATAGGGCCGAGATATGAACCTTTATGGACCCTAATTTGAGGCCCATAATCACACCTGACTGTAGGAAATGCAGAAAACGACCCAACTGGAATTCCTCTGTAGGGGCCTTTCTGGCCTCACACCAAGCAACATATTTCCGCCATATGCGGTGATAATGCTTTGCTGTCACATCCTTCCTAGCTCTTATCAGCGTAGGAATTACTTCATCCGGTATACCCTTTTCCGCTAGTATCCGGCGTTCAACCGCCATGCCGTCAAACGCAGCCGCGGTAAGTCTTGGAACAGACAGGGCCCCTGCTGCAACAGGTCCTGTCTGAGAGGCAGAGGCCATGGGTTCTCTGCGATCATCTCTTGAAGTTCTGGGTACCAAGTCCTTCTTGGCCAATCCAGAACAATGAGTATCGTTCTCACTCCTCTTTTTCTTACTATTCTCAGTACCTTGTGTATGAGAGGAAGAGGAGGAAACACATATACCGACTGGAACACCCACGGAGTTACCAGTGCATCCATAGCTATCGCCTGAGGGTCCCTTGACCTGGCGCAATATCTTTGTAACTTTTTGTTTAGGCGGGAGGCCATCATGTCCACCTGTGGCCGTTCCCACCGATTTGCAATCTGCTCGAAGACTTCTTGATGAAGTCCCCACTCTCCCGGGTGGAGGTCGTGCCTGCTGAGGAAGCCTGCTTCCCAGTTGTCCACTCCTGGAATGAACACTGCTGACAGTGCTTGTACGTGATTCTCCGCCCAACGAAGATTCCTTGTGGCTTCCGCCATCGCCACCCTGCTTCTTGTGCCGCCTTGTCGGTTTACATGGGCGACTGCTGTGATGTTGTCTGACTGAATCAGCACTGGTTGGTCTCGAAGCAGGGGCTCCGCTTGACTCAGGGCGTTGTATATGGCCCTTAGTTCCAGTATGTTTATGTGCAGACGAGTCTCCTGACTTGACCACAGCCCCTGGAAGTTTCTTCCCTGAGTGACTGCCCCCCATCCGCGGAGGCTTGCATCCGTGGTCACCAGGACCCAGTCCTGTATGCCGAACCTGCGGACCTCGAGAAGATGAGCACTCTGCAGCCACCACAGAAGAGACACCCCGGCCCTCGGGGACAGGGAGATCAGCCAATGCATCTGAAGATGCGATCCGGACCACTTGTCCACAGATCCCCCTGAAAGATCCTGGCATGGAACCTGCCGAAAGGAATGGCTTCGTATGACGCTACCATCTTTCCCAGGACTCGCGTGCAGTGATGCACCGACACCTGCTTTGGTTTCAGGAGATCCCTGACCAGGGTCACTAACTCATGAGCCTTCTCCTCCGGCAGAAATACCTTCTTCTGTTCTGTGTCCAGAATCATGCCCAGGAAGGGCAGACGCGTTGTAGGAATCAGCTGCGACTTTGGAATATTCAGAATCCAGCCGTGCAGTAGCAACACTTCCTGAGAGTGTGCTACGCTGATCAACAACTGCTCTCTGGACCTCGCCTTTATGAGGAGATCGTCCAATTACGGGATAACTGTAACTCCTTGCTTCCGGAGAAGTACCATCATCTCCGCCATTACCTTGGTAAAGACTCTCGGTGCCGTGGATAGACCAAACGGCAACGTCTGGAATTGGTAATGACAGTCCTGTACCACAAACTGGAGGTACTCCTGGTGAGGCGGATAAATGGGGACATGCAAGTATGCATCCTTGATGTCCAGAGATACCATAAAATCCCCCTCTTCCAGGCTGGCAATGACCACTCTGAGAGATTCCATTTTGAACTTGAACTTTTTCATGTAAATGTTCAAGGATTTTAAATTTAGAATGGGTCTTACCGAACCGTCTGGTTTTGGTACCACAAACAGTGTGGAATAGTAACCCCTTCCCTGCTGAAGGGGGGGTACCATTATTAGCACCTGCTGGAGGAACAGCTTGTGAATAGCCGTCAGGACTATCTCCCTCTCCGTGGGAGAAGCTGGCAAGGCGGATTTTAGGTAACGGTGAGGGGGCGTCACTTCAAATTCCAGCTTGTATCCCTGAGATACAATTTGTATAGCCCAAGGATCCACTTGTGAGCGAACCTACTGGTTGCAGAAATTTCGGAGACGCGCCCCCACCGCTCCTGGCTCCGCCTGTGGAGCCCCAGCGTCATGCGGTGGACTTAGTGGAAGCAGGGGAGGACTTTTGTTCCTGAGAACTGTCTGCATGGTGCAGCTTTTTTTCTCTACCCCTGCCTCTGACAAGAAAGGAAGCACCTCTGACTCTCTTGCTTTTTTGAGAACGAAAGGACTGCATTTGGTAATACGGTGCTTTCTTAGGCTGTGAGGAAACCTGCAGCAAGAAAGTCGACTTTCCAGCTGTCGCTGTGGATACGAGGTCCGAGAGACCGTCCCCAAACAATTCCTCACCCTTATAAGGTAAAACCTCCATGTGTTTTTTAGAGTCGGCATCCCCTGTCCATTGCCGAGTCTAATAAGACCCTCCTGGCAGAAATGGACATTGCATTTATTCGAGAGCCCAGCAAGCAAATGTCCCTCTGGGCATCCCGCATATATAAGACAACGTCTTTAATATGGCCAAGTGTTAGCAATACGGTATCCCTGTCCAGGGTATCTAACCCCTCTGACAGAGTATCTGTCCATGCAGCAACAGCACTGCACATCCAAGCTGAAGCAATAGCCGGTCTCAGTAGAGTACCAGAGTGTGAATACACTGACTTCAAGATACCTTCCTGCTTCCTATCCGCAGGTTCCTTTAGGGCGGCCGTATCCTGAGACGGCAGGGTTACTCTTTTAGATAAGCGCGTCAGGGCCTTGTCAACCCTAGGGGAGGATTCCCAGCGTAACCTATCCGTTGGCGGGAAAGGGTACGCCATTAGTATTCTCTTGGGAATCACCACTTTCTTATCAGGGGAAGACCACGCTTCTTCACATAACTCATTTAATTTATGTGACGTGGGAAAAGTCACTGCCTGCTTTTTCTCCCCAAACATATTTACCCTCTTGTCAGGGACAGGGTCAGCCTCTGAAATGTGTAATATATTTTTCATTGCAATAATCATGTATCGGATGGACTTAGTCATTTTGGGCTGTAATAGTGCCTCATCATCGTCGACGTTGGAGTCGGACTCCGTGTCGACATATGTGTCAACCAACTGAGATAGTGGGCGTTTTTGAGACGCTGACGGCCTCTGAGGCGCCTGGGCAGGCCCGGGTTGATTGCCCGGCTGTCCCCCGGCAGCAACATCCTCAAATCTCTTGTGTAATGAGTTTACATTGTCATTTAATACCTTCCACATATCCATCCAATCAGGTGTCGTCTCCGACGGTGGCGACACCACATTTATCTGCACTTGCTCCGCCTCCACGTAACCCTCCTCATCAAACATGTCAACACAGCCGTACTGACACACAGCACACACACAGGAAATGCTCTGACTGAGGACAGGACCCCACAAGGTCTATGGGGAGACAGAGAGAGTATGTCAGCACACACCACAGCGCTATATAACACAGGGATACACACTACCAGAAGTGAATTTTTCCCAATAGCTGCTGTATAAATACACCTTTTGCCTAAATTTATGTGCCCCCCCTCTCTTTTTACCCTCTTAGTGCCAGGAGACTGCAGGGAAAAGCCTGGGGAGCGTCCTTCCAGCGGAGCTGTGAAGAGAAATGGCGCTGGTGTGCTGAGGAAGATGGCCCCGCCCCCTCAGCGGCGGGCTTCTGTCCCGCTGTTTCTGATTAAAAAATGGCTGTATTAAGTGTCTTTTTTATGCCAAAGGTATTCTTATTGCTGCCCAGGGCGCCCCCCAGCGCCCTGCATCCTACAGTGACCGGAGTGTGTGGTGTGCAGTGGGAGCAATGGCGCACAGCTGCGGTGCTGTGCGCTACCTTAATGAAGACAGGAGTCTTCAGCCGCCAATTTCATCACCAACTTCTGATCTTCTGGCTCTGCGAGGGGGACGGCGGCGCAGCTCCGGGAACGGACGACCGAGGACCTCTGCTTGTGTTCGAACCCTCTGGAGCTAATGGTGTCCAGTAGCCTAAGAAGCGCAACCTAGCTGTGAACAGGTAGATTTGCTTCTCTCCCCTCGGTCCCACATAGCAGTGAGTCTGTTGCCAGCAGATCTCACTGAAAATAAAAAACCAAACAATTACTTTCTTTACTAGCAGGCTCAGGAGATCCCACTAGGTCTGGAGGTCTGGAGGAGGGGCATAGAGGGAGGAGCCAGTGCACACCAGATAGTACCTAATCTTTCTTTTAGAGTGCCCAGCCTCCTGCGGAGCCTGTCTATTCCCCATGGTCCTTACGGAGTCCCCAGCATCCACTAGGACGTCAGAGAAAGTCCTGTTACCATGAAAGGGAGCAGGTTAGGAGTATGGATGTGACATCCCCCTCGCCAAACTACACCCCCCCCCACCCCCCCACCCCCATGTGGTTATTGTCCTAGTGCACCGGGATTCTGGCTTTCATCATTGTTGGCTGTCGGGATTTCAGTGTCGGTATCCTGAATGTCGGGATCCGGACATCAGGTAAATTAACCGCATCTCACAGCAGTATTTGTGGTGTTTCCAAGGGATATATTTACGGAGATGGGAGTTCTATTTAAGATGGGATTTTGCCCATAGCAACCAATCAGATTCTACTTCTCATTTATCTAGCACCTTCTAGAAGATAATACCTGTAATCTGATTGGTTGCTATGAGCAACATCCTATCTTGAATAGAACTCCCATCTTAGCAAACTTACCCCTATGTGTTTGGTTGTACAATTGCATTAGAGGTTCTTTTTATACAAAATAAATACAAAGATAAGAGCATAACCCATCTGTCCTACCTGTCTGTGTCTTCGAGTCCAAACATTTTATGAGAGTGGAAATGCCCAGAATTTATAATATAACTAGTAATAATAGGCTAGTAATGCATGCAAACCACTTGTTCTTAAGGAAAAAATAATATTAAAACAAAGCAATGGTTGTAACATGATAATGAATAGTATAACAGTTTATTTATTTATTAACAGTTTCTTATATAGCGCAGCAAATTCCGTTGCGCTTTACAATTTGAAATAACAATAACAAACTGGGTGATAACAGTGATAGAGGTAGGAAGGCCCTGCTCGCAAGCTTACAATCTATAGGGAAATAGCACCTTTCCTTGTGTACATATGCCTATCTATTGCATAGAATGCGGAGACATGTGAGGATATGTGTGAACTGTACAGAGTGGATGCAATTTGATAGGAAGGTTTATGAAAGTTATGTGGGCGGTTCTGGAATTTGATACGCTTGCCTAAAGAGGTGAGTTTTCAGGGAACGCTTGAAGGTTTGGAGACTATAGGAGAGTCTTATTGTGTGTGGTAGGGCATTCCACAGAGTGGGTGCAGCCCGATGAAATTCCTGCAGTCGTGAGTGAGAGCGAGTAATGAGTGTGGATGAGAGAAGCAGGTCTTGTGAAGAGCGAAGAGGTCGGGTTGGGAGATATTTTGTGATAAGCGAAGTGATGTACGTTGGTGTAGTTTGGTTAAGGCCTTGTGTGTGAGTAAAAGTATTTTATATTGAATGCGGTAGAGTACAGGTAACCAATGGAGGGACTGACAGAGTGGATCTGCAGACAATGAACGTCTAGCGAGGAAGATAAGCCTCACCGCTGCATTCAGAATGGATTTTAGTGAGAGTCTCGTTTTGGGAAGACCAGTTAGGAGACTATTGCAATAATCAATGCGGGAGATAATGAGAGCGTGGATTAGATTTTTAGCAGTGTCTTGTGTAAGGTATGGTTGTATTTTGGATATGTTTTTTAGATGCACGTAACATGATCTTGAGACAGATTGAATGTGGGGAACAAAGGACAGATCAGAGTCAAGGATGACAACTAGGCAGCGAGCTTGTGGGGTAGGGTAGATAGTCAAGTTTTCAACAGTGAAAGAGATATCAGGTTGGTACCTACTATTGGCCTGTGGAAATATAATTAACTCTGTCTTTGAAATATTCAGTTTGAGGTGACGAGATGTCATCCAGGACGAAATGGCAGAAAGGCATTCAGTGACACAGTCCAGTACAGATAGGGACAAGTCAGGGGAGGATAGGTAGATTTGAGTATCATCTGCGTACAGATGATACTGAAAACCAAAAGAGCTGATTCGTTTACCAAGAGATGAGGTATATATAGAGAAAAGCAGAGGACCCGAGACTGAGCCTTGCCATACTCCAACTGAAAGAGGTAGCAAAGAGGAGGTAGATTCAGAGAAGCGAACACTGAAGGAGCAATTAGATAGGTAGGATAGGAACCAAGAAAGGGCTGTGTCTTTAAGACCTAGGGATTGTAGAGTCTGTATGAGAAGAGAGTGGTCTACAGTGTCAAATGCAGTAGATAGATCTAGAAGAATAAGTAGTGAGTAGTGGCCTTTAGACTTCGTAGTGACCAAATCATTAACCACATTAGTCAGTGCTGTCTCAGTGGAATGTTGGGAACGGAAGCCTGACTGAAGTGGGTCCAACAAAGTGTATGAGTTAAGAAAGTGTGTGAGTCGAGTGTAGGCAAGTCTTTCAAGTAGCTTAGAGAGACAAGGGAGCCGAGAGATAGGGCGGTAGTTTGAGAGAGCATTAGGGTCAGAATTTTGTTTTTTTAAAATGGGAGTAATCACTGCATGCTTGAAGAGTGAAGGAAAAATACCAGTAGAGAGAGAGAGATTACAGATGTTAGCTAAGGTAGGGATGAGCACCAGAGACAGAGCTTTACTTATTTGTGAGGGTAAAGGATCAAGAGGAGAGGTAGTAGAGAAGTAGGATGAGAAGAGTGATGATACTTCATCTTCATTTGTGGGATCAAATGAAGAAAGAGTGCCAGAGGGTTCAGGTAAGGAACGGAGCAGGTCATTGGCTGCCGAAGAGCATACCATTTCATCTTGGATCTTATCAATCTTCTCCTTGAAGTAGGAAGCAAGATCCTGTGCCTTGATAGTGGCAGGTGGGGTAGGTGCGGGAGGATTCAGAAGTGATTTAAATGTATTAAAGAGTTGTTTGGGGTTAGAGGCTTGAGCAGAGATAAGAGTTTGGAAATATGTTTGTTTGGCAGTGTCCAGGGCATTTTTATAAGAAAGGTAGACAGTCTTATATGTGAGGACGTCACTTGAAATACGAGATTTACGCCAATGACGTTCAAGTTTTCGTGTGAGTTTTTGTAATTGTCTTGTTAATTTGGAGTGCCATGGTTGACATCTAGGCCTACGTGGAGTGTGATGGGTAGCTGGAGCCACTTCATCAAGGGCTAGTTCTAGAGTCTCATTAAGGTGTGATACAGCCATCTCAGGAGAAGTGAATGCAGAAATAGGTGAAAACAGTTGTTGGAGTGAAGTGGAAAGTTCTTGAAAATTAATTGTGTTAATATTTCTGCAGGTTTGAGGAAGATTGGAGGACTTCAGCAACACAGGGTTTGAATTAACAGAGGAGAGCATGCAGGTGATAAGGTTGTGATCTGAGAGGGGGAAAGGAGTGTTAGTGAGTTCAGAGATGGAGCATAGTCTGGTGAATACTAGATCAAAGGGAAAGGGGCCCTAATTTGCACACCTTAATTAGGTAGTGAGGTGCTACTCTGCTTGAGACTTAGTAAAGGGTACACAGAGGAAAAGTAGCAGGTGCACAATCTCACACTAGCTCTACCTGTAGTAACCAGAGGCATTTAGCATATTCCTGGCCAGGGCTATGAGCTTACCCACCGCATCAAGGTAGCCTCTCATTGGGTAAGTCCCTAACACTAACTATGGGGGTTCAGGTCCGGGGGGCAGGACACCCCAGAGCCACCCAGCCAGACAACCTCAGGGCATCGCAGGAGTGATAAAATTATAGGGTTAAAGTGATAGGAGCAGCTGTTGCTGCATGTGTGAATAATGTGAGCAGTAAAAGGAAATTATGTGAAGGTGTTACATATATATAAAACAAACTAAGTGCCATGGAGTGATGAAATAATGTTAAATTGCGATGCCCCAGGGATACCCAGCTACGGCAGGCATAGGGAGCCCCGCACCCCAGAGAATTCCCCCCATTATGGACTGCCATATTAAACAAAATGTAGGAGTCTTACCACAGTGTGCTCATTCCAAATGTAAAGGCTGGAGTGTTATACTATTTAAAATCAGAGGGGTGGGTGGGGCAGGGTGCTAAATTAGGATGAAGGCGTCTCCTACCTTCAAAAATGTATGAATACATCGGTAACAGACGGAAAGGGGCCCTAATTTGCACACCTTAATTAGGTAGTGAGGTGCTACTCTGCTTGAGACTTAGTAAAGGGAGAGGCTACCTTGATGCGGTGGGTAAGCTCATAGCCCTGGCCAGGAATATGCTAAATGCCTCTGGTTACTACAGGTAGAGCTAGTGTGAGATTGTGCACCTGCTACTTTTCCTCTGTGTACCGAATACTAGATCAAGGCAGTGGCCTGCCTGATGAGTAGAGGAGTCAGTCCATTGGGAGAGGCCAAGAGAGGAGGTTAGAGAGAGTAGTTTGGAGGCGTGCACAGCAGATTTTGGACAATCAATAGCAATATTGAAATCACCCATGATCATGGTGGAGATGTCAGAGGATAGGAAGTGAGGAAGCCAGGCAGAAAAATCTTCCAAAAATAGTTTTTGATGCCCAGGTGGGCGGTAGATAGCTGCAGCATGCAGAAAGAAAGGAGAGTAAACCCTAATGGAATGTACTTTAATTGATGTAAATGTGAGTGATGGAACCTGTGGTATAACAGTGTATGCAAAAGATTGGCAAAGTAAAAGTCCAACTCCTCCTCCTTTATGGTTATCGGGTCTGGAGGTGTGTGTAAAGTGGAGACCACCATGTGCCAGTGCTGCAGGGGAGGCTGTGTCAGATTGTGTGAGCCAGGTTTCTGTTATAGCAAGCAGATTGATGTTGTTGGATATGAAGAGGTCATGGATGGATGTTAATTTGTTACAAACAGAGCGTGCATTCCATAAGGCACATTTTAGTGATCTGGAGGGTGACATGTGATGTTTATGAGGTTAGCAGGATTTCTATATTGCTGTGAATCAGGTGAATGTGAGCGATGCAAGTGGCTGGGTCCTGGATTTGGTGAAAGATCACCAGCTATCCGAAGCAGAAGAGAGAGATAAATGTGGGTATCAGAGGTTTGTGAAAGTTTTTTTTATGGTGAGAGGTTGTAGATGTTATTGTCAATGAATATAGGGAAGTAAAAAGCTCATGAGTGCTAATAAGAGAGGACTGTAGAATTGAGGGGGCAACATGTACAGAGGGCTGAGTTGCTGGGAGACTGAATGATGCAATGGTCTTTATGAATACTCCATGAAAAGCAATGCAGAAAATCAATTTGTGGAACATAGTTAGTTTGAGATGAAACCAGTGCTATCTAGGCTAAGTGTGTAAGGTTTTACTTGTTCAAGTTTAAAGTTGAGGTACCTATTTACTGGTGTTGTTACGCTGTATGTTAGCTGTGCATGATAGAGAAAAGTGACAAACAGGTATGTGGCATACTGGAATGTTAGGAGACAACAGATTTTGGAAAGTTCCAAAAGCCTTTTGATTCTTATCAGTGAGTGGGGGAGTTTTATGGCCCCAAACCAGATCTGGCAGACCCTGCCACATGCAGGTGTTTAGGACAGGAAGTGCAGGGGGTTTTAGCAAAAGGAACAAAGCACAGGACAGTTCAGTGTGAGCTGATGACTGAGGATGGAGGGCACAGGCTAACTGTCCAGGAGAAAAGCAGTCTGGGGACTGTGGAACAAGCATGGTACTCCACAGTCCCTGGCATTATGGAGAGAAGAGCAGCGTATGGGTGTTGCTATGAAGAGAGGGAGAGCCCATATCTGCAGTGTAACAGGAAAGCCAGCAGCTTCAGTGAGAAATGAAGAGTGCAGTGTGAGAACCACAGTATGCAGAGTACAGTGGAAGGAACCAGGAACAAAGGGGATCCCCACCTTCAGGGGTACCCAAGAAGCAGGACGGGAGGTGTGAGTCTGCAGGAGAGGACGAGCTGGGTGAGTGGTAGGAAACCACGTTTGGCGGAAAGCCCCCAGTAACGTGTACATGAGAGATCCCGTTTAGATAGAGCCCCAAGCGAATAGGGGAGAGCACACTGAAATTAATCTCAGTTTGCGGAAGCCGCACTACTGATTCCCAGAGACTGCGCTGGTATGTACTGTACTGTAATGATGTCACATCACTGTAAATGCTGTTATTGCCAGTGAAGCAAATAAAAGGAGATGTAACTTGATGTAACCCATATGAATATTGCGCTGGAGAGGAGAACAAGGAGTTAAATGTTATTGTCGTGATAACTCTGACTGAACTGTGAATAAACTGCTTGCTTATGTGATGAAACGGCCTGGCGTGCAATGCTTTTAAAATGACTGTTGGACCTGCCGCTGCCCGGGTATCACAGGTATGTACAATCACATGTGAATCACAATGTAAATAGTTTTATACAAAATTGGTTGCATTTTGTTCTTAGAGGTCATGAGGATTGTAGTTGGTAAAATATATACATACGCTGAAATGCACAGATGATTGGGAATGAAAGGAAGGGAGGATGTTTTTCTGTTTTGTTGGTGGGTTGTTTCCGTCTGTTTTCATCCTGGTAAGTCCTGGGTAAGTCTATATTGTAATATTTTCTTAACCCTTTTAAATAACCCTTCTAATAAAACCCTATTCAGCTGGCTGTTGTTCAGCCAAGCATCTTTCCTTATGAATGTTAAGAATCCATGTGTGTCTAGTAATTGCAATCAAGGCCTAACATCCCACCCCTGTTTACAGAGCATGCCATAAAACTTAACTAAAACAAACACTAAGGTAGCAGTTACCAACTATTTCAAAGCTGCAATAAAGTTTCATCCTAGAATACAATATAGCTTATACTATATAAATTGACAGTGTAGATTACCTAGTATAATAACAATATCACTGCTGCATGTATATTCTAACCAGAGGCAGAACTCTAGGAGGCAACGGAGTCATCTGCCGCCGGGCTCCTGCTCTGAAGGGGGGCACCTCTCCTCCCATTCTGTGACACAATTGAATTAAGTTAATTGATAGCTGTCGCTGTCTTTTCAGTGGCAGACTTCCTCACTGGTCCCTGCACCTTACAAATCACACCCTCTTTATTATACTGTAGATACATATTTTACAAGTATCACACCCAGGATTAGAAACCACAGCCTATTACACAGGAAGCAGACACCTTACTGATGAAGCTGTTTGCTCCTGTATAGGAAATATGAGAATTTTGAAGTTACTTCTCTGACAATTACACATAACTTCATATAGTTAGGATTTTCATGCTTCCTCTACAGGAGCAAATAACTCCATCATTAAAGTGTCTGCTGTCAGTGTAACAGGTCATGGGTTCTAATCCTGGGTATGACTGCTAAGAAATGTGTGATTTAAAATAAAAGACAATTAAATGTATAAAAACAGTATAAACATTTTTTTTTCAGAACACTCCACACACACACACACACACACACACACACACACACACACACACACACACACACACACACACATATACACACACACACATACATATATATATTTAGCTTAATATAGGAAATAGGGGGGCACCAATATTTATCTTGCCTCCGGGCGACTGTGACGAACTTACGCCACTGATTCTAACAGTTCCATAAAAATATACTCAGATAACATAAGGGAAACAGTAGCTACAATATTTGCTTGTGCTTTGTGTGCTCTATATTCTGTACTGAGAGACAATTATATTAACTGTCTAAGAATGTTCTTACCGAAGTTCCAGTAGGGCACAGTTTGGATGTCTCAGTCCCTCACACAGACGTTTTATTCCAGAGTCCTGTAGATTGTTTCGTAACAGGTCCAGTGAGATCAGAGAGCGGTTTGTAGTAAGAACAGAGCGGAGATCATCACAGCAGGAGGAGGTCAGACCACAGCTCCATAACCTGAAGAGAGATGAGAGATCTGGATTGGTTTATGATTTATCATTTTACAGCATCATACTCAGCATGACGTCATCACTGGACACTAACATTTTATCAAGCGTTACATTATGCAAAAATGGCTGTTTCCAAATGATACATGCAAAAAAAAAAAAAAAATAATGGAGTAACAAGGAGCTTAATTCAGCACAATGGTACAATAAACCAAGATGGCCACTTTTTCGTCCATCTGCGCATGCGAAGCATCCGCAATGAGCATGTGTGAACTTTCACTTTGTGAACGCATTTCATAAGGATGCAGTGTGCAAGGGGGAGTGGTTTGGCATGTCTGGAACATTTTCATGGTGGCCGCATGATGCCACGTGCGTCGCTGCGACCATAAAAATGGTGGCGGTACACCTGTATACGCAGCCTAGCGGTATATGCAGGATGGGCATCACTAATTTCTGCTTCCACGAATGTGATTGATTTACCAATTAGCCTGTGTGGTGTGTGGCTGTGAGTTGAGAAAATGGTGCACATAACATGTGTCGGTATTATGAGCGTGGAGGAGGTATGTCGGAATTCACATATTTATTGATATGATGGGTCTTGGTGGTAGCGATAGCCTGATGATGGTGTATGGTGGGCAGGGGGAAGGTGATGAGGTTTGACGGTTGGGTGGGCATATATGTGGTGAGAAGTTATTGGGCAATGGCGCATGTGTCGGCAATATGAATGTCGGCATTTAGAACATTGGCATCCCTGTCGGTATTCTGTGTTGTCGGTGATGTAACTGGTGGTAATTTAATTCTGTACACATATTGGTTTTCGGTATGATAACGGTGTCAATATCCTAACATATTCAGTGTTGTGTTTGTATTTAATATGGTCTTGTAGATATATTAACTATCGGAATATCGACAATAGGTATAGGGGTATATTCAATTTACAGTTTTCCGATTCAACAGCATTCAACTGTCGAAACCCTCCTTCCCGGGCACTGAATTAGACATATTCAATTTAAAATGGATTCGACACGCCTCCTGTCGGAATGGGACCAATGTTCGGATTGTGGGTGGCCGGGATTCGACTTCCCGCGCTCCTCGACAGCTTAAAAAGGCTTGTTTGCTGTATGTTCAGCAGCCATTTTGGGAACCTGCAGAGCGGAGTGAGGAGCTGCAGGGTGAACAATTTGGCTTTCCTTGCTGTGGTATTGTGCACTTTTGTGAACCTACACCCAGCAGACTTTAATCCAAGACGGATAGAAGACCTTCAGCCAGCCCGGAGGAGAGTAGTTTTTGGTCTGAATTCAAAATTTTTAGGTAAGTACCCATACCTCCCATCTATCACTGGTTTATCACTTCCTTATGCCTTCTCCAGATTAATACATCTGTTCCTCCTCCACACGTGCCTGGATCATGAACATCACAATCTGGTCAGAAAAAGGCTCCATTATTGTAGTCAGTGTATAAAATATAAATATAAGTTAAAACTGCAGATTGCCCTAAAAAAAAAAAACGATTCCACAAGACAGCTGACTGTAATGGCTGCTCTTCTCCCTGTAGTCTCAAAAATAGGGAGTGGCTTTGGTGAAGTGTAACCTGGGAAAATGGGGAGTCATGGGTACATTCCTTCCCTCAGCCCAGTAAAGAAAAAGAAATTCTGAAAAAAATCAAAATATAATAATGTGGGTCATAAATAAAAAACCCAATATTATAATTACTTAAAATATAAATATATATGCTAGAAGAAATGTAAAAAATGAAAGTATAAAAAATGTCCTATCAGCTCACGCCAGAAAAACTTGTCGGAGTGAAATTGTCGAAAGTCACATAAAAAACCAATGACATCGATTCGACAATCTTCAATTGAATATGGGCCCTCATTCCGAGTCGTTCGCTCGGTAAATTTCATCGCATTGCAGTGATTTTCCGCTTTGTGCGCATGCGTAATGTCCGCACTGCGACTGCGCCAAGTAATTTTACAATGAAGATAGTATTTTTACTCACGGCTTTTTCTTCGCTCCAGCGATCGTAGTGTGATTGACAGGAAATGGGTGTTACTGGGCGGAAACAGGCCGTTTTATGGGCGTGTGGGAAAAAACGCTACAGTTTCCGGAAAAAACGCAGGAGTGGCTGGAGAAACGGGGGAGTGTCTGAGCGAACGCTGGGTGTGTTTGTGACATCAAACCAGGAACGACAAGCACTGAAATGATCGCAGATGCCGAGTAAGTCTGAAGCTACTCTGAAACTGCTAAGAAGTGTGCTAATCGCAATATTGCGAATACATCGTTCGCAATTTTAAGATGCTAAGATTCACTCCCAGTAGGCGGCGGCTTAGCGTGAGCAACTCTGCTAAAATCGCCTTGCGAGCGAACAACTCGGAATGAGGGCCCTGGTTTTGTTGAAAACCCGTTTTTTTACCATTACGGACACTCAAATGTCAAAGTCAAATGTTGGAACGGATTCAACAATACATTTGTTGTAAAGTGGCTTATTGAATTGCCGAAAGCTATTCGACAGTGTTTTTTTTTTTGTCAAAAATGGTCCGTTTTCCGACAAAATAAGGGATTCGACAACAATTGAATATACCCCATAATGTCTCTATCAGAAAATCAACCATAGGGATTTACACTCTGCCAGTATGACATGCCAGTAAAATCATTGGAGCAGATATATTAACCTGGAGAAGTGATAAAGCAGTAATAAGTGCATGGTGATAAAGCACCAGCCAACCAGCTCCAATATGTAAAATGACAGTTAGGAACTGATTGGCTGGTGCGTTATCACCTTCAACTTATCACTGATTTATCACTTCTCCAGGCTTAATACATCTGCCCCAGTGTCGGTATTACAGTTCCCGGTGAATCATACTGAACCCTGATGATGAGAGCGGAAATGTTCAGAATTTATAATATAACTAGTGATAACAGGCTAATCACTCATGCAAACAACATGTTCCTAAGGAAAACAAAGTAATGGTTGTAACGTAACAATGAATATTATACTAGTTCCAAACAAATATACTCAGAGAACATAAGAGAAAATCCAGTAGCTATTTTCCTGTGTTTGCGCCTTCTTTGGTCCGTGACTTTGTACTAAGACAATAGTTATATAAATAATAAGACAGAACTTACATAAGATCATGTAAGACACAGGATGGGTGCCTCAGTCCCTCACACAGACGTTTTATCCCAGAGTCCTTTAGGGCATTGAATGACAGGTCCAGTCTGGTCAGAGAGCGGTTTGTAGTAATAACAGAGCAGAGATCATCACAGCAGGAGGAGGTCAGAGCACAGCCCCTTATCCTGGTGGGAGATGAGGGATCTGGTTTAGACCATGGTGTAAAGTGGTTCCAATTATTAACATAATTTATATATATATATCAGCTATTAGGCTATAGGTGTATGTCATTGACAATGTTATTTGGTCGCTTAATATAGAAGTGGCCTCAGAAATATTTTCAAATAACTGATGTACAATCCAGAAATATAAAACATATAAGCATATTTATGGTAGGTGTTGTAGAATTCAGCAATATAACACATATAAGCATCGTAGGCATTGTGACGACACAGTCTGCACCTCATGTCACGCAATGTTAAAAGACACGCAGTTACAGGTTGAGTATCCCATATCAAGAATGCTCGGGATCAGGAACATTCTGGATATGTTTTTTTCCGGATTACAGAATGCCGACCTGTACTTTCGTAACCCTGGTCCTACTTATGGACTACACTAAATGCCGATTATTAGGTATATGTTTGGCAATATTGTATTGGATTGTGTTGTATTATATTGTGTAGTTATATTTTATTTGGTTATACTGTGTTCAATGTGTGTAATTGTTAACAGGAATAAGTCTAGGCCAGAGTGTTATTTAATAGAGTTAAAGCAATTTGTTGTAATCTTAAGGGGGGTACACATCTAAAAATGTGTGCTGAGCGATTTAGCACACATCTCTCACCCCGCTCAGCACTCGGCGATAGCAACGCGCAGGGCCGCTATCGCTATGGGCATACACACGGAGAGGGCCGTGCTTAATTTTTAAGCAATCTGGTCAGATTGCTTAGATTTTAAGAACGGATCTCTCCGTGTGTACCCCCCCATAAATTCCCTGACTGTACAATCATGTGATTAGGATGAGTAGGGTAAGTAGTAACCAGTTTATGTATGTAGCTGCAGGAAATCCGATCCTATACACCCCACTGTGTACAGGAACCCAGACAGCTGGTCTCCACTTTTCATCAAACTCTGACATTCTGATTGAACCACTTGTGTTACGAATAGATAGGGTAAAGCCCGCCTCACATTAGAACGATATTGTACATGATACGCATGATTTTGACACATCGTATTGATATATCATTAGTAAAAGTATAAATTGCGTACCTCACTAATGATAACAATAAATGTCACCATGATCAGAAAGATGGTGGTGGGCCTCTTGTGAGCACAGCCAAGTTGAGCCGGCAGGAGGCAACCCTATTTTTGTGCTATCAAGAAGAAATTGCTTTCCAATAGCAATTTCTGTTTGATTAAGGGAGGGGATTGCGGTGGTCAGCATGCTGGACGGTCTTGCCCTGCGATAAGCGGCCCCCAGGATGTGATCACAAGGATTGCAAATTCTGCTACTTAGCAGAATTTGCCATTCTTACTGAATCGGGCCCTGTGTGTGTATACTTACAATAAAGGGCATTTGCCATTTTACTAAACTATTTACCTGAGTGATCAGAGAATCCGTATCCTCACAAATGGTGGCAAGCGGTGGGGTCACTCAGTCTCAGTTTACCCTGGGTAAGGTTGCGAAAGATGTCAGCGGAGTACACCTAAGAGCCTTGTAAACAGTTTGACATACAGTAGCCAGGTGTCTCGCTGAAAATTTGTTACAAGAAATGTCATGGTACATTTGGAATGTCTGCAGTATGGACAGGGGTGTTTCTACAGAGGAAGGGGCCCATGTGCACCACCGGGTGACATTCCCATAGGGATTTCACATCAGTTTTCCCATAAGGATTGAAAAGATGGAATTTCTTGGCATAAACAGTGAGGCTGTTATCATGGATGATGTGCCCATGTTCCCAAAAATGTCATAGTCCTCAGGTTTGGAGGTCACTTGGCAGTTTCCCACTTCATTGGTAGGGGAGGGAGGTGCAAGCCACAATCCAGATGCACCAGAGGTGATGGAAATGGGGTTAACCAGACCTACAGTGTTTGAGAGAGAAAATGCGAGCCCCAAAGATCAAATTTTGTTTTCAGAGGAAAATTGTCTATATGAAATATCAGTTTACCCAGTTGAGTGTAGGGGAATTACTAAGTCCCTAGGTGGAGAATTACACTGTTGTATCAGATGACCACTGTCTCCAAAGGGGACTTTGATTAATGTATTTGGGTGGAGCACCGGGGGTATTGAAACACAAGAACTGTGGACTGCTGATCACGTTCCCACCAGACCACGGTAAGTGTATATTGACTTATGTACTGTGGGCAATGCACCTGCCAGACCGAGGAAAGAAATCCCCACACAGGCCTTGTGATAATTACCAAAGGCTTTGGACATGGGACGCTGATGGGCTTCCTAACAGCAGTAAAATGTCATCTAAAAAACCACCAGACCTACAAGAGATCCAGCCAGTCATTGTTATGACTAGACCCAGACTGTTTAATCTAGGAGGGCGCCACTGCTCTCAGCAAGCTTAAGCTATTCAGGACACAGGGCTAGAAAGTAGGAGGGGTGGTGGTGGTGGTGGTGGTAATGTGATGACACAGCCTGCACCTCATGTTGCACAGTGTTAAATGACATGCAGTTACTTTCCTAGCCCTGGTCCTACCCGTGGACTCCACTAATTGCCGACTTATTATTAGGTATATGCTGGGCAATATTTTATTGGATTGTGTTGTTATTATATTGTACAGTTAGATTTTATCTGTTATATTTGGAATATGTAGTTTGTTTGGCTATACTGTATAACGTGTATAATTGTTAATAGGAATAAGTCTAGGCCAGAGTGTTATTGAATATAGTTAAAGCAGTTCCTGATTGACAGACAGAGGCGTTCAGAGGGAGGTACGGGGGCTGGCGTATGCAGTTTTCTTGGCCTCTCAAGCCACACTGCAATGGCAAGCCTGAGTAAGCTGGTCGTGATGGGGCTAATTCAGACCTGATCGCACGCTAGATTTTTTCGATGCGCTGCGATCAGATCAAAACTGCACATGTGCATGCACCGCAATGCACAGGTGCTTCGTACGGGTACAAAGCGGATCATTGCTGAGCGATGGATTTAACGAAGAATCCATTAGCACAGCCGATCGCAAGGAGATTGACAGGAAGAAGGCATTTGTGGGTGTCAAATTATCATTTTCTGGGAGTGTTTGGGAAAACGCAGGCGTGTCCAAGCATTTGCAGGGCGGGTGTCTGACGTCAATTCCGGGCCCGGGCAGGCTGAAGTGATCGCAACGACTGAGTAAGTTCTGGGCAACTGTAGGGCCTCCTGCCCTGTGCTGCCACGTCGTCATGGCAACCGGGAGACAAGTGCTAGCGGAGTAACCTGAGCGCAGCTGATACTCCGGTTCGGGTCTTTTGCTGTGCAGTGGTTACATGCTCTGTGCACGGCAGGGGATCCGGTGCTGGTTTTTGTGTTCACAGTCTGTGAGGTCTGAGTGGGGCGTGGACAGCACCTGCTATATACGGCCTCTTCTCAGGTTAAGCAGATGCTGCTGAATCTTTGTTGGTTAGACAGTTCCTGAAAGTTAGCCAGTACTGTGTAGCTTTGTATTTGTTGTTGCTTACTGCAAATAGGCCTGGGGATTTGGTACTACACTCTACCAATCCAGACCTAGCAGTAAGACTGGAGTCAGTCGTTTAACTTGCTGGGGTTCTTTTGCTACTCTGTGAACTTAGCAAGTTTGCGGCTGTATTCTCAGACTTGCCTGCCTAAATCCTGTCTCACTGTGCAAGGTGTTCAGGTGTCAGTTTAGTGGCAGTAAGGTGAACCTGTGCACTGCAAGTGAGGATTAGGATTGTGGAGACTTTCCTTGTGTCTATCATTCCATCTCTTACCAAGGAGTTTACTGCCACACCCGTTGGTAACCCTTTAGGGTTTTGCTCTTGCCCTTAGCAACAGCATTTCGGGTTCTCTACGTATTAAAACACAACATCTTGCTTTTTCCATCTGAGCATTACTAATACTAGGGAGACACCCAGTTTCTTAGCCTCTGGGCTTCTCTGTTCACTTTGTGTTTATTTTGTTACCCTATCACCTTCTGTGTACGTAATGTCATATTCCCCAGTCTGTCTGTGAGTTCATTTGTTTTGCATCCCTCTCTGTTCAGACACCAGTACATTCCTGCAGGCACTGGTGTGCATAACAGTTCAAACACCAGTACATTCCTGCAGGCACTGGTGTGCATAACAGTTCAGACACCAGTACATTCCTGCAGGCACTGGTGTGCATAACATATTCAGCAGCCTAATACTCCTGTTGAAATTTTGTGGGAATATGGAGCATACCCCTCAAAATACGTTGCAACAGGTGGTCGATCAGGTGCAGGTCCTGACTCGACAATTTAATGATTTGTCCATTAAAATGCACACCTCCCAGGCCGCTGGTGGAGCTCCCGCAGCAGCAGCACCTTCAGGGGTTAAGGAGCCGAAAGTAAATCTCCCGGATCGTTTTTCTGGAGATCGCTCGCAGTTCTTTTGTTTCAAGGAGAGCTGCAAGCTATACTTCCTGCTTAGGCCTCAGTCTTCTGGGTCGGAGATTCAGCGGGTGGGCATAGTGATTTCCTTGCTACAAGGAGACCCACAGGTCTGGGCATATGGGTTGCAGACTGACTGTCCGTCGCTTAAAAGTGTTGATGCTTTTTTTACGGCACTGGGCATGTTGTATGATGACCCTGACAAGACGGCCTCAGGTGAGGCTCAGATTTCGATCCTTAAGCAAGGGCGAAGGCCAGTTGAGGTTTACTGTATGGAGTTTCGGAGGTTGGCCCATGATACCCAGTGGAATGACCCAGCCCTGAGACACCAGTACCGAAGAGGTCTTTCTAACCAGATAAAAGACCAACTGGTACAATATCCCTTGCCTGATAGCTTGGATCAGCTCATGCAGTTATCCATCCGGATGGATAGACGGCTGAGAGAGCGTAGGCTTGAAAGGGAGACCGAGGTTTCCTTCTTTCCCAAGGGAACCTCAGACTCTGAGGAATTTTCCGAGGAGCCTATGCAGATTGGGGCTACCCGCCTCTCCTCGCATGAGAAGACGCGGAGGAGACAGCAGGGATTGTGTTTGTACTGTGGGAATAAAGGTCATGTGGTAGTATCATGCCCAGAAAAGCCGGGAAACTTCAGGGCCTGAGGGTGATGGGAAATATCCTGTCAGGCCAGAAGTCAGAATTTCCCAAGAAGACTTTTATCATTCCGGTGACCTTGAAGATCCTCGGTCAAACTGTCAAGACTGAGGCCTTTGTGGACAGTGGGGCCGACGGGGTTTTTATGGACCGCCAATTCACCCTGAAATACTCTGTTCCCTTAGTACCCTTGGCATCGGAAATTGAGATTTGTGGGTTAAACGGGGAACCATTATCCCAAGGTAAAATTACCTCTTGCACTAGCCAGATTTCTTTGTCTATTGGAGCCACACACTCTGAAAAATTGTCCTTTTATGTGACTGTCTGTACTTTTGCCCCATTGGTGTTGGGGTTACCCTGGTTAAGGGCCCACAATCCTCAATTTGACTGGGTCTCTGGGGAGATTCTTAGTTGGGGTACTGATTGTTTCAGGTGTTGCTTGAGCCTTCCAGTCAGGCTCTCGCAGCTAAGTTTGCCAGGATTGCCAGGGTGTTATGCAGATTTTGCGGACGTGTTCTCCAAAAAAGTTGCAGAGGTACTACTTCCCCAACGCCCCTATGACTGTGCCATTGATTTGTTGCCAAATGCTAAGCTTCCCAAGAGCAGGTTGTACTCCCTGTCACGTCCTGAGACTCAGGCTATGGCAGAGTACATTCAGGAGAACTTGGCTAAGGGATTTATCAGACCTTCACAGTCTCCAGTTGGGTCGGGGTTCTTCTTCGTGGGTAAAAAGGACGGTTCGTTGCGACCCTGCATCGACTTCAGGGAATTGAACCGTATCACGATTAAAAACTCATACCCACTGCCTCTCATTTCGGTCTTGTTTGACCAGCTTCGTACTGCCACCATTTTTTCTAAGATTGACCTACGCGGTGCGTACAATCTAATCCGAATAAGAGAGGGGGATGAATGGAAGACTGCCTTTAATGCCCACTCAGGGCATTATGAATATTTGGTGATGCCTTTTGGGCTCTGTAATGCCCCGGCAGTCTTCCAGGATTTCATGAATGATGTGCTCAGGGAATATTTGGATAGATTCTTAGTTGTATACTTAGATGACATCCTAATCTTCTCCCATTCCCTGGAGGAACATCGGAAGCATGTACGCTTAGTCCTCCAGAAACTCAGAGACCACCGGCTTGGGGCGAAGCTGGAGAAGTGCGAATTTGAAGTTCAGCAAATCGCATTTCTAGGATATATTATCTCCCCAGAAGGTTTCCAAATGGAGGGTTCCAAGGTATAGGCAGTCCTGGATTGGGTGCAGCCCACTAGTTTGAAGGCGCTTCAGCGTTTCCTGGGCTTTGCAAATTTTTATAGACGATTTATCGCTGGATTTTCGTCTATAGTGGCGCCCTTGGTGGCACTCACTAAGAAAGGGGCGGATGTTGCTCACTGGTCTTGTGAGGCTAAAGCGGCTTTTGCCCGTCTCAAAAGGGCATTTGTATCGCCAAGGTGCTGCGACACCCAGATCCAGAGCGTCCTTTTGTGGTGGAGGTGGATGCCTCTGAGATGGGTATTGGGGCAGTGCTCTCTCAGATGGGAGTGTCTGATAATTGCCTTCATCCCTGTGCTTACTTTTTCCGTAAATTTTCGCCTGCCGAGATGAATTATGACGTGGGTAACCGGGAATTGTTGGCTATTAAGGATGCACTCGAGGAGTGGAGACACTGGCTTGAGGGGGCTAAGTTTGTGGTCTCAATTCTCACCGACCATAAGAATCTGGCATATTTAGAGTCAGCGAAGCGTCTCAATGCCAGGCAGGCACGATGGGCTTTGTTTTTTGCTCGCTTTAATTTTTTTTTAACATATCGCCCTGGGTCAAAAAACATCAAGGCTGATGCGCTCTTGCAGAGTTTTGCTCCAATCCAGGAGAACACTGAGGAGCCGTTGCCCATTGTGTCCCCATCATGTATTAAAGTGGGCATTACCCAGATCCTCTTATCATTAGTCCTTAGAGCACAGGAGCAGGCTCCTCCAGACCTTCCGGTAGGTCTTTTGTTTCTGCCTCCTAGGTTAAGACAGTGAGTGTTCCTGGAATTCCATGCCAAGAAGTCGGCAGGTCACCCGGGTATTGCCAGAACTCGGGAGTTGCTATCTAGGGCGGTGTGGTGGCCCTCGGTGGCTAAGGATGTGGATCAGTGGGTTCGGGCATGTGACATCTGTGCCCGAAATAAGACTCCTAGAGGGGTTCCTGTTGGCCCATTACATCCACTCTCTATCCCATCTAAGCCATGGACCCACATTTCAATGGATTTTGTGGTGAACTTGCCCAAATCCTCTGGGATGACAGCCATCTGGGTTGTCGTTGACAGGTTTTCGAAGATGGCGCACTTCGTTCCACTGGTTGGGCTGCCATCGGCCAGATGCCTGTCTGAATTATTTATGCTGCATGTTGTGCGTCTCCACGGGTTGCTACTTGATGTGGTCTCTGACCGCGGATCCCAGTTTGTGGCCAAATTCTGGAGGGCATTTTGTTCCGACCTCCAGATTTCTGTCAGCTTGTCGTCAGGCTACCATCCACAGTCTAATGGGCAGACTGAAAGGGTGACCCAGTCCTTGGAGCAGTTCCTCAGGTGTTATGTCTCCAAGTGTCAGACTGACTGGGTTGCTCATCTGTCCATGGCGGAGTTTGCCTATAACAACGCGGCTCACTCTGCTACAGGGATCTCTCCCTTCCTTTGTGTGTATGGGCATCATCCTAAGGCCAATTCTTTTGACCCCCTGGACTCCACGCCTGGTGGTTCCTCTGTGGTTTCGGTCCTTAGAGGTATTTGGAGGAAAGTGAAGAAAGCCCTTGTGTCTGTGTCATTAGTGACCAAAAGGGTTTTTGATAAGCGGAAAAGACCCTGCAGCTTCAAATTAGGAGACTTCGTCTGGTTGTCTACCAAGAATTTGAAGTTGAGACAGCCATCTCATAAGTTAGGCCCCCGGTTCATCGGCCCTTATAAGATCACCAGGGTTATCAATCCTATTTCAGTTAGATCTGCCCCGTTCTTTGGGTATCAATAAAACATTTCATTGTTCCCTTTTAAAACGGGCGATTAGTAATCCTTCTTCCAGTGGAAGACCTTCCCCTCTTCTGATACGTGGCCAGAGGGAGTTTGTTGTTGAAAGGATTCTTGACTCCAAGATGGTTCGGGTCGGCTGTCATTTTTGGTGCACTGGGAGGGGTATGGCCCGGAGGAGCGGTCGTGGGAGCGCAGTTGTGATCTTCATGCCCCCAGACTGATACGCTCTTTCTTCTCGCAGTTCCCCGATAAACCCGGTGGTAGGGGTTCTTTGACCCCTCGTCAGAGGGGGGGTACTGTTAGGGTCTCCTGCCCTGTGCTGCTACGTCGTCATGGCAACCGGGAGACAAGTGCTAGCGGAGTAACCTGAGCGCAGCTGATACTCCGGTTCGGGTCTTTTGCTGTGCAGTGGTTACAGGCTCTGTGCACGGCAGGGGATCCGGTGCTGGTTTTTGTGCTCACAGTCTGTGAGGTCTGAGTGGGGCGTGGACAGCACCTGCTATATAAGGCTCCTTCTCAGGTTAAGCAGATGCTGCTGAATCTTTGTTGGTTAGTCAGTTCCTGAAAGTTAGCCAGTATTGTGTAGCTTTGTATTTGTTGTTGCTTACTGCAAATAGGCCTGGGGATTTGGTACTACACTCTGCCAATCCAGACCTAGCAGTAAGACTGGAGTCAGTCATTTAACTTGCTGGGGTTCTTTTGCTACTCTGTGAACTTAGCAAGTTTGCGCCTGTATTGTCAGACTTGCCTGCCTAAATCCTGTCTCACTGTGCAAGGTGTTCAGGTGTCAGTTTAGTGGCAGTAAGGTGAACCTGTGCACTGCAAGTGAGGATTAGGATTGTGGAGACTCTCCTTGTGTCTATCATTCCATCTCTGACCAAGGAGTTTACTGCCACACCCGCTGGTAACCCTTTAGGGTTTTGCTGTTGCCCTTAGCAACAGCATTTCGGGTTCTCTACGTATTAAAACACAACATCTTGCTTTTTCCATCTGAGCATTACTAATATTAGGGAGACACCCAGTTTCTTAGCCTCTGGGCTTCTCTGTTCACTTTGTGTTTATTTTGTTACCCTATCACCTTCTGTGTACGTAATGTCATATTCCCCAGTCTGTCTGTGAGTTCATTTGTTTTGCATCCCTATCCCTTCAGACACCAGTACATTCCTGCAGGCACTGGTGTGCATAACAGCAACTCAGAAAATGTACAAAACTTTTTTGTACCGCTTGGCAGCACATGCGTTCGCACACTTGCAAAGCAAAAATACACTCCCCCATAGGCGGCGACTATCTGCTCGCAGCGCTGCAAAAAATATCAGGTCTGAATTTGCCCCGATGTTCATCACAGATGCGATCACAATTGCAGTTCTTACTAAATTAGGCCCATAATCCAGGGGTTGACCAAAAATATTCTCTTTAAGAGTCAACATACCCTAGTTTAACAGTATTTATGATCATCAAATCATGCTAAAATCTTGTTCTGAATCTACAGTGGGAATCACAAGATTTTCGTAAATATACAGGGATTGTGCCCCTTCGACCTTTGTAATGTATGGGATGCAGGCTAAACCCCACTCTGAGAACTTGCAGAGCAGTAGTGTTATTCTCACCCAATATAATGCATGCACACTCAGAAAACGAAATGGTCTTGAACGTCTCTGACCTGCGGCATAGAAGGGCCATCTCAATTTTATATTCTATGTTGGCAGTTCCTTCTTCTGAGTATAAGTAATCATTTGAAGAGGCATGGAAGAGTGAGGGAGGTGTCTAGATGATGAAGACTGGTCAGACATTAGGCAGAGGATAGCCAAAACCTCTATTAACACCAATTTGAAAGAAACTTCTTACATTCTTTATACTTGTTGGTATATGGTCCCTGAGAAGCTGCATTCAATATATCCATAGATGTCGGACTTATGTTAGAGAAAGTGTGGGCATGTACTATAGGTACTTACTTTCATATTTGGTGGAATTGACCCTTCATATATACATTTTGTGATGAAGTCTTAACTTTAGTGAGCGATTTGATTCACATTGTACGACATAAGGTTTAATTTGTTATTATATAAACCTCTTCCAGGGGTTCCTCTAGTATACTATATAATAGACTCTGTAGCAATGTCTTCAAAGCTGCAAAACTCCTGATTACCACAATTTGGAAGCAGTCTGCCTCCGAGGTTGGTACACTGCTTTCACGGAGTACGTTATCGCCCTTCTTCACGACAGTGTAGACAAGTTCCTCAAGGTATGGGCTCCCTCATTATAATCAAACATTACCATGCCTTGCTTAAGCTGTTCTATACCTGTGGATAGCTCATTGGGCTGTGTACCCCCTTTCCTCCAACATGCTCCCCACTTCTTCTTTCATTATTCCTATCTGTTATCACCTGTAGACTTATACACAAAAATGATAGTCTGACAAATTTTTATTTGGAGAGTTAGAGCTTTAAGGTCTGCTGTTGTTTATGGCAGTGGTTCCCAAACTTTTTTGGAATCATGGCACCCTAGTGTATCAGAATTTTATACACGACACCCCTAGGCCAAAAATTTCTTAGTGAGAAATTTTGATATAAATATTAAATCAAAAATTGTGTTTATATGTCATCTTTAGGTTCCATTATGTGGTAAGGAACAAGATTTGCTTCTGTTTGTCCACATATTTTATGATTGGCAGCCACCAGCACTGGTTTTGCCTATTACATTGGCCAGAATAATTTTGATTGGTCCTGGACCACCAATCCAAGGCACCCCTGCAAGTGTTCTGAGGCACCCCAGGGTGTCTAGGCACACAGTTTGGGAACCACTGGTTTATGGTAACCAGGATCGTGTCTTGTTATGTCAATTTCTTGGATTTTACACCATGTTCTTGTACAGATCTGTCCGCTTACACTGTTCTACATTCTGCAGCGTATAGTGGCGGCACCGCGATGTGTATGCATCAGGGACGTGCGGTAAGCTAAATGGCCCAGGAGGCACTGGTTAGTACCAGACCTAGATTTACACATAATATATAAGCCAAAGGGTATATCTGGGCATTATACACAGGTGCAGCAGGAAATTGGGTTAGCATTGAAGAGAGATGTGCAGAAAAGATAGGCAGGAGGACACTGCCTCACCTGCCACAGACTTTTTACTTCAGAGTTTTGGCTATAAAAATTATTAGAATAATACAAAGAAGATATTTAAACCACATTCTTTGTATTTTTCATATACTTTATACAGTCAAAACTCTGGCACAGACATTAGTATGACAGGAAAGACTCTGCCTCACCTGCCTCACCCCACCGCACATCACTGGTATGCATCATGGCATGCCGTAATCAGTCACACCGGGTGGTGGCCCCATAAAGTATGATGGATAGAATGCAACACATTATGCCGCGACTTGTGTGTTCATCGCAGCAACACTATACATCTATATTTCAGTATTTTATTTTACTAATTCCTTTCTGGAATGTAACATTATGTCTATTGCAAAAATGTTTTGTTTACTACCTCTATAAATACATTAAAAGAATATCTCAGTAATAGAAAATAGTTCCGGAAAATTATACTCCAGTGACCTCAAAGGAAGTGATAGTAAGTAATTTTTGGGGGATTTTGTCTCATGTTCCCTATGTTTGTGCTGAGACGACAGATATACTGCACTAGTATTACTGTGCTTACCTAAGTTCTTCTAGAGCACAGGCCGGATGTCTCAGTCCCTCACACAGGAGTTTTACTCCAGAGTCCTCCAGGGCATTGAATGACAGGTTCAGTCTGGTCAGAGAGCGGTTTGAAGTAATAACAGTGCGGAGATCATCACAGCAGGAGGAGGTCAGACCACAACTATGTAACCTGATGAGAGATGAGGGATCTTGATTAGGTAATTTTTTTAGTGTCATAAACCTCCCAGTATTAAGTCATAACTGAAATGAATAAAACAAAACACATAGATTATGTGTACTGTATATATTCCAGCTATTAGGCTGTAGGTGTAGTCACTGATAATGTGATGCATTTTCTGAACATAGAGGAGGGTAGGTGGATGTATAGTCATATAGGTCCTGAGTCATACACATGTCTGCAATGAGGCTGGATTGCTATTGGTACACTGATGTGAGTATAAGCACAACTTCATCAGCATACAGGTGCCTCCTACCATTTCTCGAACCTCCGTGGCAGTCATCATCAGTATTATTGGCACTTACACCAATACCAACCCCATGCCAGGGCCAAATCTAAGATTTTTGTCCCCGGGGCAAGGCAATAATTTGGCACTTTGCTCCTCCTTAAGGTGGCAGGCTTAACACACACTGTTCTTCAGCGCACGTGATGTCACACTTGCAGCAGACATAAGGAAAAATAAAACTTATGGTAAAATCTTACCTTTGCTAACTCTTTTTCTCCGAGGTCCATAAAATCCACAGGATGACCTTGATGTATGATGATGGAGACCAAGATCAGGCACCAAACAGTTAAACTCCCAAGATGCAACTGTTTGCTCCCAAGATGCATCTGTTCTCCCTTGCCTCATACCCCACCCACAGCTCAGGCTCTTCAGTTTAGTTACCAATCCCAAAGCAGGAGAAGGGAACTGGTGACCGAGAAGAATAACCCATTGTAGCCAGGTGTGTCGAGGTGGGTGCCCTATGCTCCTTGAAGAAAAAAAGTTAACAAAGGTAAGATTTTACCATAACTATTGTTTTCTTCTTCAGGGACCATAGGCATCCACAGGGATGACCTTGGAGATGTCCCAAAGCAGTTGAATTAGGGAGGGAATGCTCCTAAGATGAAAAGAAAATGATGATACCTGTTGTTGAAAGGAGAACACTTGAAAGGATAATGACACTGCTTTATGTTGAAAGGAGAACGTTGCTTCCAAATGAGGCATCTTAAGAGGCAAATGTATCAAAGGCGTAAAACTTAAGAAACATGTGGACAGAGGGCCTTATACAATTGTTCAGCAGATGTGCCATGGCGGGCTGCCCACAAAGGTCCCGCAGATCGAGTGGAATGAGCAGAGACTGTCTATGAAACAGGGAGAACAGCTTGCGTATAAGCATGTAAGATAGTCATGCAAAGCCATCTAGCCAGGGTCTGCATGTTAGCTGGCCAGCCTCACTTGTGAAATCCATAGAGGATAAATAAGGAATCCATATTCCTGAAGGAACTACAATGGTCCACATAGACATGAAGAGTCCATGTTACAACCAGGGAAGCTGCTACAACAGACAGGCCTGGTATGTTTAAGGCCGGTACAACAATTTCTTCAAGGACATGGAAATGGGAGACCACCTTGGGGAGGTAACCCTGTGTGGCCCTAAGGACTGCTCTGTCATGATTGAAGATCAAGTACGGAGAGCAGCTGGACAGCACTCCTAAATCTGACACCCTTGTTGCTGAAGCAATGGCCAAGGGAAATAGGTTATTTGCAGTTAACCACTTGAGGTCCATGGAGTATAGAGGTTGAATGGTGACTGTTGCAAGGAACGAAAAACCAATGATAAATCCCAAGGAACCACCAAATGTACAAAGGGAGGCTGAATTTTGAGTACTCCTTGAAGGAAAGTACACACATCTGGTAACTGGACTGAATAGACATTTTGATTAGATTGATACGACCCATAATGGTAAGTGGGATTTTTTTCCACAAGTGAGCTTTCTTTTTAAAATCATTCATCACAGGCTCTAAATTCTGAGCAACATAATCTTGAGAGTGCGGAGAAATCCAAACTCCCAAATACTTAAATCACAGATTCCACTGAAATGGACAATGAGGGTCCGGCACAGCAGGGAGGATACCCAATATAGGAAAGATACTGGACTTGTTCCAATTAATTTGTAAGACAGAGTAAGTTCTGAACAAATTAATGATTTGTAACTTAGAAATTAATGAGTCCTCAGAATCCTCAGAGTCCTCAGAATCCCTAAGGAATAAAGCATGTCATCAGCATAAATCTATAGAATGCAAAACCTTATTACTCTCAATGTCTGGAGACATATGTACGTAACTTGTTAGGGGTTCAAAGGCAAGGGCAAACAAAGCTGGAGAGACCGGGCATTCCTGCCACGTACCCATCTCCAGTGGAAAGGATCTCTACACATGGCCATTGACTGAGATATTGGCTGCTGGGGAAGCATATAGCAACTGGACCCACCGTATACATTTTGGACTGAGGGCAAGTTTATTAAGCGCTTTTCATAAATATCCCCATTCCACCGAAAGAAAGGCCTTGGCGGCATTCAAGGATACCACCACTGCTCCAGACCCCGATCGGTCATCTCTCTGTAAGTGACAAAAGAGTCTCCGGAGGTTCTGTACTGTAGACTTCCCCGGCATAAAACTCGTCTGGTCATCATGGACAATTGAGCTGATTACAGTATTCAAACGGATGTCTAGTATCTTAACGTCCGTGGAGAGTAATGAAATAGGGAGATAAGAATCGGGGGAGGTGGGGTCTTTACCCGGCTTAAGTACAATTATAATGGCTTCAGACATTGAGGAGGGTAAAGAACCATATTCAAAGAGAGCATTAAATAATTAAAGTAGATATGGGGTATAAAATTCCCTTAACTGCTTGTACATTTCTATGGGTATTCCGTCACACCCGGGGGCCTCGTTTTTGGGGAACAAAGCAATAGCAGTGTCCAGTTCTTCAACAGTAAAAGGAGAATCTAGAAAATGAATGGATTCTCTAGACAATTGCGGTAATTGAATCTGTGAGAGGTAATCATTTAGTTGACCTGCTGTATAGGACACCCTTAAAGCATATAATGAAGACTAATAGGCAAGAAAAACTTAATTAATATCAGAGCCTAAGTATTTCAAATCCCCCTGAGAATCATATATTTGCTGGACAGATAGAGTATATTGCCCTTATCTTCCTTGGAGAGGAAGGCCAGATAACTTCCGCCCACCTCTGCCTGTGAGTACAAGATGTGTCTGGAGAATAACAACCTACATTTGGATTTATACAATAAAAATTGTGACCGTTCCTTTCTTGCCAAATCCCACCATGCATGCACAGAAGGAGATTTAAACAGAAGATATTCACCTTCGAGAAGACAGCAAGTTTGCTCAAGATAGCACTCCTCCTCTCTACTGGATTTTTTATCTGGAGGTCCAGGCCTCACCTGACTGCTGTGTACAAACCCCATCAGCGGGGCAGCTCACACCACCCCAGCATACCTCCGGATAGACACAGGGGGCTCACATAACAGCAGGAGCAGCCTAAGTACCAGGTACACAGGGTATGTAGAAGGGTTTTTAAATGGGAGTTATAGCACTGTGCTGTTTACTCCATGATGTGCCAAGCCTCTGGGGGCCAAAATTAAATAAATAAATTTGGGTTCGACTGGAATGGAATCTCCTAGAATGTTATCCTATTTTAGAATACTGTAATTTTTTACATATTATCTATTTAATTTTAAAGTGGTTACCTCTAGTCCCTGCCATATTGGTTTTCTTTGCCAGAAGTCTATCTCTGTAAACTAATCTAACATCTTCCAGTGCCTTCTGGAGCAAATTATCAGGGTATCCATTGGCAGTAAAAGATCATCAAAGGTCTCTATATTATTGTATGTCTTTAATAGGTTGAAGGAAATGAGTGGTATCTTGGATGTGTGACCTAAACAAAGAGACACTCTGTTGTAAGAATGAATCTACATAAAATAATAGATTAGAGGAAAGGTACTTAATACCAGAGATAATTGGTTTCTTGCAGTGACGGATTTGTGACTCTTGGGGAGGTGATAGTAGGTAGGAGTGGTGGGGAAATTAGTGTAAAGACATTTGTATTCCTCCCTGGGTATAACCCCATCAGCAACTGACATTCACAGCACCTCCCAGTATTCAATCCCTCCCAGAATGGAGGTCTTCATTATATTATAACTGCATAGGGGCAGTGTAGACTAACCAAGCCTGTATAGAGCTTATTACCCTTGCATTCATATGTGCTACCATTTATTTTGGATAGGAATCCATTCCTCCATGGTTGTTCCTAAGCAGTGCCAAGATTTACTGGAAATATTCACAATCATCTTGTGTATTTGTATGTCATTACTTTGTGTTGTTAACTATATCAGTATTAGGCCTATCTTTTTTTAGAAGACATTATTACTATCGCAGATTTTTTTAAAACATTTAATTCTGACTTTTAATAAACTAATACATTAAATTTATACTACCTGAAAAACATTTGAGTTTTTTTGATTATTTGTTACATTAGGTGAGAGCTGGGATTCCACAATGTATAGACATTGGGTGTGGTAGTGCCACAGCTCCTCCCCTTCTCAGTCAAGGCCCTCTAACATTTTCAGCATGAGGTCCATGTGGCCCTTAATCTGGCCCTGATTTAGCTTGTTGTGAAAGATTATGTTGTTTGCTTTGTTTTATAATAAATCTACTTACTTTAGTTCCTTCATCTGACACTTTCCAAACATCCCAGATAAACTGGATCCAGCCTGACTCACGTCCTCTGTAACAGGAAATCTGCATCTCTTGAAACTGCACAAAACACAGACACAAAGTTTACTCTGAATAATGAAAAAGAAATCTTAAAGCATATACCAAGATAATATATGATATAAACATTGAAACCACAGACAGATACGACTGTGGTTCAATAAGTAAGGAAACAAGATCTCTTACGTGTGTAATGTTGTCTATTTCATTCTAACTTCCTGCCAGGCCAGAGCAGGTAGACCACTGCTTCCCCTCATGGCCAATGGACTGCACCTCATATCAGTCATACTGTCCCAACATCAGTTGTAAGATGGTGGGGATGGTGGAAACATAGTCAAACATTGGGGTGCATAGTGTGATTGGATTTCTGCATCTAAAGGGCACATCAGCAGCTGACATTCATGGCCAACTTGTCGAGGTGTACAGGGACAACATCATGCCATGAAAGCAGGTTTGGGTTTGGTGCACTGCCTTTGATAACAGCAGGTACAGGTGTTCAAGATAAGCGGATATCAAAATGTTATATGCGCTATCAAAGGCAGTGCCTTACCTCAAAATACCTCAAAACATCAAACTCCTTTCATGACTTTTTGTTGAAGCTGCTTGTCCTAAAGTGTTTTATTCTCCCAAACAAGGCTCACCAACTGTTCAGACAGAGCAGGGTGAGGAATACAAAATGAAGACAGACAATTTTGGTTTCTTGTTTCAGACACAACCATCTGCAATATCTAGTGGATTGGAAGGACCACGGGCATGAAGTAACATCATGAATCACAGACTCTAATGTTCATGCTCCAGAATACATCAAGAATTTTCCCAAAAATATTCTGGCTAAGCCCCATCCAAAGTCTCCAGTGGCCACTCATGAAGGAGGGGATACTGACAAGAATTGGGGTCTAAGTCCTACATACCACACCTGGAGCTGTCACATCATTATTCTCTGCAAAACATTGGGTCCATCACAGCATTCCCATGTTTGTAAACAAATCAGGTGGCTGCATGGCTGTGGCCATACTGGATTTTCCTGTGTGACTCTCTGAATCAATCCCAGCACCACAGCTGCGCTCATATGATTCCAGCAGCCTATAAAATTCCAGTATGTCCTATTTAGACCTGCTCTGGACTGCTGTACATTGCCAGATTTATATCTGCTGACAGTATCTTACAAGCCATTTCCGCTGTTTGTTTACTAAACAACACTGCTGTATTCAATTCAGCATGCAAACCTCAGCTGCACCAGCCCACCATAGACAATCCATTTGCCTGCTCTTTATCATCTGCTCCCTGTCTACATAACAGCAGCTATACAGCTTGGGTCAGTCATCTGGTTTCCTACTTCCTGGAGCTGTACCCACATTTCATTATGTATAGCTGTTTACAATCTTTTGTGTTTAGCTGCTGCATGCCATCTACTGTGGATATACTCAGCAGCGTTTTCTACATCTAGTGGTTACAGAGACTTCCATTCTGCCCTTCTGGCTACAACACAGGCTGGTGCTATGTTTGGCTCCCCTATCCTGTATTCCTAACAAATGGGTCAGAAGACTGATTCCAGGGTTGTGTAGTGTTCTGTTTCCAGATCCTTCTGGCTGGTTTGCTGGTGGTCCACATTAGCATGTCTCTACTTTCTCTCTGAGTTTCTCTTGCCTGAATCCAGTTCAAGGTCTGGACCAAAGCAGTCCCAGGGTGTTGGTTGCAGAAGTCGTCAGACCTGAATACATAAGACTCTGGATCGTACTTGAGTTCTGTGTTCTGACTCCAGCTTCAGTAATAAACAGCTCTGAATTCTCTAGCAGGGTTACTTGAGTTCCTTCACTGCTTTCCAGGTATTCATAGCTACAGTTCCAGTCCTGTATCCTGGTACTGAATTTGGTCTGGACTGTCTCTCTGTAGAAAACTCATCAGACCTCCTAACTTAACTCATACTTCTACCTCACCTGGGCCACAGGGTCCTGAAACGGATCTCAAACTTTGAACATTATAAACCTTGATATCAGAGAGTTCCTTGTGTAATAGTACCCCTGTGTGAGAGTGGAGTTGTACCTGCTTTCTACAGACGATGCTTGAGGCTTCGGGACCTCTCACTTCTTCCTCAGGAGCCTGTGGCAGAAGAAAAATCACCCCAAGGAGGACCCCACAGATCAAGGAAATGCAAACGGATGGTGACAACACGTTTATTTAAATTCGGGGAATGAAAAGTGACCATTTAATTGTATTCAAATGGCGGCTAATAAATCAACTCTATCCCAAAAGACACTTTGCGGAACATCACATATCATTTGTATACTATGCATAAGTGTTATCACATATCATTTGCTTAATAGGCATAAGTGTTATCACATATCAATTTCAGTGCTTTTTAGAGCTCAGAAGAAAACCCGAATGACGTTTGACCAGGAGGGTTCAGGGACGTTCAAACAGTATATTAATGCGCCACTAGGTGGCGATATGAACTCAAATAAAAGGAAACCTTAATGTTATATACAATCCGGAGAAGTCCATCGGTATGCGTTTAAATGAATCACAAGAGTCAGTTTGTATATAGGGGTCAATTGCATATACCCAGAGTGGTAGCTGGCATGAGTCAATGTAATGACGATCCAGAAAAAACAAACGTTAGTTTACTGTGAGCCTCCCCTCCCAATGTAAGGCATTATTCACGAAGTGTCACTGTAACAGGCAGGACAAGTTTTGCAAGTAAGCCTGTCTTAGGTAGGGTGAAATACAGCCAGTAGGATTTACCAGGGCACAGAGATAGACCTGATTCAGGTACCTGAGGGAACGGGGTTAAGCCCGGTGTGCATAAGGAATATAATGTCTCTAGTGTACTAACAGCGCTTCACAGTCTGGGACATTAACTCTGACTTCAACTCAGACAGGCTCTTCTGTATTTCTTACATTGAGACAACATTGTGGGCAGGTACTGACCGGGTTACAATGTCCCTGTCTGGTCTCTCCATTAAAGAGTTCTTGTGTCGGTTGCTATGGCACTATTAGTGCTGGTTAGGCCAGAAGTCTTTAATCTTATTAGGGCCCATAGGTTGGGGAGTGAGGGCTTAGCTGGCTTGGGTGTCTGTGCGTGGGGTATTCCCCTAGGCTTACCCCGAGTCTTGGGCAGGCTGGTGGCTCCAAACTTGTGGCTGCAGAGTCCGACCGTGCTGGGCTCCCCCTTCAGTGCAGTGGTTCACAGCCCTCTCAAGGGTCTGGCAGGCAGTTGCAGCGGTCGGGTGCCGGCTCTCACCAGCGCGGCAGTGTCTCCTCTCAGGCTGCGGGCCACTGTCTCTCCACTCTGTGCGCTCTCCTCCTTGGCGGCCGCAGCAGCAGAGCCTCATCCGGGGCCCCGGGCAGCCGCGTCACTCCTCCCACATGCGCTGACAGTACGGGACAGCTTCTCTCTCTCCGGCGGTGCCTGGCTAGTTCCGGTGCGGCCGCAGCTCTTCTCCTTGCGGCGGTGAACAGCGGTAGGACTCCCTCTCTCCAGCACGCCAATCTGGCCCCCCTTTTATCACCGGCCCTCCTCCTTCTTCCCGGCCGGCTCCAGCCAATCCCAATGGGAACGGGCTTCCAGCGCAGCTGGGACAGGTACCACGGGTCGTGGGTCCTAGTGCCCTAAGCTATTACATGCACAAGATAAGGGGTTTTAACCCTAAAGGTGCCTACCACACAAAAGTCTCTCAGGTAGCACTGGCTGCCATTATGGCTGCAGCGATATGCAGCAAGGGTACCCAAACATGGGTATCACACTTGTGTGTATTAATAAGCTGATATTGTCATCCTGAGGAGTCTGCCTGTGATCCTAAAATAATAGGAGTTCTAGATGCAGATTGTACAAGTGCCAATTTGAACAGGTATCTACTATGGTGGGAAAAAAAATTTCAAACATGCTTGAGGCCCTTCCTTACTGTGATATGTTGATAAATCTGTTTGAACTGACAATTATTGTCTATTGCAGTGTTTTTCAACCACTGTGCCATGGCACACTAGTGTGCCCTGAGCAGTCTCCAGGTGTGCCGCCATAAAAGCAGAGCCAGACTCGTCAGTGTTTTGCAGCTACTGAGGCCCTGGAATGATCAATACTGGTGGGTTTAGTGGTTGCAGAGCCAGTTCTAATTTTGGGCCCGCGTGGTGTTGGGCTCTTCTGGCTTTCTCAGATGTGGCTCAGGCATTACCTATGGAGAAGCTGCAACATGACATCCTAGGACATGCAGCTGCACCATATATTACCATTATATTTCAGTGTGCCTTGGCAATATTGAAATCTTGTTCAGAGTGCCGCAAGTTGTAAAGGTTGAAAATCTCTGGTCTATGGCGACCTCTTTTTGCTGAGAAATACCATGTATTTATTATTACTCCAAGAAATGTTATATGTTGTAAAGGAATTTTTTTACTTTTTGATTGATTTACAATCCAGTTACATCTGCTGAAAACTTATCCCTTGTGATCAGTGGTGTTTTCACTGCATTGTAGGCCCTGGGCAAAGCAATGCATTGGGGCCCCATATTCTCGTAGATCTGGGCATGTAGCACAGTTGTAAAATCCCTGGGAAAATTGTGTCTACAAATGTGCAGTAGACTGCCACTGTGCCAGACTCTTCTATGCACCAGTCAAGGAGGGGTTATACTGGAGATGGCACATGGCCTTTGGTCACTAGTACCTTACTAAAAGACAGGCCAGGATGAAAGGCAGACCATAACTTTGGAATTTTTAGGTATTGAAAAGTCGCAAGATTATGAAGTAATCATCCTGAATATCTAGGGATGTATTAGCTCAAAGACATGAGGCTAGAATTTACTGATTCCATTTAAAACTATTTAGCACTGACAAATCTGCTGAGCATCAGAGAATCAGAATAGTATGATGGGTTCCAGAGGGTTTATTGGTGAGGGATAGCTTCAAATATATTCTTTGCCCATCTGATCTATGGAAACAGTGGCAATAGCATTAATTTTGATAAAGTTTTGTAAATGGACTTCTGCTGAACCAATCTGAGTTATGTACAAATACATTACAACTTGGGTGCTGGAGAAAATCCTCCCTGTAATTATCTCTTATAAACTGATGATAAAGATAAGTTATCAGGCAACCAAGCTAGCTATAAAAGAAAGGGTTATTGGCCAAAGACTAAGTGAACACACACACACACACACACACACACACACACACACACACACACAAATATGGTGTTCTGGCAGTAGTCTGAATTTATTACGCATACCCTTTTCATTGCTTATTGAATCACATTTTGAGCATGCATACATTTTTTGTCAAGACTGTTATTAGAATCACATACACACTTAAACTCTATTTTGCATTAGCAGCAGGGGGCAGTATTGCCTAAATTATAAATAAGCAAATAATTACTAATTTTCAAAATTATACTTCTGTCCCTGGGAAGGGACAAGTATCTGCATTCCAATAGATATTTTGCAACATTTTTATATTTTGTGCACCTGCTAAGCTCATGAGAATCTTGCTGTGAACGTGTGAAACTATGGGAGAACGTAACCTGTAGGACAAATTCCCATTTCTAAATGTCATCATACATTTGAACAAATCACTATTTTGAATTTAACTTGATTACTGAGTAGTGTTGGAATGTGCCCATGGATTTGCATAATGCTAAATTGCACCCTCTACTGGTGTTCAAGGGGATTGATTCTAACAATGAGCATTATGCAGTTCTCAATTTTGTCTGTTTTTTTATGTTGAGAACTCAGGAAGGCTATAAATGATAAAAGAGAAAATTAAAGTACTCTCTTGGTGGGGCACACACCTACCTAAGTGAAACATAAATTTTGTGTAAAACGTAACATTTATTGGTTATGTAAAAGGTATATGTGCTTACACAAAACAAAGAAAAGAACATATATAGGTATATGAATGCATACACAGAAGCCCCCTACTTAAACCAGGAACATTTCGCTTTTCTTATTTACCTGAACAACGCTATTGAGTATCGGAATTGTGAGCCTGGGTAGTTAGACCATCCTAGGTTTTGCAATGTGGAATGGTATGTCATTGGAACTGAGGGAAATGTAAGTCCTTGCTACTGAGCAGAACACCAAACACACTCCCTGCCTATGCAGAGAAATGAAAAGACCCAGGGGAAGATGAGGAGGTCTATGATAGACTATACATGGGGGAGGGGGTGGTATTACCAATGTGTCTCTATTTGTCTACAATGCAGCTAACCCAATTCAAGGGCTACCGTGGGGCACCTGTGTAGAAATAGTGGTAAATGGAGATAAATTCAGAATCCAGATAAATGAGGCATAAGTAATATGCTGCTAAAAGGGGGAGTTTAAGATATTCTATAAATTAGGCCTGAATAACATTCACAATGACACTGCAGCCTATATAATATTGCTAGAGGTTCAAAAAGATTTTTAGTATGTAATCAAAATGCTGGGTCCTACCCATTAGTAGCCTGGTGCACAGGGGTGGTCTTCAGTATACCGGCGCCGGAATCCCGAAAGCCGGCATACCGACACTTATTCTCCCTCGTGGGGGTCCACGACCCCCCTGGAAGGAGAATAAAATAGTGTGGCGCACGTAGCGTGCCCCCATGCCCGCAGCGCGATGAGCGCGTAAGGGGCTCATTTGCGCTCGCCACACTGTTGGTATGCCGGCGGTCGGGCTCCCGGCACCGGTATGCTGATCGCCGGGAGCCCGACCGCCGTCATACCATACTACACCCGTGCACAGCGTAGTGATGCACAGTCTAAATTACCTGAAACCTTATTTTGTTCTTTTCAGCATTTAGTGTCAACCTACTGACCCTCTACAACCTGTCTGATAGTCACATTGCCACTGTACGCTGGGCTATGGCTGCTGCCCCTGTTACACCTGTCTAACAGTCAAATTGCTGCTGAGCACTGGGCTATGGCTGCTGCCCCTGTAACACCTGTCTGACAGTCACATTGCTGCAGTGGGCTGGGCTATAGCTGCTGCGCCTGTAACATCTGTATGACAGTCACATTGCTGCTGTGCACTGGGCTATGGCTGCTGCCCCTTTAACACCTGTATGAAAGTCACATTGCTGCTGTGTGCTGGGCTATGGCTGCTGCCCCTGTAACACCTGTCTGACAGTCACATTGCTGCTGTGTGCTTGGCTATGGCTGCTGCCCCTGTAAGACCTGTCTGACAGTCACATTGCTGCTGTGAGCTGGGATAGGGCTGCTGCTCTTGTAACACCTGTCTGACAGTCACATTGCTGCTGTGTGCTCGGCTATGGCTGCTGCCCCTGTAACACCTGTATGACAGTCACATTGCTGCTGTGCGCTGGGCTATGGCTGCTGCCCCTGTAACACCTGTCTGACAGTCACATTGCTGCTGTGTGCTGGGCTATGGCTGCTGCCCCTGTAACACCTGTCTGACAGTCACATTGCTGCAGTGGGCAGGGCTATAGCTGCTGTGCCTGTAACATCTGTCTGACAGTCACATTGCTGCTGTGCACTGGGCTATGGCTGCTGCCCCTTTAACACCTGTATGAAAGTCACATTGCTGCTGTGCGCTCGGCTATGGCTGCTGCCCCTGTAACACCTATCTGACAGTCACATTGTCACTGTGTGCTGGGTTATGGCCGCTGCGCTGCCTTATTTCTTTGGGAATATAAAAAAACTGGCATATATGGAACACAAGGGTAGATGCTTCTAACCTTCTGAAGAAGTCAAGAGGAGGTATTACTCATAGCAACCAATGAGATTCTACCTATCATTGTGTAGAATGTACTAGATATATGATAGCTAGAAACTAATCAGTTGATATGGACAACTCCTCCACTGGTCCCGTATAGAAGGTTTTATACATCTCCCCAACAGTCACTGCTGTCCCATTGTCACGATCCGGGTATCTGGACGCCATTACTTACCCTTCAGATGCCTCCTAAGGCTGGCTCAGCGTTCCAGGACCGGATCCCGCTGTTCCTGAGTTTCCACATGCAGAATGTCAGAGTGATGATTTCATCAGCCGCGGCCTCCGCTGTGCCCGCGTGGTTAAATGTGCGCTTGTCAGTCTGGCGTCTCCTGTCTCCTGTGGCCGGCGTCGCCATTACTGTTTCAATTCTCACATGGATTACAAACCAAACTTCCCTCCAAGTGTCTGCATGGGCGCAGCCATCTTGGATTTTGTCATCTGATCATTTCCACCAATCTGCTGTCTGTATTGTTGATTTGCATAATTGCCTAGCCAACCCCTTCCTTGCTGCAGGTATAAGTAAGCTGTGCCTGAGCAAGGAAGGCGTCAGTGCTTTGGTTGTCTAACCTAGTTCCAGTTTGTCTCTCTCCTGTGGTTGTCTTCCAGGTTCCAGCTCCTGTCTCCAGACTTCTGCTATAGAGACCCGCACCAGCATTCCATCTGCGGTGTAGCCTGACTCTCCGATCCATTCTGGACTCACCTGTTTCCAGCTACAACAATCACCTGCTTCCAGCCCAGCTTCCAGCAGTGTACAGCTTCTCTTAAAGGGCCGGTGTCCTTTCTGCAGTTTACCACTCTCCACCGGTATTATTATTTCACCGCTCTCAAACAATCACCTGCTTCCAGCCCAGCTTCCAGCAGTGTATAGCTTCTCTTAAAGGGCCGGTGTCCTTTTCTGCAGTTTACCACTCTCCACCGGTATTATTATTTCACCGCTCTCAAACTCCAAACTTCATTATTATTTCATCGCTCTCAAGTTTGTTTATTATTTAACTGGTTCCAGCCAGTATCCACTCCGTACCAACAACAGTCTGGTTCCAGCCAGTATCCACAGCAGCCGTTTTACCTTCAGCAGCCCAGCCTTTCCTGGAACATCAGCTGGTACGATCCTGGGTTCTCTCCATTGCTACAGTCAGGCCTGGTAAGGACTTTCCAACTAGAAGATTATAAGAACTGTCTCACACTACCAGTGCCTGTGGCCCTTGCCACCCTGTAGTACCCAGGAATTGTATTTATCCTCTGTTGACTTTTATGTTTCCTTTTACTGCTGCTGTGTTACGGAGTTTGTCATTATAAACATCATTGACTTTTATCCTAGTTGTTGTGGTCACGCCTTCGGGCAGTTATTCTACATGTTACTTACATGTCTAGGGGTCTGATACAACCTCCCAGGTTCCGTTACATCTCAGCCCCTACAACTGAGGCTGCCTCCCGTCAGCTCAGGCCCTCAGTTGTGACAGTAAGCACTGACCTAATGAATCCAGCCGGAGACCAGGATCAAGCGGCCAGGCCGATGCAAGAACTGGCAGCCCAACTTGAACATCAGGAGGCTGCACAGGCCACATCATCCGCTGTCTCCAGGATCTCTCTACACGGCTGGATGGGATTCAAACGACCCTCCGTGGACCTGGCACGTCCGGTGCGTCCACTACAGTGACACCAGCTGTAACCCCACCCACCTTACCCATTTCCAGTCCACATCTTCATCTTCCAACGCCAGCAAAATTTGATGGATCTCCAAGGTTCTGCAGGGGATTTCTCAATCAATGTGAAATCCACTTTGAGCTTCTACCTGGCAATTTCTTCAGTGACCGTACCAAAATTGCCTATATCATCTCCCTTCTCAGTGGCTCAGCCCTTGACTGGGCATCACCTTTATGGGAGAAGTCTGATCCCCTGCTATCCTCCTATACTGACTTTGTAGCTACATTCAGGCGCATCTTCGACGAGCCAGGCCGGATAACATCTGCTTCATCTGAGATTCTCCGTTTACGCCAGGGAACACGTACTGTGGGACAGTATCTTATACAGTTTAAAATCCTGGCATCCGAACTGGCATGGAACGACGAGGCCCTGTATGCTGCATTCTGGCATGGCTTATCAGAACGCATCAAGGATGAGTTAGCTACCAGAGACTTGCCCTCTAAGTTGGATGAGCTAATTTCTCTTTGCACGAAGGTTGATCTACGTTTCAGAGAGAGAGCAACCGAGCGAGGAAGATCATCTACTCCTAAATCTTCTGCTCCTCCTCCTCGTCAACCATCTCCATCCAAGGATGAGCCTATGCAAATTAGTCGTTCCCGTCTATCTCCCGCTGAGCGCCGAAGACGTCTCTCTGAGTCTCTCTGTCTCTACTGTGCAGCTCCGTCGCACACTATCAATGCCTGTCCCAAACGTCCGGGAAACTCCAGATCCTAGCTCGCCAAGGAGAGGGCCAGCTAGGAGTAATGATCTCCTCTCCATCTCCTCATGACTGTAACCTCCCAGTGTCGCTCCAAATTGCTCAACGTTACAGGAACGTCATTGCCCTCCTTGATTCCGGAGCAGCTGGGAATTTCATAACCGAAGCTTATGTTAAACGGTGGTCCCTACCCTCGTCCATCTCTTTGACTGCCGTGGATGGCAGCAAGATTTTTGACGCAGTCATTTCCTTAAGGACTCTTCCAGTTCGTCTGAGAGTGGGAGTTCTTCATTCTGAGTATATTTCTTTTTTAGTGATTCCAAGAGCCACACATCCAGTGGTTTTAGGCCTTCCATGGCTCCGTCTCCACAACCCATCAATTGACTGGACGACTACGCAAATACTGGCATGGGGTCCCTCCTGTGCTGAGACTTGTTTAGCCAAAGTTCTTCCTGTTTGTTCTTCCTTCCCCAGGTCATCTGATGTTCCGCCTCCTCCATATCAAGACTTCACGGACGTGTTCAGTAAAGCCTCTGCTGATATCCTTCCTCCTCATAGAGAATGGGACTGCCCAATCGACCTCATTCCAGGGAAGGTTCCACCGCGAGGCCGAACTTATCCGTTGTCTCTGCCTGAGACACACTCCATGGAAGAGTACATCAAAGAGAACCTGGCGAAGGGTTTCATCCGACCATCTTCTTCTCCAGCCGGCGCAGGCTTCTTCTTCGTTAAGAAGAAAGACGGTGGTCTGCGTCCGTGCATCGACTACAGAGGTCTGAACGACATTACCGTCAAGAACCGATACCCTTTACCCCTGATTACCGAGCTCTTTGATAGAGTTAGTGGTGCAACTATTTTCACAAAGCTGGACTTGAGGGGTGCCTACAATCTCATCCGAATCCGTGAGGGTGACGAGTGGAAGACCGCCTTTAACACCCGTGACGGACATTATGAGTACCTCGTCATGCCCTTCGGATTGAGCAACGCTCCAGCAGTCTTCCAGCACTTCGTGAATGAGATTTTCAGGGACATCTTGTACCGCCATGTTGTGGTTTATCTAGACGACATCCTCATCTTTGCTAATAATCTCGAAGATCATCGTTTCTGGGTAAAAGAGGTTCTTTCCCGTCTCCGTGTCAATCACCTCTATTGTAAATTGGAGAAGTGTGTGTTTGAAGTTAAAACCATTCCGTTTCTAGGTTACATTGTGTCCGGTTCCGGACTAGAGATGGATCCTGAGAAACTCCAAGCAATCCAGAATTGGCCTATACCCTTAAGCCTCAAAGGGGTCCAGAGGTTCTTAGGGTTCGCCAATTATTATAGAAAATTTATACGAGACTTTTCCACCATTGTGGCGCCTATCACTGCATTAACCAAGAAAGGTGCTAATCCGTCCAAGTGGTCCGAGGAAGCTACACAGGCCTTTCACCTTCTGAAGCAACGGTTCATCTCTGCACCAGTTCTGAAACAGCCCGACACCGACTCTCCTTTTATCTTAGAGGTAGATGCCTCCTCCGTTGGAGTAGGAGCAGTGTTATCCCAGAGGGCCAAAGATGGACATCTACATCCTTGCAGTTTCTTCTCCCGGAAGTTCTCCCCAGCTGAGCGCAACTATGCCATTGGCGATCAGGAGTTGCTAGCCATCAAGCTCGCTCTGGAGGAGTGGAGATACCTGTTGGAGGGAGCTTCCCACTCAATCACCATACTTACCGACCACAAAAATCTTTTATATCTCAAAGGCGCACAATGTCTGAATCCTCGTCAGGCCAGATGGGCACTTTTCTTCTCTAGGTTTGACTTTAAACTCCAGTTCTGTCCGGGTTCTCAGAATCGTAAGGCCGATGCCCTTTCCCGCTCATGGGAGCAAGAAAATGAGTCCGAGTCTGCAGACAAGCATCCTATTATTAATCCGTTGGCATTCTCCACGGTAGGGATGGACTCTACGCCTCCACCAGGGAAAAGTTTTGTTAAGCCAGTTCTAAGGAAGAAGCTCATGCATTGGGCCCATGCTTCCCGTTTTGCTGGACATACAGGCATTCAGAAAACCCTTGAATTTATTTCTAGGTCCTACTGGTGGCCAACTCTGAAGAAGGACGTTATGGAATTTATTGCCTCCTGCCCAAAGTGTGCCCAACACAAAGTCTCCCGCCAGTCGCCTGCGGGGCAACTGGTTCCATTATCTGTTCCCCGTCGACCTTGGACCCATTTGTCGATGGACTTTGTTTCCGATCTACCTATCTGCAACAAGTTTAATACCATCTGGGTGGTAGTTGACCGGTTCACCAAGATGGCACATTTCATCCCTCTCACCGGTCTTCCGTCAGCTTCCAAGTTGGCTCAAGTGTTTATACAAGAGATCTTCCGACTTCACGGTCTTCCTGAAGAGATCATCTCGGATCGTGGAGTACAATTTGTAGCCAAATTTTGGCGAAGTTTGTGTCAAGCCCTCCAAGTCAAGTTAAAGTTTTCCACGGCTTACCATCCTCAGACCAATGGTCAAACCGAGAGGGTGAATCAGGACTTGGAGGCCTTCCTCCGTATATATGTGTCTTCCTCTCAAGATGACTGGGTTCAACTCCTTCCTTGGGCCGAGTTCAGCCACAACAATCAATACCATTCCTCATCTTCTTCTACACCATTCTTCATTAATTATGGATTCCACCCTAAAGTCCCAGAATTCCAACCGCTTCCCGCAACTTCTGTTCCAGCAGTGGATGTCACCTTGCGTCAGTTTTCAAATAACTGGAGGAACGTCCGCGCAGCCCTGCTTAAAGCCTCATTCAGGTATAAGAAGTTTGCCGATAGGAAGCGTAGAGCGGTTCCAGCTCTCAAGGTGGGTGATCGTGTGTGGCTGTCCACGAAGAATTTGAGGTTGAGAGTTCCCAGCATGAAATTTGCACCTCGCTACATTGGACCCTTCAAGATTGAACAAGTCATCAATCCTGTTGCCTACAGGTTACAGTTACCATCCTTCTTGAAAATACCCAGGACATTTCATGTTTCTTTGTTGAAACCGCTGATCCTGAATCGGTTTCATTCCGCACTTCCTCCAGCTCCCAAAGTTCAGACTCAACGGGGAGTCGAGTACGAGGTGGCCAAGATTTTGGACTCACGTTTCCGTTACGGTCAGTTACAATACCTCATTGACTGGAAGGGCTATGGTCCTGAAGAACGCTCTTGGACCAATGCCTCAGACGTCCATGCTCCTGCCTTGGTCCGAAATTTCCACGCAAAGTTTCCTTTAAAGCCTCAGAAGTGTCCTGGGGCCACTCCTAAAGGGGGGGGTGCTGTCACGATCCGGGTATCTGGACGCCATTACTTACCCTTCAGATGCCTCCTAAGGCTGGCTCAGCGTTCCAGGACCGGATCCCGCTGTTCCTGAGTTTCCACATGCAGAATGTCAGAGTGATGATTTCATCAGCCGCGGCCTCCGCTGTGCCCGCGTGGTTAAATGTGCGCTTGTCAGTCTGGCGTCTCCTGTGGCCGGCGTCGCCATTACTGTTTCAATTCTCACATGGATTACAAACCAAACTTCCCTCCAAGTGTCTGCATGGGCGCAGCCATCTTGGATTTTGTCATCTGATCATTTCCACCAATCTGCTGTCTGTATTGTTGATTTGCATAATTGCCTAGCCAACCCCTTCCTTGCTGCAGGTATAAGTAAGCTGTGCCTGAGCAAGGAAGGCGTCAGTGCTTTGGTTGTCTAACCTAGTTCCAGTTTGTCTCTCTCCTGTGGTTGTCTTCCAGGTTCCAGCTCCTGTCTCCAGACTTCTGCTATAGAGACCCGCACCAGCATTCCATCTGCGGTGTAGCCTGACTCTCCGATCCATTCTGGACTCACCTGTTTCCAGCTACAACAATCACCTGCTTCCAGCCCAGCTTCCAGCAGTGTACAGCTTCTCTTAAAGGGCCGGTGTCCTTTCTGCAGTTTACCACTCTCCACCGGTATTATTATTTCACCGCTCTCAAACAATCACCTGCTTCCAGCCCAGCTTCCAGCAGTGTATAGCTTCTCTTAAAGGGCCGGTGTCCTTTTCTGCAGTTTACCACTCTCCACCGGTATTATTATTTCACCGCTCTCAAACTCCAAACTTCATTATTATTTCATCGCTCTCAAGTTCGTTTATTATTTAACTGGTTCCAGCCAGTATCCACTCCGTACCAACAACAGTCTGGTTCCAGCCAGTATCCACAGCAGCCGTTTTACCTTCAGCAGCCCAGCCTTTCCTGGAACATCAGCTGGTACGATCCTGGGTTCTCTCCATTGCTACAGTCAGGCCTGGTAAGGACTTTCCAACTAGTAGATTATAAGAACTGTCTCACACTACCAGTGCCTGTGGCCCTTGCCACCCTGTAGTACCCAGGAATTGTATTTATCCTCTGTTGACTTTTATGTTTCCTTTTACTGCTGCTGTGTTACGGAGTTTGTCATAATAAACATCATTGACTTTTATCCTGGTTGTCGTGGTCACGCCTTCGGGCAGTTATTCTACATGTTACTTACATGTCCAGGGGTCTGATACAACCTCCCAGGTTCCGTTACATCTCAGCCCCTACAACTGAGGCTGCCTCCCGTCAGCTCAGGCCCTCAGTTGTGACACCCATTAAGTGATTTGGAGGAGATATCTAGATGGACCAAGAGAGAATAATGGAGGAGAACTGGCACAAATTCCTCATTTTGCAATTTAGTGGTCATCAGAAGTCTATATGAGGAAAGAGCAGCATTACTGGTGTTACCAAATGTTACTCACATAATTCTTGCTTACATACCAAGGTAGCACCATTTGTAGCCCATCAATGAGGAAGCTTTGACTTCCATCCTCCTTTAAGAGCTTACTGAAGAATGCTGGTTTTTTTTTTTTAAAGTCAATTGTATAGCTAAACCACATAATATGACATTTCGTTATTAAATGTATATTAAGTCAGCATTATGTCTACAGAAAGCAAATACAAATAGCAAAACAATGCAGTACTCTATAATTGACAGAAGTCTTGGACCCAAGTTCATCAATGATCCTGCTCCGCCAAGATACTGACCCCTAGAGGAGGTGGTGAGGATTTCCACTGTACACCTCTGATCACATCTGACCATGTTGACAACAATCAGGAGTAATTCAAAAGTGTCTTTCACACAGTGCCAGCTACCGATGTGTCCCGCTACATTGTGGCTGTGTGTAGCAGCGTTCTGTAGTGGGACTGTGATGCGTATGAGACGTGGCATGCCGCTGCATATACATTGCTATTCGGATCCCATAGACTTCAAGGGGGCAAGGTGCATGTGCCCTCCAGATCCCAGTGAAGTCTGGGGGTCATTCTGACCTGATTGCTTGCTAGCTATTTTTTGCAGCGCTGCACACAGACAGTCGCCGCCTATAGAGGAGTGTATTTTTGCTTTGCAAGTGTGCGAATGCCTCTGCAGCCGAGAGGTACAAAAAAGATTTTTGCAGTTTCTGAGTAGCTCAGAACTTACTCAGCCGCTGTGATCACTTCTGCCTGTCCGGTGCCAGAGCTGACGTCAGACACCCGCCCTGCAACCACTCTGACACACCTGCGTTTCCCCAACCACTCCCAGAAAATAGTCAGTTGCCACCCACAAATGCCCTCTTTCTGTCAATCTCCTTGCGATCGCCCATGCGAATGGATTCTTCGTTAAATCCATCTCTCGGCAACAATGTACCTGTACGCGACGCGACTGCGCATTGCGGTGCATATGCATGCGCAGTTTTGGCCTGATCGCTGTGCTGTGAAAATCCGCAGCGTGCGATCCGGTCGGAATAACCCCCTCTGTGCATAGCGAACAATATGCTACGCCGGAACCTAAGTGATGTGAGGCTTATGCATCGCAGCCACAGTATAAGTGGACACATCTATACCTAAAAGAGCCGTGGTCTCCCAATACACATTAGAGAGTAATGCAACAAAACTTAGATTGAAATTATTTCTAATTGAGAAGGAGTGAAATATTCTTTCCTTTTATTCTACAAACTCTCAATTACAGTATATTAATCTTACATCATAACACCTGCAGAATGTTTCTATGGGCCTAAGTCAGACCTGATCACAACAGCAAACTTTTTCTCCAATGTGCAAAACCATGTTCAGCTGGGACGTGCGGTGAGCTAAATGGCTCAGGAGGCACTGGCTAGCACCAGAGCCAGATTTAAACGCAATATATGAGCCAAAGGGTACATCTGGGCATTATACATAGGTGCAGCAGTATAACCTTCTGAAAATTTGGTGGGTTTTGATCTGAGAAGTGCAGAAAAAGGTCAGCAGGTGAGGCACTGCCTCACCTGCCATAGACTTTTTACTCCAGAGTTTTGGCTATAAAAATGATTAGAATAATGCAAAGAAGATATTTCAAACATAGTCTTTGTATTTTTCATATACTTTATACAATCAAAATTTTGGTACAAATGTTAGTATGACAGGAAAGGCTCTGCCTCACCTGCCTCACCCCACCGCACGTCACTGATGTGCAGTGCAGGTAAGGTAGGTGTAACATGTGCAGAGAGAGCTCAATTTGGGTAGGGTGTGTTAAAACTGAAATCTAAATTGCAGTGTAAAAATAAAGCAGCCAGTATTTACCCTGCACAGAAACAAAATAACCCACCCAAATCTAACTCTCTCTGCACATTTTACCTCTGCCCCCCCTGAAGTGCACATGGTTTTGCCCATTAGAGAAAGATTTTGCTTTTGCGATCAGATCTGAATTTGGCCCCATGTTCTTTTTGTGTCCTTTGATCTACAAAGTTAAACAACATGAAAAGTATTTCACAACGTATATAAGGTTTAAACCTTTGATTTGCTTCCTGAACATCTACATGCTACAAGAAAACATTCTCAGGAATGTGTCAAATACCTACCGAAGTTGCGAACACTTGGAAAGTGCTTTAGAGAGAACATTCCGAGCCTTTGGTCCTATTATGTAGACATAAAAAGTAACAGAATGTTGTATTGTACTTCTCTCCAAGCAGTAGGCCACAGCTCGATAACCAATGTTCTCCTGTCTCCCTTTTTTATCATTGAGAATGTTAATTTTAATGTTTAGAAAGTGAGACATCATTTTCCCCACGAAGACCTCATCCTGTGTCTCATACAGGCAGCATAGTATTTCGTTATGGCAGTCCAATGACTGTCTCTTCAGCCAGTCCACCAAGATAGGTTTTTCCCTGAATGAAATTGGACAACCAATGGTTTTCTTAGTCTCCTGAATTTGTTTTTTGCTTGAAAGACCAAATAAGAATTGTACAGTTAATGTTAGATGTGGCTGATCTTCTGATGCCTTCAGTAAGTTTTTAACATTATTATTCTTCAAGAAATGAAAGTATTTTTTCACTGATTTATGGTCCAGGACATAGTAGAGAGCAGCAAAGAACTCCTGCACACTCAGATGGATGAAGCTGTAGCAGGTGTGGGTGTCAATGTCGCTATGGAAGATGTTCTCATTTAGAAACACAGACTCCAGCTCTGACACAGAGAGTCCATGTCTTACAAGATCTGATTCTTCAAATACAATCCTGCTGTCCCAAGCTCCTTCATTGGCCAAAGCACACAGCTTCTTTATAAGTGATGGTATTGACTGTGCAGAGTCCCTTCCATGATACTTTATTAAACCCTTTAGGTACAACAGGTAAATGGAAGTGGATGTTTTGGAATCAATCACAGATAATCCCTTTTTTAGTAGTGGTCTCATAACTGTACATACAATCCAGCAAGTTATAGGGACAGTACACATGGTGTACAGTATGTCATTGTCCTTTATTGCACTGAAAGCCAGGTCTGCTTGTTCTTTGGTTTCAAAGAAATTTTAAAAATATTCTTCACAGTCTTTACCTGTAAACCCCAGAATTTCCACATATCGAATACATTTAACAAATTCCATCAATTTCATCAGTGAGAATGGTCTTGTGGTGATAATTAGTGAGCTGTCACTGAGCAGTGTTTTTTTAATCAAACTTTTTAATAGGATTTCTTTTGAAACCTCCTGAAATGGGTCATCACAAACCTCAGTATCATTCATTGATGACCATTTTAATTCATCTAAACCATCAACAATAAAAAGTATTTCTTCAGAATTATGGAAGATTGATTTCAACAGATCAGATGGACATGTCCTTCCAAAATAGCTGGATAGATATCCAGCCAGGCTGATATTACCAGTGATGGTGTTGACTTCTCTACAGCTTATATAGAACACAAACTGAAACTTGTCCTTATACAGTTCCCCAGAGGCCCAGTCCAGCATGATCTTCTGAGATGTTATAGTCTTTCCTATCCCGGCAGGTCCCTGTAACACCACAGTATTGGGAACAGTTCCATCATCATCAGGATCAAACAGAGTCTGTATAGTGGTTGTAGAATACTTATCTGATGATCTGTCTTCCATAATCTGTAGATACCTCAAGCTAGAAAACATAATGTCAATTTGCTTCTCCCTTTCATCCTGATAATTCTTGATCAGTAGAAGACTGGTGTATTCTTTCTTCAGATTCAGACCTTTGCCTAATCTTTTATCATGATGTTTAATAACATGGTATTTCTTTCTCATCTGATCCATGTATCTTGATCTGTAGCCTGTACAGCATTTAAAAGTATGTGTTAATAAAGAAGTAAATGCCTTGACATGCACAACCTACTGTAAATGACATCTCTTCAGAGTCTGAAAACAAAGGCTCAGATTTATCAAGTCTTGAAGAATGATACATTGCACAGTGATGAAGTACCAGCCAACCACCTCCTAACTGACATGTTACAGGCTGGGTTTGATAAATGACAATAAGGAGCTGATTGGTTGGTACTTTATCATCGTGCAATTTATCACTCTCCAAGGCTTGATAAATCTGGGCTAAAGCTTGTACTGTACATTGGACTTTAAACCAAGGGCTGTGGGGGTCACTCAGAGTTGATCGCTAGCTAAAAATGTTCGCTGTGCAGCAATGAGGCTAAAAAATGGCACTTCTGCGCATGCGGCGCAATGCGCACGCTCGACATACTTTCACAGCGGCCGATGTAGTTTCACACAAGGTCTAGCAATGCTTTTCAGTCGCACTGGCTGCCGCAGAGTGATTGACATGAAGAGGTCATTTCTGGGGGGCAACTGGCTTTCAGGGAGTGTTCGGAAAAACGCAGGCGTGGCTGGGAGAACGCAGGGTGTGTTTGTGATGTCAAATCCGTAACTGAATGGTCTGAAGTGATCACAAGCGCTGAGTAGGTTTTGAGCTGCTCTAAAACTGCACTTTTTTTTTTTTTGCCATTCTGCGATGGAAGTGATCGCACTATGGCCCTCATTCCGAGTTGATCGGTCGCAAGGCGAATTTAGCAGAGTTGCTCACGCTAAGCCGCCGCCTACTGGGAGTGTATCTTAGCTTCTTAAAATTGCGAACGAAGTATTCGCAATATTGCGATTACAAACTACTTAGCAGTTTCAGAGTAGCTTCAGACTTACTCGGCATCTGCGATCAGTTCAGTGCTTATCGTTCCTGGTTTGACGTCACAAACACACCCAGCGTTCGCTCAGACACTCCCCCGTTTCTCCAGCCACTCCTGCGTTTTTTCCGGAAACGGTAGCGTTTTCATCCACACGCCCATAAAACGCCGTGTTTCCGCCCAGTAACACCCATTTCCTGTCAATCACACTACGATCGCCGGAGCGAAGAAAAAGCCGTGAGTAAAAATACTATCTTCATAGCAAATTTACTTGGCGCAGTCGCAGTGCGAACATTGCGCATGCGCACTAAGCAGAGAAACGCTGCGATGCGAAGAAATTTAATGAGCGAACGACTCGGAATGAGGGCCTATGGGCCTAATTCTGAGTTGATCGCAGCAGCAGATTTGTTAGCAGTTGGGCAAAACCATGTGCACTGCAGGAGGGGCAGATATAACATGTGCAGAGAGAGTTAGATTTGGGTGGGGTGTATTCACACTGAAATCTAAATTGCAGTGTAAAAATAAAGCAGCCAGTATTTACCCTGCACAGAAACAAAATAACCCACCCAAATCTAACTCTTTCTGCAAATGTTATCTCTGCCCCCCCTGCAGTGCACATGGGCCCTCATTCCGAGCTGTTCGCTCGCTAGCTGCTTTTAGCAGCATTGCACACGCTAAGCCGCCACCCTCCGGGAGTGAATCTTAGCATAGCAGAATTGTGAACGCAATATTAGCTGAATTGCGAATAGAAATTTCTTTGCAGTTTCGGAGTAGCTCCAGACTTACTCTGCCACTGCGATCAGTTCAGTCAGTTTCGTTCCTGGTTTGACGTCACAAACACACCCAGCGTTCACCCAGACACTCCCCCGTTTCTTCAGACACTCCTGCGTTTTTCCCAGAAACGCAAGCGTTTTTTCGCACACACCCATAAAATGGCCAGTTTCCGCCCAGAAACACCCACTTCCTGTCAATCACACTCCGATCACCAGAACGATTACATTTCTTTGTTAGGCCGTGAGTAAAATACCAAACTCTTTGGCAAATTTACTTGGCGCAGACGAACTGCGAACGTTGCGCATGCGCAGTTTGCGACTAATCGCTCAGTTGCGAAAAAATCTTATGAGCGAACAACTCGGAATGAGGGCCATGGTTTTGCCCAATTGCTAACAAACTTGCTGCTGCGATCAACTCAGAATTACCCCCTATAGCAAAGCTAATATACACTCCTAGTATGGCAGTGAAAAACTGCTAGCAAGCGACCAACTCGGAATGACCCCCGAGATGTAATAGGATGCGATTTTTTGGGTGTCCAAATTGCTAAAGGTTAAAACAGAAATCACAAGGTATGTTTAGCAATTTTTTTGTAAAGGAAACATGCAGTTTTTAGTAATAAAAACATGCAATTTTTAAGATATGTTTTAATTACTTTGTTCATTTAGCCAGAAGCATGCACAGATCAGTGTGATCCATGCATGCTTCTGTCAGGAGCAATAATGAACGTGTGCATTTTTTTTTTTTTTAAATGACGTGCAGGTCCCCCCCCAAAAGCATAAACAGCCCCGGGCTCTTTGAGCCAGTCCTCAATGCAAAAATAAAGGGGTAAAAATGAGTAGGGGTTCCCCATATTTAAACAACCAGCACCAGGCTCTTGGACAGGGCCTGGTTCCAAAAATACAGGGCAAAACCAGCAACGGACTCCACCAGCCAGGAAGGTGACGCCACAGCCGGCACTCACTTTTATATAGGTCCCTGCAGTCGCAGCATCACAAACCTCCAACTAGTCACCCCTGGCCAGGGTTAAATAAAGCCCCCCCCCCCCCCTCCCACCATCCATGGGCTGTGGATGGCACCAGGAAGATTCCTGGTAGGCCGACGTGTCAGTTGATCCTGTTTTGTGTATTGTCAAGTCAGTGGCGGAACAAGCGAGCGGTGGGCCCAGGTGCGAGAAAATGCTTTGGGCCCCCCCCCCCCCAACATATCCCCACACACACACATCCCATCCAAGTCCACCCCCTCACCCCTGGAGAGGATCTGGTGAGGGGGACCTGCTCAGGGCCAGAGAAATGGATACCTAGCAACAGTGCCGTAACTAGACATTTTAGCACTGTGTGCAAGAAACGGCATCGGAGCCCCACCCCTGCATGTAAAACAGGGGCAGTGCGCGCCGTAGGCGCGCGCAAAAATACATAGTGGCGTGGCTTCGTGAGGAAGGGGTGTGGCCACAAAATAATACCATTTCATAAAACGGTACACAGTAGTCTCCATTATTCAAATTACGTCGCACAGTAGCACCACTACACCAGGTAGAGACCCTTTTACACCTTACAGCGGACAGATTCCTCTTTTTACACATTACAGCAGACAGCGTGCACTTTTTACACATAACGGCAGACAGCGTGCCCTTTTTACACATAACGGCAGAGAGCGTCCCCCTTTTTACACATAACGGCAGAGAGCGTGCCCTTTTACACATAACGGCAGACCGCGTGCCCTTGTTACACATAGCGGCAGACAGCGTACGCTTTTTACACATAACGGCAGACAGCGTGCCCTTGTTACACATAACGGCAGACAGCGTACACTTTTTACACATAACGGCAGACCGCGTGCCCTTGTTACACATAGCGGAAGACAGTGTCCCCTTTTTACACATAACGGCAGACAGCATCCCCATTTTTACACATTGCGGCAGGCAGATTACCCCTTTGTACACATTGCGGCAGGCTGAGTCCCCTTTTTACACATTACGTCAGGCAGTCCCCCCTTTTTACACATTGCGGCAGCCAGATTACCCCTTTTACACATTGCGGCAGGCTGATTCCCCCTTTTTACACATAGCGGCAGGCAGTCCCCCACTTTTACACATTGCGGCAGGCATTCCCCCCTTTTTACACATAGCGGCAGGCATTCCCCCCTTTTTACACATAGCGGCAGGCATTCCCCCCTTTTTACATATAGCGGCAGGCATTCCCCCCTTTTTACACATTGCGGCAGGCATTCCCCCCTTTTTATACATTGCGGCAGGCATTCCCCCCTTTTTATACATTGCGGCAGGCATTCCCCCCTTTTCATACATTGCGGCAGGCATTCCCCCCTTTGTATACATTGCGGCAGGCATTCCCCCCTTTTTATACATTGCGGCAGGCATTCCCCCCTTTTTATACATTGCGGCAGGCATTCCCCCCTTTTTACACATTGCGGCAGGCATTCCCCCCTTTTTACACATAGCGGCAGGCATTCCCCCCTTTTTACACATAGCGGCAGGCATTCCCCCCTTTTTACACATAGCGGCAGGCATTCCCCCCTTTTTATACATTGCGGCAGGCATTCCCCCCTTTGTATACATTGCGGCAGGCATTCCCCCCTTTTTATACATTGCGGCAGGCATTCCCCCCTTTTTATACATTGCGGCAGGCATTCCCCCCTTTTTATACATTGCGGCAGGCATTCCCCCCTTTTTATACATTGCGGCAGGCAGGCCCAAGAAAGAAAGAAAGTAAAAAAAAGAAAGAAAGAAAAAGAGAAAAAGAAAGAAAGAAGAATTATACTTACCCTCTCCGCCGGCTCAGGCTCCTCGGTGCAGCGTCTGACGATTCCCGGGCTGTAGAGAAGAAGGAGGAGGGAGGTGGTGGAGGGAGCCGCAGCAGCGCTTTGTTACTGGTGGAGGCGCTGCTGCTGCTGCTCCTCTGCTTCCCTATAGGCTGTTCTCGGAAGACAGCCTATAGGGAAGCAGAGGGGCAGCAGCAGCAGCGCCTCCACCAGTAACAAAGCGCTGCTGCGGCTCCCTCCTCCGGCTCCCTCCTCCTTCCCCCGTCCGTGCCGCTGGCCCGCTGCTCCTCTCCTCTCCTCTCAGGGCGGCTGTGCGCTGCGGGCAGCGGTTGCCTGCAGCGCACAGCGGCATGTAATGAGTCAGTTTGACTCATTACATGCTTGGGCCCCTGGACAGAGGCGGGCCCCAGTGCAGTGCACTGCCTGCACTGCCGGTAGTTCCGCCTCTGTGTCAAGTGGCTCCACCCCCCACATGACAGGCAGCCCACTGCACTCATTACACTGCATTGTCCCCATTCACTTCTACAACTTCTACAACTGCAGCAGAAGACGCAATGACTACCGCAACTGTTTACAATCAGGCCCTATGATAAGGGATCCCGCACCCCTCAGCAGATCCCACCCTCACATCAGACTGCTTCCATAAATTTCCCTATTCACCCCTGTATGATATATATATATATATATATATATATATATATATATATATATAGAGAGAGAGAGAGAGAGAGAGAGATAGATCAAATGAAAATAGGAGGGCGCTATATAGTGCATGAATCTGTTTAAAATATTCACTTATTTTTGCAGCTTCACATAGAGGTTATAGATCACGTACCACAATATGTCAGCCCTCTGACGAAGTCTGGAGTGATGAAACGCATAGGACATGGCCTAGCGCAAGGACAGCGTACAGCATTGCAGCATTGTCCCGTGTGGATAAGGCCTGGTACATTTGTATGTGATATGTACTTATGGTGGTGATACCGCCTATTGTGGTACGTGATCTATAACCTGTATGTGAAGCTGCTAAAATAAATTATTTAAACATATTCATGCACTATAGAGCGCCCTCCTGTTTTCAATTGATCTCTAGATTCAAACCCGTGTTTGGATACAGGTATATGGAGAAGACGCCGACCTAGAGGGTCTAAAGTGCGAAGAGACCTGCTTGGAGTTACAGCGAACAAGTGGATGCTCTGAAAAACAGTGCAGTTTAATCTGGACTTGAAGGGGGGATTGGTATTTGCGTACTAACAATTTGTATATATATACACACACACACACACACACACACACACACACACACACACACACACACACAAACAGTATATATATATATATAGTGAAGGAAAGGGCACCCTTTTAGTGTCTCAAATGTGTAGTGTGAAAACCAATATTTCATGAATGGACACTACTTATCTGATACAAGATTTCTTCGGTCATATGACCATTATAGGTATGACATGAAAGAGAAAAAACTACATAACATAGTGTGTACAGTTTTTATACCATTAACTCAAACTGTCTGGTTTGTATATATCAAATGACTTCTGGGTTGGAAACAACCTTTTTTAAGGGCAAATAAATTCCCCAAAATTTCTATTAAAATCCACAGTCAGGGATTAAAAGTTTTTTCACATTTTTTTTATACAAAACAAACAAATGGTAAAAGTGCAAGCGTACAAGATAAAAGAGAAATTTGTCCACATAAAAGATGGGATACATCCTGTCTCCAAAATTCTTTCTAAAAACAGTGGATAAAATGCAAACGTACAAGATAAATTAATTAAAAGAGCTTATCTGTCCACATAGAGGTTCAGGTACAGCAGACCAACGCGTTTCGTCAGCAATTTGCAATTTGACTTCATCATGGGGATCCCCATAATTTATCTTGTACGTTTGCATGTTATCCACTGTGTTTAGAAAGAGTTTTGGAGACAGGATGTATCCGATCTTTTATGTGGACAGATAAGCCTAAATTTCTCTTTTATCTTGTACGCTTGCACTTTTACCATTTGTTTGTTTTGTATTAAAAAATTGTGAAAATCCTTTTACTCCCTGACAGTGGATTTTAATAGAAATTTGTGGGAATTTATTTGCCCTTAAAAAAGGTTGTTTCAAACCCAGAAGTCATTTGATATATACAAACCAGACAGTTTGAGTTAATGGTATAAAAACTGTACACACTATGGGGGTCATTCCGAGTCGTTCGCTCGGTAAAAATCTTCGCATCGCAGCGATTTCCCGCTTAGTGCGCATGCGCAATGTTCGCACTGCGACTGCGCCAAGTAAATTTGCTATACAGTTAGGAATTTTACTCACGCTTTTTCATCGTTTTGGAGATCGTAATGTGATTGACAGGAAATGGGTGTTTCTGGGCGGAAACGTGCCGTTTTTTGGGCGTGTGGGAAAAAACGCTACAGTTTCCGGGAAAAACGCAGGAGTGGCTGGAGAATCGGGGGAGTGTCTGGGCGAACGCTGGGTGTGTTTGTGACGTCAAACCAGGAACGACAAGCACTGAACTGATCGCAGATGCCGAGTAAGTCTGAAGCTACTCAGAAACTGCTACGAGGTGTTTAATCGCAATATTTCGCAAATTTAAGATGCTAAGATTCACTCCCAGTAGGCGGCGGCTTAGCGTGAGCAACTCTGCTAAAATCGGCTTGCGAGCGAGCAACTCGGAATGACCCCCTATGTTATGTATTTTTTTCTCTTTTATGTCATACCTATAAGGGTCATGTGACCGAAGAAATCTTGTATCAGGTAAGTAGTGTCCATTCATGAAATATTGGTTTTCACACTACACATTTGAGACACTAAAAGGCGCCCTTTCCTTCACAATTTTTTTTACTTTATATATGCGTTTCCAAGCACGTATTATACTGTCTAAGGTTGCTGCCACTCATCATTATATAGAGGAGTGTCAATATTTAAACATCTAAGTATTTTGCTATCTATAATTTTTATCATTCATTACGTGCAATTTGGTGTAGCCGTTTATGTTATCTGTGCGCCTCCGCATCCCCTTTCTTTTTATATATATATATATATATATTTATTGATATACGTACAGATCTGTCCACATCAGTCTTTTGGGTCATGGCAGCTGCATGTGATGTCATGCAGCCTCGGCCAACCACCTTGCAAAAAGTCCGGACACACCTGCATTGTCCAGACCGCGCCTCCCCCTCCCCCTAAATGGGACATCAACGCCCAGGTACCGCTCCCCCTGCCAGCTCATAAGCAGCGATCATATGCGCAGAATAGCGGAAATCAGCAAATAACGATTTCCACACTTCTGCGGCTGCTGCTGCATCAGTCCCTTAGATACGTTTTGGCTATTTTTTTTAAACAGAGTTTCCCAAACTCTGCCTTACCGTCTACATTTAAAGATATGCAGATGGATAAATCAAATTGACCGAGTTTCTATTTCAAAGAGAATATTTTACTAACCTTCAAGTGTCACAATAGAAGACATCTTCTGTGCTTTATCTGTAAAGATAAGAGCCGAAAGGTAACACACTTATTACATACTAGAGATGAGCGGGTTCGGTTTCTCTGAATCCGAACCCGCCAGAACTTCATGTTTTTTTTCACGGGTCCGAGCGACTCGGATCTTCCCGCCTTGCTCGGTTAACCCGAGCGCGCCCGAACGTCATCATGACGCTGTCGGATTCTCGCGAGGCTCGGATTCTATCGCGAGACTCGGATTCTATATAAGGAGCCGCGCGTCGCCGCCATTTTCACACGTGCATTGAGATTGATAGGGAGAGGACGTGGCTGGCGTCCTCTCCGTTTAGAATTAGAATAGATTAGAGAGACACTTGATTTACTAATTTTGGGGAGCATTAGGAGTACTCAGTAGTGTACAGTGCAGAGTTTTGCTGATAGTGACCAGTGACCACCACTTTTATTTATAATCCGTTCTCTGCCTGAAAAAAGCGATACACAGCACACAGTGACTCAGTCACATACCATATCTGTGTGCACTGCTCAGGCTCAGGCCAGTGTGCTGCATCATCTATTATCTATCTATATATAATATTATATATATCTGTCTGACTGCTCAGCTCACACAGCTTATAATTGTGGGGGAGACTGGGGAGCACTACTGCAGTGCCAGTTATAGGTTATAGCAGGAGCCAGGAGTACATAATATATTATATAGTGAGTGACCACCAGACACACAGTGCAGTTTATTTAATATATCCGTTCTCTGCCTGAAAAAAGCGATACACACAGTGACTCAGTCAGTCACATACCATATCTGTGTGCACTGCTCAGGCTCAGGCCAGTGTGCTGCATCATCTATATATATTATATATCTGTCTGACTGCTCAGCTCACACAGCTTATAATTGTGGGGGAGACTGGGGAGCACTACTGCAGTGCCAGTTATAGGTTATAGCAGGAGCCAGGAGTACATAATATTATATTAAAATTAAACAGTGCACACTTTTGCTGCAGGAGTGCCACTGCCAGTGTGACTAGTGACCAGTGACCTGACCACCAGTATATAATATTAGTAGTATACTATCTCTTTATCAACCAGTCTATATTAGCAGCAGACACAGTACAGTGCGGTAGTTCACGGCTGTGGCTACCTCTGTGTCGGCACTCGGCAGCCCGTCCATAATTGTATATACCACCTAACCGTGGTTTTTTTTTCTTTCTTTATACATACATACTAGTTACGAGTATACTATCTCTTTATCAACCAGTCTATATATTAGCAGCAGACACAGTACAGTGCGGTAGTTCACGGCTGTGGCTACCTCTGTGTCGGCACTCGGCAGCCCGTCCATAATTGTATATACCACCTAACCGTGGTTTTTTTTTCTTTCTTTATACATACATACTAGTTACGAGTATACTATCTCTTTATCAACCAGTCTATATATTAGCAGCAGACACAGTACAGTGCGGTAGTTCACGGCTGTGGCTACCTCTGTGTCGGCACTCGGCAGCCCGTCCATAATTGTATATACCACCTAACCGTGGTTTTTTTTTCTTTCTTTATACATACATACTAGTTACGAGTATACTATCTCTTTATCAACCAGTCTATATTAGCAGCAGACACAGTACAGTGCGGTAGTTCACGGCTGTGGCTACCTCTGTGTCGGCACTCGGCAGCCCGTCCATAATTGTATATACCACCTAACCGTGGTTTTTTTTTCTTTCTTTATACATACATACTAGTTACGAGTATACTATCTCTTTATCAACCAGTCTATATATTAGCAGCAGACACAGTACAGTGCGGTAGTTCACGGCTGTGGCTACCTCTGTGTCGGCACTCGGCAGCCCGTCCATAATTGTATATACCACCTAACCGTGGTTTTTTTTTCTTTCTTTATACATACATACTAGTTACGAGTATACTATCTCTTTATCAACCAGTCTATATATTAGCAGCAGACACAGTACAGTGCGGTAGTTCACGGCTGTGGCTACCTCTGTGTCGGCACTCGGCAGCCCGTCCATAATTGTATATACCACCTAACCGTGGTTTTTTTTTCTTTCTTTATACATACATACTAGTTACGAGTATACTATCTCTTTATCAACCAGTCTATATATTAGCAGCAGACACAGTACAGTGCGGTAGTTCACGGCTGTGGCTACCTCTGTGTCGGCACTCGGCAGCCCGTCCATAATTGTATATACCACCTAACCGTGGTTTTTTTTTCTTTCTTTATACATACATACTAGTTACGAGTATACTATCTCTTTATCAACCAGTCTATATATTAGCAGCAGACACAGTACAGTGCGGTAGTTCACGGCTGTGGCTACCTCTGTGTCGGCACTCGGCAGCCCGTCCATAATTGTATACTAGTATCCAATCCATCCATCTCCATTGTTTACCTGAGGTGCCTTTTAGTTGTGCCTATTAAAATATGGAGAACAAAAATGTTGAGGTTCCAAAATTAGGGAAAGATCAAGATCCACTTCCACCTCGTGCTGAAGCTGCTGCCACTAGTCATGGCCGAGACGATGAAATGCCAGCAACGTCGTCTGCCAAGGCCGATGCCCAATGGCATAGTACAGAGCATGTCAAAACCAAAACACCAAATATCAGTAAAAAAAGGACTCCAAAACCTAAAATAAAATTGTCGGAGGAGAAGCGTAAACTTGCCAATATGCCATTTACCACACGGAGTGGCAAGGAACGGCTGAGGCCCTGGCCTATGTTCATGGCTAGTGGTTCAGCTTCACATGAGGATGGAAGCACTCAGCCTCTCGCTAGAAAACTGAAAAGACTCAAGCTGGCAAAAGCACCGCAAAGAACTGTGCGTTCTTTGAAATCCCAAATCCACAAGGAGAGTCCAATTGTGTCGGTTGCGATGCCTGACCTTCCCAACACTGGACGTGAAGAGCATGCGCCTTCCACCATTTGCACGCCCCCTGCAAGTGCTGGAAGGAGCACCCGCAGTCCAGTTCCTGATAGTCAGATTGAAGATGTCAGTGTTGAAGTACACCAGGATGAGGAGGATATGGGTGTTGCTGGCGCTGGGGAGGAAATTGACCAGGAGGATTCTGATGGTGAGGTGGTTTGTTTAAGTCAGGCACCCGGGGAGACACCTGTTGTCCGTGGGAGGAATATGGCCGTTGACATGCCAGGTGAAAATACCAAAAAAATCAGCTCTTCGGTGTGGAGGTATTTCACCAGAAATGCGGACAACAGGTGTCAAGCCGTGTGTTCCCTTTGTCAAGCTGTAATAAGTAGGGGTAAGGACGTTAACCACCTCGGAACATCCTCCCTTATACGTCACCTGCAGCGCATTCATAATAAGTCAGTGACAAGTTCAAAAACTTTGGGTGACAGCGGAAGCAGTCCACTGACCAGTAAATCCCTTCCTCTTGTAACCAAGCTCACGCAAACCACCCCACCAACTCCCTCAGTGTCAATTTCCTCCTTCCCCAGGAATGCCAATAGTCCTGCAGGCCATGTCACTGGCAAGTCTGACGAGTCCTCTCCTGCCTGGGATTCCTCCGATGCATCCTTGCGTGTAACGCCTACTGCTGCTGGCGCTGCTGTTGTTGCCGCTGGGAGTCGATGGTCATCCCAGAGGGGAAGTCGTAAGCCCACTTGTACTACTTCCAGTAAGCAATTGACTGTTCAACAGTCCTTTGCGAGGAAGATGAAATATCACAGCAGTCATCCTACTGCAAAGCGGATAACTGAGTCCTTGACAACTATGTTGGTGTTAGACGTGCGTCCGGTATCCGCCGTTAGTTCACAGGGAACTAGACAATTTATTGAGGCAGTGTGCCCCCGTTACCAAATACCATCTAGGTTCCACTTCTCTAGGCAGGCGATACCGAGAATGTACACGGACGTCAGAAAAAGACTCACCAGTCTCCTAAAAAATGCAGTTGTACCCAATGTCCACTTAACCACGGACATGTGGACAAGTGGAGCAGGGCAGGGTCAGGACTATATGACTGTGACAGCCCACTGGGAAGATGTATGGACTCCCGCCGCAAGAACAGCAGCGGCGGCACCAGTAGCAGCATCTCGCAAACGCCAACTCTTTCCTAGGCAGGCTACGCTTTGTATCACCGCTTTCCAGAATACGCACACAGCTGAAAACCTCTTACGGCAACTGAGGAAGATCATCGCGGAATGGCTTACCCCAATTGGACTATCCTGTGGATTTGTGGCATCGGACAACGCCAGCAATATTGTGTGTGCATTAAATATGGGCAAATTCCAGCACGTCCCATGTTTTGCACATACCTTGAATTTGGTGGTGCAGAATTTTTTAAAAAACGACAGGGGCGTGCAAGAGATGCTGTCGGTGGCCAGAAAAATTGCGGGACACTTTCGGCGTACAGGCACCACGTACAGAAGACTGGAGCACCACCAAAAACTACTGAACCTGCCCTGCCATCATCTGAAGCAAGAAGTGGTAACGAGGTGGAATTCAACCCTCTATATGCTTCAGAGGTTGGAGGAGCAGCAAAAGGCCATTCAAGCCTATACAATTGAGCATGATATAGTAGGTGGAATGCACCTGTCTCAAGTGCAGTGGAGAATGATTTCAACGTTGTGCAAGGTTCTGATGCCCTTTGAACTTGCCACACGTGAAGTCAGTTCAGACACTGCCAGCCTGAGTCAGGTCATTCCCCTCATCAGGCTTTTGCAGAAGAAGCTGGAGGCATTGAAGAAGGAGCTAAAAGGGAGCGATTCCGCTAGGCATGTGGGACTTGTGGATGCAGCCCTTAATTCGCTTAACAAGGATTCACGGGTGGTCAATCTGTTGAAATCAGAGCACTACATTTTGGCCACCGTGCTCGATCCTAGATTTAAAGCCTACCTTGGATCTCTCTTTCCGGCAGACACAGGTCTGCTGGGGTTGAAAGACCTGCTGGTGACAAAATTGTCAAGTCAAGCGGAACGCGACCTGTCAACATCTCCTCCTTCACATTCTCCCGCAACTGGGGGTGCGAGGAAAAGGCTCAGAATTCCGAGCCCACCCGCTGGCGGTGATGCAGGGCAGTCTGGAGCGACTGCTGATGCTGACATCTGGTCCGGACTGAAGGACCTGACAACGATTACGGACATGTCGTCTACTGTCACTGCATATGATTCTCTCAACATTGATAGAATGGTGGAGGATTATATGAGTGACCGCATCCAAGTAGGCACGTCACACAGTCCGTACTTATACTGGCAGGAAAAAGAGGCAATTTGGAGGCCCTTGCACAAACTGGCTTTATTCTACCTAAGTTGCCCTCCCACAAGTGTGTACTCCGAAAGAGTGTTTAGTGCCGCCGCTCACCTTGTCAGCAATCGGCGTACGAGGTTACATCCAGAAAATGTGGAGAAGATGATGTTCATTAAAATGAATTATAATCAATTCCTCCGCGGAGACATTGACCAGCAGCAATTGCCTCCACAAAGTACACAGGGAGCTGAGATGGTGGATTCCAGTGGGGACGAATTGATAATCTGTGAGGAGGGGGATGTACACGGTGATATATCGGAGGGTGAAGATGAGGTGGACATCTTGCCTCTGTAGAGCCAGTTTGTGCAAGGAGAGATTAATTGCTTCTTTTTTGGGGGGGGTCCAAACCAACCCGTCATATCAGTCACAGTCGTGTGGCAGACCCTGTCACTGAAATGATGGGTTGGTTAAAGTGTGCATGTCCTGTTTTGTTTATACAACATAAGGGTGGGTGGGAGGGCCCAAGGACAATTCCATCTTGCACCTCTTTTTTCTTTTCTTTTTCTTTGCATCATGTGCTGATTGGGGAGGGTTTTTTTGGAAGGGACATCCTGCGTGACACTGCAGTGCCACTCCTAGATGGGCCCGGTGTTTGTGTCGGCCACTAGGGTCGCTAATCTTACTCACACAGTCAGCTACCTCATTGCGCCTCTTTTTTTCTTTGCGTCATGTGCTGTTTGGGGAGGGTTTTTTGGAAGGGACATCCTGCGTGACACTGCAGTGCCACTCCTAGATGGGCCCGGTGTTTGTGTCGGCCACTAGGGTCGCTAATCTTACTCACACAGCTACCTCATTGCGCCTCTTTTTTTCTTTGCGTCATGTGCTGTTTGGGGAGGGTTTTTTGGAAGGGACATCCTGCGTGACACTGCAGTGCCACTCCTAGATGGGCCCGGTGTTTGTGTCGGCCACTAGGGTCGCTAATCTTACTCACACAGCTACCTCATTGCGCCTCTTTTTTTCTTTGCGTCATGTGCTGTTTGGGGAGGGTTTTTTGGAAGGGACATCCTGCGTGACACTGCAGTGCCACTCCTAGATGGGCCCGGTGTTTGTGTCGGCCACTAGGGTCGCTAATCTTACTCACACAGCTACCTCATTGCGCCTCTTTTTTTCTTTGCGTCATGTGCTGTTTGGGGAGGGTTTTTTGGAAGGGACATCCTGCGTGACACTGCAGTGCCACTCCTAGATGGGCCCGGTGTTTGTGTCGGCCACTAGGGTCGCTTATCTTACTCACACAGCGACCTCGGTGCAAATTTTAGGACTAAAAATAATATTGTGAGGTGTGAGGTATTCAGAATAGACTGAAAATGAGTGTAAATTATGGTTTTTGAGGTTAATAATACTTTGGGATCAAAATGACCCCCAAATTCTATGATTTAAGCTGTTTTTTAGTGTTTTTTGAAAAAAACACCCGAATCCAAAACACACCCGAATCCGACAAAAAAAATTCGGTGAGGTTTTGCCAAAACGCGTTCGAACCCAAAACACGGCCGCGGAACCGAACCCAAAACCAAAACACAAAACCCGAAAAATTTCAGGCGCTCATCTCTATATACAGTAAGTAACATACTCCAGTGTAAGTGATAATGACACTTGGAGTACCTGAAGAGTTCATGGACCTTATAAAAGGGATGAATCAGCAGGTGATCCATTTCATACAACACAGAGTTGATTCATAAGATCCAAAGTACAAAGTATTCAAAGTTTTTAATTTATTGTCATCAGCCAAAACAAACTGACAAACGAAATTACAAAAAGTACATAGCACCCAGTAGTAGACAGCACAAATCATAACATACATAAAACGACATAAAATAATTAGTGATATGCACCGGACATTTTTCGGGTTTTGAGTTTTGGTTTTGAATTCGGTTCCGCGGCCGTGTTTTGGATTTGTACGCGTTTTGGCAAAACCACCCTGAAAATTTTTTGGCGGATTCGGGTGTGTTTTGGATTCGGGTGTAGTTTTACAAAAAACCCTCAAAAACAGCTTAAATCATAGAATTTGGGGGTCATTTTGATCCCATAGTATTACTGACCTCAATAATCATAATTTCCACTCATTTCCAGTCTATTCTGAACACCTCACACCTCACAATATTATTTTTAGTCCTAAAATTTGCACCGAAGTCGCTGGATGACTAAGCTAAGCGACCCAAGTGGCCGACACAAACACCTGGCCCATCTAGGAGTGGCACTGCAGTGTCAGGCAGGATGGCAGTTCAAAAAATATTCCCCAAACAGCACATGATGCAAAGGAAAAAGAGGCACAATGAGGTAGCTGTGTGACTAAGCTAAGCGACCAAAGTGGCCGACACAAACGCCTGGCCCATCTAGGAGTGGCACTGCAGTGTCAGACAGGATGGCACTTCAAAAAATAGTCCCCAAACAGCACATGATGCAAAGAAAAAAAGAGGTGCAATGAGGTAGCTGTGTGACTAAGCTAAGCGACACAAGTGGCCGACACAAACACCTGGCCCATCTAGGAGTGGCACTGCAGTTTTCTAGCAAGAGGATGAGTGCTTCCATTCTCATGTGAATCTGAACCACTAGCCATGAAAAAAGGCCAGGCCCTCAACCGTTCCTTGTCACTCCGTGTCGTAAATGGCATATTGGCAAGTTTACGCTTCTCATCAGACGCTTTTAATTTTTATTTTTGGGTCATTTTACTGAACTTTTGTTTTTTGGATTTTACATACTCTCTACTATGACATTGGGCATCGTCCTTGGCAGACGACGTTGATGGCATTTCATCGTCTCGGCCATGACTAGTGGCAGCATCTTCAGTACGAGGTGGAAGTGGATCTTGATCTTTCCCTATTTTACCCTCCACATTTTTGTTCTCCATTTTTTTATGTGTGGAATTATATGCCAGTAATATATCAATAGCAATGGCCTACTACTATATATACTGCGCACAACTTAAATCCACCACAGGTATGGATGGATAGTATACTTGACGACACAGAGGTAGGTAGAGCAGTGGCCTACTGTACCGTACTGCTATATATTATATACTGGTGGTCAGCAAAATTATGCACTGTCCTACTACTATATATATACTGCGCACAAAAACTTAAATGCACCACAGGTATAGATGGATAGTATACTTGACGACACAGAGGTAGGTAGAGCAGTGGCCTACTGTACCGTACTGCTATATATTATATACGGGTGGTCAGCAAAATGATGCACTGTCCTACTACTATATATATACTGCGCACAAAAACTTAAACGCACCACAGGTATGGACGGATAGTACACTTGACGACACAGAGGTAGGTAGAGCAGTGGACTACTGTACCGTACTGATATAATTCTGGTGGTCACTGGTCAACAAAATTCTGCACTGTCCTCCTACTATATACTACAATGCAGCACAGATATGGAGTGTTTTTCAGGTAGAGAACGTATAATACTGGTGGTCACTGGTCAGCAAAACTCTGCACTGTCCTCCTACTATATAATACTGGTGGTCCCCAGTCCCCACAATAAAGCTCACTGAGCAAAGATATTTGCAGCTCACTGAGCACAGATATGGAGCGTTTTTCAGGCAGATTACATAGATATTTGCAGCACACGGAGCACAGATATTTGCAGCACATTGAGCACAGATATTTGCAGCACACTGAACACTGTAACTGAGAGAATGCCAGCCACGTCCTCTCACTATCATCTCCAATGCACAAGTGAAAAAATAAGAATTTACTCACCGGTAATTCTATTTCTCGTAGTCCGTAGTGGATGCTGGGGACTCCGTAAGGACCATGGGGAATAGACGGCTCTGCAGGAGACTGGGCACAATTAAAGAAAGATTCAGGACTATCTGGTGTGCACTGGCTCCTCCGCCTATGACCCGCCTCCAGACCTCAGTTAAGATATTGTGCCCGGAAGAGCTGACACAATAAGGAAGGATTTTGAATCCCGGGTAAGACTCATACCAGCCACACCAATCACACCGTACAACTCGTGATATGAACCCCGGTTAACAGTATGATAACAACGGAGCCTCTGAACAGATGGCTCGCAATAACAACCCGATTTGTGGAACAATAACTATTTACAAGTATTGCAGACAATCCGCACTTGGGATGGGCGACCAGCATCCACTACGGACTACGAGAAATAGATTTACTGGTGAGTAAATTCTTATTTTCTCTGACGTCCTAGTGGATGCTGGGGACTCCGTATGGACCATGGGGATTATACCAAAGCTCCCAAATGGGCGGGAGAGTGCGGATGACTCTGCAGCACCGAATGAGCAAACTCAAGGTCCTCCTCAGCCAGGGTATCAAATTTGTAAAATTTAGCAAAAGGGTTAGACCCTGACCAAGTAGCCGCTCGGCAAAGTTGCAGTGCCGAGACCCCTCGGGCAGCCGCCCAAGATGAGCCCACCTTCCTTGTGGAGTGGGCTTTTACTGATTTTGGCTGCAGTAGTCCTACCGCAGAATGCGCAAGCTGAATAGTTTAACAAATCCAGCGAGCAATGGTCTGCTTAGAAGCAGGAGCACCCAGCTTATTGGGTGCATACAGGATAAACAGCGAATCAGTTTTCCTGACTCCAGCCGTCCTGGAAACATAAATTTTCAGGGCCCTGACTACGTCCAGCAACTTGGAATCCTCCAAATCCCTAGTAGCCGCAGGCACCACAATAGGTTGGTTCAAGTGAAACGCTGATACCACCTTCGGGAGAAACTGAGGACGAGTCCTCAACTCTGCCCTATCCATATGGAAAATCAGATAAGGGCTTTTACACCACAAAGCCGCCAATTCTGATACACGCCTGGCCGAAGCCAGGGCCAACAACATGACCACTTTCCACGTGAGATATTTCAAATCCATGGTTTTAAGTGGCTCGAACCAATGTGACCTCAGGAATCCCAAAACCACATTGAGATCCCAAGGTGCCACTGGAGGCACGTAAGGAGGATGAATATGCAGAACTCCCTTGACAAAAGTCTGAACTTCAGGCAACAAAGCCAGTTCCTTTTGAAAGAAAATCGACAGAGCCGAAATCTGGACCTTAATGGACCCCAATTTGATGCCCATTGTCACCCCTGCTTGCAGGAAATGCAGGAATCGACCCAGTTGAAATTCCTCCGTTGGGGCCTTCCTGGCCTCACACCAAGACACATATTTCCGCCAAATGCGGTGATAGTGGGTTGCAGTCACATCCTTCCTGGCCTTGATCAGGGTAGGAATGACTTCCTCCGGAATACCTTTTTCCTTCAGGAACCGGCGTTCAACTGCCAAGCCGTCAAACGCAGCCGCGGTAAGTCTTGGAACAGGCAGGGCCCCTGCTGCAGCAGGTCCCGCCTTAGCGGTAGAGGCCATGGGTCCTCTGAGAGCATCTCTTGAAGTTCCAGGTACCAAGTTCTTCTTGGCCAATCCGGAACCACGAGTATAGTTCTCACTCTTCCCCTTCGTATTATTCTCAGCACCTTGGGAATAAGAGGCAGAGGGGGAAACACGTAAACCGACTGGTACACCCACGGTGTCACTAGAGCGTCCACAGCTATCGCCTGAGAGTCCCTTTACCTGGCGCAATATCTTTTTAGCTTTTTGTTGAGGCGTGACGCCATCATATCCACCTGTGGTCTTTCCCAACGGTTTACAATAAATTGGAAGACTTCTGGATGAAGCCCCCACTCTCCCGGGTGAAGGTCGTGCCTGCTGAGGAAGTCTGCTTCCCAGTTGTCCACACCCGGAATGAACACTGCTGACAGTGCTAGCATGTGATTTTCCGCCCATCGGAGAATCCTTGTGGCTTCTGCCATTGCCCTCCTGCTTCTTGTGCCGCCCTGTCTGTTTACATGAGCGACCGCCGTGATGATGTCTGATTGGATCAGAACCGGTTGGTTTTGAAGCAGGGGTCTTGCTTGGCTTAGGGCATTGTAAATGGCTCTTAGCTCCAGGATATTTATGTGTAGTGAAATCTCCTGATTTGACCACAGCCCTTGGAAATTTCTTCCCTGTGTGACTGCTCCCCAGCCCCGAAGGCTGGCATCCGTGGTCACCAGGACCCAGTCCTGTATTCCGAATCTGCGGCCCTCTAAGAGATGAGCCCTCTGCAGCCACCACAGTAGTGACACCCTGGTCCTTGCCGACAGGGTTATCCGCTGCTGCATCTGGAGATGCGACCCTGACCATTTGTCCAACAGGTCCCACTGGAAAATCCTTGCGTTGAACCTTCCGAATGGAATTGCTTCGTACAAAGCTACCATTTTTCCCAGGACTCGCGTGCATTGAAGTACCGACACCTGTACTGGTTTTAGGAGGTTTCTGACTAGAGATGACAACTCCTCGGCTTTTTCCACTGGAAGAAACACTTTTTTCTGGTCTGTGTCCAGAATCATTCCCAGGAACAGAAGACGTGTCGTCGGGACCAGCTGTGACTTTGGGATATTGCGAATCCAGCCGTGCTGCTGCAGCACTTAACGAGAAAGTACTACCCCCACTAACAACTGTTCCGTGGACCTCGCCTTTATCAGGAGATCGTCCAAGTACGGGATAATTAAAACCCCCTTCTTTTTCCGAAGGAGTATCATCATTTCGGTCATTACCTTGGTAAAGACCCTCGGTGCCATGGATAACCCAAACGGCAGCGTCTGGAACTGATAGTGACAGTCCTGTACCACAAACCTGAGGTACTCCTAGTGAGGAGGGTAAATGGGGACATGCAGGTAGGCATCCTTGATGTCCAGGGAGACCATGTAATCCCCCTCGTCCAGGCTCGCAATAACCGCCCTGAGCGATTCCATCTTGAACTTGAATCTATTGATATATGTGTTCAAGGATTTTAAATTTAAGATGGGTCTCACCGAACCGTCCGGTTTCGGTACCACAAACATTGTGGAATAGTAACCCTTTCCTTGTTGAAGGAGGGGTACCTTGACAATCACTTGCTGTGAATACAGTTTTTTTTTGGATAGCCACCAACACTGCCTCCCTGGCAGAGGGAGTTGCTGGTAAGGCAGATTTTAGGAAACGGCGGGTGGGAAGAGACGTCTCAAATTCCAGCCTGTACCCCTGAGATACTACTTGAAGGATCCAGGGATCCACCTGTGAGAGAGCCCACTGTGCGCTGAAATTTCTGAGACGGGCCCCCACCGTACCCGGGTCCGCCTGTGAAGCCCCAGCGTTATGCTGTGGACTTACCGGACGCGGGGGAAGACTTCTGCTCTTGGGAACTGGCTGTATGCTGCAGTTTTTTCCCTCTACCTTTGCCCCTCGGCAGAAAGGATGCGCCTCTAGCCCTCTTGTTTTTATGGGGCCGAAAAGACTGTACTTGATAATACGGTGATTTCTTTTGCTGTGGGGTAGCCTGTGGCAAAAATGTCGATTTCCCAGCCGTAGCTGTGGAAATGAGATCTGACAGACCATCCCCAAACAGTTCCACCCCCTTATAAGGCAAAACTTCCATGTGCCTTTTTGAATCGGCATCACCTGACCACTGCCGAGTCCATAACCCACTTCTGGCGGCAATGGACATTGCGCTCATTTTTGATACCAGCCGGCAAATATCCCTCTGCGCATCACGCATGTATAAGACAGCGTCTTTTATATGCTCTATTGTCAGCAAAATATTGTCCCTATCCAGAGTATCAATATTATCCGACAGGGAATCTGACCACGCAGCTGCAGCACTGCACATCCATGCCGATGCAATCTCTGGTCGCAATATAATGCCCGTGTGTGTATATATAGCTTTAAGGGTAGCCTCCTGCTTTCCATCAGCAGGTTCCTTTAGGGCGGCCGTATCCGGAGACGGTAGTGCCACCTCTTTTGATAAACGTGTAAGCGCTTTATCTACCCTAGGGGGTGTTTCCCAACGTGACCTATCCTCTGGCGGGAAAGCGTACGCTGCCAATAACCGTTTAGAAATTATCAATTTCTTATTGGGGGTAGTCCACGCTTCCTCACACACCTCATTTAATTCCTCAGATGCAGGAAAAACTACTGGCAGTTTTTTCTCACCAAACATAATACCCTTTATTGTGGTACCTGGGGTACTATCAGAAATGTGTAATACATTTTTCATTGCCTCAATCATGTAACGGGTGGCCCTATTGGAAGGTACACTAGTCTCATCGTCGTCGACACTGGAGTCGGTATCCGTGTCAACATCTGTGTCTGCCATCTGAGGTAGCGGGCGTTTTAAAGCCCCTGATGACATTTGAGACGCTTGGACAGGCACAATCTGAGTAGCCGGCTGTCCTATGTCATCAAACCTTTTATGTGAGGAGCTGACACTGTCACGTAATTCCTTCCATAAGTCCATCCACACAGGTGTCGACCCCGCAGGGGGTGACATCACATTCACAGGCATTTGCTCTGCCTCCACATCATTATCCTCATCATACATGTCGACACAGCAGTACCGACACACAGCACACACACAGGGAATGCTCTGACAGAGGACAGGACCCCACAAAGCCCTTTGGGGAGACAGAGGGAGAGTATGCCAGCACACACCAGAGCGCTATATAACACAGGGATATCACTATACAGAGTGTTTTCCCCTATAGCTGCTTGTATTATAGATACTGCGCCTAAATTTATTGCCCCCCCTCTCTTTTTTACCCTTTCTGTAGTGCAGGACTGCAGGGGAGAGCCAGGGAGCGATCCTTCCAGCGGAGCTGTGAGGGAAAATGGCGCCAGTGTGCTGAGGGAGATGGCTCCGCCCCTTTTCCGGCGGGCTTTCTCCCGCTGTTTGTGTAAATCTGGCAGGGGTATTTTACACCTATATAACCTCTAGGGCTATATATGGTGTCAGTTTTGCCAGCCAAGGTGTTAATATTGCTGCTCAGGGCGCCCCCCCCCAGCACCCTGCACCCATCAGTGACCAGAGTGTGTGGTGTGCATGAGGAGCAATGGCGCACAGCTGCAGTGCTGTGCGTTACCTTGGAGAAGACAGAAGTCTTCAGCAGCCGATTTTCCGGACACTTCTTGCTTCTGGCTCTGTAAGGGGGACGGAGGCGCGGCTCCGGGACCGGACGACGAGGTCGGGTCCTGTCTGCGATCCCTCTGTAGCTAATGGTGTCCGGTAGCCTAAGAAGCCCAAGCTACCACCAGTTAGGTAGGTTCGCTTCTTCTCCCCTTAGTCCCTCGTTGCAGTGAGCCTGTTGCCAGCAAGTCTCACTGTAAAATAAAAAACCTAAAATATACTTTCTTTCTAGGAGCTCAGGAGAGCCTCCTAGTGTGCATCCAGCTCGGCCGGGCACAAAAATCTAAATGAGGTCTGGAGGAGGGTCATAGGGGGAGGAGCCAGTGCACACCAGATAGTCCTGAATCTTTCTTTAATTGTGCCCAGTCTCCTGCGGAGCCGTCTATTCCCCATGGTCCTTACGGAGTCCCCAGCATCCACTAGGACGTCAGAGAAATGGCTGCGACGCGCGGCTCCTTATATAGAATACAACTCTCGCGAGAATCCGACACCGGGATGATGACGTTCGGGCGCGCTCGGGTTAACCGAGCAAGGCGGGAGGATCCGAGTCTGCCTCGGGCCCGTGTAAAATGGGTGAAGTTCGGGGGGGTTCGGATGCCGAGGACCAGAACCCGCTCATCACTAAAATAATACACTCACACATTTAGCATCCATACTGCCAATGAAGTACCCATATGAATGTTTAAGTGGTAACAACACTAATAATCAATTACTGTATGTAAATTTTCACTCACTGGGGGTCATTCCAAGTTGATCGCTCGCTACCAATTTTTTGCAGCGCTACGATCAAATAGTCGCCATCTATGGGGTAGTGTATTTTCACTTTGCAAGTGTGCGATCTCATGTGTAGCTGAGTGGTACAAAAAGTTTTGTGCAGTTTCTGAGTAGGTCTGAACTTACTCAGCTGCTGCGATCACTTCAGACTGTCCGGTCCCGGAATTGATGTCAGACACCCGCCCTGCAAACGCTTGGACAAGCCTGCGTTCTTCCAACCACTCCCTGAAAACGGTCAGTTGACACCCATAAATGCCTTCTTCCTGTCAATCTTCTTGCGATCAGCTGTGTAAATGGATTCTTTGTTAAATCCATCACCCAGCAACGATCCGCTTTGTTCCCGTACGACACGCCTGCACTTTGTGGTGCATATGCATGCATAGTTTTGCCGAGTTTTGACCTGATCGCAGTGTTGCAAAAACTAACTAAGCGTGCAATCAGGTCGGAATGACCCCCACTGTTTATGCAGATACTACTAGCCCTTATATATGGTATTATATACTCCCACATGTAAATTATAGGCATATTACAGGTGATTGAGGAATTCTGTGAAATGTAGGCTGTCTACCTAAATAAAACATAAAATGATGACATCAGAACTCACCAATTATTAGCAATGACATCAAAACATAGTACTTTCTTTTTTTTTTATAAAAGTGATCATCCTCCTGCAGTCTGTATAAGAGGAAGCGCACAGTGACTGTCCTGTGTGTGAGGTGTCCTCCTGCAGTCAGTATAAGAGGAAGTGCACAGTGACTGTCCTGTGTGTGATGTGTCCTCCTGCAGTCAGTATAAGAGGAAGTGCACAGTGACTGTCCTGTGTGTGATGTGTCCTCCTGCAGTCAGTATAAGAGGAAGTGCACAGTGACTGTCCTGTGTGTGATGTGTCCTCCTGCAGTCAGTATTAGAGGAAGTGCACAGTGATTGTCCTGTGTATGATGTGTCCTCCTGCAGTCAATATAAGAGGAAGTGCACAGTGACTGTCCTGTGTGTGATGTATCCTCCTGCAGTCAGTATAAGAGGAAGTGCACAGTGACTGTCCTGTGTGTGATGTGTCCTCCTGCAGTCAGTATAAGGGGATGTGCACAGTGACTGTCCTGTGTGTGATGTGTTCTCCTGCAGTCAGTATAAGAGGAAGCGCACAGTTACTGTCCTGTGTGTGATATGTCCTCCTGCAGTCAGTATAAGAGGAAGCGCACAGTTACTGTCCTGTGTGTGATGTGTCCTCCTGCAGTCAGTATAAGAGGAAGTGCGCAGTGACTGTCCTGTGTGTGATGTGTTCTCCTGCAGTCAGTATAAGAGGAAGTGCACAGTGACTGTCCTGTGTGTGATGTGTTCTCCTGCAGTCAGTATAAGAGGAAGGGCACAGTGACTGTCCTGTGTGTGATATGTCCTCCTGCAGTCAGTATAAGAGGAAGTGCACAGTGACTGTCCTGTGTGTGATGTGTCCTCCTGCAGTCAGTATAAGAGGAAGCGCACAGTTACTGTCCTGTGTGTAATGTGTCCTCCTGCAGTCAGTATAAGGGGATGTGTACAGTGACTGTCCTGTGTGTGATGTGTCCTCCTGCAGTCAGTATAAGAGGAAGCGCACAGTGACTGTCCTGTGTGTGATGTGTCCTCCTGCAGTCAGTATAAGAGGACGTGCACAGTGACTGTCCTGTGTGTGATGTGTCCTCCTGCAGTCAGTATAAGAGGAAGTGCACAGTGACTGTCCTGTGTGTGATGTGTCCTCCTGCAGTCAGTGTAAGAGGAAGTGCACAGTGACTGTCCTGTGTGTGATGTGTCCTCCTGCAGTCAGTGTAAGAGGAAGTGCACAGTGACTGTCCTGTGTGTGATGTGTCCTCCTGCAGTCAGTATAAGAGGAAGTGCACAGTGACTGTCCTGTGTGTGATGTGTCCTCCTGCAGTCAGTATAAGAGGAAGTGCACAGTGACTGTCCTGTGTGTCATGTGACCTCCTGCAGACAGTATAAGAGGAAGTGCACAGTGACTGTCCTGTGTGTGATGTGTCCTCCTGCAGTCAGTATAAGAGGAAGTGCACAGTGACTGTCCTGTGTGTCATGTGACCTCCTGCAGACAGTATAAGAGGAAGTGCACAGTGACTGTCCTGTGTGTCATGTGACCTCCTGCTGTCAGTATAAGAGGAAGTGCACAGTGACTGTCCTGTGTGTGATGTGTCCTCCTGCAGTCAGTATAAGAGGAAGTGCACAATGACTGTCCTGTGTGTGATGTGTCCTCCTGCAGACAGTATGAGGAAGTGCACAATGACTGTCCTGTGTGTGATGTGTCCTCCTGCAGTCAGTATAAGAGGAAGTGCACAGTGACTGTCCTGTGTGTCATGTGACCTCCTGCAGACAGTATGAGGAAGTGCACAATGACTGTCCTGTGTGTGATGTGTCCTCCTGCAGTCAGTATAAGAGGAAGTGCACAGTGACTGTCCTGTGTGTGATGTGTCCTACTGCAGTCAGTATAAGAGGAAGTGCACAGTGACTGTCCTGTGTGTGATGTGTCCTCCTGCAGTCAGTATAAGAGGAAGTGCACAGTGACTGTCCTGTGTGTGATGTGTCCTCCTGCAGTCAGTATAAGAGGAAGTGCACAGTGACTGTCCTGTGTGTGATGTGTCCTCCTGCAGTCAGTATAAGAGGAAGCGCACAGTGACTGTCCTGTGTGTGATGTGACCTCCTGCAGTCAGTATAAGAGGAAGTGCACAGTGACTGTCCTGTGTGTGATATGTCCTCCTGCAGTCAGTATAAGAGGACGAACACAGTGACTGTCCTGTGTGTGATGTGTCCTCCTGCAGTCAATATAAGAGGAAGTGCACAGTGACTGTCCTGTGTGTGATGTGTCCTCAGCAGTCAGTATAAGAGGAAGTGCACAGTGACTGTCCTGTGTGTGATGTGTCCTCCTGCAGTCAGTATACGAGGAAGTGCACAGTGACTGTCCTGTGTGTGATGTGTCCTCCTGCAGTCAGTATAAGAGGAAGTGCACAGTGACTGTCCTGTGTGTGATGTGTCCTCCTGCAGTCAGTATAAGAGGAAGTGCACAGTGACTGTCCTGTGTGTGATGTGTCCTCCTGCAGTCAGTATAAGAGGAAGTGCACAGTTACTGTCCTGTGTGTGATATGTCCTCCTGCAGTCAGTATAAGAGGAAGTGCACAGTGACTGTCCTGTGTGTGATGTGTCCTCCTGCAGTCAGTATAAGAGGAAGTGCACAGTTACTGTCCTGTGTGTGATATGTCCTCCTGCAGTCAGTATAAGAGGAAGCACGCAGTGACTGTCCTGTGTGTGATGTGTCCTCCTGCAGTCAGTATAAGAGGAAGTGCACAGTGACTGTCCTGTGTGTGATGTGTCCTCCTGCAGTCAGTATAAGAGGAAGTGCACAGTGACTGTCCTGTGTGTGATGTGTCCTCCTGCAGTCAATATAAGAGGAAGCACGCAGTTACTGTCCTGTGTGTGATATGTCCTCCTGCAGTCAGTATAAGAGGAAGCACGCAGTGACTGTCCTGTGTGTGATGTGTCCTCCTGCAGTCAGTATAAGAGGAAGTGCACAGTGACTGTCCTGTGTGTGATGTGTCCTCCTGCAGTCAGTATAAGAGGAAGTGCACAGTGACTGTCCTGTGTGTGATGTGTCCTCCTGCAGTCAGTATAAGAGGAAGCACGCAGTGACTGTCCTGTGTGTGATGTGTCCTCCTGCAGTCAGTATAAGATGAAGTGCACAGTGACTGTCCTGTGTGTGATGTGTCCTCCTGCAGTCAGTATAAGAGGAAGTGCACAGTGACTGTCCTGTGTGTGATGTGTCCTCCTGCAGTCAGTATAAGGGGATGTGTACAGTGACTGTCCTGTGTGAGATGTGTCCTCCTTCAGTCAGTATAAGAGGAAGTGCACAGTGACTGTCCTGTGTGTGATGTGTCCTCCTGCAGTCAGTATAAGAGGAAGTACACAGTGACTGTCCTGTGTGTGATGTGTCCTCCTGCAGTCAGTATAAGAGGAAGTGCACAGTGACTGTCCTGTGTGTGATGTGTCCTCCTGCAGTCAGTATAAGAGGAAGTGCACAGTGACTGTCCTGTGTGTGATGTGTCCTCCTGCAGTCAGTATAAGAGGAAGTGCACAGTGACTGTCCTGTGTGTGATGTGTCCTCCTGCAGTCAGTATAAGGGGATGTGTACAGTGACTGTCCTGTGTGTGATATGTCCTCCTGCAGTCAGTATAAGAGGAAGTGCACAGTGACTGTCCTGTGTGTGATGTGTCCTCCAGCAGTCAGTATAAGAGGAAGTGCACAGTGACTGTCCTGTGTGTGATGTGTCCTCCTGCAGTCAGTATAAGAGGAAGCACGCAGTGACTGTCCTGTGTGTGATGTGTCCTCCTGCAGTCAGTATAAGAGGAAGTGCACAGTGACTGTCCTGTGTGTGATGTGTCCTCCTGCAGTCAGTATAAGGGGATGTGTACAGTGACTGTCCTGTGTGAGATGTGTCCTCCTTCAGTCAGTATAAGAGGAAGTGCACAGTGACTGTCCTGTGTGTGATGTGTCCTCCTGCAGTCAGTATAAGAGGAAGTACACAGTGACTGTCCTGTGTGTGATGTGTCCTCCTGCAGTCAGTATAAGAGGAAGTGCACAGTGACTGTCCTGTGTGTGATGTGTCCTCCTGCAGTCAGTATAAGAGGAAGTGCACAGTGACTGTCCTGTGTGTGATGTGTCCTCCTGCAGTCAGTATAAGAGGAAGTGCACAGTGACTGTCCTGTGTGTGATGTGTCCTCCTGCAGTCAGTATAAGGGGATGTGTACAGTGACTGTCCTGTGTGTGATATGTCCTCCTGCAGTCAGTATAAGAGGAAGTGCACAGTGACTGTCCTGTGTGTGATGTGTCCTCCTGCAGTCAGTATAAGAGGAAGTGCACAGTGACTGTCCTGTGTGTGATGTGTCCTCCTGCAGTCAGTATAAGAGGAAGTGCACAGTGACTGTCCTGTGTGTGATGTGTCCTCCTGCAGTCAGTATAAGAGGAAGCACGCAGTGACTGTCCTGTGTGTGATGTGTCCTCCTGCAGTCAGTATAAGAGGAAGTGCACAGTGACTGTCCTGTGTGTGATGTGTCCTCCTGCAGTCAGTATAAGGGGATGTGTACAGTGACTGTCCTGTGTGAGATGTGTCCTCCTTCAGTCAGTATAAGAGGAAGTGCACAGTGACTGTCCTGTGTGTGATGTGTCCTCCTGCAGTCAGTATAAGAGGAAGTGCACAGTGACTGTCCTGTGTGTGATGTGTCCTCCTGCAGTCAGTATAAGAGGAAGTGCACAGTGACTGTCCTGTGTGTGATGTGTCCTCCTGCAGTCAGTATAAGAGGAAGTGCACAGTGACTGTCCTGTGTGTGATGTGTCCTCCTGCAGTCAGTATAAGGGGATGTGTACAGTGACTGTCCTGTGTGTGATATGTCCTCCTGCAGTCAGTATAAGAGGAAGTGCACAGTGACTGTCCTGTGTGTGATGTGTCCTCCTGCAGTCAGTATAAGAGGAAGTGCACAGTGACTGTCCTGTGTGTGATGTGTCCTCCTGCAGTCAGTATAAGAGAAAGTGCACAGTGACTGTCCTGTGTGTGATGTGTCCTCCTGTAGTCAGTATAAGAGGAAGTGCACAGTGACTGTCCTGTGTGTGATGTGTCCTCCTGCAGTCAGTATAAGAGGAAGTGCACAGTGACTGTCCTGTGTGTGATGTGTCCTCCTGCAGTCAGTATAAGGGGATGTGTACAGTGACTGTCCTGTGTGTGATGTGTCCTCCTGCAGTCAGTATAAGAGGAAGCGCACAGTGACTGTCCTGTGTGTGATGTGTCCTCCTGCAGTCAGTATAAGAGGAAGTGCACAGTGACTGTCCTGTGTGTGATGTGTCCTCCTGCAGTCAGTATAGGAAGTGCACAGTGACTGTACTGTGTGTGACGTGTCCTCCTGCAGTCAGTATAAGAGGAAGTGCACAGTGACTGTCCTGTGTGTGATGTGTCCTCCTGCAGTCAGTATAAGGGGATGTGTACAGTGACTGTCCTGTGTGTGATGTGTCCTCCTGCAGTCAGTATAAGAGGAAGCGCACAGTGACTGTCCTGTGTGTGATGTGTCCTCCTGCAGTCAGTATAAGAGGAAGTGCACAGTGACTGTCCTGTGTGTGATGTGTCCTCCTGCAGTCAGTATAGGAAGTGCACAGTGACTGTACTGTGTGTGACGTGTCCTCCTGCAGTCAGTATAAGAGGAAGTGCACAGTGACTGTCCTGTGTGTGATGTGTCCTCCTGCAGTCAGTATAAGGGGATGTGTACAGTGACTGTCCTGTGTGTGATGTGTCCTCCTGCAGTCAGTATAAGAGGAAGCACGCAGTGACTGTCCTGTGTGTGATGTGTCCTCCTGCAGTCAGTATAAGAGGAAGTGCACAGTGACTGTCCTGTGTGTGATGTGTCCTCCTGCAGTCAGTATAAGGGGATGTGTACAGTGACTGTCCTGTGTGAGATGTGTCCTCCTTCAGTCAGTATAAAAGGAAGTGCACAGTGACTGTCCTGTGTGTGATGTGTCCTCCTGCAGTCAGTATAAGAGGAAGTGCACAGTGACTGTCCTGTGTGTTATGTGTCCTCCTGCAGTCAGTATAAGAGGCAGTGCACAGTGACTGTCCTGTGTGTGATGTGTCCTCCTGCAGTCAGTATAAGAGGAAGTGCACAGTAACTGTCCTGTGTGTTATGTGTCCTCCTGCAGTCAGTATAAGAGGCAGTGCACAGTGACTGTCCTGTGTGTGATGTGTCCTCCTGCAGTCAGTATAAGAGGCAGTGTACAGTAACTGTCCTGTGTGTGATTTGTCCTCCTGCAGTCAGTATAAGAGGAAGTGCACAGTGATTGTCCTGTGTGTGATGTGTTCTCCTGCAGTCAGTATAAGAGGAAGTGCACAGTGACTGTCTTGTGTGTGATGTGTCCTCCTGCAGTCAGTATAAGAGGAAATGCACAGTGATTGTCCTGTGTGTGATGTGTCCTCCTGCAGTCAGTATAAGAGGAAGTGCACAGTGATTGTCCTGTGTGTGATGTGTCCTCCTGCAGTCAGTATAAGAGGAAGTGCACAGTGATTGTTCTGTGTGTGATGTGTCCTCCTGCAGTCAGTATAAGAGGAAGTGCACAGTGACTGTCCTGTGTGTGATGTGTCCTCCTCCAGTCAGTATAAGAGGAAGTGCACAGTGACTGTCCTGTGTGTGATGTGTCCTCCTGCAGTCAGTATAAGAGGCAGTGTACAGTAACTGTCCTGTGTGTGATTTGTCCTCCTGCAGTCAGTATAAGAGGAAGTGCACAGTGACTGTCCTGTGTGTGATGTGTCCTCCTCCAGTCAGTATAAGAGGAAGTGCACAGTGACTGTCTTGTGTGTGATGTGTCCTCCTGCAGTCAGTATAAGAGGAAGTGCACAGTGACTGTCTTGTGTGTGATGTGTCCTCCTGCAGTCAGTATAAGAGGTAGTGTACAGTGACTGTCCTGTGTGTGATGTGTCCTCCTGCAGTCAGTATAAGAGGAAGCGCACAGTGACTGTCCTGTGTGTGATGTGTCCTCCTGCAGTGAGTATAAGAGGAAGTGCACAGTGACTGTACTGTGTGAGATGTGTCCTCCTGCAGTCAGTATAAGAGGAAGTGCACAGTGACTGTCCTGTGTGTGATGTGTCCTCCTCCAGTCAGTATAAGAGGAAGTGCACAGTGACTGTCTTGTGTGTGATGTGTCCTCCTGCAGTCAGTATAAGAGGAAGTGCACAGTGACTGTCTTGTGTGTGATGTGTCCTCCTGCAGTCAGTATAAGAGGTAGTGTACAGTGACTGTCCTGTGTGTGATGTGTCCTCCTGCAGTCAGTATAAGAGGAAGCGCACAGTGACTGTCCTGTGTGTGATGTGTCCTCCTGCAGTGAGTATAAGAGGAAGTGCACAGTGACTGTACTGTGTGAGATGTGTCCTCCTGCAGTCAGTATAAGAGTTAGTGCACAGTGACTGTCCTGTGTGTGATGTGTCCTCCTGCAGTCAGTATAAGAGGCAGTGTACAGTAACTGTCCTGTGTGTGATTTGTCCTCCTGCAGTCAGTATAAGAGGAAGTGCACAGTGACTGTCTTGTGTGTGATGTGTCCTCCTGCAGTCAGTATAAGAGGAAGTGCACAGTGACTGTCCTGTGTGTGATGTGTCCTCATGCAGTTAGTATAAGAGGAAGTGCACAGTGACTGTCCTGTGTGTGATGTGTCCTCCTGCAGTTAGTATAAGAGGAAGTGCACAGTGATTGTCCGGTGTGTGATGTGTCCTCCTGCAGTCAGTATAAGAGGAAGTGCACAGTGATTGTCCTGTGTGTGATGTGTTCTCCTGCAGTCAGTATAAGAGGAAGTGCACAGTGACTGTCTTGTGTGTGATGTGTCCTCCTGCAGTCAGTATAAGAGGAAGTGCACAGTGATTGTCCTGTGTGTGATGTGTCCTCCTGCAGTCAGTATAAGAGGAAGTGCACAGTGATTGTCCTGTGTGTGATGTGTCCTCCTGCAGTCAGTATAAGAGGAAGTGCACAGTGATTGTTCTGTGTGTGATGTGTCCTCCTGCAGTCAGTATAAGAGGAAGTGCACAGTGACTGTCCTGTGTGTGATGTGTCCTCCTCCAGTCAGTATAAGAGGAAGTGCACAGTGACTGTCTTGTGTGTGATGTGTCCTCCTCCAGTCAGTATTAGAGGAAGTGCACAGTGACTGTCCTGTGTGTGATGTGTCCTCCTGCAGTCAGTATAAGGTGATGTGTACAGTGACTGTCCTGTGTGTGATGTGTCCTCCTGCAGTCAGTATAAGAGGTAGTGTACAGTGACTGTCCTGTGTGTGATGTGTCCTCCTGCAGTCAGTATAAGAGGAAGCGCACAGTGACTGTCCTGTGTGTGATGTGTCCTCCTGCAGTCAGTATAAGAGGAAGTGCACAGTGACTGTACTGTGTGAGATGTGTCCTCCTGCAGTCAGTATAAGAGGAAGTGCACAGTGACTGTCCTGTGTGTGATGTGTCCTCCTGCAGTCAGTATAAGAGGAAGTGCACAGTGACTGTCCTGTGTGTGTGATGTGTCCTCCTGCAGTCAGTATAAGAGGAAGTGCACAGTGACTGTCTTGTGTGTGATGTGTCCTCCTGCAGTCAGTATAAGAGGAAGTGCACAGTGACTGTCCTGTGTGTGATGTGTCCTCCTCCAGTCAGTATAAGAGGATGTGCACAGTGACTGTCCTGTGTGTGATGTGACCTCCTGCAGTCAGTATAAGAGGAAGTGCACAGTGACTGTCCTGTGTGTGATGTGTCCTCCTGCAGTCAGTATAAGAGGAAGTGCACAGTGACTGTCCTGTGTGTGATGTGTCCTCCTCCAGTCAGTATAAGAGGAAGTGCACAGTGACTGTCCAGTGTGTGATGTGTCCTCCTCCAGTCAGTATAAGAGGAAGTGCACAGTGACTGTCCTGTGTGTGATGTGTCCTCCTGCAGTCAGTATAAGGGGATGTGTACAGTGACTGTCCTGTGTGTGATGTGTCCTCCTGCAGTCAGTATAAGAGGAAGCGCACAGTGACTGTCCTGTGTGTGAGGTGTCCTCCTGCAGTCAGTATAAGAGGAAGTGCACAGTGACTGTCCTGTGTGTGATGTGTCCTCCTGCAGTCAGTATAGGAAGTGCACAGTGACTGTACTGTGTGTGACGTGTCCTCCTGCAGTCAGTATAAGAGGAAGTGCACAGTGACTGTCCTGTGTGTGATGTGTCCTCCTGCAGTCAGTATAAGAGGAAGTGCACAGTGACTGTACTGTGTGAGATGTGTCCTCCTGCAGTCAGTATAAGAGGAAGTGCACAGTGACTGTCCTGTGTGTGATGTGTCCTCCTGCAGTCAGTATAAGAGGAAGTGCACAGTGACTGTCCTGTGTGTGATGTGTCCTCCTGCAGTCAGTATAAGAGGTAGTGCACAGTGACTGTCTTGTGTGTGATGTGTCCTCCTGTATTCAGTATAAGAGGAAGTGCACAGTGACTGTCCTGTGTGTGATGTGTCCTCCTGCAGTCAGTATAAGAGGAAGTGCACAGTGACTGTCCTGTGTGTGATGTGTCCTCCTGCAGTCAGTATAAGAGGAAGTACACAGTGACTGTCCTGTGTGTGATGTGTCCTCCTGCAGTCAGTATAAGAGGAAGTACACAGTGACTGTCCTGTGTGTGATGTGTCCTCCTGCTGTCAGTATAAGAGGAAGTGCACAGTGACTGTCCTGTGTGATATGTCCTCCTGCAGTCAGTGTAAGAGGAAGCACGCAGTGACTGTCATGTGTGATGTGTCCTTCTGCAGTCAGTATAAGAGGAAGTGCACAGTGACTGTCCTGTGTGTGATGTGTCCTCCTGCAGTCAGTATAAGAAGAAGTGCAGAGTGACTGTCCTGTGTGTGATGTGTCCTCCTGCAGTCAGTATAAGAGGAAGTGCACAGTGACTGTCCTGTGTGTGATGTGTCCTCCTGCAGTCAGTATAAGAGGAAGTGCACAGTGACTGTCCTGTGTGTGATGTGTCCTCCTGCAGTCAGTATAAGAGGAAGCGCACAGTGACTGTCCTGTGTGTGATGTGTCCTCCTGCAGTCAGTATAAGAGGAAGTGCACAGTGACTGTCATGTGTGTGATGTGTCCTCCTGCAGTCAGTATAAGGGGATGTGTACAGTGACTGTCCTGTGTGAGATGTGTCCTCCTTCAGTCAGTATAAGAGGAAGTGCACAGTGACTGTCCTGTGTGTGATGTGTCCTCCTGCAGTCAGTATAAGAGGAAGTGCACAGTGACTGTCCTGTGTGTTATGTGTCCTCCTGCAGTCAGTATAAGAGGCAGTGCACAGTGACTGTCCTGTGTGTGATGTGTCCTCCTGCAGTCAGTATAAGAGGAAGCGCACAGTAACTGTCCTGTGTGTTATGTGTCCTCCTGCAGTCAGTATAAGAGGCAGTGCACAGTGACTGTCCTGTGTGTGATGTGTCCTCCTGCAGTCAGTATAAGAGGCAGTGTACAGTAACTGTCCTGTGTGTGATTTGTCCTCCTGCAGTCAGTATAAGAGGAAGTGCACAGTGATTGTCCTGTGTGTGATGTGTTCTCCTGCAATCAGCATAAGAGGAAGTGCACAGTGACTGTCTTGTGTGTGATGTGTCCTCCTGCAGTCAGTATAAGAGGAAGTGCACAGTGATTGTCCTGTGTGTGATGTGTCCTCCTGCAGTCAGTATAAGAGGAAGTGCACAGTGATTGTCCTGTGTGTGATGTGTCCTCCTGCAGTCAGTATAAGAGGAAGTGCACAGTGATTGTTCTGTGTGTGATGTTTCCTCCTGCAGTCAGTATAAGAGGAAGTGCACAGTGACTGTCCTGTGTGTGATGTGTCCTCCTGCAGTCAGTATAAGAGGAAGTGCACAGTGACTGTCCTGTGTGTGATGTGTCCTCCTGCAGTCAGTATAAGAGGAAGTGCACAGTGACTGTCCTGTGTGTGATGTGTCCTCCTCCAGTCAGTATAAGAGGAAGTGCACAGTGACTGTCTTGTGTGTGATGTGTCCTCCTGCAGTCAGTATAAGAGGAAGTGCACAGTGACTGTCTTGTGTGTGATGTGTCCTCCTGCAGTCAGTATAAGAGGTAGTGTACAGTGACTGTCCTGTGTGTGATGTGTCCTCCTGCAGTCAGTATAAGAGGAAGCGCACAGTGACTGTCCTGTGTGTGATGTGTCCTCCTGCAGTGAGTATAAGAGGAAGTGCACAGTGACTGTACTGTGTGAGATGTGTCCTCCTGCAGTCAGTATAAGAGTTAGTGCACAGTGACTGTCCTGTGTGTGATGTGTCCTCCTGCAGTCAGTATAACAGGAAGTGCACAGTGACTGTCCTGTGTGTGATGTGTCCTCCTGCAGTCAGTATAAGAGGAAGTGCACAGTGACTGTCCTGTGTGAGATGTGTCCTCCTGCAGTCAGTATAAGAGGAAGTGCACAGTGACTGTCCTGTGTGTGATGTGTCCTCCTGCAGTCAGTATAAGAGGAAGTGCACAGTGACTGTCCTGTGTGTGATGTGTCCTCCTGCAGTCAATATAAGAGGAAGCACGCAGTGACTGTCCTGTGTGTGATGTGTCCTCCTGCAGTCAGTATAAGAGGAAGTGCACAGTGACTGTCCTGTGTGTGATGTGTCCTCCTGCAGTCAGTATAAGGGGATGTGTACAGTGACTGTCCTGTGTGAGATGTGTCCTCCTTCAGTCAGTATAAGAGGAAGTGCACAGTGACTGTCCTGTGTGTGATGTGTCCTCCTGCAGTAAGTATAAGAGGAAGTGCACAGTGACTGTCCTGTGTGTTATGTGTCCTCCTGCAGTCAGTATAAGAGGCAGTGCACAGTGACTGTCCTGTGTGTGATGTGTCCTCCTGCAGTCAGTATAAGAGGAAGCGCACAGTAACTGTCCTGTGTGTTATGTGTCCTCCTGAAGTCAGTATAAGAGGCAGTGCACAGAGACTGTCCTGTGTGTGATGTGTCCTCCTGCAGTCAGTATAAGAGGCAGTGTACAGTAACTGTCCTGTGTGTGATTTGTCCTCCTGCAGTCAGTATAAGAGGAAGTGCACAGTGATTGTCCTGTGTGTGATGTGTTCTCCTGCAGTCAGTATAAGAGGAAGTGCACAGTGACTGTCTTGTGTGTGATGTGTCCTCCTGCAGTCAGTATAAGAGGAAGTGCACAGTGGTTGTCCGGTGTGTGATGTGTCCTCCTGCAGTCAGTATAAGAGGAAGTGCACAGTGATTGTCCTGTGTGTGATGTGTCCTCCTGCAGTCAGTATAAGAGGAAGTGCACAGTGATTGTTCTGTGTGTGATGTGTCCTCCTGCAGTCAGTATAAGAGGAAGTGCACAGTGACTGTCCTGTGTGTGATGTGTCCTCCTCCAGTCAGTATAAGAGGAAGTGCACAGTGACTGTCTTGTGTGTGATGTGTCCTCCTGCAGTCAGTATAAGAGGAAGTGCACAGTGACTGTCTTGTGTGTGATGTGTCCTCCTGCAGTCAGTATAAGAGGTAGTGTACAGTGACTGTCCTGTGTGTGATGTGTCCTCCTGCAGTCAGTATAAGAGGAAGCGCACAGTGACTGTCCTGTGTGTGATGTGTCCTCCTGCAGTGAGTATAAGAGGAAGTGCACAGTGACTGTACTGTGTGAGATGTGTCCTCCTGCAGTCAGTATAAGAGTTAGTGCACAGTGACTGTCCTGTGTGTGATGTGTCCTCCTGCAGTCAGTGTAAGAGGAAGTGCACAGTGACTGTCCTGTGTGTGATGTGTCCTCCTGCAGTCAGTATAAGAGGAAGTACACAGTGACTGTCCTGTGTGTGATGTGTCCTCCTGCTGTCAGTATAAGAGGAAGTGCACAGTGACTGTCCTGTGTGATATGTCCTCCTGCAGTCAGTGTAAGAGGAAGCACGCAGTGACTGTCATGTGTGATGTGTCCTTCTGCAGTCAGTATAAGAGGAAGTGCACAGTGACTGTCCTGTGTGTGATGTGTCCTCCTGCAGTCAGTATAAGAAGAAGTGCAGAGTGACTGTCCTGTGTGTGATGTGTCCTCCTGCAGTCAGTATAAGAGGAAGTGCACAGTGACTGTCCTGTGTGTGATGTGTCCTCCTGCAGTCAGTATAAGAGGAAGTGCACAGTGACTGTCCTGTGTGTGATGTGTCCTCCTGCAGTCAGTATAAGAGGAAGCGCACAGTGACTGTCCTGTGTGTGATGTGTCCTCCTGCAGTCAGTATAAGAGGAAGTGCACAGTGACTGTCATGTGTGTGATGTGTCCTCCTGCAGTCAGTATAAGGGGATGTGTACAGTGACTGTCCTGTGTGAGATGTGTCCTCCTTCAGTCAGTATAAGAGGAAGTGCACAGTGACTGTCCTGTGTGTGATGTGTCCTCCTGCAGTCAGTATAAGAGGAAGTGCACAGTGACTGTCCTGTGTGTTATGTGTCCTCCTGCAGTCAGTATAAGAGGCAGTGCACAGTGACTGTCCTGTGTGTGATGTGTCCTCCTGCAGTCAGTATAAGAGGAAGCGCACAGTAACTGTCCTGTGTGTTATGTGTCCTCCTGCAGTCAGTATAAGAGGCAGTGCACAGTGACTGTCCTGTGTGTGATGTGTCCTCCTGCAGTCAGTATAAGAGGCAGTGTACAGTAACTGTCCTGTGTGTGATTTGTCCTCCTGCAGTCAGTATAAGAGGAAGTGCACAGTGATTGTCCTGTGTGTGATGTGTTCTCCTGCAATCAGCATAAGAGGAAGTGCACAGTGACTGTCTTGTGTGTGATGTGTCCTCCTGCAGTCAGTATAAGAGGAAGTGCACAGTGATTGTCCTGTGTGTGATGTGTCCTCCTGCAGTCAGTATAAGAGGAAGTGCACAGTGATTGTCCTGTGTGTGATGTGTCCTCCTGCAGTCAGTATAAGAGGAAGTGCACAGTGATTGTTCTGTGTGTGATGTTTCCTCCTGCAGTCAGTATAAGAGGAAGTGCACAGTGACTGTCCTGTGTGTGATGTGTCCTCCTGCAGTCAGTATAAGAGGAAGTGCACAGTGACTGTCCTGTGTGTGATGTGTCCTCCTGCAGTCAGTATAAGAGGAAGTGCACAGTGACTGTCCTGTGTGTGATGTGTCCTCCTCCAGTCAGTATAAGAGGAAGTGCACAGTGACTGTCTTGTGTGTGATGTGTCCTCCTGCAGTCAGTATAAGAGGAAGTGCACAGTGACTGTCTTGTGTGTGATGTGTCCTCCTGCAGTCAGTATAAGAGGTAGTGTACAGTGACTGTCCTGTGTGTGATGTGTCCTCCTGCAGTCAGTATAAGAGGAAGCGCACAGTGACTGTCCTGTGTGTGATGTGTCCTCCTGCAGTGAGTATAAGAGGAAGTGCACAGTGACTGTACTGTGTGAGATGTGTCCTCCTGCAGTCAGTATAAGAGTTAGTGCACAGTGACTGTCCTGTGTGTGATGTGTCCTCCTGCAGTCAGTATAACAGGAAGTGCACAGTGACTGTCCTGTGTGTGATGTGTCCTCCTGCAGTCAGTATAAGAGGAAGTGCACAGTGACTGTCCTGTGTGAGATGTGTCCTCCTGCAGTCAGTATAAGAGGAAGTGCACAGTGACTGTCCTGTGTGTGATGTGTCCTCCTGCAGTCAGTATAAGAGGAAGTGCACAGTGACTGTCCTGTGTGTGATGTGTCCTCCTGCAGTCAATATAAGAGGAAGCACGCAGTGACTGTCCTGTGTGTGATGTGTCCTCCTGCAGTCAGTATAAGAGGAAGTGCACAGTGACTGTCCTGTGTGTGATGTGTCCTCCTGCAGTCAGTATAAGGGGATGTGTACAGTGACTGTCCTGTGTGAGATGTGTCCTCCTTCAGTCAGTATAAGAGGAAGTGCACAGTGACTGTCCTGTGTGTGATGTGTCCTCCTGCAGTAAGTATAAGAGGAAGTGCACAGTGACTGTCCTGTGTGTTATGTGTCCTCCTGCAGTCAGTATAAGAGGCAGTGCACAGTGACTGTCCTGTGTGTGATGTGTCCTCCTGCAGTCAGTATAAGAGGAAGCGCACAGTAACTGTCCTGTGTGTTATGTGTCCTCCTGAAGTCAGTATAAGAGGCAGTGCACAGAGACTGTCCTGTGTGTGATGTGTCCTCCTGCAGTCAGTATAAGAGGCAGTGTACAGTAACTGTCCTGTGTGTGATTTGTCCTCCTGCAGTCAGTATAAGAGGAAGTGCACAGTGATTGTCCTGTGTGTGATGTGTTCTCCTGCAGTCAGTATAAGAGGAAGTGCACAGTGACTGTCTTGTGTGTGATGTGTCCTCCTGCAGTCAGTATAAGAGGAAGTGCACAGTGATTGTCCGGTGTGTGATGTGTCCTCCTGCAGTCAGTATAAGAGGAAGTGCACAGTGATTGTCCTGTGTGTGATGTGTCCTCCTGCAGTCAGTATAAGAGGAAGTGCACAGTGATTGTTCTGTGTGTGATGTGTCCTCCTGCAGTCAGTATAAGAGGAAGTGCACAGTGACTGTCCTGTGTGTGATGTGTCCTCCTCCAGTCAGTATAAGAGGAAGTGCACAGTGACTGTCTTGTGTGTGATGTGTCCTCCTGCAGTCAGTATAAGAGGAAGTGCACAGTGACTGTCTTGTGTGTGATGTGTCCTCCTGCAGTCAGTATAAGAGGTAGTGTACAGTGACTGTCCTGTGTGTGATGTGTCCTCCTGCAGTCAGTATAAGAGGAAGCGCACAGTGACTGTCCTGTGTGTGATGTGTCCTCCTGCAGTGAGTATAAGAGGAAGTGCACAGTGACTGTACTGTGTGAGATGTGTCCTCCTGCAGTCAGTATAAGAGTTAGTGCACAGTGACTGTCCTGTGTGTGATGTGTCCACCTGCAGTCAGTATAAGAGGAAGTGCACAGTGACTGTCCTGTGTGAGATGTGTCCTCCTGCAGTCAGTATAAGAGGAAGTGCACAGTGACTGTCTTGTGTGTGATGTGTCCTCCTGCAGTCAGTATAAGAGGAAGTGCACAGTGACTGTCCTGTGTGTGATGTGTCCTCCTGCAGTCAGTATAAGAGGAAGTGCACAGTGATTGTCCTGTGTGTGATGTGTCCTCCTGCAGTCAGTATAAGAGGAAGTGCACAGTGATTGTTCTGTGTGTGATGTGTCCTCCTGCAGTCAGTATAAGAGGAAGTGCACAGTGACTGTCCTGTGTGTGATGTGTCCTCCTCCAGTCAGTATAAGAGGAAGTGCACAGTGACTGTCTTGTGTGTGATGTGTCCTCCTGCAGTCAGTATAAGAGGAAGTGCACAGTGACTGTCTTGTGTGTGATGTGTCCTCCTGCAGTCAGTATAAGAGGTAGTGTACAGTGACTGTCCTGTGTGTGATGTGTCCTCCTGCAGTCAGTATAAGAGGAAGCGCACAGTGACTATCCTGTGTGTGATGTGTCCTCCTGCAGTGAGTATAAGAGGAAGTGCACAGTGACTGTACTGTGTGAGATGTGTCCTCCTGCAGTCAGTATAAGAGTTAGTGCACAGTGACTGTCCTGTGTGTGATGTGTCCTCCTGCAGTCAGTATAAGAGGAAGTGCACAGTGACTGTCCTGTGTGAGATGTGTCCTCCTGCAGTCAGTATAAGAGGAAGTGCACAGTGACTGTCCTGTGTGTGATGTGTCCTCCTGCAGTCAGTATAAGATGAAGTGCACAGTGACTGTCCTGTGTGTGATGTGTCCTCCTGCAGTCAGTATAAGAGGAAGCACGCAGTGACTGTCCTGTGTGTGATGTGTCCTCCTGCAGTCAGTATAAGAGGAAGTGCACAGTGACTGTCCTGTGTGTGATGTGTCCTCCTGCAGTCAGTATAAGGGGATGTGTACAGTGACTGTCCTGTGTGTGATGTGTCCTCCTTCAGTCAGTATAAGAGGAAGTGCACAGTGACTGTCCTGTGTGTGATGTGTCCTCCTGCAGTCAGTATAAGAGGAAGTGCACAGTGACTGTCCTGTGTGTTATGTGTCCTCCTGCAGTCAGTATAAGAGGCAGTGCACAGTGACTGTCCTGTGTGTGATGTGTCCTCCTGCAGTCAGTATAAGAGGAAGCGCACAGTAACTGTCCTGTGTGTTATGTGTCCTCCTGCAGTCAGTATAAGAGGCAGTGCACAGTGACTGTCCTGTGTGTGATGTGTCCTCCTGCAGTCAGTATAAGAGGCAATGTACAGTAACTGTCCTGTGTGTGATTTGTCCTCCTGCAGTCAGTATAAGAGGAAGTGCACAGTGATTGTCCTGTGTGTGATGTGTTCTCCTGCAGTCAGTATAAGAGGAAGTGCACAGTGACTGTCTTGTGTGTGATGTGTCCTCCTGCAGTCAGTATAAGAGGAAGTGCACAGTGATTGTCCTGTGTGTGATGTGTCCTCCTGCAGTCAGTATAAGAGGAAGTGCACAGTGATTGTCCTGTGTGTGATGTGTCCTCCTGCAGTCAGTATAAGAAGAAGTGCACAGTGATTGTTCTGTGTGTGATGTGTCCTCCTGCAGTCAGTATAAGAGGAAGTGCACAGTGACTGTCCTGTGTGTGATGTGTCCTCCTCCAGTCAGTATAAGAGGAAGTGCACAGTGACTGTCTTGTGTGTGATGTGTCCTCCTGCAGTCAGTATAAGAGGAAGTGCACAGTGACTGTCTTGTGTGTGATGTGTCCTCCTGCAGTCAGTATAAGAGGTAGTGTACAGTGACTGTCCTGTGTGTGATGTGTCCTCCTGCAGTCAGTATAAGAGGAAGCGCACAGTGACTGTCCTGTGTGTGATGTGTCCTCCTGCAGTGAGTATAAGAGGAAGTGCACAGTGACTGTACTGTGTGAGATGTGTCCTCCTGCAGTCAGTATAAGAGTTAGTGCACAGTGACTGTCCTGTGTGTGATGTGTCCTCCTGCAGTCAGTATAAGAGGAAGTGCACAGTGACTGTCCTGTGTGAGATGTGTCCTCCTGCAGTCAGTATAAGAGGAAGTGCACAGTGACTGTCCTGTGTGTGATGTGTCCTCCTGCAGTCAGTATAAGAGGAAGTGCACAGTGACTGTCCTGTGTGTGATGTGTCCTCCTGCAGTCAGTATAAGAGGAAGCACGCAGTGACTGTCCTGTGTGTGATGTGTCCTCCTGCAGTCAGTATAAGAGGAAGTGCACAGTGACTGTCCTGTGTGTGATGTGTCCTCCTGCAGTCAGTATAAGGGGATGTGTACAGTGACTGTCCTGTGTGTGATGTGTCCTCCTGCAGTCAGTATAAGAGGAAGCGCACAGTAACTGTCCTGTGTGTTATGTGTCCTCCTGCAGTCAGTATAAGAGGCAGTGCACAGTGACTGTCCTGTGTGTGATGTGTCCTCCTGCAGTCAGTATAAGAGGCAGTGTACAGTAACTGTCCTGTGTGTGATTTGTCCTCCTGCAGTCAGTATAAGAGGAAGTGCACAGTGATTGTCCTGTGTGTGATGTGTTCTCCTGCAGTCAGTATAAGAGGAAGTGCACAGTGACTGTCTTGTGTGTAATGTGTCCTCCTGCAGTCAGTATAAGAGGAAGTGCACAGTGATTGTCCTGTGTGTGATGTGTCCTCCTGCAGTCAGTATAAGAGGAAGTGCACAGTGATTGTCCTGTGTGTGATGTGTCCTCCTGCAGTCAGTATAAGAGGAAGTGCACAGTGACTGTCCTGTGTGTGATGTGTCCTCCTCCAGTCAGTATAAGAGGAAGTGCACAGTGACTGTCTTGTGTGTGATGTGTCCTCCTGCAGTCAGTATAAGAGGAAGTGCACAGTGACTGTCTTGTGTGTGATGTGTCCTCCTGCAGTCAGTATAAGAGGAAGCGCACAGTGACTGTCCTGTGTGTGATGTGTCCTCCTGCAGTGAGTATAAGAGGAAGTGCACAGTGACTGTACTGTGTGAGATGTGTCCTCCTGCAGTCAGTATAAGAGTTAGTGCACAGTGACTGTCCTGTGTGTGATGTGTCCTCCTGCAGTCAGTATAAGAGGAAGTGCACAGTGACTGTCCTGTGTGAGATGTGTCCTCCTGCAGTCAGTATAAGAGGAAGTGCACAGTGACTGTCTTGTGTGTGATGTGTCCTCCTGCAGTCAGTATAAGAGGAAGTGCACAGTGACTGTCCTGTGTGTGATGTGTCCTCCTGCAGTCAGTATAAGAGGAAGTGCACAGTGATTGTCCTGTGTGTGATGTGTCCTCCTGCAGTCAGTATAAGAGGAAGTGCACAGTGATTGTTCTGTGTGTGATGTGTCCTCCTGCAGTCAGTATAAGAGGAAGTGCACAGTGACTGTCCTGTGTGTGATGTGTCCTTCTCCAGTCAGTATAAGAGGAAGTGCACAGTGACTGTCTTGTGTGTGATGTGTCCTCCTGCAGTCAGTATAAGAGGAAGCACGCAGTGACTGTCCTGTGTGTGATGTGTCCTCCTGCAGTCAGTATAAGAGGAAGTGCACAGTGACTGTCCTGTGTGTGATGTGTCCTCCTGCAGTCAGTATAAGGGGATGTGTACAGTGACTGTCCTGTGTGAGATGTGTCCTCCTTCAGTCAGTATAAGAGGAAGTGCACAGTGACTGTCCTGTGTGTGATGTGTCCTCCTGCAGTCAGTATAAGAGGAAGTGCACAGTGACTGTCCTGTGTGTGATGTGTCCTCCTGCAGTCAGTATAAGGGGATGTGTACAGTGACTGTCCTGTGTGAGATGTGTCCTCCTTCAGTCAGTATAAGAGGAAGCGCACAGTAACTGTCCTGTGTGTTATGTGTCCTCCTGCAGTCAGTATAAGAGGCAGTGCACAGTGACTGTCCTGTGTGTGATGTGTCCTCCTGCAGTCAGTATAAGAGGCAGTGTACAGTAACTGTCCTGTGTGTGATTTGTCCTCCTGCAGTCAGTATAAGAGGAAGTGCACAGTGATTGTCCTGTGTGTGATGTGTTCTCCTGCAGTCAGTATAAGAGGAAGTGCACAGTGACTGTCTTGTGTGTGATGTGTCCTCCTGCAGTCAGTATAAGAGGAAGTGCACAGTGATTGTCCTGTGTGTGATGTGTCCTCCTGCAGTCAGTATAAGAGGAAGTGCACAGTGATTGTCCTGTGTGTGATGTGTCCTCCTGCAGTCAGTATAAGAGGAAGTGCACAGTGATTGTTCTGTGTGTGATGTGTCCTCCTGCAGTCAGTATAAGAGGAAGTGCACAGTGACTGTCCTGTGTGTGATGTGTCCTCCTCCAGTCAGTATAAGAGGAAGTGCACAGTGACTGTCTTGTGTGTGATGTGTCCTCCTGCAGTCAGTATAAGAGGAAGTGCACAGTGACTGTCTTGTGTGTGATGTGTCCTCCTGCAGTCAGTATAAGAGGTAGTGTACAGTGACTGTCCTGTGTGTGATGTGTCCTCCTGCAGTCAGTATAAGAGGAAGTGCACAGTGCCTGTCCTGTGTGTGATGTGTCCTCCTGCAGTCAGTATAAGAGGAAGTGCACAGTGACTGTCCTGTGTGTGATGTGTCCTCCTGCAGTGAGTATAAGAGGAAGTGCACAGTGACTGTACTGTGTGAGATGTGTCCTCCTGCAGTCAGTATAAGAGTTAGTGCACAGTGACTGTCCTGTGTGTGATGTGTCCTCCTGCAGTCAGTATAAGAGGAAGTGCACAGTGACTGTCCTGTGTGAGATGTGTCCTCCTGCAGTCAGTATAAGAGGAAGTGCACAGTGACTGTCTTGTGTGTGATGTGTCCTCCTGCAGTCAGTATAAGAGGAAGTGCACAGTGACTGTCCTGTGTGTGATGTGTCCTCCTGCAGTCAGTATAAGAGGAAGTGCACAGTGACTGTCCTGTGTGTGATGTGTCCTCCTGCAGTAAGTATAAGAGGATGTGTACAGTGACTGTCCTGTGTGTGATGTGTGCTCCTGCAGTCAGTATAAGAGGAAGTGCACAGTGACTGTCCTGGGGGTGATGGGTCCTCCCGCACTCTGTATAACTGGAAGTGCACAGTGACTGTCCTGTGTGTGATGTGTCCTCCTGCAGTCAGTATACGAGGAAGTGCACAGTGACTGTCCTGTGTGTGATGTGTCCTCCTGCAGTCAGTATAAGAGGAAGTGCACAGTGACTGTCCTGTGTGTGATGTGTCCTCCTCCAGTCAGTATAAGAGGAAGTGCACAGTGACTGCCTTGTGTGTGATGTGTCCTCCTGCAGTCAGTATAAGAGGAAGCACGCAGTGACTGTCCTGTGTGTGATGTGTCCTCCTGCAGTCAGTATAAGAGGAAGTGCACAGTGACTGTCCTGTGTGTGATGTGTCCTCCTGCAGTCAGTGTAAGGGGATGTGTACAGTGACTGTCCTGTGTGAGATGTGTCCTCCTTCAGTCAGTATAAGAGGAAGTGCACAGTGACTGTCCTGTGTGTGATGTGTCCTCCTGCAGTCAGTATAAGAGGAAGTGCACAGTGACTGTCCTGTGTGTTATGTGTCCTCCTGCAGTCAGTATAAGAGGCAGTGCACAGTGACTGTCCTGTGTGTGATGTGTCCTCCTGCAGTCAGTATAAGAGGAAGCGCAAAGTAACTGTCCTGTGTGTTATGTGTCCTCCTGCAGTCAGTATAAGAGGCAGTGCACAGTGACTGTCCTGTGTGTGATGTGTCCTCCTGCAGTCAGTATAAGAGGCAGTGTACAGTAACTGTCCTGTGTGTGATTTGTCCTCCTGCAGTCAGTATAAGAGGAAGTGCACAGTGATTGTCCTGTGTGTGATGTGTTCTCCTGCAGTCAGTATAAGAGGAAGTGCACAGTGACTGTCTTGTGTGTGATGTGTCCTCCTGCAGTCAGTATAAGAGGAAGTGCACAGTGATTGTCCTGTGTGTGATGTGTCCTCCTGCAGTCAGTATAAGAGGAAGTGCACAGTGATTGTCCTGTGTGTGATGTGTCCTCCTGCAGTCAGTATAAGAGGAAGTGCACAGTGATTGTTCTGTGTGTGATGTGTCCTCCTGCAGTCAGTATAAGAGGAAGTGCACAGTGACTGTCCTGTGTGTGATGTGTCCTCCTCCAGTCAGTATAAGAGGAAGTGCACAGTGACTGTCCTGTGTGTGATGTGTCCTCCTGCAGTGAGTATAAGAGGAAGTGCACAGTGACTGTACTGTGTGAGATGTGTCCTCCTGCAGTCAGTATAAGAGGAAGTGCACAGTGATTGTTCTGTGTGTGATGTGTCCTCCTGCAGTCAGTATAAGAGGTAGTGTACAGTGACTGTCCTGTGTGTGATGTGTCCTCCTGCAGTCAGTATAAGAGGAAGTGCACAGTGACTGTCTTGTGTGTGATGTGTCCTCCTGCAGTCAGTATAAGAGGAAGTGCACAGTGATTGTCCTGTGTGTGATGTGTCCTCCTGCAGTCAGTATAAGAGGAAGTGCACAGTGATTGTCCTGTGTGTGATGTGTCCTCCTGCAGTCAGTATAAGAGGAAGTGCACAGTGATTGTTCTGTGTGTGATGTGTCCTCCTGCAGTCAGTATAAGAGGAAGTGCACAGTGACTGTCCTGTGTGTGATGTGTCCTCCTGCAGTGAGTATAAGAGGAAGTGCACAGTGATTGTCCTGTGTGTGATGTGTCCTCCTGCAGTCAGTATAAGAGGAAGTGCACAGTGATTGTTCTGTGTGTGATGTGTCCTCCTGCAGTCAGTATAAGAGGTAGTGTACAGTGACTGTCCTGTGTGTGATGTGTCCTCCTGCAGTCAGTATAAGAGGAAGTGCACAGTGACTGTCCTGTGTGAGATGTGTCCTCCTGCAGTCAGTATAAGAGGAAGTGCACAGTGACTGTCTTGTGTGTGATGTGTCCTCCTGCAGTCAGTATAAGAGGAAGTGCACAGTGACTGTCCTGTGTGTGATGTGTCCTCCTGCAGTCAGTATAAGAGGAAGTGCACAGTGACTGTCCTGTGTGTGATGTGTCCTCCTGCAGTAAGTATAAGAGGATGTGTACAGTGACTGTCCTGTGTGAGATGTGTCCTCCTGCAGTCAGTATAAGAGGAAGTGCACAGAGACTGTCTTGTGTGTGATGTGTCCTCCTGCAGTCAGTATAAGAGGAAGTGCACAGTGACTGTCCTGTGTGTGATGTGTGCTCCTGCAGTCAGTATAAGAGGAAGTGCACAGTGACTGTCCTGGGGGTGATGGGTCCTCCTGCACTCTGTATAACTGGAAGTGCACAGTGACTGTCCTGTGTGTGATGTGTCCTCCTGCAGTCAGTATACGAGGAAGTGCACAGTGACTGTCCTGTGTGTGATGTGTCCTTTTGCTGTCAGTATAAGAGGAAGGCCACAGTAACTGTCCTGTGTGTGATGTTCTCCTCTGCAGTCAGTACAAGAGGAAGTGCATAGTGATTGTCCTGTGTGTGATGTGTTCTCCTGCAGTCAGTATAAGAGGCAGTGCACAGTGACTGTCCTGTGTGTGATGTGTCCTCCTGTATTCAGTATAAGAGGAAGTGCACTGTGACTGTCTTGTGTGTGATGTGTCCTCCTGCAGTCAGTATAAGAGGAAGTGCACAGAGATTGTCCTGTGTGTGTGATGTGACCTCCTGCAGTCAGTGTAAGAGGAAGTGCACAGTGACTGTCCTGTGTGTGATGTGTCCTCCTGCACTCTGTATAAGAGGAAGTGCACAGTGACTGTCCTGTGTGTGATGTGTCCTCCTCCAGTCAGTATAAGAGGAAGTGCACAGTGACTGTCCTGTGTGTGATGTGACCTCCTGCAGTCAGTATAAGAGGAAGTGCACAGTGACTGTCCTGTGTGTGATGTGACCTCCTGCAGTCAGTATAAGAGGAAGTGCACAGTGACTGTTCTGTGTGTGATGTGTCCTCCTGCAGTCAGTATAAGAGGAAGTGCACAGTGACTGTCCTGTGTGTGATGTGTCCTCCTGCACTCTGTATAAGAGGAAGTGCACAGTGACTGTCCTGTGTGTGATGTGTCCTCCTCCAGTCAGTATAAGAGGAAGTGCACAGTGACTGTCCTGTGTGTGATGTGTCCTCCTGCAGTCAGTATAAGAGGAAGCACGCAGTGACTGTCCTGTGTGTGATGTGTCCTCCTGCAGTCAGTATAAGAGGAAGTGCACAGTGACTGTCCTGTGTGTGATGTGTCCTCCTGCAGTCAGTATACGAGGAAGTGCACAGTGACTGTCCTGTGTGTGATGTGTCCTTTTGCTGTCAGTATAAGAGGAAGGCCACAGTAACTGTCCTGTGTGTGATGTTCTCCTCTGCAGTCAGTACAAGAGGAAGTGCATAGTGATTGTCCTGTGTGTGATGTGTTCTCCTGCAGTCAGTATAAGAGGCAGTGCACAGTGACTGTCCTGTGTGTGATGTGTCCTCCTGTATTCAGTATAAGAGGAAGTGCACTGTGACTGTCTTGTGTGTGATGTGTCCTCCTGCAGTCAGTATAAGAGGAAGTGCACAGAGATTGTCCTGTGTGTGTGATGTGACCTCCTGCAGTCAGTGTAAGAGGAAGTGCACAGTGACTGTCCTGTGTGTGATGTGTCCTCCTGCACTCTGTATAAGAGGAAGTGCACAGTGACTGTCCTGTGTGTGATGTGTCCTCCTCCAGTCAGTATAAGAGGAAGTGCACAGTGACTGTCCTGTGTGTGATGTGACCTCCTGCAGTCAGTATAAGAGGAAGTGCACAGTGACTGTCCTGTGTGTGATGTGACCTCCTGCAGTCAGTATAAGAGGAAGTGCACAGTGACTGTTCTGTGTGTGATGTGTCCTCCTGCAGTCAGTATAAGAGGAAGTGCACAGTGACTGTCCTGTGTGTGATGTGTCCTCCTGCACTCTGTATAAGAGGAAGTGCACAGTGACTGTCCTGTGTGTGATGTGTCCTCCTCCAGTCAGTATAAGAGGAAGTGCACAGTGACTGTCCTGTGTGTGATGTGTCCTCCTGCAGTCAGTATAAGAGGAAGCACGCAGTGACTGTCCTGTGTGTGATGTGTCCTCCTGCAGTCAGTATAAGAGGAAGTGCACAGTGACTGTCCTGTGTGTGATGTGTCCTCCTGCAGTCAGTATAAGAGGAAGTGCACAGTGACTGTCCTGTGTGTGATGTGTCCTCCTGCAGTCAGTATAAGAGGAAGTGCACAGTGACTGTCCTGTGTGGGATGTGTCCTCCTGCAGTCAGTATAAGGGGATGTGTACAGTGACTGTCCTGTGTGAGATGTGTCCTCCTTCAGTCAGTATAAGAGGAAGTGCACAGTGACTGTCCTGTGTGTGATGTGTCCTCCTGCAGTCAGTATAAGAGGAAGTGCACAGTGACTGTCCTGTGTGTTATGTGTCCTCCTGCAGTCAGTATAAGAGGCAGTGCACAGTGACTGTCCTGTGTGTGATGTGTCCTCCTGCAGTCAGTATAAGAGGAAGCGCACAGTAACTGTCCTGTGTGTTATGTGTCCTCCTACAGTCAGTATAAGAGGCAGTGCACAGTGACTGTCCTGTGTGTGATGTGTCCTCCTGCAGTCAGTATAAGAGGCAGTGTACAGTAACTGTCCTGTGTGTGATTTGTCCTCCTGCAGTCAGTATAAGAGGAAGTGCACAGTGATTGTCCTGTGTGTGATGTGTTCTCCTGCAGTCAGTATAAGAGGAAGTGCACAGTGACTGTCTTGTGTGTGATGTGTCCTCCTGCAGTCAGTATAAGAGGAAGTGCACAGTGATTGTCCTGTGTGTGATGTGTCCTCCTGCAGTCAGTATAAGAGGAAGTGCACAGTGATTGTCCTGTGTGTGATGTGTCCTCCTGCAGTCAGTATAAGAGGAAGTGCACAGTGATTGTTCTGTGTGTGATGTGTCCTCCTGCAGTCAGTATAAGAGGAAGTGCACAGTGACTGTCCTGTGTGTGATGTGTCCTCCTCCAGTCAGTATAAGAGGAAGTGCACAGTGACTGTCTTGTGTGTGATGTGTCCTCCTGCAGTCAGTATAAGAGGAAGTGCACAGTGACTGTCTTGTGTGTGATGTGTCCTCCTGCAGTCAGTATAAGAGGTAGTGTACAGTGACTGTCCTGTGTGTGATGTGTCCTCCTGCAGTCAGTATAAGAGGAAGTGCACAGTGACTGTCCTGTGTGTGATGTGTCCTCCTGCAGTCAGTATAAGAGGAAGTGCACAGTGACTGTCCTGTGTGTGATGTGTCCTCCTGCAGTGAGTATAAGAGGAAGTGCACAGTGACTGCACTGTGTGAGATGTGTCCTCCTGCAGTCAGTATAAGAGTTAGTGCACAGTGACTGTCCTGTGTGTGATGTGTCCTCCTGTATTCAGTATAAGAGGAAGTGCACTGTGACTGTCTTGTGTGTGATGTGTCCTCCTGCAGTCAGTATAAGAGGAAGTGCACAGTGACTGTCCTGTGTGAGATGTGTCCTCCTGCAGTCAGTATAAGAGGAAGTGCACAGAGATTGTCCTGTGTGTGTGATGTGACCTCCTGCAGTCAGTGTAAGAGGAAGTGCACAGTGACTGTCCTGTGTGTGATGTGTCCTCCTGCACTCTGTATAAGAGGAAGTGCACAGTGACTGTCCTGTGTGTGATGTGTCCTCCTCCAGTCAGTATAAGAGAAAGTGCACAGTGACTGTCCTGTGTGTGATGTGACCTCCTGCAGTCAGTATAAGAGGAAGTGCACAGTGACTGTCCTGTGTGTGATGTGACCTCCTGCAGTCAGTATAAGAGGAAGTGCACAGTGACTGTTCTGTGTGTGATGTGTCCTCCTGCAGTCAGTATAAGAGGAAGTGCACAGTGACTGTCCTGTGTGTGATGTGTCCTCCTCCAGTCAGTATAAGAGGAAGTGCACAGTGACTGTCCTGTGTGTGATGTGTCCTCCTGCAGTCAGTATAAGAGGAAGCACGCAGTGACTGTCCTGTGTGTGATGTGTCCTCCTGCAGTCAGTATAAGAGGAAGTGCACAGTGACTGTCCTGTGTGTGATGTGTCCTCCTGCAGTCAGTATAAGAGGAAGTGCACAGTGACTGTCCTGTGTGTGATGTGTCCTCCTGCAGTCAGTATAAGAGGAAGTGCACAGTGACTGTCCTGTGTGGGATGTGTCCTCCTGCAGTCAGTATAAGGGGATGTGTACAGTGACTGTCCTGTGTGAGATGTGTCCTCCTTCAGTCAGTATAAGAGGAAGTGCACAGTGACTGTCCTGTGTGTGATGTGTCCTCCTGCAGTCAGTATAAGAGGAAGTGCACAGTGACTGTCCTGTGTGTTATGTGTCCTCCTGCAGTCAGTATAAGAGGAAGTGCACAGTGACTGTCCTGTGTGTGATGTGTCCTCCTGCAGTCAGTATAAGAGGCAGTGTACAGTAACTGTCCTGTGTGTGATTTGTCCTCCTGCAGTCAGTATAAGAGGAAGTGCACAGTGATTGTCCTGTGTGTGATGTGTTCTCCTGCAGTCAGTATAAGAGGAAGTGCACAGTGACTGTCTTGTGTGTGATGTGTCCTCCTGCAGTCAGTATAAGAGGAAGTGCACAGTGATTGTCCTGTGTGTGATGTGTCCTCCTGCAGTCAGTATAAGAGGAAGTGCACAGTGATTGTCCTGTGTGTGATGTGTCCTCCTGCAGTCAGTATAAGAGGAAGTGCACAGTGATTGTTCTGTGTGTGATGTGTCCTCCTGCAGTCAGTATAAGAGGAAGTGCACAGTGACTGTCCTGTGTGTGATGTGTCCTCCTCCAGTCAGTATAAGAGGAAGTGCACAGTGACTGTCTTGTGTGTGATGTGTCCTCCTGCAGTCAGTATAAGAGGAAGTGCACAGTGACTGTCTTGTGTGTGATGTGTCCTCCTGCAGTCAGTATAAGAGGTAGTGTACAGTGACTGTCCTGTGTGTGATGTGTCCTCCTGCAGTCAGTATAAGAGGAAGTGCACAGTGACTGTCCTGTGTGTGATGTGTCCTCCTGCAGTCAGTATAAGAGGAAGTGCACAGTGACTGTCCTGTGTGTGATGTGTCCTCCTGCAGTGAGTATAAGAGGAAGTGCACAGTGACTGTACTGTGTGAGATGTGTCCTCCTGCAGTCAGTATAAGAGTTAGTGCACAGTGACTGTCCTGTGTGTGATGTGTCCTCCTGCAGTCAGTATAAGAGGAAGTGCACAGTGACTGTCCTGTGTGAGATGTGTCCTCCTGCAGTCAGTATAAGAGGAAGTGCACAGTGACTGTCTTGTGTGTGATGTGTTCTCCTGCAGTCAGTATAAGAGGAAGTGCACAGTGACTGTCCTGTGTGTGATGTGTCCTCCAGCAGTCAGTATAAGAGGAAGTGCACAGTGACTGTCCTGTGTGTGATGTGTCCTCCTGCAGTAAGTATAAGAGGATGTGTACAGTGACTGTCCTGTGTGTGATGTGTGCTCCTGCAGTCAGTATAAGAGGAAGTGCACAGTGACTGTCCTGTGTGTGATGTGTCCTCCTGCAGTGAGTATAAGAGGAAGTGCACAGTGACTGTACTGTGTGTGATGTGTCCTCCTGCAGTGAGTATAAGAGGAAGTGCACAGTGACTGTACTGTGTGAGATGTGTCCTCCTGCAGTCAGTATAAGAGTTAGTGCACAGTGACTGTCCTGTGTGTGATGTGTCCTCCTGCAGTCAGTATAAGAGGAAGTGCACAGTGACTGTCCTGTGTGAGATGTGTCCTCCTGCAGTCAGTATAAGAGGAAGTGCACAGTGACTGTCTTGTGTGTGATGTGTTCTCCTGCAGTCAGTATAAGAGGAAGTGCACAGTGACTGTCCTGTGTGTGATGTGTCCTCCAGCAGTCAGTATAAGAGGAAGTGCACAGTGACTGTCCTGTGTGTGATGTGTCCTCCTGCAGTAAGTATAAGAGGATGTGTACAGTGACTGTCCTGTGTGTGATGTGTGCTCCTGCAGTCAGTATAAGAGGAAGTGCACAGTGACTGTCCTGGGGGTGATGGGTCCTCCTGCACTCTGTATAACTGGAAGTGCACAGTGACTGTCCTGTGTGTGATGTGTCCTCCTGCAGTCAGTATACGAGGAAGTGCACAGTGACTGTCCTGTGTGTGATGTATCCTTTTGCTGTCAGTATAAGAGGAAGGCCACAGTAACTGTCCTGTGTGTGATGTTCTCCTCTGCAGTCAGTACAAGAGGAAGTGCATAGTGATTGTCCTGTGTGTGATGTGTTCTCCTGCAGTCAGTATAAGAGGCAGTGCACAGTGACTGTCCTGTGTGTGATGTGTCCTCCTGTATTCAGTATAAGAGGAAGTGCACTGTGACTGTCTTGTGTGTGATGTGTCCTCCTGCAGTCAGTATAAGAGGAAGTGCACAGAGATTGTCCTGTGTGTGTGATGTGACCTCCTGCAGTCAGTGTAAGAGGAAGTGCACAGTGACTGTCCTGTGTGTGATGTGTCCTCCTGCACTCTGTATAAGAGGAAGTGCACAGTGACTGTCCTGTGTGTGATGTGTCCTCCTCCAGTCAGTATAAGAGGAAGTGCACAGTGACTGTCCTGTGTGTGATGTGACCTCCTGCAGTCAGTATAAGAGGAAGTGCACAGTGACTGTCCTGTGTGTGATGTGACCTCCTGCAGTCAGTATAAGAGGAAGTGCACAGTGACTGTCCTGTGTGTGATGTCTCCTCCTGCAGTCAGTGTAAGAGGAAGTGCACAGGGATTGTCCTGTGTGATGTTTCCTCCTGCACTCAGTATAAGAGGAAGTGCAAAGGGATTGTCCTGTGTGTGTGATGTATCCTCCTGCAGTCAGTATAAAAGGACGTCCTGTTTATGATGTGTCCTGTGTGAGGTGGCGAGCTCCAATTGGTGAGGAGTTGCAGAAGCAAGGAAAGCCTTATGGAAAAAATGACTGATGTGGGCTAGAAGCCACAGCCAGAGGGAGAGTGGATGGATGTGTGAGGAGAAGAGGAGAGTAGTGAAATCAAAGAGCCAGGTGGTCACGCAGTAGGTGGGTACTGCCAGTGCTGCAGAGTTGAGGCAGTGGTGACCATGAAAGGAGAGTGCTGATAGCTTGGAAAGTAGGTATGGGACACCGCAGCCAGAAACCCGATGCTGCCAGACCTAGGCAGAGGTCTGATCGCTGTGGGCATCTTGAGCAAGTAGGACGCCACATGGAGATGGGCGCAGAGGAGCTGTACAGAAAGGCTGAGTGAGTTAAAAAGACTCTGGTAAATGCTGTACTACAGGGGGGGTGAGTGTTTATCCCTGCATTTCCTCACACATATACATCGCCAAGCTGCTGCATTGAAAGTGTGCCAGGAGGCATAATACAGACACCTGCCATTAGACTGACCCCTGTTTTAAAATCAGCACTCTTAGTATAGAGACACTAGTTTTCTTGATATTGCTACAGACACATTTCATCAAGTTGGGGCTTGAAGTCATATTTGCCACACAAGCTTTGGGCATAAATGGAATACAGTGACACTTTCTACCCTGACTCAGAGAGTTTCTAATTTCTGGATGTATATTTCATTAAAGAGGTATGCAACCCTTTGTGTAACAAGTTCAGTCCAAACCTCAAGACTCCAATGCAAAGCTGGGATACAAATAGGTCCACGGTTATCTTGGCTTCTTTGCTGTGCCTAGGCACACCATGGTTTATTAACATAAACACTTCATCTATTGTTCTCAGCTGCAATACAATACAGAGAACAATACAGCAGGGGATTAAGTCTGACTGCCCTGACTCAGTTAATCCTAATAAAGGCCAGGATAAACAAGGACCCATCTGTACTTTAAGATCGATAAGCTCCAACGTTTAAATTGCCGGTGAAGACCAGTACTGAGTGAAGGGACATTACGGGAAAAATAGAGAGTGTATTGTATTTTCCTAAATCTCCGTGACATTTAATCAGTTTTTTCACAAAAGTATTCTTCTTTTTCATCATCTTCTTCTTCATGGTCTGTGTGAACATTACCATAATTTATACTGGCATAACTGTGATTAGTTTTATTCTAAATCAGTATCTTTTATATCACATTGAGTCATCAAGTGTATTGTGAGAGGACGATTGAATTAGTCCTCATGAATGTCATTGTTTTGATTGTGTGAACCAGTCTTTTCCTATCCAGCCTTGATTGTGGTAAAATAAAGAGTATTCTCCACAGACATTTGCTGTTAAATGACCTTCCTGTTTACATATCAATCTATCCTACCTCTTTGATTAACTCCCATTGGGGGTAATTCCAAGTTGATCGCAGCAGGATTTTTGTTAGCAATTGGGCAAAACCATGGTGGTCATTCCGAGTTGTTCGCTCAGTAAATTTCTTCGCATCGCAGCGATTGTCCGCTTAGTGCGCATGCACAATGTCCGCACTGCGACTGCGCCAAGTAAATTTGCTATGCAGTTAGGTACTTTACTCACGTTTTTTTCTTCGTTCTGGTGATCGTAATGTGATTGACAGGAAGTCGGTGTTTCTGGGCGGAAACTGGCCGTTTTATGGGTGTGTGTGAAAAAACGCTACAGTTTCTGGGAAAAACGCGGGAGTGGCTGGAGAAACGGAGGAGTGTCTGGGCGAACGCTGGGTGTGTTTGTGACGTCAAACCAGGAACGACAAGCACTGAACTGATCGCACTGGCAGAGTAAGTCTCGAGCTACTCAGAAACTGCACAGAGATGTCTTTTCGCAATATTGCGAATCTTTCGTTCGCAATTTTGATAAGCTAAGATTCACTCCCAGTAGGCGGCGGCTTAGCGTGTGCAAAGCTGCTAAAAGCAGCTTGCGAGTGAACAACTCAGAATGAGGGCCCATGAACACTGCAGGGGAGGCAGATATAACATGTGCAGAGAGAGTTTGATTTGGGTGGGGTGTGTTCAATCTGCAATCTTATTTGCAGTGTAAAAATAAAGCAGCCAGTATTTACCCTGCACAGAAACAAAATAACCCACCCAAATCTAACTCTCTCTGCACATGTTATATCTGCCCCTCCTGCAGTGCACATGGTTTTGCCCAATTGCTATCAAAAATCCTGCTGTGATCAACTTGGAATTACCCCCACTGAACGGAGAAAGCATTTTAGTGAAAGGGTCTATCACCAAGCCACTGAACACCTGTGATACCTATTCTTAATCTCATAAACACCTGCTAAACAGTAACATAGTAACATAATAACAGTATTTGAGGTTGAATAGAGGCAAATTGCCCATCGTGTTCAACCTGTTTTAAGTTGTTATGATTCTACATACCCGCTGAATAATGTTTTATGACTACTTAGCTACTATAACTCATGTTACCCCTGGATTAACCACGTTGATATATTAAGTATTATAACCTTGGATAGCTTTTTCATTCAGAAATGTATCCATTCCTTTTTTAAATCCAATTACAGAGTCCGCCATTACCACTTTCCCTGGACTGTTTTATGTGTGACATTCATCCCTGCAGTCACATTAGTGGAGTGACATTGGGAATAGAGGCACTGGGAGGCTTGCAGGTTCTGCCTACGCACTACCAAGACTGACAGGCTTCCAACATCCTCTACATTATTTTTAACAATTATAAACACTGAGATTGCTTACCATTGATAAGTGCATGATTCCATTGTATGCTTTACTCCTATGTATGAAAGAACAAGTAGGTCACATGAGAGAACTCCCTATTATCTGTACACCTTACTGGAACTCACCATGTTGTGTCACTTGGTGCTGGAGCGCCTCTGCAGGACCAATAAGATTTATCAGCTTGAAGACCTGTATGGTCACATCCAGAGCTGCATCCTCTCCATAAACATCTGTGAGAACATTTTTAGTGGTAACATAACCTGCTGTTTCCAGGCGCCCACGTGGGATGGGGCCTCTCTCTCCATCAGAGAAATCAGACAACTTGTCTTTAAATCGCTTGAAGTCATTTTGTGTCAGATCTTCCAGAGCCTCATACAGAATGTCTCCATGTGTCTTGTTCCTCTCACACTGAGCCCCTGGGGAGAACAGAGTAACATCCTATAAGTGTAATACAGAGAAACCCCATCACCACTGAGACTAATGGCCTAATTCAGAGATGATTGCTATACTGAGGTGTGCACATTTAAGTGAATGAAAATTCCAGACAAAATCTCACTGTTCACATTTGAATTTAACTGTATGATGGTGGTCACAGTTGCATATGGATTTTTAGGTATTAGAGACTACGTACCGTGGGTGTTTCTGCGCAGTGACTGGGAGGTGGCCTAAAATGATTGTATAAAAAGGCTGTCTCATGGGCAAGTTATGGAAGTGACATGTTTGTATTATGGGAGTGACATGGGCGTGTTATGGGAGTGACATATGTGTGGCTGGGAGTGACAATGGCATGTTATGGGAATGACATGGGTGTGTTATGGAAGTGACGTGTTTGTGTTATGGGAGTGACAAGGGCGTGTTATTGGAGTGATATGTGTGTGTTATGGAAGTAACATGGGCATGCTATGGAAGTGACATGTGCATGCTTTGGGAGTGACATGGGCGTGTAAAAGGAGTGACAGACTGTGTTACTGCAGCAACTATAGTCATGTTTTTAGATATTTACAAAGACACTGCGCCAGCCAAAGGCAGCTAAGGAGACAATGGTCAGTGTGATGTTGCCATTGATTGTGGAGTGCTCAGAACCATCTTATGGAGATGCATATTTCACTGAATTGAAAGTTGGTATCTCAGGATTTGTGCAGTCTGTCGCATGTTACTACACAAGGGCAATGCTGAACCTACCATTTGCATATTTCTGCTGATGTGAATCCATAAGAAACTGTAACCACACATGCATTGCATCCATTTCTGAATTAGGCTCTATATTACCACTTTCCGATTCATTTTATTTATTAGTTGTAAACACCCTCTAACATTGCTAAGTATGTACATTGCCTTATCTTAAACAGTAAAACAAACATTAGAACAAATATTGAACAATGTCTGAGATCAAATCATTTCAACTTAAAAATGTACATACCTTATGATCTGTCTCACAAATATCTTGAGTTTAATTAATTAGTCACCATGTATCATACATTACTTTTTTCATATCACCCCATGGTATCATCTCTAAGGCTATAACATCCTTCACTATCCCTGTATCTCACCTTTCTGAAAAAATTGCACCTCAGTAATCCACTCCTATCTTATTAATACTCATAAGCTTTCATGTGGGCTGAAGGAACAGCCCCTTCAGTGAGGCAGATGTACAGCTGCCTCTTCTCCTAATTTTTATGAGATTTTACTAGCCACAGCTTGGCCCCGCCTCCTGCTTCAGCCAGTTTAATATTCAGTGGGAGGTAGAGCTCTCACTGCCTCCCATCCAGATTTGCCTGCACTTTCACTGAGAAAAATGATTTAAACATTACAGAGCAGATATTTATGACACATATATATATATATATACGAAAGCACTCACACACTCACTGACTGATCACTAATTCTCTTACTTCTCGATATGTTGGGAAGCTGAATTTTAGCAGTATTCTTTACGTGGGAAATAGAAAAACTATATAATCAGGATTTTAATATACCTACCCTAAGGGGATGAGAAGGGGGTTGACAAAATGATGTCATTACCGATGCGTGGCTCACAATGCGTGAACGATAACCCCTGAAATGGACAATTCAATAAAAATTTGGATTGTACCTCCAGTGTGTAGAATTTAATAAACTACTAAAATGGTCCTGACACATTTTACCGTCTCTGCTATGGGTGCTCCCCAGATAACATGAAGAACCATGGATCAATATTTATTTACATTAAGACGTCTCAAATTTACATCTCTATAGATTTACCACATTTTTAACACTCATTTATATGTACAACCATGAAAATAATAAACGACCATACAAAGAACAGGTAGAACAGCTAGTCTATATATTAAAGCGAAAGCCCTCACTGACTGACTGACTGTCTTATCACTGATTCTCTTACTTCCCTATAGGTTAGGAAGCTGAAATGTAACACAGTTATTCTTCTATAAGGAGAAGGAGAGACTGGAGGAAAGCGGCGCCCAGCACACTGCCTGCACAGCTTCATGAGATCTCAGGCGAGAGTTCTGGAGCAGGAAAAGGCAGGACATGGGAGAGAGGATAGCCGTTGGCAGTCTGTGACAGGGAAATGTTTTTCTGTCAATGCTGTTAGCTTGCTGTGGGCCTATTTTCAATGGGGGACCTGGAGCTGCAGCTCCACCCGCTCTATTGTTAATGGTAGATGCTAAAACCAAGCTAGAGAAAGGACCTCTGACATCAGAGGGAGGAACTAGGCTGATGGGATAGTTCTTTCACTATCCACACCACAAACTACTCCCATTATTATCCTGGTGGCAAGCAAAGTGGACCTGAGAGAGCCACATAGCCCAAAGCATGGCGAGCAAAGTAAGCCTGCAAGGGTACATCTCGGTTACCTTGTTCGGCCTTGCTACTCAGAGGTCCTTACTCCAACTTGATTTTAGCCATAAACCCACCTCAAGTGAAGCACGGAGCCAGGAAGTTACAGTCCAAACGACATATCCTCTGGTAGTGGCACCCTAAGCCCAGAAGAAGAACAACACAGATGGATAGTGAAGAAGTCAAGGAGATGCTACCTACAGCAGCACACTTCTATTCATCCAGCATAGTTGTTGCACATGTACTGTATATTTCAAAACACAAACCCCATCCAGACTTAGGACATCCAGCCTGCAACTCCAGATAGGAGCAGTGTCATCACTATAGGGGTGTGGGCCAAACCCAGGTGTCACCCACCGAGGTGTGACAACAAAATGCCAGCTCCTGTTAGTGTAGTAGCTGGCACTGCATACTAACTGGCCCCCATGGGTAGCGGGTATCTCCTGGAGCCTCAAAGTGATGAAAAAGGGGGTTGGGCCATGAGGCCACACTCCTCTCAGTGAGGACATGTCCTCTCCACGAATCTACCCCACCCCCCCTTTTTTACTGGCGCGCCAATGGCAAGAATGTGGAGTCCACCCCCACTGCATCGGGTGTAACTCAGGTTAAAGATACCGCTGGATAGGAGTCCCTGCCTACCCAGCATAACTTCATCTCAAGAATAGTACAGGAAAAGTAGGAGGTGCATGCTAACGGTCACTCTCACCATCCACAAGAGGAATATAATAGGTACTATAGTACTTGGTTTACATTTTCCCCAGTGTTCTGTTTTTCTTTTGTTTTTTTTCTAGCAACATAAGGACAATTTAAATGGTACAAATAATAATCTATTTATACTGTAAATTTTACCATTGATACAAACTATTGGTTAATGGTTGTTTTCTCACTATAGTGCTCATCCCTACCTTAACTAACATCTGTAATCTCTCTCTCTCTCCTATTATTTTTCCTTCAATGTTCAAGCATGCAGTGATTACTCCCATTTTGAAAAAACAAAATTCTGACCAAAACTTTCTCTCAAACTACCGTCCTATCTCTCAGCTCCCTTGTCTCTCTAAGCTACTTGAGAGACTTGCCTACACTCAACTCACACACTTTCTTAACTCACACAATTTATTGGACCCACTTCTGTCAGGCTTCCGTTCCCAACACTCCACAGAGACAGCACTGACTAAAGTGGTTAATGAGTTGGTCACTACAATTCTGAAGCCATTATTCCCTACTTATTCTTCTAGATCTATCTGCTGCCTTTGACACTGTTGGCCACTCTCTCCTCATAAAAACATTGCAATCCCTAGGTCTTAAAGACACAGCCCTTTCTTGGTTCCTATCCTACCTATCTAATCGCTCTCTCAGTGTCCGTTTCTCTGATTCCACCTCCTCTTAGCTACCTCTTTCAGCTGGAGTACCACAAGGCTCAGTCCTGGGTCTCTGCATTTCTCTGTCTATATCTCATCTCTTGGTAAACTAATAAGCTTTTTTGGATTTCAGTATCATCTGTGCGCAGATGATACTCAAATCTACCTATCCTCCCCTGACTTGCCCCTATCTGTACTGGGCCGTGTCACTGAATGCCTTTCTGCCATTTCATCTTGGATGTCATCTCACCACCTCAAAGTTAATATTTCAAAACAGAGTTAATTATATTTCCACCAGCCAATAGTAGGTACCAACCTGATATCTCTATCATTGTTGAAAACTCGACAATTTACCCTACCCCACAAGCTCTCTGCCTAGGTGTCATCAATGACTCTGATCCAGGGGCGGACTGTCCCACAGGGGTACAGGGGAAACCCTCGGTGGGCCGCACCTCCTCTAGTGATCAGGTTCCAGACTGTGTTTTTGAATTATACATTATACATAGGTTACCTTATACTGCACAGGACTCTGATGACAGTGCATTGACAATATTTATCTGGTACATTATCATGCACGCACTAGCAGTATTTATATATTTATCAAGGGTCCCAGCCCATGCACTCACTAATGGTTAGGTAAACCAATGTAGCGGCTGGCCACACCCCCTCTGGAGACTGACTACACCCCTAAACTTGGGCACCTACCACTGCATTCCCTGGTGGGCCCTTCATGGCCCAGTATGACACTACTCTGATCTGTCCTTTGTTCCCCACATTCAATCTTTCTCAAAATCATGTTACATGAATCTAAAAAACAAATCCAATATATGACCATACCTTACACAAGACACTGATAAAACTCTAATCCATGCTCTCATTGGGGGTCATTCCAAGTTGATTGCTCGCTAGCTATATGGGGGAGTGTATTTAAGCTTTGCAAGTGTGCGAACGCTTATGCAGTCGACCGATGCAAAAATCTTCTTTGCAGTTTCTGAGTAGCTCAGGACTTACTCAGCCGTTGCAATCATTTCTTCCTGTTCGGTGCCTGCTTTGACGTCAGACTCCCGTCCTGCATACGCTCTAACACGCCTGCGTTTCCCTAGCCACTCCCGGAAAACGGTCAGTTACCACCAACACACGCCCTCTTTCTGTCAATCACCTTGCGATCGCCCATGTGAAGGGAATCTTCATTAGATTCATCGCAGGGTGCCAATCCGCTTTGCAGTCGTATGATGCGCCTGCACATTGAGGTGCATACGCATGTGCAGTTCAGTCCTTTTCAAATCCCGTCGCTGCGCTACAAAAATACGCAGTGAGCGATCAAATCGGAATGACCCCCATTATCTCCCGCATTGATTATTGCTCTAGTCTCCTAACTGGTCTTCCCAAAACGAGACTTTCACCACTACAATCCATTCTGAATGCAACTGCAAGGCTAATCTTCCTCGCTAGACGTTCATCGTCGGCAGATCTGCTCTGTCAGTCCCTCCATTGGTTACCTGTACTCTACCGCATTCAATATAAAATACTTTACTCACACACAAGGCCATTAACCAAACTACACCAACGTACCTCACTTCGCTTATCTCAAAATATCTCCCACCCCGACCTCTTCACTCTTCACATGATCTGCGTCTTTCATCCACACTCATCACTCGCTCCCACTCAAGATTGCGGGACTTTCATCGGGCTGCACCCACTCTGTGGAATGCCCTACCACACACAATAAGTAACTCTCATCTAGTCTCCAAACCTTCAAGCATTACCACAGTCCACACATATCCTCACATGTCTTCTCATTCTTCACTTTCCCTTCCTCTCGACCCCAATTCATCATTGCTGTATGACCATATCATACAGCCCACCATGAACCTTTGTAATCTGGTGGACAACTATGCACTAGATAGCACCTATGCTTGTATATACATGCCTATTTCCCTATAGATTATAAGCTTGCGCACAGGGCCTTCCTACCTCTATGACTGTTTGTTATCACCCAGTTTTGTTATATCATTGCTATTTTCAATTGTAAAGTGCAATGGTATTTGCTGCACTATATAAGAAACTGTTAATAAATAAATACATAAATAATAAACAGGACCTTTTTATTGTGATGTTATATTGTGTAATACCTATTGCTTACAATTACCAGTGAACTCACAATCACTGAAAGTTTGTACAGTATCATTGGCCCTCATTCCGAGTTGATCGCTAGCTGCTTTCGTTCGCAGCGCAGCGGTTAGGTCAAAAAGCGGCAATTCTGCGCATGCATATGGTGCGCACCGCGCACACGCGACGTACTTTCACAAAAGCCGACGAAGTTTCACTCAAGACCTAGCAACTCTTTTCAGTCACACTGCTAACCACAGAGTGATTGACAGGAAGTGGGTGTTTCTGGGTGGTAACAGACGGTTTTCGGGGAGTGTGTGAAAAAACGCAGGCGTGCCAGATTAAAACGCAGGAGTGGCTGGGGAAACGTAGGTGTGGCTGGCCGAACGCAGGGCGTGTTCGGGACGTCAAAACAGGAACTAAACAGTCTGAAGTGTTCGCTAGCTAGAATTAAGTCTCGAGCTACTCTAACTGCACACATTATTTTTGTAGCAACGCTGCAATCCTTCCGTTCGCACTTCTGCTAAGCTAAGATACACTCCCAGAGGGCGGCGGCTTAGCGTTTGCACTGCTGCTAAAAGCAGCTAGCAAGCGAACAACTCGGAATGAGGGCTATTGTTTTTTATAGTATAACATTTATCACAAACTTTATCACAAAGGGCAGATGTACTAAGCCTTGGAGTTTGATAAAGTGAATGGAGATAAAGTATCAGCCAATCAGCTCCTAACTATCATTTTTCAAACACAGCCTGTAACATTGCAGTTAGGAGATGATTGGCTGGTACTTTAGCTCTCTCCAATTTTTTCACTCTCCAAGTCTTAGCACATTTCTCCCATAGAGAGCTGCTGTATTTGCACCACTTAATTTTAGATCAGATTTGATGAATTAGAAAGATCATCAGCACAAAAAAGGCAGCATACCCTCTCTTGCACAACAGTAGGGATCACACACATATTTGCTCTATATATACTGCTCAACTCCTTCCCTGAACCCCCTGGCACCTCATTATTATTTGATCCCACAAATGAAGATAAAGGGGCCCACTTATCAAAGAGTGGTAAAACTCGTCCATGATAAAACTTGTTGCGCTCCCAACTGTCATGTATTTAAAAAATGATAGTTGGAAGCTGATTGGCTGTAGCACCATTTATTATATGCAATGAGTTAAATAATTCACAGCGAGTTTTACCACTTGTTGATAAATGATCCCCAAAGTATCTACACACTCACTGTCTTCCTACTCTACTACCCCGCTTCTTAATCCTACACCCCCACACACCAGTAGAGCTTTTTACTATGCTCATACTAACCTTAACTAAAATCTGTAATCTAGCCACCATTATATAAGCCTGCAGTGATTACTCCTGTTCTGCATAGCCCCTCCAAGCTACTCGAGAGACTTGCCTACACTCAGTGGCGCCAAGAGAGGGGGGAGAGGGTACAAATTACCTGGGCCCAGGTCTGATGGAAGGGCCCTGGGGGGGCCCAGGTCCCCACCCCAATCTTACCTGGAAGCAGTAGCTGCAGCTTTTCTTCTCAGCCCATCACACGCTGCTGTATTCTGGGATGCAGTGTAGCCAGGGAAGTGCTTAAAATATTTTTTTTTCCTTATTTATTTCTAAGGGTGCATAGCTGCACCTCCTGTGATTAGGCCATGCCCCCGGAAAAGTACCTGGGCCTAGCCGGGCTCTCTACTGCACTAGCTGGGAGGCATGCAATGCTCCTGACACTGGGTGCTTCTAATGTCTAAGGCACACCCCCAAAGAGGTGTTGCCATGCTCCCAGCATGCTGGGGTCACACCACCTCCAGGGGGGGAGCGGGCACCCAGGAAGTTGCTGTACCAGGGCCCAGGATTTCTATTGGCAGCCCTGCCTACACTCAGTCTAAAGGCCATTACTCACTTATTTTTCTAGATCTCTCTACTGCATTTGACACTGTTGACCATTCTCTTCTCATACAAACACTACAATCCCTAGGTCTTCAGGACCTAGGGATACTTTTGGCTTGCAGGGTGCCATTGCAGCCAGTAGAGCTGCTTAGAACATCCTTATGATGCTCCAGTGTCATGAGAATTCTCCCGGCAGTACTGTATTTAGTATACTGGTGGCCATGCCCCCTTGGTGTGACATCATGATGTCATGTGTTCAGGGGCGGCCCATCACATGGCACAGTGCTGAAGTAGACAAGTGGAGAAATTGCCCATGGCAACCAATCCAGTTCTAGCTCTCATTTTATAGAATGTCCAAAATAAATGATTATCCTCTTTAGAAGGTTTGATACATCTCTCACTATTTACCACAAAGGTTCCACACACTGAACATTATAATGGATACAAATTTTACTAGTTAATGATAATGGATCTGTCACTTGCCTGTTTCTGAGGATTCTGCCATCATGCAGGAGACAGACTGATTCTACTGTACGTATCCTAGTAGGGAATAAAAAGCAGGTTATTCAGCATAAATCTGGCTACTTGCGTCTTTCATCGCTCACTGACCTATTGCAGAAGTCATTTTGCAAACATGGGGGTAATTCAGAGTTGATCGCAGCAGCAAATGTGTTAGCTAATGGGCAAAACCATGTGCAGTGCGGGGGGCAGATATAACATATGCAGAAAGAGTTGGATTTGGGTGGGTCAGGGTAGATAAATACTGGCTGCTTTAATTTTACACTGCAATTTAGATTTCAGTTTGAACACGCCACACCCAAATCTAATTCTCTCTGCACATGTTACACCTGCCTCACCTGCAGTGCACATGGTTTTGGCCAACTTCTAACAAATTTTCTGCTGCGATCAGGTCTGAATTAGGCCCCATGTGCCATTATCTACTGTATATGGTTTATTGAATTTATAGTAACCCTTTATATAACTACAGATGTAGCCACGATTATTGTGGCTATGCCTAGGCGCGGGTGTGCCTCATTTGCTGCAATGCGCATGAACGCCAGCGTGCGCGTGCATCTTAGTTGCACCCACGCCCCATTGATATTTCATTGAGCGGCAAAAGGCGCAACCTAGCGTGCTAAGGCATGGGTACATCTAGACATGCCGGGAGTGCATGTGTGGGTGCATTACAGCTGCAATAAGCGTGGCCACATCTGTATTTCAATTAATCAGAAATGCATTCAAAAGGATCAGTATTTAGCAGGTAACTCAGGAAATGTTATGGCATTGGCAGCACAGAGTAAGGCTGCAATACCAGCACTTACTAAAGAGAACGTTGGTACCACATAGTAATAGTAGGATTGGGAAGGGTACCTTGGCTTACCACTCAGCCAAGCCAGACTTTTATACATTATTATTATTGTTATTCTTTGTTTATATGGTGCCACATGGGATCCGCTGTGTCCAGTTACAGAGCACATAACGAAATACGCAAAACAAGAAGACAGTGACTTACAGATCAAGAAATTTTAGGACAAGTACAGGGTATATAACCATAGTTACATCAGCAGACCACACGGAAATAAGTATAAGGGTGGCAGAAGACCAAGGGATTATGGAGAAGATGGTTTAAGTAAAAGAAGGAAAGGCACATGAGGAAAAGGGCCCTGCTCGTGAGAGCTTACATTCTGTATCATTCAGATAACCTACAAACATCAGGGACTCCTCTTGCCAGAAACCTCTGAAAACAAGAAACAGAAAAACCAAACTATCACTGATAATGCAGTCATTTCAATTCTATTCTGGGACCACAAAGGACTGGTACACATGTGCTGTCTGCTGGGGAGGGTTCTTATGCAACCCTCTCCTGGTAATTTCTGTGATCTGAAGAACATAAGCTTCAGTGACTTGTCTGTTTGGGTTTGTCCACCTGAGACCTTCATACAGTATCTTGTTTATAAATTATGCAAGAAATTATTTATCATGTATTAACAGTTATTTAAATAATGCACACATATTCTGCAGCACTTTACAAAGAATATTTGTCCATTCACATCAACAATCTATATTTCCTACCACATGTAAACACACTCACAATCACACTAGGGTTAACTTAGTTGGGAGCCAATTAACCTACCAGTATATTTTTGGATTGTGGGAGGAAACCGGAATACCCGGAGGAAACCCACAAGTATGGAGAGAATATACAAACTCCACACAGTTGGGGCATGGTGGGAATGAAACCCATGACCTCAGTGCTGTGAGGTAGTAACGCTAACCATTACACCATTACTGCCCAAGAAATGCTGAGTTTTTTAACACAACACTGTACATCATTTTAGTTGGTGAATGCTCCTACCAAGAGAGAACTTACGTGTGCCTTGAGGACTGGTTTTGGGAATCCCTGTTGTAAACAACTGCTGTTACCTGTCAGATACTGTATGCCAAACCTGCTGTTCAGTAGATTTACCCTATAGTATAGTATGTACCTATAGAGCTTCTTACCCTTTAAATTAGGTGCAAAATTACTGCATACATTTAATAAAGTAAAATCGGCTTATCTTACATTTTCCTATCTTCCAAATCCTGGTATTCAAAAATGCTGGTTACTTACTGCCGACTTGGCTGCACCATGTTTCCTGCACCTTATTGTGCTGCCCCCACCTCTTCCCCGGAGGTAAAAACCACAAAATAGATATGTATCAAATACAGGTTGAGTATCCCATATCCAAATATTCCGAAATACGGAATATTCCGAAATACAGACTTTTTTGAGTGAGAGTGAGATAGTGAAACTTTTGTTTTTTGATGGCTAAATGTACACAAAGTTTGTTTAATACACAAAGTTATTAAAAATATTGTATTAAATGACCTTTAGGCTGTGTGTATAAGGTGTATATGAAACATAAATGAATTGTGTGAATGTAGACAGTGACACACTTTGTTTAATGCACAAAGTTATAAAAAATATCATCTAAAATGACCTTCAGGCTGTGTGTATAAGGTGTATATGTAACATAAATGCATTCTGTGCTTATATTTAGGTCCCATCACCATGATATCTCATTATGGTATGCAATTATTCCAAAATACGGAAAAATCCGATATCCAAAATACCTCTGGTCCCAAGCATTTTGGATAAGGGATACTTAACCTGTATACTGTATAGAGAGATAGAGATGGGGAGAGAGAGAAAGGGATGGAGAAGGAAGAGAAAGGAAAAGAGAGAGATCCAGCCCCACCGTGAGACCTAGCTAGCCATATTGGTGTAGCATATTATAGCATACTTGCCTATTTTTGAAAACTTGTTTCAGGGAGATTTCAGGTGGTACCAGAATGCTTTGCGCGGCGCGCTGTTGAGGGTGTGCCACACTCCGCCCGAAGAGCGTGTCTAGCTCCACGTTAGGGCGTATTTATTAGAGATGAGCGCCTGAAATTTTTCGGGTTTTGTGTTTTGGTTTTGGGTTCGGTTCCGCGGCCGTGTTTTGGGTTCGAACGCGTTTTGGCAAAACCTCACCGAATTTTTTTTGTCGGATTCGGGTGTGTTTTGGATTCGGGTGTTTTTTTCCAAAAACACTAAAAAACAGCTTAAATCATAGAATTTGGGGGTCATTTTGATCCCAAAGTATTATTAACCTCAAAAACCATAATTTACACTCATTTTCAGTCTATTCTGAATACCTCACACCTCACAATATTATTTTTAGTCCTAAAATTTGCACCGAGGTCGCTGTGTGAGTAAGATAAGCGACCCTAGTGGCCGACACAAACACCGGGCCCATCTAGGAGTGGCACTGCAGTGTCACGCAGGATGTCCCTTCCAAAAAACCCTCCCCAAACAGCACATGACGCAAAGAAAAAAAGAGGCGCAATGAGGTAGCTGTGTGAGTAAGATTAGCGACCCTAGTGGCCGACACAAACACCGGGCCCATCTAGGAGTGGCACTGCAGTGTCACGCAGGATGGCCCTTCCAAAAAACCCTCCCCAAACAGCACATGACGCAAAGAAAAAAAGAGGCGCAATGAGGTAGCTGTGTGAGTAAGATTAGCGACCCTAGTGGCCGACACAAACACCGGGCCCATCTAGGAGTGGCACTGCAGTGTCACGCAGGATGTCCCTTCCAAAAAACCCTCCCCAAACAGCACATGACGCAAAGAAAAAAAGAGGCGCAATGAGGTAGCTGACTGTGTGAGTAAGATTAGCGACCCTAGTGGCCGTCACAAACACCGGGCCCATCTAGGAGTGGCACTGCAGTGTCACGCAGGATGTCCCTTCCAAAAAAACCCTCCCCAATCAGCACATGATGCAAAGAAAAAGAAAAGAAAAAAGAGGTGCAAGATGGAATTGTCCTTGGGCCCTCCCACCCACCCTTATGTTGTATAAACAAAACAGGACATGCACACTTTAACCAACCCATCATTTCAGTGACAGGGTCTGCCACACGACTGTGACTGATATGACGGGTTGGTTTGGACCCCCCCCAAAAAAGAAGCAATTAATCTCTCCTTGCACAAACTGGCTCTACAGAGGCAAGATGTCCACCTCATCTTCACCCTCCGATATATCACCGTGTACATCCCCCTCCTCACAGATTATCAATTCGTCCCCACTGGAATCCACCATCTCAGCTCCCTGTGTACTTTGTGGAGGCAATTGCTGCTGGTCAATGTCTCCGCGGAGGAATTGATTATAATTCATTTTAATGAACATCATCTTCTCCACATTTTCTGGATGTAACCTCGTACGCCGATTGCTGACAAGGTGAGCGGCGGCACTAAACACTCTTTCGGAGTACACACTTGTGGGAGGGCAACTTAGGTAGAATAAAGCCAGTTTGTGCAAGGGCCTCCAAATTGCCTCTTTTTCCTGCCTGTATAAGTACGGACTGTGTGACGTGCCTACTTGGATGCGGTCACTCATATAATCCTCCACCATTCTATCAATGTTGAGAGAATCATATGCAGTGACAGTAGACGACATGTCCGTAATCGTTGTCAGGTCCTTCAGTCCGGACCAGATGTCAGCATCAGCAGTCGCTCCAGACTGCCCTGCATCACCGCCAGCGGGTGGGCTCGGAATTCTGAGCCTTTTCCTCGCACCCCCAGTTGCGGGAGAATGTGAAGGAGGAGATGTTGACAGGTCGCGTTCCGCTTGACTTGACAATTTTGTCACCAGCAGGTCTTTCAACCCCAGCAGACCTGTGTCTGCCGGAAAGAGAGATCCAAGGTAGGCTTTAAATCTAGGATCGAGCACGGTGGCCAAAATGTAGTGCTCTGATTTCAACAGATTGACCACCCGTGAATCCTTGTTAAGCGAATTAAGGGCTGCATCCACAAGTCCCACATGCCTAGCGGAATCGCTCCCTTTTAGCTCCTTCTTCAATGCCTCCAGCTTCTTCTGCAAAAGCCTGATGAGGGGAATGACCTGACTCAGGCTGGCAGTGTCTGAACTGACTTCACGTGTGGCAAGTTCAAAGGGCATCAGAACCTTGCACAACGTTGAAATCATTCTCCACTGCACTTGAGACAGGTGCATTCCATCTCCTATATCGTGCTCAATTGTATAGGCTTGAATGGCCTTTTGCTGCTCCTCCAACCTCTGAAGCATATAGAGGGTTGAATTCCACCTCGTTACCACTTCTTGCTTCAGATGATGGCAGGGCAGGTTCAGTAGTTTTTGGTGGTGCTCCAGTCTTCTGTACGTGGTGCCTGTACGCCGAAAGTGTCCCGCAATTTTTCTGGCCACCGACAGCATCTCTTGCACGCCCCTGTCGTTTTTAAAAAAATTCTGCACCACCAAATTCAAGGTATGTGCAAAACATGGGACGTGCTGGAATTTGCCCATATTTAATGCACACACAATATTGCTGGCGTTGTCCGATGCCACAAATCCACAGGAGAGTCCAATTGGGGTAAGCCATTCCGCGATGATCTTCCTCAGTTGCCGTAAGAGGTTTTCAGCTGTGTGCGTATTCTGGAAAGCGGTGATACAAAGCGTAGCCTGCCTAGGAAAGAGTTGGCGTTTGCGAGATGCTGCTACTGGTGCCGCCGCTGCTGTTCTTGCGGCGGGAGTCCATACATCTACCCAGTGGGCTGTCACAGTCATATAGTCCTGACCCTGCCCTGCTCCACTTGTCCACATGTCCGTGGTTAAGTGGACATTGGGTACAACTGCATTTTTTAGGAGACTGGTGAGTCTTTTTCTGACGTCCGTGTACATTCTCGGTATCGCCTGCCTAGAGAAGTGGAACCTAGATGGTATTTGGTAACGGGGGCACACTGCCTCAATAAATTGTCTAGTTCCCTGTGAACTAACGGCGGATACCGGACGCACGTCTAACACCAACATAGTTGTCAAGGACTCAGTTATCCGCTTTGCAGTAGGATGACTGCTGTGATATTTCATCTTCCTCGCAAAGGACTGTTGAACAGTCAATTGCTTACTGGAAGTAGTACAAGTGGGCTTACGACTTCCCCTCTGGGATGACCATCGACTCCCAGCGGCAACAACAGCAGCGCCAGCAGCAGTAGGCGTTACACGCAAGGATGCATCGGAGGAATCCCAGGCAGGAGAGGACTCGTCAGACTTGCCAGTGACATGGCCTGCAGGACTATTGGCATTCCTGGGGAAGGAGGAAATTGACACTGAGGGAGTTGGTGGGGTGGTTTGCGTGAGCTTGGTTACAAGAGGAAGGGATTTACTGGTCAGTGGACTGCTTCCGCTGTCACCCAAAGTTTTTGAACTTGTCACTGACTTATTATGAATGCGCTGCAGGTGACGTATAAGGGAGGATGTTCCGAGGTGGTTAACGTCCTTACCCCTACTTATTACAGCTTGACAAAGGGAACACACGGCTTGACACCTGTTGTCCGCATTTCTGGTGAAATACCTCCACACCGAAGAGCTGATTTTTTTGGTATTTTCACCTGGCATGTCAACGGCCATATTCCTCCCACGGACAACAGGTGTCTCCCCGGGTGCCTGACTTAAACAAACCACCTCACCATCAGAATCCTCCTGGTCAATTTCCTCCCCAGCGCCAGCAACACCCATATCCTCCTCATCCTGGTGTACTTCAACACTGACATCTTCAATCTGACTATCAGGAACTGGACTGCGGGTGCTCCTTCCAGCACTTGCAGGGGGCGTGCAAATGGTGGAAGGCGCATGCTCTTCACGTCCAGTGTTGGGAAGGTCAGGCATCGCAACCGACACAATTGGACTCTCCTTGTGGATTTGGGATTTCAAAGAACGCACAGTTCTTTGCGGTGCTTTTGCCAGCTTGAGTCTTTTCAGTTTTCTAGCGAGAGGCTGAGTGCTTCCATCCTCATGTGAAGCTGAACCACTAGCCATGAACATAGGCCAGGGCCTCAGCCGTTCCTTGCCACTCCGTGTGGTAAATGGCATATTGGCAAGTTTACGCTTCTCCTCCGACAATTTTATTTTAGGTTTTGGAGTCCTTTTTTTACTGTTATTTGGTGTTTTGGTTTTGACATGCTCTGTACTATGCCATTGGGCATCGGCCTTGGCAGACGACGTTGCTGGCATTTCATCGTCTCGGCCATGACTAGTGGCAGCAGCTTCAGCACGAGGTGGAAGTGGATCTTGATCTTTCCCTAATTTTGGAACCTCAACATTTTTGTTCTCCATATTTTAATAGGCACAACTAAAAGGCACCTCAGGTAAACAATGGAGATGGATGGATTGGATACTAGTATACAATTATGGACGGGCTGCCGAGTGCCGACACAGAGGTAGCCACAGCCGTGAACTACCGCACTGTACTGTGTCTGCTGCTAATATATAGACTGGTTGATAAAGAGATAGTATACTCGTAACTAGTATGTATGTATAAAGAAAGAAAAAAAAACCACGGTTAGGTGGTATATACAATTATGGACGGGCTGCCGAGTGCCGACACAGAGGTAGCCACAGCCGTGAACTACCGCACTGTACTGTGTCTGCTGCTAATATATAGACTGGTTGATAAAGAGATAGTATACTCGTAACTAGTATGTATGTATAAAGAAAGAAAAAAAAACCACGGTTAGGTCACTGGTATATACAATTATGGACGGGCTGCCGAGTGCCGACACAGAGGTAGCCACAGCCGTGAACTACCGCACTGTACTGTGTCTGCTGCTAATATATAGACTGGTTGATAAAGAGATAGTATACTCGTAACTAGTATGTATGTATAAAGAAAGAAAAAAAAACCACGGTTAGGTGGTATATACAATTATGGACGGGCTGCCGAGTGCCGACACAGAGGTAGCCACAGCCGTGAACTACCGCACTGTACTGTGTCTGCTGCTAATATATAGACTGGTTGATAAAGAGATAGTATACTCGTAACTAGTATGTATGTATAAAGAAAGAAAAAAAAACCACGGTTAGGTGGTATATACAATTATGGACGGGCTGCCGAGTGCCGACACAGAGGTAGCCACAGCCGTGAACTACCGCACTGTACTGTGTCTGCTGCTAATATATAGACTGGTTGATAAAGAGATAGTATACTCGTAACTAGTATGTATGTATAAAGAAAGAAAAAAAAACCACGGTTAGGTGGTATATACAATTATGGACGGGCTGCCGAGTGCCGACACAGAGGTAGCCACAGCCGTGAACTACCGCACTGTACTGTGTCTGCTGCTAATATATAGACTGGTTGATAAAGAGATAGTATACTCGTAACTAGTATGTATGTATAAAGAAAGAAAAAAAAACCACGGTTAGGTCACTGGTATATACAATTATGGACGGGCTGCCGAGTGCCGACACAGAGGTAGCCACAGCCGTGAACTACCGCACTGTACTGTGTCTGCTGCTAATATAGACTGGTTGATAAAGAGATAGTATACTACTAATATTATATACTGGTGGTCAGGTCACTGGTCACTAGTCACACTGGCAGTGGCACTCCTGCAGCAAAAGTGTGCACTGTTTAATTTTAATATAATATTATGTACTCCTGGCTCCTGCTATAACCTATAACTGGCACTGCAGTAGTGCTCCCCAGTCTCCCCCACAATTATAAGCTGTGTGAGCTGAGCAGTCAGACAGATATATAATATATATAGATGATGCAGCACACTGGCCTGAGCCTGAGCAGTGCACACAGATATGGTATGTGACTGAGTCACTGTGTGCTGTGTATCGCTTTTTTCAGGCAGAGAACGGATTATAAATAAAAGTGGTGGTCACTGGTCACTATCAGCAAAACTCTGCACTGTACACTACTGAGTACTCCTAATGCTCCCCAAAATTAGTAAATCAAGTGTCTAAACGGAGAGGACGCCAGCCACGTCCTCTCCCTATCAATCTCAATGCACGTGTGAAAATGGCGGCGACGCGCGGCTCCTTATATAGAATCCGAGTCTCGCGATAGAATCCGAGCCTCGCGAGAATCCGACAGCGTCATGATGACGTTCGGGCGCGCTCGGGTTAACCGAGCAAGGCGGGAAGATCCGAGTCGCTCGGACCCGTGAAAAAAAACATGAAGTTCTGGCGGGTTCGGATTCAGAGAAACCGAACCCGCTCATCTCTAGTATTTATTGCCACTAAGGCAGTGGTGCAAGCAGAAAACAACTCTTGGTGGTATAGTGTGCACGCAAGGGACGTGGCCATGGAAAACTGTGGTGTGTGAACATGAGGGGGTAGAGTAAGGCCACAGTGGGGAGAGTAGGGGACAAAGGGGGTAGAGTAGGGGACACAGGGAACAGAGTGGAGCCACAGAGGGTAGAGTAGGGGACATAGTAGGTAGAGTGGGGCCACAGGGGGAAGAGTAGGGGACACAGTGGGGAGTGTGGGGTCACAGGGGGGAGAGTGGGGGACAAAGGGAGCAGAGTGGGGGACACAGGGGGAAGAGTGAGGCCACAGGGGGGAACAGTGGGGGAAACGGGGGGGGGGAGTGGGGGAAATGGGGGGAGAGTAGGGGACACAGGGAGGAGAGTAGGGGACACAGAGGGGAGAGTAGGGGACACATGGGGGTGAGTAGGGGACACAGGGGGGGAAGTGAAGCCACAGAGGGGAGAGTAGGGGACAGTGGGGAGAGTGGGACCACAGAGGGGTGAGTGGGGGACACAGTGGGGAGAGTAGGGGACACAGGTGGGAGAGTGAGGCCACAGAGGGGAGAGTAGGGGACACAGTGGGGAGAGTAGGGGACACAGTGGGGAGAGTAGGGGACACAGTGGGGAGAGTGAAGCCACAGGTGGGAGAGTAGGGGACACAGTGGGGAGGGAGGCCACAGGGGGAAGAGTGGGGGACACAAGGAGCAGAGGGAGACCACAAGGAGGAGAGTGGGGCCACAGAGGGGAGAGTGGGACCAGGTGCAGGCACTCACCTTCAACACTGGCCGTGCACCGTGGGTAAATTTATATTATATACAGTATATATACTGTATATATATATATATATATATATATATATATATATATATATATATTTCTAAAAACAAGGATGAAGAGAGATTGCACTCATAGTGCAGATCAATTTTTATTAAGTAAAACAATATGACAGGACAGGTCAGACAATGATGGTAAGATTTGTACCCAGATCACCCGCACTGTGGGCTGGTTACTACATGGTAGAATGTACTCCACAAGGCTAATGCTGCATACCGCTGTCCGCTACCCGGGACCATACACCACACCGCCGGCTGTGAATAACAGCCGTGACCCGTCAGGACACCGCGCCATGGGACCTTTCGGATTGAACAATTCAAATTGAGAATAGAGCATCTGGCAGGCAACGCCCCAACACGTTATCCACAGACTGCGGCGCGGTGTATGGTCCCGGGTAGCGGACGGCGGTATGCAGCATTAGCCTTGTGGTGTTCATTTTACCATGTAGTAACCAGCCCACAGTGTGAGTGATCAGGGTATGAGTCTTACCATCATTGTCTGACCTGTCCTGTCATATTGTTTTACTTAATAAAAATTGATCTGCACAATGGGGGTCATTCCGAGTTGATCGCTAGCTGCCGTTGTTCGCAGCGCAGCGACCAGGCTAAAAATCAGCATTTCTGCTCATGTGTATGCACCGCAATGCGCAGGTGCGTCGTACGGGTACAATGAGCATCGTGGGTTTGCACAGAGTCTAACAAAGATTCTCGTCACACAGCCGAACGCAAGAAGATTGACATAAAGTGGGCGTTTCTGGGTGGCAACTGACCGTTTTCAGGTAGTGCTCAGAAAAACGCAGGCGTGTCAGAGAAAACACAGGCGTGGCTGGACGGGTGTTTGACGTCAAAAGCTGTCTCTCAATCAATCAACGCACACGGAGAGTAACCAGGGCCGGATTAACAATGGGGCGGATGGAGCTGCAGCTCCAGGCCCACCATTGAAAATAGGCCCACAGGAGACTCACTGACAGCGTTGACTGGAAAAAAACCTTTTTCCTGTCACACACTGCCAGCGGCTGCCCTCTCTCCCCTACCTTGCCTCCTTCAGCTGCGGCACTCTCTGAGATCAGCCACAGAGAGCCGTGCAGGCAGTGTGGGGGCCACCTCTCCCCTCCAGTCTCTCCTTCTCCGGGGTCCTGACTGAGCCTGTCACAAGCTCCGCCCCCCGACCACACGAGGTGAGGAGCTGCACTGCTGCAGGAAGCCTGGTACTTAAGGTATAAGTAGTGTGTACTGTGTGTGTTGTACTGAGTGCATATTCTGCAGTGGTGTGTGTACTGTGTACTCTACGGTGTGTGTATATATGTGGTGGTGTGTGTGTGTGTATATAAGCAGCAGCAGTAGTGTGTGTGTACTGTATGTGTGTATATGTGGTGGTGTGTGTTGGTGTAGTGTGTGTGTATATGCAGTAGTGTGTGTGTAGTGAGTATTGTGTGTGTATATGCAGTACTGTGTGTGTAGTGATTACTGTGTGTGTATATGTAGTAGTGTGTGTGCTGTATGTGTGTATATGTGGTGGTGTGTGTTGGTGTACTGTGTGTGTATATGCAGTAGTGTGTGTGTAGTGAGTAGTGTGTGTGTGTGTGTGTGTGTGTGTAGTGAGTACTGTGTGTGTATATGCAGTACTGTGTGTGTAGTGAGTACTGTGTGTGTATATGCAGTACTGTGTGTGTAGTGAGTACTGTGTGTGTATATGCAGTAGTATGTGTGTATATGTGGTAATGTGTGGTGTACTGTGTGTGTGTATATGCAGTACTGTGTGTGTATATGCAGTAGTATGTGTGTGTATATGTGGTGGTTTGTGTATATGCAGTACTGTGTGTGTATATGCAGTACTGTGTGTGTAGTGAGTACTGTGTGTGTATATGCAGTAGTATGTGTGTGTATATGTGGTGGTGTGTGTTGGTGTACTGTGTGTGTATATGCAGTACTGTGTGTGTGTGTATATGCAGTACTGTGTGTGTGTGTGTATATGCAGTACTGTGTGTGTACTATAGTGAGTACTGTGTGTGTGTATATGCAGTAGTATGTGTGTGTATATGTGTTGGTGTACTGTGTGTGTATATGCAGTAGTGTGTGTGTAGTGAGTACTGTGTGTGTATATGCAGTACTGTGTGTGTAGTGTGTACTGTGTGTGTGCATGTTGAGGTGGTGTACGTGTGTGTACTGTATGCATGTGTATTTTACGTGCTATAGACAGTGAGGGACACAATTTTGAAATATGCGTGGGTCCTGCAGGATGCGCTTTGACTCCCCAACCAATCAGCCGCAATTCCTATCCCAGCCAATCACCGCCGGCAGCGTCCCCCGTTTTCACATCCAGGCACTGTCAGCAGCACCTCCCATCTCCACATTTAATCGCCGCCTGAGACCCGGTCAGTCCCCCTGCAGCCGCGGCTCCACCTCCAGCGTGTCCCGATCACTGGTCAGTGATCGGACAGCCCACAATCCCCCGCCCCCCTCTCCGTCCCCCCCCCCCCTTCCTGGCAACTGAGTGTCTCTCTCAGAAGTGGTGTCTTCTCCCACACTGTGTCCCAATCACTGATCAGGACACGCAGTGCAGCACAGTCTGCACTGGAAACAGACGCTCAGTAGGTGATCCTCCCGCGGCAGAAGTGAAAGCCGCCCCTTAAGACTCTGCGCCTGGAGGAGATCTCAGTGTAGGGGAGCCGATCTGTTTGGGTGGACTAAAGAGTTTGTGCGTCTGTGGGGAGGATAGCTTGCTGTGTGTGTGTGTGTGTGTGTGTGTGTGTGTGTATGCTCTGTGTGTGTGTGGTGGGAGTAAAGAGCTGATTGGGGACTGGGGAGAGCTGTGCCTGTGTGTGGGAAACTGTATGAGGAAAGGTGACCTACGGTATAGGTGAGGGGAGGGGGCGGGATCTATGTGAGGGTGGTGCGCTGTTTGAGGGGAGCTGAGTAAGGGGGGGGTTGGGTCTGTGTGAGGACAGGACAGCATTCTGATGGGGTATTGTGTGAGGGTGGAGCACTGTATGTGTGTTTCAGGGGAGCTGACTGTAATGGGTGACAGCACTGTGTGTGTGTGTGTGTGTGTGTGTGTGTGTGTGTGTGTGTGTGTGTGTGTGTGTGTGTGTTTTTTTGGGGGGGAGTGAGGAAGGTATAGCTATAATAGTGTAGATAGCTGTGTCTGGGGAAGGGCGAGGGGCGCTGTGTGTCTGTATTAGGGGCAAAGGATGCCAAGATGGTGCTGGAGCCATCTAAGGGGGAGAGGAGCTAGGTGACACAAAAATTAGGGGGATCGGTGAGTGAGCCCCATCCCATTTTGTCACCAAAGGAGGTCCGCTGACCAGCCAGGAGGGAGCGGGCAGACGGTAGATTTGGAGCAGCAGGAAGGGGGAGAAGCTTTGTGATGGGGGATTGTGTGACGGTGGTGCAATGTATGTGTGTTTCTAGGGAGCTAAGGGGGATACCTGTGTGTGTGGAGGGGGGGGGGGGGTCTGTGTGAGGAAGGGATAGCTATAAAAGGGTAGATAGCTGTGTGGGAGGGGGGTTGTGGGGGGCACCAAACTCTAACTTGCCTCCGGGCAATGGGAATAAACTTACGACACTGCAGCCGGGGCTTTGCCCCCTTCTGGCTGTGGCTGAGGAGCTGTGTGCACTGTGCAGTAGCGCGCTCCGGGTCACTGTGTGTGTGGCTGAGGAGCTGTGTGCACTGTGCAGTAGCGCGCTCCGGGTCACTGTGTGTGTGGCTGAGGAGCTGTGTGCACTGTGCAGTAGCGCGCTCCGGGTCACTGTGTGTGTGGCTGAGGAGCTGTGTGCACTGTGCAGTAGCGCGCTCCGGGTCACTGTGTGTGTGGCTGAGGAGCTGTGTGCACTGTGCAGTAGCGCGCTCCGGGTCACTGTGTGTGTGGCTGAGGAGCTGTGTGCACTGTGCAGTAGCGCGCTCCGGGTCACTGTGTGTGTGGCTGAGGAGCTGTGTGCACTGTGCAGTAGCGCGCTCCGGGTCACTGTGTGTGTGGCTGAGGAGCTGTGTGCACTGTGCAGTAGCGCGCTCCGGGTCACTGTGTGTGTGGCTGAGGAGCTGTGTGCACTGTGCAGTAGCGCGCTCCGGGTCACTGTGTGTGTGGCTGAGAAGCTGTGTGCACTGTGCAGTAGCGTGATCCGGGTCACTGTGTGGTGGCTGAGGATCTGTGTGCACTGTGCAGTAGCGCGCTCCGGGTCACTGTGTGGTGGCTGAGGATCTGTGTGCACTGTGCAGTAGCGTGCTTCGGGTCACTGTGTATGTGGCTGAGGATCTGTGTGCACTGTGCAGTAGCGCGCTCCGGGTCACTGTGTATGTGGCTGAGGAGCTGTGTGCACTGTGCAGTAGCGCGCTCCGGGTCATAGAAACATAGAAACATAGAATTTGTCGGCAGATAAGAACCACTTGGCCCATCTAGTCTGCCCCTTTTTTTTTTTTATATATTATTTTTTTTTTATCACTAACCTTATTTGTTCCTTATTTCTTTGTAAGGATATCCTTATGTCTATCCCATGCATGTTTAAATTGCTCTACTGTCTTAGCCTCTACCACCTCTGATGGGAGGCTATTCCACTTGTCCACTACCCTTTCTGTGAAATAATTTTTCCGCAAATTTCCCCTGAACCTCCCCCCCTCCAGTCTCAGTGCATGTCCTCGTGTCCTATTGCTTCTCTTCATTTGGAGAATGTTTCCCTCCTGGACTTTGTTAAAACCCTTCATATATTTGAAAGTTTCTATCATGTCCCCCCTTTCTCTTCTCTGCTCCAAACTATACATATTGAGATTTCTTAGTCTTTCTGGGTATGTTTTGTGATGTAGGCCATGCACCATTTTAGTTGCCCTCCTTTGTACAGTTTCTAATGTATTAATATCCTTTTGAAGATATGGCCTCCAGAACTGAATACAGTATTCTAGATGAGGCCGTACCAATGACCTATACAGTGGCATTATTACTTCTTTCTTTCTGCTGCTGATTCCTCTCCCAATGCAGCCAAGCATCTGACTAGCCTTCCTCATTGCCTTGTTACATTGCTTACCTGCCTTTAAGTCATCTGAAATAGTGACTCCTAGATCCCTTTCCTCCTCAGTAGTTTCCAGTATAGTGCCATTAATACTGTATTTAGCTTTAGGATTTTTGAGACCCAAGTGCATGATTTTGCATTTTTTGGCATTAAACTGTAATTGCCAGACTCTTGACCATTCCTCTAGTCTACCTAGATCCTCAATCATTTGTTTTACCCCACCTGGTGTGTCTACCCTGTTGCATACCTTTGTGTCATCTGCAAAAAGGCATACTTTCCCTTTAATCCCATTTGCAATGTCACCAATAAAGATATTGAAAAGCACTGGTCCAAGTACAGATCCCTGGGGTACTCCACTGGTAACATTTCCCTCCTGTGAATGCACTCCATTTACCACAACTCTCTGTTTTCTATCCTTCAACCAAGATCTTATCCATTCAATAATCCTAATATCCAATCCCAAACTTTCAAGTTTATTTAGCAGTCTGCGATGTGGAACTGTGTCAAAAGCCTTACTAAAGTCAAGATAAGCTATATCCATGGCTCCACCTTTATCCATCACTTTAGTCACACAATCAAAAAAGTCAATAAGATTTGTTTGACATGATCTTCCCCCAGTGAATCCATGCTGTTTGGGATCCAGTAAATTGCCGGATTTGAGATGATCTACAACTCTTTCTTTTAAGAGTGTTTCCATCAATTTCCCTACTACTGATGTAAGACTCACTGGTCTGTAGTTGTTTGCCTCTTCCTTGCTTCCACTTTTGTGCAGTGGGACTACGTTTGCTCTTTTCCAGTCCCCTGGAATTTCTCCTGTAGCTAATGACTGGTTGAATAATTCTGTCAATGGTGCTACCAGCACCTCTTTAAGTTCTTTTAGTATCCTTGGATGTATCCCATCTGGCCCCATAGATTTGTCCACTTTCAGCTTTGAGAGTTCTGTTAGGACCTTCTCCTCTGTAAATGTACTTGTTTCATTTTCCTGAATATCCCTGCAACTTAACTGTGGCCCCTTCCCCTCTCTTTCAGTAGTAAATACTGAGCAAAAATAATCATTAAGATGATCTGCTATTAAATTGTCTCCCTCAACAAGATTCCCAGTGTCCGTCTTTAGTTTTATAATTCCGCCTTTTGTTTTTCTTTTTTCGCTTATATACCTAAAAAAAGTTTTGCCTCCTTTACCCACTGACTGGGCCATTTTCTCCTCAGCTTGTGCCTTTGCACATCTGATTACCTTCTTTGTCTCCTTCTGTCTAACAAGATATATCTTTTTGTCTTCATTATTTTGTGTCTGCTTATATTTCCTAAAAGCCATCTTTTTTGCTCTCACAATATTTGCTACTTCTTTTGCAAACCACACTGGCTTCCTTTTCCTTGTGTTTTTCCTAACAGTTTTGATACAAAGGTCTGTTGCCTTCAATATTGCACATTTGAATGTTTTCCACCTCTCCTGCACTGTTTCCAAGTTCCTCCACTCTGCCAAAGAATCGCTTACACATTTTCCCATCCCTACAAAATCAGCCTTCCTAAAATCCAACACCTTTGTTTTTGTATGGGACGAGTCAGTCTCTGTCTTAATGCTGAACCATACTGCTTGATGATCACTGGATCCGAGGTTTTCACCCACTTTTACGTCTGATAATCTGTCTCCATTTGTAAGTATTAAGTCTAATATTGCGTCTTTCCGAGTGGGCTCCCTCACCAATTGGTGGAGGGATGCTCCCTGAAGGGAATTTAAAATGTTCCTACTTCTAGTGGAACTAGCAACAGACACCTCCCAGTTTACATCAGGAAGATTAAAGTCTCCCATGATTATTACCTCTCCTTTTAATGCCATTTTAGTTATGTCCTGCAATAGGTTCTTGTCAAGTTCCTCTTCCTGACCTGGTGGCCTGTATATCACGCCAATACGAATAATCAACTTTTCCCCTGTTTCTATGGTCACCCAAAGGGCCTCAGTTTTTTCTTCAATACTTTGTATTAATGTAGTATTTATGGCATTTTTTACATACATTGCTACCCCTCCCCCGATTTTTCCAATTCTGTCCTTCCTAAACAAAGTATATCCCGGTATAGCTATGTCCCAGTCATGATTTTCATTGTACCATGACTCTGTAATTGCCACAATGTCTAGATCATCCCTTGTCATTATTGCAGTTAGTTCTGGGATTTTATTTCCTAAGCTCCTAGCATTTGCACACATAGCTTTTAGAGTTTTGTTTGTGCTTTTTCTGTTCCTAGCTATGTTCTTCTCTCTGCCTATTTTTATTTGGTTTTGATCTGAATTATCTTCTGTTGCTGTGGATATGCTTCCTATTCCCTTTGCCTGCAGAAACAATACCTCTGTGTTGGGGGAGCAGATTTCTTTATTCCTATTTGGTTCACTGCCCCCCTTTGTTAGTTTAAATAGCTCTTGATGAAGCATCCAAACTGTTCACTGTGTGTGTGGCTGAGGAGCTGTGTGCACTGTGCAGTAGCGCGCTCCGGGTCACTGTGTGTGTGGCTGAGGAGCTGTGTGCACTGTGCAGTAGCGCGCTCCGGGTCACTGTGTGTGTGGCTGAGGAGCTGTGTGCACTGTGCAGTAGCGCGCTCCGGGTCACTGTGTGTGTGGCTGAGAAGCTGTGTGCACTGTGCAGTAGCGCGCTCCGGGTCACTGTGTGTGTGGCTGAGAAGCTGTGTGCACTGTGCAGTAGCGTGATCCGGGTCACTGTGTGGTGGCTGAGGAGCTGTGTGCACTGTGCAGTAGCGCGCTCCGGGTCACTGTGTGTGTGGCTGAGAAGCTGTGTGCACTGTGCAGTAGCGCGCTCCGGGTCACTGTGTGTGTGGCTGAGAAGCTGTGTGCACTGTGCAGTAGCGCGCTCCGGGTCACTGTGTGTGTGGCTGAGAAGCTGTGTGCACTGTGCAGTAGCGCGCTCCGGGTCACTGTGTGTGTGGCTGAGAAGCTGTGTGCACTGTGCAGTAGCGCGCTCCGGGTCACTGTGTGTGTGGCTGAGAAGCTGTGTGCACTGTGCAGTAGCGCGCTCCGGGTCACTGTGTGTGTGGCTGAGAAGCTGTGTGCACTGTGCAGTAGCGCGCTCCGGGTCACTGTGTGTGTGGATGGGAGTGCTGCTGCTCTATCTGATTCTGCAGGACGCGGAGTGAGAGGACTCGGGGCAGGCAGCATGAATACCAGGCTCAGCGAGAATTGGAAGAAGTCTCTACTGCTGCATTCGCACCATCTGGGGTCAGTGAAATAGCTGAGGGTGCTGGGGCCCTGGGGGTGCACTCACCAGGTAAGACATTGTAGCAGGCAGTGATTCCATAATTATCCTGCAGTGTTCTAATTAATATTTAGAAACATTTTGCACATTAGGCCCATCACCCAGCGTCTGCCCCAACTCGCTCTGTCCCGCCTTCCCCCCTACCCCTGCTCTATCATGGTACCATCCCCACCGATCTGTCTCGTCCCCCTATCTCTGGTCCCTTACCCCATTCTACCTTACCCCATTACCTCCCCTTTTAGGTCTGTTTCATATCTATCACAATTGGAGCAGCTGGAGCGTATACCCAAGCTTCACCTGTGCACGCATAAAGGAGACGTGACACTGTCACCCACTGCCTCTCTGTCTCCCACTATCTCTCCCCGTCACCCTCACTATCCCCATCACCCTTTCCTGTCACCCACTGCCTCTCTGTCTCCCACTATCTCTCCCCGTCACCCTCACTATCCCCATCACCCTTTCCTGTCACCCACTGCCTCTCCGTCTCCTCCTATATCTACTTGTCACCTCACTTCCCTGTCACCAATGGGCTCTCCCATTATCCTCTATGTCACCCACACCCTGCCATCACCCAATGCCTCTCACTATCACAATCTCCTGTCACCCTCTGCCTCTCCCTGTCACCCACTGCCTCACCCTCTGCTTCTCCCCTGCATCACTATCTCCCCATCACCCACTCCCCTGTCACTCTCTGTCTCCACAAGGCATCACCCTCTACCTCTGGTTTTCTATTGCAGTTACTGCTGCAATAAAAAACTACCTTTCACTGTGATTTACTGGTATAATTTTCAACCCCCCAAATTTACCCCCTCGCTACCCAGCATTACCTCTGACACTGTCTGCCCCTAACCCACTCCTTGCCCCCAATACTGCCCCAGCTGAAATCTACCACTATCCCCAGTACTGCCCCCAGTACCTACTTACACTTACACCCTACCTATCCCCAGCATTGCCCCAGTACTTCCCCAGCTGCTGTCTTTCCTTACCCTCTACTGCATGCCCTTATCTCCCTCTACCCCAAATTCTACCCACTCACAGCACTTCTCAAAGTGTTGCCTGCTGTTACCTCCTCACTACCCCCAGCACTGCCCGCCCTTAACCCCCTCCCGCCCTAAGTGTTCCCTGCCTCAACCCCCAGCTCTACCCCAACTGCTGCCTTCCCCCAGCACTGCCTATGATGCATAAATTGTGATGGGACCCAGAAACCGTGAAGTAGGACCCCAATTTCTTAAAGTGAAGAGTCCCTGAGACCCACAACTTTTTTTGCTCAGCGCGATCACTGCACTCCATGCCCCTCATATCACTAGCCATATCCCTTGTTGCCGCACACAATTAGGCCTTTTGTAAATTTCAGCTCCAGGCCCATGTTGCCCTTAATCTGGCACTGAGAGTAACTATTTTATTTATTTCTTTATTAGCAGTTTCTTATATAGCGCAGCATATTCCGTTGCGCTTTACAACTAGAACAACAATTATAGAACAAAATTGGGCAAAGACAGACAGACAGACAGAGGTAGGAAGGCCCTGCTCGCAAGCTTACAATCTATAGGGAAATAGGCATTGATACACAAGGATAGATGCTACCTGTCACATAATGGTTCCCCAGGTTGCTAGGTTCTTATATGATATGATCACCCAGCAATGTTGGAAGACAAAATGTGAGTTTATGTGGACTGTACAGAGGGGATGTAACTTGATAGGGAAGCTGTGAAGGTTATGTGTGTGGGTCTGAAATTTGGTAGGCTTGTCTGAAGAGATGAGTTTTCAGAGAACGTTTAAAGGTTTGGAGACTAGAGGAGAGTCTTATTGTGCGTGGGAGTGCATTCCACAGAGTGGGTGAAGCCCGGGTAAAGTCCTGTAATTTTGAGTGGGAACAGGTAATACATGTGGATGAGAGACGCAGATCTTGTGCAGAGCGGAGAGGTCTGGTAGGGAGATATTTTGAGATGAGTGAGGAGATGTATGATGGTGCAGTTTGGTTAATAGCCTTGTATGTAAGTAAAAGTATTTTATATTTGACACGGTAGAATACCGGTAACCAATGGAGGGACTGACAGAGCGGATCAGCAGATGAAGAACGTCTGGAGAGGAAGATTAGCCTCGCAGCTGCATTTAAAATGGATTGAAGTGGTGATAGCCTATGTTTGGGAAGACCAGTAAGGAAACTATTACAATAATCAATGCGGGAGATGATGAGTGCATGGATTAGAGTTTTTGCAGTGTCTTGTGTAAGATAAGGGCGTATTTTGGATATGTTTTTAAGGTGCATGTAACATGATTTAGAGACAGATTGAATGTGTGGAACAAAGGACAGTTCAGAGTCAAGGGTGACACCTAGGCAACGAGCTTGTGGGGTGGGGTGGATAGTTGCATTGTCAACAGTTATAGAGATATCAGGTTGGTAACTACTCTTAGCTGGTGGGAAAATAATTAATTCGGTTTTGGAAATGTTGAGTTTGAGGTGGCGAGATGACATCCAAGATGAAATGGCAGACAGGCATCCAGTGACACGAGCCAATACTGGTGGTGACAAATCTGGGGAGGATAGGTAGATTTGAGTATCATCAGCATACAAATGATACTGAAATCCAAAGGAGCTGATTAGTTTACCAAGAGAGGAGGTATAGATTGAGAAAAGCAGAGGACCTAAGACTGAGCCTTGCGGTACTCCAACTGATAGAGGTAGAGAAGAGGAGGTAGAATCAGAGAAGTGAACACTGAAAGAGCGATTAGATAGGTAGGATGAGAACCAAGAAAGGGCTGTGTCCTGAAGACCTAGGGATTGTAGTGTTTGTATGAGAAGAGAGTGGTCAACAGTGTCAAAAGCAGCAGAGAGATCTAGAAGAATAAGTAGTGTGTAATGGCCTTTTGATCTAGCAGTGACTAGATCATTCACTACTTTGGTCAGTGCCGTCTCTGTGGAGTGTTGGGCACGAAAGCCTGACTGAAGTGGATCCAATAAGTTGTGCGAGTTAAGAAAGTGTGTAAGGCGAGTGTAGGCAAGCCTCTCAAGTAGCTTGGAGGGACTGGGTAGCTGAGAAATGGGACGGTAGTTAGAGAGTGTGTTTGGGTCAGAGTTGTGTTTTTTTAGAATGGGAGTAATGACTGCATGTTTAAACAGAGAGGGAAAGATACCAGTAGAGAGAGAGAGATTACAGATTTTAGTTAAGGTTGGGATAAGCACAGGAGACAAAGTTTTACTGACCTGTGAGGGTATAGGATCAAGAGGAGAGGTAGTGGAGTAGGAGGATGAAAAGAGTGTTGATACTTCATCTTCACTTGTGGGATCAAATGAAGAGAAAGTGCCAGAGGGTTCAGGTAAGGAATTGAGCAGGTCACTGGCTGAGTTAGAGCATACCATTTCATCTCGGATTTTATCAATCTTATCCTTGAAGTAGGAAGCAAGTTCTTGTGCACGGATAGTAGCTAGTGGGGGAGGTGAGGGAGGGTAAAGAAGTGATTTAAATGTATTAAAAAGTCGCTTGGGGTTGTTGGCATGATAAGAGATGAGAGATTGGAAATATGTTTGTTTGGCAGTGTCCAGGGCCTGACGATAGGAGTGGTAGGTAGTCTTATATGTGAGAAAGTCACTTGGATTCTGAGATTTCCGCCACTGACGTTCTACTTTACGTGACAGTTTTTGTAGGTGTCTTGTTGATTTAGAGTGCCATGGTTGGCATCTAAGCCTACGTGGAGTGTGATGGGTAGCTGGAGCCACTTCATCAAGGGCACTCTCTAGGGTCTGGTGCAGGTGTGATACAGCAGTGTCAGGTGTAGTAAATGTCGAGATTGGTGAGAGCAGTTGTTGCAGAGAAGTGGAAAGTTGTTTAAAATGTATATTGTTAGTATTTCTGCGGGTTAGAGGAGGCTTGCTTGGTTTTAGTGTCCTAGAATTTAAAGTAATAGAAGAGATTGTGAAGGTGATCAGGTTGTGATCAGAGAGAGGGAAAGGAGTGTTAGTGAATTCGGAAACTGAGCAGAGCCTACAGGGCTGGTCTTGTTTTGCACAAAAGGATTTTGCAGATGCTCTGCTGCACAAGCGTTTGCACTTCTGCAAAGTGACAATACACTCCCCGGTGGGAGACAACAATGTGTTTCCATGGCTAAAAACTGCTAGCGAGCGATCATCTCGGAATGACCCCCTATGAGCACAATCTCTCTTCATCCTTGTTTTTAGAAAGATTTAACTCTTGGAGTTCGGAGTTATTTAAGGAGAGATTTGCTGCGGTTTATAAGCATACAAGCTTGAGCCCGGACTGGTGTCCTGTGGACTGGATTCACCAGTGCACCTGTATCTGTTTACTGAATATATATATATATATATATATATATGTATATATACATGTTCCATAATATACAGCCCACCTCCCTAGCTCATAATACATTCAGTACACATAGCATACCTACCAACTTTCTTATCTTGTGGAGTGGGACACTCGCGCGGTGAAGCCGTGTGCGCTCCCGAAAAGGGGGCGTGGCATATGACAATGGGCGTGGCTTCGTGGGAGGACCCGCGATCGTGAGCCACGCTCCCGTTTTCGTCACTGAGGGGGCATGCCCAGCGCTCTGTGAGCCGCTGGCATGCCCCCTCTCCCTCTGACTCCACTGAATAGACGCTGTGCGCATGCGCACAGCGTCTATTGATCGCTGCTCTGCTAAGCAGAGCAGCGATTGACAGAGCCTCCCAACTGACCCCCCCCCCACTCCCCCCTCACCGCGGGACACTCTGGCCTGCGGGTGGGACAGCGGGACAGTCCCCAAAAAACGGGACTGTCCCGCGAAAATCGGGACAGTTGGGAGGTATGCACATAGCACCAGTACACACACACACACACACACACACACACACACACACACACACACACTACCACATACAGCCCCCCTCCCCCATAACAGACACAGTGCACATAGCACCATATATATTGTTTTATACACAACCCCCTCTCATATTGTATTGTACCCAGCACCATATTACATAACACAAGCCCCCCCTCCCCCATAATATAGCCAGTACACACAACAATATATATTGTATTATACACTACCACTCTTCCCCTCATATTACACCTAGTACACGCTGCACCATATGATATTATACACACACACACACACACACACACACACACACACACACACACACACACACACACACTACCACATACAGCCCCCCTCCCCCATAACAGACACAGTGCACATAGCACCATATATATTGTTTTATACACAACCCCCTCTCATATTGTATTGTACCCAGCACCATATTACATAACACAAGCCCCCCCTCCCCCATAATATAGCCAGTACACACAACAATATATATTGTATTATACACTACCACTCTTCCCCTCATATTACACCTAGTACACGCTGCACCATATGATATTATACACACACACACACACACACACACACACACACACACACACACACACACTACCACATACAGCCCCCCTCCCCCATAACAGACACAGTGCACATAGCACCATATATATTGTTTTATACACAACCCCCTCTCATATTGTATTGTACCCAGCACCATATTACATAACACAAGCCCCCCCTCCCCCATAATATAGCCAGTACACACAACAATATATATTGTATTATACACTACCACTCTTCCCCTCATATTACACCTAGTACACGCTGCACCATATGATATTATACACACACACACACACACACACACACACACACACACACACTACCACATACAGCCCCCCTCCCCCATAACAGACACAGTGCACATAGCACCATATATATTGTTTTATACACAACCCCCTCTCATATTGTATTGTACCCAGCACCATATTACATAACACAAGCCCCCCCTCCCCCATAATATAGCCAGTACACACAACAATATATATTGTATTATACACTACCACTCTTCCCCTCATATTACACCTAGTACACGCTGCACCATATGATATTATACACACACACACACACACACACACACACACACACACACACACACACACACACACATTGATTGTACACAACCCCCCTCCCCCTCATTTGACACACATCACTACATTAAAGTACTTAATAAAAAGCCCCCCTCCCCTATATTAACCCCAGTACACACACACCCCCACTTACTGTAGCTTTTTTGCCCGGGACAGTGTGGTCAGTGTGGGAAGGCAGGTCAGGGCAGCCACATCCATCTAGGAGCAGGAACTTGGAAGAGGAAGGCTGGGGTGGGCTGTTACATGCTGTGCACTCAGAGTGTGGTGGGCGGGGCCAGCCACAGTGAAGCAGAGCCCTGCCTGCCGGCTCATTGTGCTTCACTGTATGGGCTGCACCGCTGGGTATTCCCCCGACACTGCCTCCGCTCAAACTACTAGGCTCTACCGCCCATCAGAGCAGCTACGACGTCTCCTGTGCAGGACCCGCCCACAGCGTTTTCATGGAGGTAACGCTAGAATCCGGGAGGGCTGGCAAGGTTTGCGGGGCAGCGGGAGGCTCCTTTAAAAATCGGGAGCCTCCCGCTGAATGCGGGAGGGTAGGCAAGCCTGTATTATAGTATATTTATTATATTAGTGATGTGCACCAGACATTTTTCGGATTTTGTGTTTTGGTTTTGGATTTGGTTCCGCGGCCGTGTTTTGGATTCGGACGCGTTTTGGCAAAACCTCACAGAAATTTTTTTGTTGGATTCGGGTGTGTTTTGGATTTGGGTGTTTTTTTCAAAAACCCCTAAAAAACATCTTAAATCATAGAATTAGGGGGGGTCATTTTGATCCCATAGTATTATTAACCTCAATTACCATAATTTCCACTCATTTCCAGTCTATTCTGAACACCCCACACCTCACAATATTATTTTTAGTCCTACAATTTGCACCAAGGTCACTGGATGACTAAGCTAAGCGACCCAAGTGGCCGACACAAACACCTGGCCCATCTAGGAGTGGCACTGAAGTGTCAGACAGGATGGCCGATTTAAAAAATACTCCCCAAACAGCACATGATGCAAAGAAAAAAAGAGGCGCACCAAGGTGGCTGTGTGACTAAGCTAAGCGACACAAGTGGCCAACACAAACACCTGGCCCATCTAGGGGTGGCACTGCAGTGTCAATCAAGACAGGATGGCACTTCCAAAAAATTGTCCCCAAACAGCACATGATGCAAAGAAAAATGAAAGAAAAAAGAGGTGCAAGATGGAATTGTCCTTGGGCCCTCCCACCCACCCTTATGTTGTATAAACAGGACATGCACACTTTAACGAACCCATCATTTCACCGACAGGGTCTGCCACACGACTGTGACTGAAATGATTGGTTGGTTTGTGCCCCCACCAAAAAAGAAGCAATCAATCTCTCCTTGCACAAACTGGCTCTACAGAGGCAAGATGTCCACCTCATCATCATCCTCTGATTCCTCACCCCTTTCACTGTGTACATCCCCCTCCTCACAGATTATTAATTCGTCCCCACTGGAATCCACCATCTCAGGTCCCCGTGTACTTTCTGGAGGCAATTGCTGCTGGTGAATGTCTCCACGGAGGAATTGATTATAATTCATTTTTATGAACATCATCATCTCCACATTTTCTGGAAGTAACCTCGTACGCCGATTGCTGACAAGGTGAGCGGCTGCACTAAACACTCTTTCGGAGTACACACTGGAGGGAGGGCAGGTAGAATAAAGCCAGTTTGTGCAAGGGCCTCCTCTTTTTCCTGCCAGTATACGTACGGACTGTCTGACGTGCCTACTTGGATGCGGTCACTCATATAATCCTCCACCATTCTTTCCATGGTGAGAGAATCATATGCAGTGACAGTAGACGACATGTCAGTAATCATTGGCAGGTCCTTCAGTCCGGAACAGATGTCAGCACTCGCTCCAGACTGCCCTACATCACCGCCAGCGGGTGGGCTAGGAATTCTTAGCCTTTTCCTCGCACCCCCAGTTGCGGGAGAATGTGAAGGAGGAGATGTTGACGTGTCACGTTCCTCTTGACTTGACAATTTTGTCACCAGCAGGTCTTTGAACCTCTGCAGACTTGTGTCTGCCGGAAAGAGAGATACAACATAGGTTTTAAATCTAGGATCGAGCACGGTGGCCAAAATGTAGTGCTCTCATTTCTACAGATTGACCACCCGTGAATCCTGGTTAAGCGAATTAAGGGCTCCATCCACAAGTCCCACATGCCTAGCGGAATCACTCTGTTTTAGCTCCTCCTTCAATGTCTCCAGCTTCTTCTGCAAAAGCCTGATGAGGGGAATGACCTGACTCAGGCTGGCAGTGTCTGAACTGACTTCACGTGTGGCAAGTTCAAAGGGTTGCAGAACCTTGCACTCATTGAAATCATTCTCCACTGCGCTTGAGTCAGGTGCATTCCCCCTCCTTTGCCTATATCGTGGCCAGATGTATAGGCTTGAATGGCCTTTTGCTGCTCCTCCATCCTCTGAAGCATATAGAGGGTTGAATTCCACCTCGCTACCACCTCTTGCTTCAGATGATGGCAGGGCAGGTTCAGGAATGTTTGGTGGTGCTCCAGTCTTCTGTATGCGGTGCCTGAATGCCAAAAGTGGCCCGCAATTCTTCGGGCCACCGACAGCATCACTTGCACGCAGCTGTAATTTTTTAAATAATTCTGCACCACCAAATTCAATGTATGTGCAAAACATGGGGCGTGCAGGAATTTGCCCAAATGTAATGCACGCACAATATTGCTGGCGTTGTCCGATGTCACAAATCCCCAGGAGAGTCCAATTGGGGTAAGCCATTCTGCGATGATCTTCCTCAGTTGCCGTAAGAGGTTGTCAGCTGTGTGCCTATTCTGGAAGGCGGTGATACAAAGCGTAGCCTGCCTAGGAAAGAGTTGGCATTTGCAAGATGCTGCTACTGGTGCCGCCGCTGCTGTTCTTGCTGCGGGAGGCAATACATCTACCCAGTGGGCTGTCACAGTCATATAGTCCTGAGTCTGCCCTGCTCCACTTGTCCACATGTCCGTGGTTAAGTGGACATTGGGTACAACTGCATTTTTTAGGACACTGGTAAGTATTTTTCTGAGGTCTGTGTACATTTTCGGTATCGCCTGCCTAGAGAAATGGAACCTAGATGGTATTTGGTACCGGGGACACAGTACCTCAATCAAGTATATAGTTGCCTCTGAATTAACGATGGATACCGGAACCACGTTTCTCACCGCCCAGGCTGCCAAGGCCTGAGTTATCTGCTTTGCAGCAGGATGACTGCTGTGATATTTCATCTTCCTCGCAAAGGACTGTTGGACAGTCAATTGCTTACTGGAAGTAGTACAAGTGGTCTTCCGACTTCCCCTCTGGGATGACGATCGACTCCCAGCAGCAACAACAGCAGCGCCAGCAGCAGTAGGCGTTACACTCAAGGATGCATCGGAGGAATCCCAGGCAGGAGAGGACTCGTCAGAATTGCCAGTGACATGGTCTGCAGGACTATTGGCTTTCCTGGGTAAGGAGGAAATTGACACTGAGGGAGTTGGTGGTGTGGTTTGCAGGAGCTTGGTTACAAGAGGAAGGGATTTAGTGGTCAGTGGACTGCTTCCGCTGTCACCCAAAGTTTTTGAACTTGTCACTGAATGTGCTGCAGGTGACGTATAAGGGAGGATGTTCCGAGGTGGTTAACGTCCTTACCCCTACTTATTACAGCTTGACAAAGGCAACACACTGCTTGACACCTGTTGTCGGCATTTGTGTTTAAATAATTCCACACCGAAGAGCTGATTTTTTTTTGTATTTTGACCAGGCATGTCAATGGCCATATTCCTCCCACGGACAACAGGTGTCTCCCCGGGTGCCTGACTTAAACAAACCACCTCACCCTCAGAATCCTCCTTGTCAATTTCCTCCCCAGCACCAGCAACACCCATATCCTCATCCTGGTGTACTTCAACAGTGACATCTTCAATTTGACTATCAGGAACTGGACTGCGGGGTGCTCCTTCCAGCACTTGCAGGGGGCGTGCAAATGGTGGAAGGTGCCACCTCTTCCCATCCAGTGTTGGGAAGGTCAGGCATCGCAACCGACACAATTGGACTCTCCTTGGGGATTTGTAATTTAGAAGAACGCACAGTTCTTTGCAGTGCTTTTACCAGCTTAAGTCTTTTCTTTATTCTAGCGAGAGGATGAGTGCTTCCATCCTCATGTGAAGCTGAATCACTAGCCATGAACATAGGCGAGGGCCTCAGCCGTTCCTTGCCACTCTGTGTCGTAAATGGCATATTGGCAAGTTTACGCTTCTCCTCAGATGCTTTTAATTTTGCTTTTTGGGTCATTTTACTGAACTTTTGTGTTTTGGATTTTACATGCTCTCTACTATGACATTGGGCATCGGCATTGGCAGACGACGTTGATGGCATTTTATCGTCTTGGCCATGACTAGTGGCAGCAGCTTCAGCACGATGTGGAAGTGGATCTTGATCTTTCCCTATTTTAACCTCCACATTTTTGTTCTCCATTTTTTAATGTGTGGAATTATATGCCAGTATCAATAGCAATGGCCTACTACTATATTTACTGCGCAAAACTAAAATGCACCACAGGTATAGAATGTAGATGGATAGTATACTTAATGGATGACAAGTGACGACACAGAGGTAGGTACAGCAGTGGCCTACCGTACTGCTATATATAGTATACTGGTGGACACTGTGTCAGCAAACTGCAAAACTAAAATGCACCACAGGTATAGAATGTAGATGGATAGTATACTTAATGGATGACGACACAGAGGTAGGTACAGCAGTGGCCTACCGTACTGCTATAAGTATATATAGTATACTGGTGGACACTGTCAGCAAACTGCAAAACTAAAATGCACCACAGGTATAGAATGTAGATGGATAGTATACTTAATGGATGACGACACAGAGGTAGGTACAGCAGTGCACTCTGCACTGTACTCCTCCTATATAATATTAATTATACTGGTGGTCCCCAGTCCCCACAATAAAGCAGCACACTGAGCACAGATATGGAGTGTTTTTTAGGCAGACAACGTATACTGGTGGTCACTGTCAGCAAAACTCTGCACTGTACTCCTGCTATAGCTGCTCCCCAGTCCCCACAATTAAGCAGTGTGAGCACTCAGCACAGATATATTATGCAGCACACTGAGCACAGATATGGTATGGAGCGTTTTTTTCAGGCAGAGAACGGATAAAAACTGGTGGTCACTTATCAGCAAAACTCTGCACTGTACTCCTAACAGCTGCTCCCCAATCCTCCCCACAATTAAGCAATAAACCAATCAACTTCTACAATAAACGGAGAGGACGCCCGCCACGTCCTCTCCCTATCATCTCCAATGCACGAGTGAAAATGACGGCGACGCGCAGCTGCTTATATAGAATCCGAATCTCGCGAGAATCTGACAGCGGGATGATGGCGTTCGGGCGCGCTCGGGTTAGCCGAGGAAGGCGGGAAGGTTCTAACCTGCCTCGGACCCGTGTAAAAAAGATGAAGTTCGGGGGGGTTCGGTTTCCGAGAAACCGAACCCGCTCATCACTATTTTATATAGTATGATACAATTCAGATATTACACTGCTGTTTGTGTGTGTATAAATTCCAGAATATGTTGTATATTAGCAACATATTCTTGTAATAATAATAATAATAATAATAATAACAACAATGATAATAATAATAATAATAATAATAATAGTACAATATGTAATGCAGATATTATATTACCTCCTCCAGCTCAGCCAACTTCCTTCAATGTCAATAGAAGTTACATTGTGTATGTCGCATACAGCTGGATGCTAAGAAAATAACGTTGTTTAAGTGTCTGTCCTTCCTGTAGGAGATTTACCATCTGGCAATAGCCCGCCTGTCATCACCCTGCCTACACTAATTACAGTACCTCACTTTTTAACCCTAAATATGCTCCCACTCCCTCCTGCCTGACACTGCAAATACAGTAGCTCATGTCTATGTGTAATCCACACCTTACTGGCACTCTCATACCTCAAGCCTCATGTCTGTGTCTCAGCCCCACCTGGCTGATGTTCCCTAACTCCAAGCCTCCTTTCCACCACATCAGCGTTGCCTGTGACCAGTCTGTCACAGTGTCCTGGCTACCTTTCTCTCTCACATACACTGCATCCTGGGAAGCTTTGTTACAATATATTATATACTGTATACAAACATGGGATCATACATACATTAATGCACGCATGTGTGTAAAGGTTGGCTGCAGTTTCTGCATGGGTGTAAATGTTACATATAGTGGGTTTGATTTCCTACACTTGCTGAATTTTAAATGTGTATTGTGGGGACATCCTGCTGTGGCAGGTGCAGTTTCTCCGTGTGAGTATAAGCCTCATGAGTGAGCGGCTGCTTCAGCAATATGTCGGCTACACGCCCACGTCACCATCCTCTTCCCTTCCATGAATGGCAACCAAAATTCCCTGACTGTACATACATCCGATTCTTTGCTGCATCTTACAGTATATGCATACAATCTGGACACAGCTGCATGCGCAGTACAAAACACATCAGCCAACTGCGCACACATTAGTCACTGGGTCCAACTCTCAATCGGGCCACTGATGCTCTGCTGCAAATAAAAGATAAAAAAAAAAAAAATACAGCTGTATTTGGCTCTGAGGACGGGGGTTCACCCCGAAACATGTCGGCCGTTTGGTCTCAATAAATGACCTATATTTCCTGATGACAGTCTGACTGAGTGCCGCCTTCTTCTAATCTACGCATATAGTGACCACGGTCACCAGGAGGGCACCGCAGCCATTACTTCTACAAGGTATCAGGGAGTGCCGGGCCACCTTGCTCCTTATTTATATATATATATATATATATATATATATATATATTAAAAAAAAACGGGAAATTGGGGAAGAATAACAGTTTTAAAACAGCAACTGAAATAAATAAGGCTCTTTTAGCTTTTATTATAGTTGCTACTCCAACCACACCTGAATTAGCCCCCAAGTATGTTGAGGATTGGGCTTCAGTGGTTCCACTGAGGAGATTTTCCTCAAACACTTAGGGCGGGATGTACTAAAGGGAAAATGCGGTAAAACAGTATTTTCATATGTACTAAGACCCGGCCGTCGGGTTTTCGCCGCTATAGGCTTCTATTCTCTATGAAAGCTTCTATACTCTATAGGCTTCTATACTCTATAGAAGCCTATAGAGTATTGCCATCCCGCCACCTCCGTCGCCCCACTTGCGCCGACTCCCCTCCCCTCGGCATACCTGTTTGCAAGCAGCCCTGGTCCCGGAACCCAAACTTATCCTCCCCCAGCAACACAGCCGGAGGTCCTTCCGGCTGCTGGGAGGAGGAGCCCGGGACTGACTGCTGCAGTGCCTGCTTGCCGGTCTGGGAGGTGATGGAGACCCCCCTACACACCTTCTGACAGGTATCGCGGAGGGCCTATGTCACCGCATTGCGATGTTAATCACATATGTTAGTACATATGCGATTAACATCGCTGCATTGGGCGGAGATGAATTTTAATACATCCCACCCTCAGGCGTCTATTCATGAAGCAGTGAAAAGTGTGGAGAAGTGAGCCAGTGGAGAAGTTGCCCATGGAAACCAATCAGTAGTGAAGTAACATTTATAATTTGCATACTATACAATTGTGTGGAGCAGCTGGTTGGTTGCCATGGGCAACTTCTCCACAGGCTCACTTCTCCACTCTTTTGACTGATGATAGTGATGAAGTAACATCAAAAGTTTCTGTATGGTCTCAATTATCTAATAAATGTGTTGAAGTTGATTCTCTGCAGTCACAAATGATGTTGAGGGGTTAATCACATTGAAACTCAAAGAAAGATATTGTAGCTATAAAAATTATTATTCATAACAGACTTTGTCCTGAGCCCTGTTGATAATGGGAAAACACCTGTTGCTGTGAAAATTCCTCAAGTATGGAACTTATCTGTGTCAGCAGATTACTAACAGGATGGACCACAGACAGTGGCTTAACTACTGCCACCGCAGCCCTCGCGGTGGCTTGGGGGCGAGGGGCTGCGGGGGCGCCGCCACTGATTTAGAGCAGATTAACATGCGGACGAGCGTCCGCATGTCAGTCTGTTGTCACTAACCCTCCCTGCTGTAAGGAGGGACACGGAGGGCACAGCGCGCGCCTCTCCTGTGTCCCTTCTGCGTCTCCGGCGGGTCTAATAAAGGAAGTGCTGTTCGTGAGCTCTGATTGGCTCACGAACCAGCACTTCCTTTAACAGACCCGCCGGAGACCCAGGAGGGACACAGGAGAGGCACGCGCTGTGCCCTCCGTGTCCCTCCTTCATAGCAGCGGGGGAGGGCACTGAGGGGGCATATATGGCACTGGGGGGGGTGTATGTGTACCTGGCACATGGGGGGGAGGCTATATTTGGCACTGTGGGGGAATATCTGGCACTGGGGGCATATGTGGCACTGGGGGGGGGGGGTATATGTGTACCTGGTACATAGGGGGGGGCTATATTTGGCATTGGGGCATGTGAGTTCCTGGCACCGTGGGGGAATGCCTGGCACTGGGGACATATGTAGCACTGGGAGCACAGCCCTAGCAACAAGCACTACCCCCTACCAACGAGCATGACATCCAGTGCATGAAACCCATGGCAACGAGCATGACACCCAGTGCATGAAACACCTGGCAACGAACATGACACCCTGAGCATGAAAACCCCTGGCACCGTGCATGGAACCAAGAGCATGAAACCCCTGGCAACGAGCAGGTAATTTAAAAGTAATTAGAAGCCTTACTGTAGGACTTAATGTGTAATGGGCATTACGGTGTGTGGCATAATGTATCACAGACATTGCGGTGTGTGTCATAATGTGTCACAGGCAGTACGGTGTGTGGCATTCTATATAACGGGCATTGTGGTATGTGGTATAATGTCTCAGGGGCATTGCAGTGTGGCATAGGGTATAACGGGCATTGCGGTATGTGTCACAGGCATTACGGTGTGTGGTATACTATATTACGGGCATTGTGATATGTGGTATAATGTCTCAGTGTCATTGCAGTGTGTGGCATAATGTATCACGGACATTGCGGTGTGTGTCATAATGTGTCAGGCATTACGGTGTGTGGCATACTATATCACGGGCATTGTGGTATGTGGTATAATGTCTCAGGGCCATTGCAGTATGTGGCATAATGTATAACGGGCATTACTATAAGGAGGAAAAATGGCAAATAATGTAAGGGGCATGAATCAGGATTATTTTTCTTTCCTGTGGTGGCCAACGTATGGGCGTGCAGGTTGCAAAACTGGGGTATAAGTAAGTCTTTTCCTGCAATGCCACGCCCCTTTATGCGAAGCTACGCCCAAGAATTTTTTGGCTTGGGGGAGAAAAATTTCTAGTTACGCCACTGACCACAGACCTCAGATATAATGATAAGAATCATTTAATCAAAACGTGTTTCTGTGAATAGACCCTACCATCATTATTCTGTAGCATGTCACATAACTTTGGTTCCAGTGTATGCATATCATACCGATGTGTCCTAGACCTTTTACATCTTTGCTGCATATTGCAGCATTTCCTAGTGCTGCTGTAATGCATATGCATTGCAGCATAGCACGCTCAATCGCAGCTGCCGGCCTCCATGTATTTGTAATGGATAGCATGCATTACATCCACGACACCCATAGAGTGGTAAGTGGAACCTGTGGCAAGCGCAGCAAGTGGCTTCATTGCATTTGCCACCACGCTGACATTGTCGCTGTCAGGATCCCGGTATCGGGATCACAGCCTCCGGTCTCCCAGCCCCAACCCACAGTAAGATGACATAACGTGACAGCCTTGATAAATATAATCAAGTGTATTTATTAAAGTGGGGTAACAGTATTTCAGTCCTAGGAGGGTCACTAGATGCTGAAAATAGCAATCACCATACATGACAGAAGATTGTAGCATAAAGATATCGCAAGTAGAACACAACCTAGGTCTGTCTGTTATTACCCAGTTTTGGCCCTCATTCCGAGTTGTTCGCTCGGAGATTTTCATCGCATCGCAGTGAGAATTCTCTTAGTGCGCATGCGCAATGTTCGCACTGCGACTGCGCCAAGTAACTTTACTATGATGAAAGTAAGTTTACTCACGGCATTTTCATCGCTCCGACGTTCGCATTGTGATTGACAGGAAATGGGTGTTACTGGGCGGATGCACGGCGTTTTAGGGGCGTGTGGCTGGAAACGCTACCGTTTCCGGAAAAAACGCAGGAGTGGCCGGAGAAACGGTGGGAGTGCCTGGGCGAACGCTGGGTGTGTTTATGACGTCAGCCAGGAACGAAAAGCACTGAACTGATCGCACAGGCAGAGTAAGTCTGAAGCTACTCAGAAACTGCTAACTCGTTTGTAATCGCAATATTGCGCGTACGTCGGTCGCAATTTTAAGAAGCTAAGATTCACTCCCAGTAGGCGGCGGCTTAGCGTGTGTAACTCTGCTACATTCGCCTTGCGAGCGAACAACTCGGAATGAGGGCCTTTGTTCTATTACTGTTGTTCCAATTGTAAAGCGCAATGGAATATGCTGCACTGTATAGGAAGCTGATAATAGTAATAATAATAATAATAATAGTAATAACAACAACAACAATAATATGTTGCAATAAAGTAATGAATAAGCAATTACCAATACTTCTTTTGGATAGTTAAATGGGCTTTTGTATCTTAACTGCTGCAGCACCTCTTTGGTTATAACTAGGGAAAATGCAGTTTCTTACTTGGCTCAACACACTGGCCCTCATTCCGAGTTGATCGGTCGCAAGGCGAATGTAGCAGAGTTACACACGCTAAGCCTACGCCTACTGGGAGTGTATCTTAGCATCTTAAAATTGCGACCGATGTATTCGCAATATTGCGATCACAAACTACTTTGCAGTTTTAGAGTAGCTCCACACTTACTCTGCCTGTGCGATCAGTTCAGTGCTTGTCGTTCCTGGTTTGACGTCACAAACACACCCAGCGTTCGCCCAACCACTCCCCCGTTTCTCCGGCCACTCCTGCGTTTTTTCCGGAAACGGTAGCGTTTTCAGCCACACGCCCATAAAACGCCGTGTTTCCGCCCAGTAACACCCATTTCCTGTCAATCACATTACGATCGCCGGAGCGATGAAAAAGCCGTGAGTAAAAATACTATCTTCATAGCAAAGATACTTGGCGCAGTCGCAGTGCGAAAATTGCGCATGCGCACTAAGCGGAATTTCACTGCGATGCGATGAAAAATACCGAGCGAACAACTCGGAATGAGGGCCACTATTCTTTTAACACACACTAACCTTATCAAAACAGAGGTATAAGGTAATGGCAACATGGATTATTATTCAGCAGAATTAGCAAAACCCTTAAAATGAATCAGTGTTTACTCGAATACCCCTTTTCCACTAGCTCAAAAAACACGGGTAAATGCAAGTGGAAAAGGGTCCCACCGCAAAAACCCGGATCAAGTGACCTGTGAATCGTACCAGGGTAGCTACCTGGTTAGGACACGGGAATGATCCTGGTAGGGTTTTAGTGTAAACGGGAGCCGCTCCCATTTACATTGTATGGAAGGGCGGCGCTGGGAGATCAAGTGATCTCCCTGCGTCGCCCCTGCCGCGTCACTAGAAGCGTCACCAACCCGGCAATATGCCGGGTTGGTGACTGCTGATGGGAAAGGGGCTGAGCACGGGTCGCAGCAGGGCAGCTCCCGTGTCAGGCTCCCGTGCTTGTAGGTGGAAAAGGGGTATTAATTGCACACAAAGGGGGTCATTCCGAGTTGATCGCTCGCTGCCGATTTTAGCAGCGCAGCAATCAGGTAAAAAAACAGCAAAACTGCGCATGCGTATGCACCGCAATGCAGAGGCGCGTCGTACGGGTACAAAGAGAATTGGTGCTGGGCGATGGATTTAGCAAAGATTCTATTCGCACAGCCAAACGCAAGGTGATTGACAGAAAGAGGGCTTTTATGGGTGTGTCCAGGCATTTGCAGGGCAGATGTCTGACGTCAATTCCGGCACCAAATATACTGAAGTGATCGCAAGCGCTGAGTAAGTCCAGAGCTACTCAGAAACAGCACAAAATATTTTTGCTGCACTTGGCTGCAAAGGCGTTCGCACACTTGCAAAGCGAAAATACACTCCCCTGTGGGCGGTGACTGCGCATTTGCACGCTGCTAAAAGTAGCTTGCGAGCGATAAACTCGGAATGACGCCCAAAGATCTGTAATTTGAGTACTCTGTTACTGGATGATCACTGACCTATATCATGCATGTATTTATAATGTAGTATGCTTCTCATCTAACGCTAATGATTTTCGCGGGACAGTCCCTTTTTTTGGGCATTGTCCCACCGCTGGGTCACAGTGTCCCGTGGTGGGAGTGCAGTTGGGAGGATCCTTGTCACGCTCTGCTCTGGTGAATAGATGCTGTGCGTATGTGCACAGCTTCTATTCATGGGAGACAGAAGGGCTGCGGGAATGCCAGCAACTCATAGAGCGCTGGTCATGCCCCCACAGTGATGGAAATGGGAGGCATGGTTTGAGATCACGGCATTCCTGCGAAGCCATGCCTCCTTTTACAGATTCCATGCACCCTTTGAGTCCCGAGTCTCCGCTAATGAAAGTTGGGAGGTATGCCACGATAAGGCACAATAAACAAAGTTCCACTTTCAATATGGTAGTTATCCGCACTTCACAGTGGGCCTATTTCACTAAGGATTGCAATTGCAATGCAAATGCAGCAGCTTTGCAATTGCAATGCTTTATAATGCAAATGCAGAAGGAGGTGCATAGATCATCCTCCATGCATACTACATCCTCCCTACATACCACATCCTCCCTGCATACCACATCCTCCCTGCATACCACATCCTCCCTACATACCACATCCTCCCTGCATACTACATCCTCCCTGCATACTACATCCTCCCTGCATACCACATCCTCCCTGCATACTACATCCTCCCTGCATACCACATCCTCCCTACATACCACATCCTCCCTGCATACTACATCCTCCCTGCATAGCACCTCCTCCCTGCATAGCACATCCTCCCTGCATACCACATCCTCCCTGCATAGCACATCCTCCCTACATACCACATCCTCCCTGCATACTACATCCTCCCTGCATACCACATACTCCCTGCATACTACATCCTCCCTGCATACCACATCCTCCCTACATACCACATCCTACCTGCATACTACATCCTCCCTGCATACCACATCCGACCTGCATACTACATCCTCCCTGCATACCACATCCTCCCTACATACCACATCCTCTCTGCATACTACATCCTCCCTGCATACCACATACTCCCTGCATACTACATCCTACCTGCATAGCACCTCCTCCCTGCATAGCACATCCTCCCTGCATACTACATCCTACCTGCATAGCACCTCCTCCCTGCATAGCACATCCTCCCTGCATACTACATCCTCCCTGCATAGCACATCCTCCCTGCATATTACATCCTCCTTACATACCACATCCTTCCTGCAGACTACATACTCCCTGCATAGCACCTCCTCCCTGCATATTACATCCTCCATGCATACCACATCCTCCCTGCATACTACATCCTCACTGCATACCACACCCTCCCTGCAAACCACATCCTCCCTGCAAACCACATCCTCCCTGCATATTACATCCTCCCTACATAACACATCCTCCCTGCATCCCACCTCCTCCCTGCATATCACCTCCTCCCTGCATACTACATCCTCCCTGCATAGCACCTCCTCCCTGCATAGCACATCCTCCCTGCATATCACCTCCTCCCTGCATACTACATCCTCCCTGCATAGCACCTCCTCCCTGCATAGCACATCCTCCCTGCATACTACATCCTCCCTGCATAGCACATCCTCCCTGCATATTACATCCTCCCTACATATCACATCCTCCCTGCATATTACATCCTCCCTACAAACCACATCCTCCCTGCATATTACATCCTCCCTTCATAACACATCCTCCCTGCATAGTACCTCCTCCCTGCATATTACATCCTCCCTACATACCACATCATACTTGCCTACTCTCCCGGAAGAATGGCCGGGAGGCTCCCGAAAATCGGGTGACCCTCCCGGCCCCCCGGAAGAGCAGGCAAGTCTCCCGGAATCAGGGGTCCCCCTGCCCGTCCGCCCACTTAGTGTGTAAAGTGGGCGGTCCGGGCAGTTGATGACGCGATTCAGCAAGAATCGCGTCATCATAGCCACGCTCCCTGCAGTGTGATGCCGGGGATAGCGGCATTACAGAGCGGGGGCATGGCTTAAAGGATGTGCCACCGAAGCTCCGCCCCTGTCCCACCTCCAGACCACCTCCTCCCCACGTCACAGCCCTCCCCTGCCCCCTTGCTGAGCCGACCTGGCTGCTCTCTCCCGCAGAGAGCAGCCAGAATGTCGGCAAGTATGTACCACATCCTCCCTGCATATTACATCCTCCCTACAAACCACATCCTCCCTGCATACTGCATCCTCCCTGCATAGCACCTCCTCCCAGCATTTGCGATACAATTGCATCTTTGATGACCATCACAACCATCGGTCGCAATGTTCATCTGCGACTCAGGCTAAGTTAGCCTGAGCTTACTCAGGTTTGCTGTCGCAGGTGGCCTTGCAAGGCCAAGGAAACTACATCCACGATGCAGTCCTTGGCCTCACCACTCCTGGAAAATATAAATATATACAGTGTCGGACTGGGGCATGCAGGGCACACCGGGGGGAATGCAGTGGTAGGGGCCCATGTTTAGGGGTGCGGCCAGTCCATAGAGGGGGTGTGGCCTGCCACCTCATTGGTTTGACTAACCATTAGAAAGTGCAACGTCTGGGCCTTTTCAAAAATATATACAGTAAATTCAGCTGCTGCATGCATGATAATGTACCAGATTAATAACAGATTAAAAACAGTAATGCACTGTAGAAAATACACTATTGTCCAGTATAAGGTAACATATGTATAATGTATATTTCAAGTGTACAGTCTGCAACCTGATCCCCTGTGGGCCAGTCCAAGCCTGAATATATATATATATATATATATATATAGCGTTGGTGTCGGATCGGCACTCTCCGCAATGTAGGACAAACTGCTCAGGTGCCTTCTGGAGAGATTAATGCAGGTAAAGAGCTGTATAGCAAACAGCGGCACTCAGAGACTGACAAAGCCAAATGAAGATAAAGTGCTGGTGCTTTTTATTCCATAATGCAGGGTGGGTGTTCCAACGTTTCGGGGCGCGCAAGCCCCTTTGTCAAGGTGAGCCAAATACAGAGTGATAAGAAAAACATAAAACAGTTACCTTTATGGTGAAGGAGACCCACGAGTGGGAAGGACAGCAGCGTCCGGGGGAGCGTGATGCTTCCGTCCCGGGTGTGATGACGTATGTGCGCCGTGTTCACGTGATACTCCTGTGCGTCACGGACCATCGCGTCACCGTGGCAACCTGACGCGCCGTGCTTGTCCTGGATGCTTTTGGTAGACGCGAATGTCAGGGTCGCAGAGGAGGGGTGATTCAGGCTGGGGGGGTGCAAAGGTGTAAAATTAGTGTTATAAAAATGGAAGAAACAATTTAGAGTGTTGCATCAAATTAGAAGACATAACTGTCTGGGATGATCGAAAACGGCATGTGTTATTGCCTGGTAAATAGGAGTTACTGGCATGTGTAAACATTTATAAACATATATAAACAAAGATAAGCAATAACCATACATTGGAATAACTCATGCTTAGACTGTCTGGGATAGGGAACGCTTAAGATTGGGCCGGTTGAAGAGAAGACTTGTATCTTATAGATATATACTTGAGACGTATTATATTATATGGTCTTCGACCCAAAGGTGTATAGGCAGTTGTCCCGACTGTAGCAGGTTGTAAACATATGCAGAAGTCATTTGAATAAATGACTGCGACTGTGCGTTTTTTTTTTAAAAACGCTCCATTGTATTCTGTCATTAAGACCCTTCGGTCTGACAGTGTCCAATTGGAGAAAATAAGCGCTTGTGAGTGTAATAACAAGATATAAAGAGAATAGCCAGGTGGGTGTAATTATAGCCAAGAACACTTATCTGTTTTACAAGAACTTCCAACGAGTGTTCATCATTCAGGATTTACATGTAAAGAAGAAAAGCACAACAAAACATGGGTGGTCATTCCGAGTTGTTCGCTCGCAAGGCGATTTTAGCAGAGTTGCTCACGCTAAGCCGCCGCCTACTGGGAGTGAATCTTAGCTTCTTAAAATTGCGAACGAAATATTCGCAATATTGCGATTACAAACTTCTTAGCAGTTTCAGAGTAACTCCACACTTACTCGGCATCTGCGATCAGTTCAGTGCTTGTCGTTCCTGGTTTGACGTCACAAACACACCCAGCGTTCGCCCAGACACTCCCCCGTTTCTCCAGCCACTCCCGCGTTTTTTCCGGAAACGGTAGCGTTTTTTCCCACACGCCCATAAAACGGCCTGTTTCCGCCCAGAAACACCCATTTCCTGTCAATCACACTACGATCGCCAGAGCGAAGAAAAAGCCGTGAGTAAAAATACTACCATCATAGCAAATTTACTTGGCGCAGTCGCAGTGCGGACATTGCGCATGCGCACTAAGCGGAAAATCGTTGCGATGCAATGAAATTTACCGAGCGAACAACTCGGAATGACCACTATAGTGTGTACCGTTCTCAAACTAAAAAAGTTGTAATTTGCATTAAAGGGCAATTAAATTAGGGAACATGCTTATTCCTAATAGGACATATTCATTAGCCCAATCATTAAAGAATAAAACAAAATACAAATTTAATATGTAAAGACATACAATGGCTGGACAACACATGTACAAGATTAAAAATTATTGAAAGCTTATCTGTCCATCAAAAAGGGAAATCTGCAAAGAAACTGTCCCAAGGACATAAAATAGCCAGAGAACATGCGTACAGGATTTAAAAAGTTCAATCGCTTATCTGTCCATCATAGGAGATCAGCAGCAAACAGTCCCAACGTGTTCCGACGACAGAATCTGGACTTTTTTAAGGGGATAAGTCCAGATAAGCCATTGTATGTCTTTACATATTAAATTTGTATTTTGTTTTATTCTTTAATGATTGCCCTTTATTGCAAATTACAACTTTTTTAGTTTGAGAACGGTACACACTATGGGGTATATGCAATTGCGGTCGAATTCCCGAAATTGTCGAATTTCGGGTCATTTTCGCCCAAAAAAAAAATTCGCCTATGCAATTCAGTGCTTTCCGACCAAAAAACGGACTTTCAAAATTCGACTTTTTGAAATTCGAATTTTTGCAAATTCAACTTTTCTGCAATGACACAAGTGTTGCAATTCGACCAAAGCATATTCAATTCAAGTTTGGAAATTCGACAGCAGTGCTTTTAGACAGCAAATTCGTCATTTTCAATCCGCCACACTTTGGAGGGTGAAAACAATAAAAAAAAAATTAAACATGTTTTTTTAGGTGTTTTTTTTTTTAGGAATAGCATATCTATTTATATTAGAAGGGATTAGGTACTTTTTTTTTTTTTTTTTGGAGGCACAAATATTATTTATATATTTTTTAAAATATTATTTTTTTTTATTTATTTTTTTATTGCTGGAACGGTAAAATCCTAAAAAAAAATGGCGTGGGGTCCCCCCTCCAAAGCATAACCAGCCTCGGGCTCTTCGAGCTGGTCCTGGTTCTAAAAATGCGGGGAAAATTGACAGGGGATCCCCCGTATTTTTAAAACCAGCACCGGGCTCTGCGCCTGGTGCTGGTGCCAAAAATACGGGGGACAAAACGAGCAGGGGTCCCCCGTATTTTTAACACCAGCATCGGGCTCCACTAGCTGGACAGATAATGCCACAGCCGGGGGTCACTTTTATGCCGTGCCCTGCGGCCGTGGCATTAAATATCCAACTAGTCACCCCTGGCCGGGGTACCCTGGGGGAGTGGGGACCCCTTCAATCTAGAGGTCCCCCCCCCAGCCACCCAAGGGCCAGGGGTGAAGCCCGAGGCTGATAGCCTTTTGTGATAATGAAAAGAATATTGTTTTTTACAGCAGTACTACAAGTCCCAGCAAGCCTCTCCCGCAAGCTGGTACTTGGAGAACCACAAGTACCAGCATGCGGGAGAAAAGCGGGCCCGCTGGTACCCGTAGTACTACTGGAAAAAAAAAACCCAAATAAAAACAGGACACACACACCGTGAAAGTAAAACTTTATTTCATACGTCGACACACACATACTTACCTATGTTCACACGCCGACATCGGTCCTCTTCTCCATGTAGAATCCAGGGGTACCTGAAAATAAAAGATCAATATACTCACCTCAGCCATGGTCCAGAGATAAATCCACGTACTTGTAGAAAAAAAACAAACTGCAAATACCCGACCAAACGGACTGAAAGGGGTCCCATGTTGACACATGAGACCCCTTACCCCGAATGCAGAGAGACCTGTCAGTGACAGCTGTCACAGAAAGGTCTCTAAAGCCAATCAGGAAGCGCAACTTCGTTGCGCTCATCTGATTGGCTCTGCGCGTCTGAGCAGACAGCGCATCGCACAGCCCCGTCCATTATATTCAATGGTGGGAACTTAGCGGCTAGCGGTGAGGTCACCCGCCGGTCAGCGGCTGACCGCGGGTTAACCCCACCGCTACCCGCAAAGTTCCCACCATTGAAAGTAATGGAGCGGCTTTGCGATGCGCTGTCACAGCACAGACAGCGCACAGCCAATCAGGTGAGCGCCACGGAAGTAGCGCTTCCTGATTGGCTGAAGGGACTTCAGTGACAGGAGTCACGTGATGTCCCGGCATTCGGGAGAAAGGGGTCTGATGTGAAAGCATGGGACCCTTTGTTTTTTTGCCAAGTACGTGGATTATCTCTGGACCTGGATTTACCTCTGGACGCTGGAAGGTGAGTAAAAATTTTTCACAGGTACCCTCGGATCGTCGGAGACCGTGGCAGTCGGCGTGTCAACATAGGTAAGTATGTGTGTGTCGGTAGTGTGTAATAAAGTTTTACTATCAAGGTGTCTGTGTACTGTTTTTATTTGGGTATTTTTATTCCAGTAGTACTACAGGTACCAGCGGGCCCGTTTTTCTCCCGCATGCTGGTACTTGTGGTTCTCCAAGTACCAGCTTGCGGGGGAGGCTTGCTGGGACTTGTAGTACTGCTGGAAAAAACAATATTATTTTCATTATCACAAAAGGCTATCAGCCCCCCCATCCGCAGCCCATTGGATGGGGAGGGACAGCCTCGGGCCTCACCCCTGGCCCTTGGGTGGCTGGGGGGGGGACCCCTTGATTGAAGGGGTCCCCACTCCCCCAGGGTACCCCGGCCAGGGGTGACTAGTTGGATATTTAATGCCACGGCCGCAGGGCACGGCATAAAAGTGACCCCCGGCTGTGGCATTATCTGTCCAGCTAGTGGAGCCCGATGCTGGTGTTAAAAATACGGGGGACCCCTACTCTTTTTGTCCCCCGTATTTTTGGCACCAGCACCAGGCGCAGAGCCCGGTGCTGGTTTTAAAAATACGGGGGAACCCTGGCCAATTTTCCCCCGGATTTTTAGAACCAGGACCAGCTCGATGAGCCCGAGGCTGGTTATGCTTTGGAGGGGGGACCCCACGCCATTTTTTCCCCCGGGTTTTTCCCGTTTTTTAAAATCGCGGCAAAATCCGCCAAATCGGCCGATTTTCGCCCGCGGTTCTGGCGAATCCGTTTTTCATTGAATATGGTGAATTCCGGCAGCCACCTTCCGGAATTCACCTGTCGAATTAAGTAGAATTAAAAAACGGCGAAAAATTGCCGCGATTCGCCGTGAATTGCATATACTATAATATAAATTTACTAAGGTGGGAGATTTTTATAACTGGTGATGTTGCCCATAGCAACCAATCAGATTATATCTATTATCTGCTAGAAGCAGCTAGATAAATGGTAAGTAGAATCTGATTGGTTGCCATGGGCAACATAACCAGTTCTAAAAAACTCCCACCTTAGTAAATTTACCCCTATGTTTTGTTGTGCTTTTCTTCTTTACATGTAAATCCTGAATGATGAACACTCGTTGGAAGTTCTTGTAAAACAGATAAGTGTTCTTGGCTATAATTACACCCACCTGGCTGTTCTCTTTATATCTTGTTATTACACTTATTTTCTCCACTACCTATTTTTATTTATGTGTATACCATACACAAACTATATATATATTTTACAAAGACAGCACAAATCTGACATGGGTTTAGAATGCCAGGACGGTGGCTGGAGAGAATACAGGGCAGGTGTTGTTGTTAGCAGGCCTGGCGCTACCCGCTCAGCAAAGGGATGCAGTGCAGGTAGGTGCCAGGTAGGAGAAGTGCTCCACCTGCCCTGCATCCCTGCTGCTCAGCTGTTGCGCCGCCTGTCCCCCTGCTGCTGCCAGCTACTGTGCCTGTCACACTGACAGGCAGCGGTGCCGGCAGCTTGTATCCTCCTCCTCTCACTTCCCTGTTACAGCGGAAGTTTTTGGCCAAAAAGGGGAGGGGCTACATGGAGCTGAGGGGGCGGAACTACATGGGACTTAAGGGGCGGAGCTACACGGGACCAGGCTGCTACAGTCCAGATCCTGCCTGCCAGACAGCTCGGTAAGTGGATGAAAAGTGAGTGAAAGAAAGAAAGTATGTTTGTGTGTATGTGTGTGTGTGTGTGTGTGTATGTATGTATGTATGTATGTGCTTCTATATCTGTGTATGTGTATGTATGTGCATGTGTGGGCCAGTGGCGGAACTAGCGCCAATGCAATGCACCCGGGCCCAACACCATGAAGGGGCCCATTACCAGCGGCATTACAATGAGTCAGATTGACTCATGACATGCAGCCCGTCACTGTGCCACTGGCCGCAAAAAAATGAGTGTGCCGAAGGAGAGGAGTGTGGGGGGGGGGGGGTGAATGTGAGTCGCTGCGCTGTTATCACTTCATATGAAGGGTAATGAGGGTATGATCACACCCCTTATCACCCTTCAAGGCAAGTCAGTTCCACATCACCTCTCTCCGCTGGTCGCTCACACACACTGCATGCTTGGAGGAGGGACACATTGAAGGCGTGAACAGCTGCAGGGAGGGTCGTTGCGGAGCCTCAGCCGCTGTGGAGAGCAAGCCATAAAGCCAGGCCAGCTGTGAGTCTTAAAGTATTTTTGTTTCTGTCCTGCAAATTTTAAAAATGTGACTCCCGGGCACAGTCATTCAGTCTCTCCCTCCCTCTCTGTCTTTCTCTACCTTTCCATCTGTCTCCCTCTCCCTTTCCCTCTCTCCCCCTCCTCCCCCTGAATCTCTCTCTTTCTCCATCTCCCTCCCTCTCTCTCATCTTTCCTCTCCCTTTCCATATGTCTCCCTCTCTCCCCCTCTTCCTTCCCCTCTCTCTCTTCTCTCTTTATCTTTACCTCTCCCTTTCCATCTGTCTCCCTCTCCATCAGTGGCATAACTACTGTGGGTGCAGGGGTGCAGCTGCTATGTTGCCAGGGCTACTTTAAGGACCCGCTGCTCCTCCTGCACTCAGTTATGGGCTTCCTCCAAGGCCCCTAGCCCCCTTTACCCCAGCTAAGAATGACCGCCGCTGTTAGTATAAACCTAAGCCTAATGCCGGAAAGTACCCACCCCCATCAGAGACCTCTGCTGGAGTCGGGTGGTATTCATGTGACAGCCGGTCAGCTGACTGACAGTCACATGACCCCCTCCATGAGCCCGATGGCTCACTTTCCCGATGGTAGATGCTAGAATCAAGTGGGCTAAGGGACCTTTCCGTCTGGGGGAGGAGTCATGACACAAGGGGAAAGAGCTAGGCCAGCGGGATAGTTCCTCTACTATCCACACCACCAAGTATTACCTTTAACCCTGTTAGGCCATAGCTCCTCCCCCATGTGACGTGTCTCCTCCCCTAGATACGTCAGAAGGTCCCTTCTGCCACTCCGATATAGAACCAACCCTTTCCCGATGGTCGGCATGCCGACCAACAGGGACTATTTCCACTCGTGGGTGTCCACGACAGGTCAGCCATACTACACCCCTGGAGTCCGGTAGTGTTTGCTTCCTCCTCCCTCACTCTTTCCCTGACACTCTTGCTACTTTCTCTCTCTTTCTTGCTCCCTGACAATGCTGTCTCCCTCCCTCCCTCATTCTTCCTTCCCACTCCCTCTCTCTCCCTGATACTGTCTTTCTCTCTCCCTGACACGGTCTCCCTATCTCCCCCTTCCTGGCTCTCTCTTTCTCCCAGACATTGTCTTTCTCTCCCTCTCTCCTTGACACTGCATCTCTCTCCCTGACACTGCCTCCCTCTTACTCTCTCTGACCCTGTCTCTCCCTCTCTCCCTGCCACTGTTTCTCTCTCTGACACTTTCAATTTTTCTCTCCATGACACCCTCTCTCTCTCTTGTTCTCTCTCTCTCCATCTCTCTCTCTTTCTCTCCCTGACATTCTCTTACTCTCTCTTGCTCTCCTCTCTCTCCCTGACATTCTATCTCTCTCACTCCCCTCCTTCTCTCTTTTGCTCCTCCACGTCTCTCTCTGGCAACCTCTTGCTCCCTGGTGCCTTCTCTCTCTCTTTCCCTTTCTCTTTTCCCTGAAACCCTCTCTCTCGCTCCTCTCTGTCTTTCTCTCACCCCTTTTCCTGACACACGTCTTAGGCGCGCGCTATCACTATGTAAAGTGTGGGAGAGCGCAAATTTATTGTTTGCAGGAGGGAGCCGAACACCCTAGCACCGGCCCTGACTGTCAAGGTTGAGAAGCTTCTGGTTGCAGCAACCTTTCCGTGTGTGCTAAAAGGGTTTCGGACACAAGAGGCATGGCTCCTGATGGTGGACAAGCTGCCCAGGTGATAGGCCAGGGGGTGGCTACTATTAGGGGTCCATTGGAGAACTTGTGTGTGCATTTTGAAGACTCTGTGAACTCTGCTTTGCTGTAATTTACCTGTGAATCCAGCACCTGCTTGTGCAACTGCCTGTGGTAGAAAATGAATGTATCTTGGATTTTACTCCAGTGTATGTGATTCCTGTCACAATATATATATATATACATACACACATATATATATATATATATATATATATAAAATCACAAAAAATGTATACACACTGATTTATTATACAGAATTACAAAGTTTATTAAGATATATTCAAGTAATATTATTAAAGTTGCAGAAGACAAGTCTAGTATTTTTGAGTGACCGCGGGTGTTCAAACTGATGATAATGTGGATGGATGGAATGGCAAACATCATGAATCATTTCATCTGGTATTTGGGTGCATTCTCGTTAATTTGCAGCTCTCAACTGGGGCAGATGTATTAACCTGGGGACGGCATAAGGAAGTGATAAACCAGGGATAAGTGCAAGGTGATAAATATACAAGCCAATCAGCTCATATCTGTTATTTTACATATTGGAGCTGATTGGCTGGTGTGTTTATCACCTTGCACTTATCACTGGTTTATCACTTCTCCAGGTTAATACATCTGCCCCACTGATTGGAGCAGGTTTTGTGCTATAAACCTTATCTTTGGCGTATCCCCATAAAAAAAGCCCAGAGGTGCGAAGTGTGAGTTGTAATAATTCAAAGTGTGTAAACATTTTTTTTGGGACCCTCTGTATATATGCTGTGAGGGGATGGGCATCTGCAGTGAAAGCAGTCTTTTAAGACAACTGAAAAGACTGTTTGCGGTGATTTCACAGAGACAACAACCACTGTTTCTGAGAAGCTTTTCCTGAAAAGCAGAGAAAAGAACTGAGAAAAAAATATTGGTGTTCATTCCGAGTTGTTCGCTCGGTAAATTTTTTCGCATTGCAGCGATTTTGCGCTTAGTGGGCATGCGCAATGTCCGCAGTGCGACTGAGCCAAGTAAATTTGCTATGCAGTTTGGAATTTTACTCACGGCTTTTTCATCGTTCTGGTGATCGTAATGTGATTGACAGGAAGTGGGTGTTACTGGGCGGAAACTGGCCGTTTTATGGGTGTGTGTGAAAAAACGCTACCGTTTCTGTAACGAAGAAAAAACCTCGTAATGCCGTGAGTAAAATACCTGACTTAGGGGGTCATTCCGAGTTGTTCGTTCGCAAGGCGATTTTAGCAGAGTTGCTCACGCTAAGCCGCCGCCTACTGGGAGTGTATCTTAGCATCTTAAAATTGCGAACGATGTATTCGCAATATGCGATTACACACCTCTTAGCAGTTTCAGAGTAGCTTCAGACTTACTCGGCATCTGCGATCAGTTCAGTGCTTGTCGTTCCTGGTTTGACGTCACAAACACAGCCAGCGTTCGCCCAGGCACTCCCCTGTTTCTCCGGCCACTCCTGCGTTTTTTCCGGAAACGGTAGCGTTTTTTCCCACACGCCCATAAAACGGCCTGTTTCCGCCCAGTAACACCCATTTCCTGTCAATCACATTACGATCGCCAGAGCGGTGAAAAAGCCGTGAGTAAAATTCCTAACTGCATAGCAAATTTACTTGGCGCAGTCGCAGTGCAGACATTGCGCATGCGCACTAAGCGGAAAATCGCTACGATGCGAAGATTTTTACAGAGCGAACGACTCGGAATGAGGGCCTTAATAGCAAATTTACTTGGCGCAGTCGCACTGCAGACATTGCGCATGCGCATTAGCGACTAATCGCTCCATTGCGAGAAAAAAATAACGAGCAATCAACTCGGAATGACCACCTATATCAACACTGTTGCTAAATAGAGCCCAGATATACAAGTGTCACATATCAGGTTAATTAGTGCAGTTTCATGAAGCAGTTTTGTTGTATCCGATCAGAGTGGCTCACTCATGCCAGGCATCTTGCGCCACATTGCTAGGTACTGTATATGAGGACACATCTGCATCTGGTATGCGGTTAAAATATTGCCCGTCGGGATCCCGGCTGTTTCAATACCGATGCCGGAATTCCGACAAGGGTACTATACCGCCACCGGTATACCGGCGAGTTAGGTGATTCTCCCTCTGTGGGTGTCCAATAGAACCTGTGGCGAGCAAAGCTTGTCACCAAGCACACAAGGGGCTTCGTTTCACTCGCCCCCTGCCAACATTCTGGCTCACGGAATGTCAATGTCCGTGCGCCGGGATCCCATTCTGAACCCCTGCATCTACATGGCTACCCTGTTCACAGAACATTCCTTTACTGATCAGTAGGAGAAAGTTTTCTGTATCAGTAGTCCAGTTCTTCTCAATGGCTGAGGAATATTGCAGAGCGGTTCCTTCCCAGAGAGGGACCATGTTGTTTAAAGTGAATGGATTCATGTTTTCAAAAAACATGCAGCACAGGGCAGTTTGTTATTGGGAGGAACACTGGGAATTGTCCGTGCTTTGCCAAGACAATAGAATTGTGCTCTCATTGGGTGTCACAACCAATCTCTGAGGGGCTTATTCAGAGCTGGTAGCAGTTTTTACTAAAATAGCAATAACTGCTGCTGATAAAATTGCATGCACGGGTCCACCCAGCATAGGACAATTCAATTGCATAAAAAAAATCTCTAAGTAGAGGATGACTCCTGTATATGCAGCCTGACTGCATATGCAGGAGCATTGATACCATGTTTCCTATCGCAGGAACCGCAGATGACATATCTGGCCGCTCTGAAAAACTGCCTTGAAACGCCTGCTTTTCCTGCACCACTCCCCCCAATGCCACAACGTTGCCCCCGACTCAATCACTAGGCAATCACTTCCTTTTGGGATGCGATCACAAAGTGAAAGTCCGCACATGCACAATGCAGCAGCAGGGCTTCATGGGAGTGTCAGGGGCGGAGCTATGCTCCGTGTCCCGACACATTTGAAAAAAATAAATAAATATTTGTTTGTCCTGTGTCATCAATGGATGTGAACCATATGGTTCCCTCCCATCCATGGCAAAAGTATTCGACATCGGCCATAAACCAACAATGATTATGGATCATCCCTATTGTGGGGTGAGAGTTTGCGTCTGGGTGCTTCCGGGGTGTTGGCAGTGAATGCGGGAGGGGGGGGGGGGGGTGCCTGGGTTCTCCTGGGGTGTTGGAAGTTAATGCAGGGAGGAGAGTGTGTGGTCTGTGTCAGAGTGCTGCTGGGGGGTTGGCAGTGAATGCAGGGAGGAGAGTGTACGTCTGGGTCGTGTTAGAAGTTAATCATACTTGCCTTCTTTAAAAATGTATTTATTTCATAACAGTTTCTTATATAGCACAGCAAATTCTGTTGCACTTTACAATTGGAAACAGCAGTGATAAGACACACTGGGTAACAACAGACAGACAAAGAGGTAGGAAGGCCCTGCTCGCAAGCTTACACTCTATAGGGAAGAAGGCATTGATAAACAAGGATAGTTGCTACCTATTACATAATGGTCCATCAGATAAAGGTTCAGGTAGGGAATTGAGCACATCACTAGCTGAGAATGAGCATTTCAAGTCAGATCTTATCAAACTTGTCTATGAAGTAGGAAGCAGGATCTTGCACAATGATACTGGCTGGTGGTTTGTTTGAGAGAGATCTGAGAAGTGAATTAAATGTATTAAAAAGTCACTTGGGGTTAAATGCTTGAGCAGAGATGAGATATTGGAAATATGTGTGTTTATCAGTCTCCAGGGCATTAGAATTGGAGTGGAATATAGGTCAAAATTCAGACCTGATCACAGCAGCAAATTTGCTAGCTAATGGGCAACACCATGTGTACCTCGGGTGGGGGAGGGGGGGGGGGGGTGCAGATATAACATGTGCAGAGAGAGTTAGATTTGGGTGGGGTGTGTTCAAACTGAAATCTAAATTGCAGTGTAAAAATAAAGCAGCCAGTATTTACCCTGCACAGAAACAATATAACCCACCCAAATCTAACTCTTTCTGCACATGTTACATCTGCCCCCCCTGCAGTGCACATGGTTTTGCCCATTAGCTAACAAATTTGCTGCTGCGATCAACTCTGAATTAGGCCCACGGCTATTTTTCAACAGGAACGCTCCGAAACACCATTCCTGAAGGTGTTTGCAAAATGACGTCACCTGAAATGGCATTCAGGAACGTCGTGGCCGCTGGCCCTGTAAAGTTTTGGAGGGCTGGTGCGGGCATCAGTAAGCATACCGCTAGTTCCCACAGTGGATTGAGACACGCCTGTTTCCTCGGTGGTGTGCATTTTAAGATTTTTTTTTTTTTACATTGTTACAGACGAAAGTGCTTCCACAGCCCCCAGCACATCTAAATCCATTGTGGGGACTGCGGGAGCTAGTGGTATGCTTACTGATTCCCGCACCCACCCTCCCAAACTTTACAGGGACAGCGGCAAAGACGCTTACTGGGTCTGCGAGGGCTAGTAGTGGGAGGATTACTCACAGGCAGCACCCACGCTCACCCCTGACAATGCGCATGGAACCCCTGGAAACTCACAAGAAACCACTGGCAATGTGTTGAAAACCCCTGGCAATGCACAGGAAACCCCTGGCAATAAGCAGAAGACCCCTGACAATGCGCATGAGTACCCTGGCAATGCGCATGAGACCCCTGGCAATGAGCAGGAGACCCCTGACAATGCGCATGAAACCCCAGGCAATGCACATGAGACCCCTGGCAATGAGCATAAAAGCCCTTGAAAACTTTGTTTTACCCTACCAGGGTCAGCGGCACCACTGTTTCAGGTGGGCCTCATGTTGTTGTGTCATTGGGGTGGGAGGTGGATACCTTGAGCATTGTTGTGGGGGCATGGTGTGTATGCAGTTGGCGATCTTGCACTGTGGGGGTCGTTCTTTCTGGGCCACCATACTTTCTTCTTTCTCTTTCATTAAGTTTTAGATATATGGTAGTTTAGTTATACCTTAAATAGTTTAGTTTTCAAATAAAGCTGACCTTACTTTCCCCTTATGCAAGTCTCTGTGTCTTTATAATGATTAAGGTGGTATTGCTTTGCTCTTTCTCTGTCGGGAGGGGCAATCATCAGGTGATGGGGAGTTTAGAATCCATTCTTGCGGGACCTCAGGGGACCACCCAGAAAAGTTGTGATTGTTCCGCAGGTTCCAGGGGAGTAGGTAAGTGAATGGAGGGAGGGGTAAAGAGTGTGTCTCTGGTGCTACTGTAGTGTTGGAAGTGCATGCATGGGAAGGAGCATGTGTATCTAGGTGCTGCTGGGGTGTTAAGAGAAAAGGTGAGGGGATGAATGTTTGGGTACTGCTGGGCTGTTAGTAGTGAATGTGTAGGTGTGTATGAGTGTGTGATGCTGGGTTGTAGGTAGTGAATTTGGGTTGGGGGAGTGTGTGTCTAGTTCTGCTGGGATTGGGGTGTTGGTAGTAAATGCAAGAGGAGAGGGGCCCCAACGTAATTCTCACCTGCGGGCTCCTGGTATGAAATTACACCACAGGCACCAGAAATGGTAGCGATACCTCCAGTAGAGTTGATGTGGAACAAGAGGTCTGTCAGTGATGTGAAGGCAACTAGGGGCTTCATAGGGAGCTAATAAGTATTGGCAGATGGACCTCGCCTAGTTATACAGGGACATTGCCTGGTTATATTATGGTTATAATTTTGATAATAAAAATCTGTAATAAAAGCCACTTGTCAGTATGTATTACACCAGTACGTGGGCTACAGCAGTGTGTAGATTAGACTTTGTTGTCTTCACTGGTTCTGCTGTGTCCATTCATCATATACTTCAGATTCTCCCATTCAGCTTCTGATTGACAATCTTCTCCGGATGCCTCTCAGAAAAAAGATGAATCGATGGCTGTATGTGGGAAAAATTTACAATGAATTAATATACCAACCTTCTCTGAGATGCTCAGTATGTGCTAAAAGTTTCTTAAACAACGGTAAGTGTCTTGAATTGCTAGCATTGGGAGCCATCAATACTAATGTGGTGAGATGGTTCATCCAATATCCCTACTGGGATTATACTATATACAGTATATGCCATTTCTGTATGTGTGTGTATGGGAGAGTGTAATAAGGGTACATAACATTACACTGGAGGAATGACTCCATTCTCCACTTTACTTGGACCATAGGAGATGAAATACTGGGAAATGATTGGCACACTTTGGGGTAAATTTACAAAGATGGGAGTTCTATTTAAGATGGGATGTTACCCATAACAACCAATCAGAATCCACTTCTCATTTATCTAGCACCTTCTTGAAGATAATACCTGGAATCTGAGTGGTTTCTATGGGCAACATCCCATCTTAAATAGAACTGCCAACTTAGTAAATGTAACCCTTTATTGGTGGGAAATTAGAGGGGAAGGTGCGTCCATATGGTGGCTGCAGCTGTGGAAATATACTGTAATAGCCTACAACTTGCAAGCATTGGCGAGACCCCGGCGAGTCTGCCCTATGTTTTAAAGTGTCAACAGCTGGTCGGTTTGCCTTTTAATTGATTGCCATTTTAAAAAATCTGAGCAAAATCACCGGGATCTCGGTGATGTCTGCAAGTTACAGTCTATTACATTTCTTCCTTTGGGACAGATTTTGATTTGGAAGTAAAGTAAAAACAGCAAGTAACTTTGTGCCTGAAACAAATCACTGTGCAAATATATTTATGTTTTTGCATGCAGGGTAAATACTGGCTGGTTTTGCATGTAGCCGACAATTGTTGGACAGCTTTATTCTTGCACTGCAGTTTAGATTTGAGCCATCCTCCACTCATATTTCAATTTCTCTGCACATTTTATATCTCCCCTCATCCATCCCCCTTACCTCCAACTCAGAATCAGCCCCTTTGAGTCCAGTTTGTATTAGTTGTAGAACTAAGGGCCTGACTCAGTGGTATTCGCTGTTGTGATTTTGTTTTTTTTTGCAAGAAAAGTTTTTTGAGATTTTAAAGTCACAACCATGAAAGATAACAAAATACCATGGCAAAAGGCATCCAATACATGTAAGAAGGAACAAAGAGCAGTGGTCTAGACAGGACTTATTCCCCTTTCACATCGCAAAGGTGGATCGCACCCGGGAATTGTACACGGGTCCTTCCTGGGTGTGACCCACCATGAGACCCCTTTCAGACTGGCAACTCGTCGTGGCAATATCTCGGTTCGGGTTGCCATCGGGGGTGGAGATGGTGCTGGCGTCATTGGGGGCGGGTGCAGAGGCCATTGACCTATACAAGTTTATCCTCTGGCACCAGTTAGTAAGGGTATGGGGCATGGTGGACTTCCATTGTAAGGAATCACAGCCTTAACTGCACTGTTGAGATATTTCAAAAGTGATTTATTGTACACAGACAGCAACATAGCAGACAGATTCAAGAACCAAAACTCTATAGCCCTTCTGGACTATCCAAGCCAAAGATCTCTCCCATGCAACTGAAATCACTATCCCAATAGGCCTTCAAAACTAGACAAGACCACCATGTGTAAAGGGGAGTACCAAAAGCCATACCACATTTCCAGCAACTCGCTGACACTCCTGGGTCCCTTTTACACAGAATAGATACCATCTCGGACTGCATCTGCTGCAGCCCATAGAAGCACAATACGGCTGTCAGGGAAGCATTCACACCCACAATCCCTTTCTCCCCCATGGCTTCTAGGGATTGTATTGGCTAAAGCCCTAGAAGCACATTAGAGCTGGCAGAAAGACTTCCTATTAGAAGTCCTATCTGCCGATCACAGTCCGGCAAGTGATTAGCAGATAATGTATCCAACAGGAATCCACTGCAATCACTGGGTGCTCACTGGTGGTGGTGGATTTTTACTGGGGGTATTGCAGACTTGCAGCCTCTAGGTAAAACCTGCCACTGATCAATAAGGATATCAGTGTCAATTTTAGTTAGAGGGAGGTGGCGGACAAAGAGTATCACCACACCCAAAGACCTAATTTATTATTGCTGAAGTGTGCATGGAGATAATCTCGATTATGAAGTATTGGAGCATTACTTTCCCTAAAGTGGGTCACATCCTCTCTGTCTGCATGAAGCTCTGTAAGAAGTCTGGACCTATTAAGGCCCTTGGAGTTTACTATTTTAACTTTAAGAGTCATCCAGACAGACAGAGAAAAAACCCATAACAATTAAGTGGAATACAAAATCAACAATACAAAAACCTGTAACAAAGGATCCAGTACCCAATGGAGGAATAGGAGAATAGGAAAAAAGGGACATGGGTATAAAGAAAACTAAAGAGAAAAAAGAAAAAGAGCAAAACAATAGGCAATCTAAAAGAGCATCAGTAATAACCCACGAAAGCCAAACAAAACATCATGCCGCTCCAAATAAGCATAGGAAGAAAAAGTCTTCCCATGATTAGGATAAAAATAGGCAGTATAGAGGCACTGGGGGATCAGTGCCAGTGACAGAACATGCAATATACAGTAAATATGACTAGTAAATATGAAAAAGTAAGAGCATCATTAAGTGTAAAATACAAAATAGCTAAAAGTACAAAATTAATCAAAACATAATCAATCTAATGGCAGTAGAAATAATAATAATAATAATCCGTAGTAAACACTCAAAAAATATTACTCAGGCATACTAGAAAAGAGAACCTATGAAAATAACAATATAAACCAGAAAATACGATAACCAACAGTTCATGAACATAAAAGGGGGAGGAAGAATCAGGCACTTCCTCACCTTTGTTTAATAGCAGAAATCCGGCCAGATGGCGAGACCTACATGATGGTCAATATAACCAAAGCGCAGAATAAGGAATACAAATCACATTACCATAGTCCAGTATCATCAGACACATACCCCTTTCACACCACGCAAATAATTCGGTATCGACCCGGTATATTGCCAGGTTGACATGGGTAGCTGTACAGTATGAAAGGGTTAGTTCAAAAATCTCAGGTCGCCTGACATGGTAATTGAACCCGGGTTATTACCGGGTCAGGTGCAGCATGAACGGGTTACCCAGGGCGATTCGACCCGGGACCCATTCAATGCATAGGGAGAGGTGGTGCAGAGATGATCTCATCTCCCAGCGCTGCCCTCGCACTTGCCCCCGATGACGACGTGGTCCCTGCCCCCTGATGGCAACCTGACCCGGCAGTGTTAGGGTCCAATGCTGGGTCATACCCGGGATTGACTTGTTTCCAATTCTCAGGTGCGACCCAGCATTTGCGACATGAAAGCGGTATCAGAGACATACTGCCTCTGCTGGTGGTGATGTTGGGTGCTCCGCACCTGTTGGAAGGCTCCGGCATGCAAAGCTTCTTTCTGCGGCTAAGGAATAAAAGAAGTATCGTGCCATTCCTTATTGCTAGTAAGTCCAGGGCAAAGCAGAAGGCAGCAAGATCAGATGGATCCTGGAAGACAGCAGCATTTCATATAAAGGCCTCAGTAGTTGATGCAGTTGGAGAGTGTATCAGGATAAGACATAAAAAATCTGAACACTGTTACTATTTAAATCTACACCCTCTACTTGGCGTAGTTTATGGGAATAATAATGCAGCCTGAAGATGACATCATATTTTTTTTGTCACTAGAAGATCTACATGGCTTTAGTGCTCTGTGAGCTCTAACAAACATAATGAGTGCACTAGGTTTGCTTCCTAATATTTCATTAAAAATCTTAGGACATCATTCAGGCCCTGTGTAGCTATATCTTCAGGGATAGCCCAAACCTCAAGGTTGTTTCACAGGCCTCTATTGTCTAAATCATCATTTTATTTTTGCAGGAGGAACAAGCCCTTAGATTGAGCATGGATCGAGTCCCGTTAAGCCACATATCTCTTCTAGCATGGCTTCCTTGCCTTCCTCCAGAGTCACCACTCAGGCTGACAGTTGAGAGATGTCAGCCTGAAAAAGCACTACTTATGCACTGTCTCCTAGAGTTTAATTTCCAGAAGCTCAAAATTCCGCTTAGAAGGAAGCTTCTGTTTGATTGGTAAAGACTTGAGGCTGCTTGATGGCTGACAGGTGAGGAGTATCTAAATGTACAGTATTTGAGGAGTCCACACTCTGGGAAGGACCTGGAGAAGCAGAACTTGGTGAGGGAGGCTATGGCCACTGATTACAATGCTAAAGAACTCAGAAATTGATGTAAATCATAGTTAAGAGAAGATTCCTGTGGCTTGAGATTGACCTTGTTGGAGGATCCTTTTTATACCTGCCCATGGGTCAAAAAAGTGAGAGCGAATCTAGCAGCAAGGGAGATATTCAAGGTAATCGTATGGAGGTAGAAGTTGAAACTATGCTCATGAAAAGATGTGCATTCACTGGGCACGCACCCCAGTAGAGGCTTAGGCAGTCATAAACACATGCATCACCAGATCATATGTAGCACTAACATGGAGAAGAGATCCAGGGAATCCCTCAATGATCAGCATGGTAAAACCATTCAGTCCATATTCCAAGAATGCTTAAAGGATGTGGGAAAACTTATTGGGCGCTGGAAAGAAAATGGGCAGCCTTGGGTACACCTCTGGGGTTTTCCCTCTTCCCCCGAAAGTCAAACGTAAATCAAAGTGTATGGTGGTGTATCTGGGGCGCCTTCTTTCTCTGGTCATGTGAGAAGACCAAAGCAATGGTCTCCTTATCAAGTAGATGGATACATGAGCTTAATATGGGTATGATAACTTAATTCTTGAGGAGTTTCAGTATAAAATTTACAACAATTTAATAAACAATTACATACATAAAACAATTATTAAAAGCGTACCAATAAGGTATGCTAGGAGCCGCAGGTGTTAAATAAGGCAGGTGGTCCAAGCTTCACCCTGCTCTAGCTCCCAAGCTTATCAACGGGTCAATAACCCCTATCTACTTGATAAGGAGACCATTGCTTTGGTCTTCTCGCATGACCACAGAAAGAGGGCGCCCCAGATACACCACTATACACTTTGATTCTAGCAAAGCACCAGAAACACTGTAGAGGATTAAATTGTACAGATTCCAGGGCCAGGCAAAAGTGAAAAAACAGCTATTTTTGCCGCCAATAACACAAGTAAGGAGGTACAGGAAGTGAGGTAATATCAGGCACTCACCCAGTCAATTAAATCTACAGGTCCTTCTTTGTTGCAGGGGGACTGGCACTTATGGAAGGGATAAGGATTCTCACATCAGGGTAACTACTGGCTTCACAGGGGAGCATTGCAGATAGCAGGGCAAGCAACATGGAGATCAGCAATGTGAGGCTGACCAGCAGGATCCAGAGGAGAGCAGCATCTATGTAGGTGCATCAGTGACTAGACCAGGGCAGACTGCTGTGGCACAGTCATAAGAGCATACCCGCCCACACTCTGGAGGCAGCAGGGATCAGGAAGCAGCAGCTCTGGAGAAAAGGCACAGAAGCTGCACACCATCAGAAGCCTCAGAAGGCAAGAACTCAAACAGGGCAGGCAGATCCCTGGAGCCAGTTCCCCAGTTGTGGATCTTTGCGTCTGCCCATTCCAGGTGCCAGGAGGGCAGCGCAGCAGGTTGCTAGGAAGTCCCGCAGAAAGGAAGGTACACACAGACCATTGCATAAAGGTCTTGGGTAGCTGTGGAAGAAAAAACACCCCAAGAGCAGGCTGGTATAGAGCCTGGGGAGGCTTAGGAATTGGATTAAAACTCATACAGATCTCATAGGAGGCCTAGCAGTAATGTCATACAAAGTCTAGGCATGGTTACATCTGTATATATAAGTGGAAGTGGAGAGAGCCTGCTTACATGGGTTGTGGGCCAATGGGTCGACAGTCAAAAGGTCAACATTGTCTAGTTCAACACTAAATGTTCGACATGCACAAGGTTGACAGGGTCAAAAGGTCAACACAGAAATGTCTGACACATGAAAAAGGTCGACATGAGTTTTTAAATTTTTTTGTTGTTACATTTTAACTTTCAGCATGCGGAACCACAATCAGTGCACCGCCTTCACTCACATGGCTCACTTTGCTCAGCATGCTTCAGGCAAGGAGTCAAGCTCCACTACCACTGCGCTTGGCACAGGTTACTATTCCCAATCGTAGTCCACGTGGATGGTAAAGTAAGAAAAAGTTGGAAAAAATAAAAAACTTTAAAAAACTCATGTTGACCTTTTCATGTGTCAACTATTGTCATGTTGGCCGTTTGAACCTGTCAACCTTTTGACCATGTTGACCAAGTGCATGTCAACATTTTGGTGTTGACCTATTGACTGTCGACATTATGACTGTCGACCTATCATCCGTATCCCCTTACATGTACTGTATCTGCTCAGTCTAACACTGACATTACACCATGTACCATGCATAGAGATGCAGATAACACAGAAATCACATTGGGACTGACTCAGAGCTACACAAATGCCCATATTGTGGATGGATCTTGCACTGTTTATTTGTCTATGCAGTGCAAATGCATCTACAGGCAATCCCCATATTGTGAATATGGGCATGTCATGAGCATATAGGGGGAATTGTGGACAATTCAGAGGTGGGTGTACACAGAGTTCCGTCTCTTGCACCAAGGATAGCGCTGGTGTGAATGTGTATTGATAGTAATGGTGGCTACTCTCACTGGTGGATGGGTAAGTGGCACAGCCACAGAGGTGCTCATCTCTGAGTACAGGCTGAGACACAATTATCTCTGGTGTGCGCTATGTGGCCGGCTTGCAGGCAACTTTGAATCATCCCCATTCTGTGCACATTAAATACACTTTTGAAAATAACACACTTTTGTGGATGTGACCCAATAATCTTACCCCAGATGCTGCAGAGGCGGCCAGATATACTCTGGAAGATTATTCTGTGACAGGACCAGCCTGGTCAGAGAGCGGTTTGTAGTAACAGCAGAGCGGAGATCATCACAGCAGGATGAGGTCAGATCACAGCTCCCTAACCTGATGGGAGATGAGGGATCTACATTAGTTAATTTCTTATCATTTTACAGCCTCACACTCAGCATGACATCATAACTTAACAGTTACTAATTTATCATCAAAGCTTCATGGCTGTTTCTAAATGATTAAGGCAAAAATCTTGCTTCAACAAAAACCTGCATTTTGCAAACTAGCACAAAATATTGCAGATTCTAAAATTCCTAATGGGAACTATAAAGTGGAGCTATTTATCAACCACATATACACCTGAACTTTTCCTGGCTTGTTTACCATTGCTAACTTCATGGGGGTAATTCTGAGTTGATCGCAGCAGGATTGGGAAAAACCATGTGCACTGCAGGGGAGACAGATTTAACATGTGCAGAGAGAGTTGGATTTGGGTGGGTTATTTTGTTTCTGTGCAGTGTAAATACTGGCTGCTTTATTTTACACTGCAATTTAGATTGCAGATTGAACACACCACACCCAAATCTAACTCTCTCTGCACATGTTATATCTGTCCCCCCCCCTGCAGTGCACATGGTTTTGCCCAACTGCTAACAAAGGCCCTCATTCCGAGTCGTTCGCTCGGTATTTTTCATCGCATCGCAGTGAAAATCCGCTTAGTACGCATGCGCAATATTCGCACTGCGACTGCGCCAAGTAATTTTACAATGAAGATAGTATTTTTACTCACGTCTTTTTCATCGCTCCGGCGATCGTAGTGTGATTGACAGGAAATGGGTGTTACTGGGCGGAAACACGGCGTTTTAGGGGCGTGTGGATGAAAACGCTACCGTTTCCTGAAAAAACGCAGGAGTGGCCGGAGAAACGGGGGAGTGTCTGGGCGAACGCTGTGTGTGTTTGTGACGTCAAACCAGGAACGACAAGCACTGAACTGATCGCAGATGCCGAGTAAGTCTGAAGCTACTCTGAAACTGCTAAGTAGTTTGTTATCGCAATATTGCGAATACATCGTTCGCAATTTTAAGAAGCTAAGATTCACTCCCAGTAGGCGGCGGCTTAGCGTGTGTAACTCTGCTAAAATCGCCTTGCGACCGATCAACTCGGAATGAGGGCCAAAGATCCTGCTGCGATCAACACAGAATTACCCCCCATGTGTAGATGGCATTAGCAGGTCTAGGATTTAGTTATAGTACTCTCCTAATCCCATACTTGGCAGCCTGGATGGTCCTCCTCTCCTTCCTCTCACTAATATATTTGTGATTATGTGCTAATATATGGCCACGCTGGCACAAAAAAGACACTGGGTCAGAACTTGGAAGTTCTTTCCTTTGCAGCCTCGATAAGCAAGTGGCAAAAGAATTCTAAGTGGGAGCAGTCAGCGCCAGGACAGTAAGAGGCCTCTCCTTGCATGAGATTTAGCAGGGGCACATGCATGATTTTTAGTGGAGGTTTCCATATATATATATATATATATATATATATATATATGCACTCCCTTTTTCTCAGCACACAGAAAAAGAAAAATACAGCACTCACTTGTTGAGGAAAAAAAGAGGTTCTTTTTATTCTTACAGATCCATAGAAGTCCATAATTCAGCTGCAGCATGACAGCTGTTTTAACCGCAACATAGTGGTTAAAACAGCTGTCGGGCTGCAGCTGAAATACGGACTTCTATGAATCTGTAAGAATAAACAGATCCTCTTTTTTCATCAAAACTTGAGTGCTGGTCTTTAATTTTCTGTGTGCTGGTAAAAGTGAGTGCCTATATTTAACCCCTTCTGGACCCTGCATCACCAACTTAATTTTCATTACAGTGTTCTGTCTTGTTTTTTATATACTGTATATGACAATCAGAGGGCACATTATCACAAAATTTGACAGGAATACGTTTTTACGGCAACTCACAATACAATTCAATATATATTACACAGAGACATTAATTACACAATTCCCAGATAGGATTTCATTTAACTGGAACACTTCAACGAAGCTCTCCTTTGCTGAAATAATGGGAAAAATATCGCATTTAACGGCAATTTAGGTTATTGCATGTATGAAATGACAGATTATACAAATTCATATCTATATTTATAAACTTATCACACTATATTACCAAAATCAGAAACATTCACATTTAAAATGTTAATGCCCGTGCAACCTCTGTAAGTTATATACTGTACAGCTGCTGTATATAGAGTCTTGGGTGCACCTGACTTGAAGGTTTTCTCCTGAGAATAGATACTGTAAATCTGAGGTGAAAAGAACAAAAAAAAAAAAGTTAGAATAAGAAGTGAAGCTGGTTCTGTTTGGAATTAAAGTTATGTTCCTTCGACTAAAAGCTGTCGGTGACATCCAGGTAGGTAATAGCTCTGTATAACTGACCTGTTTAGTCCTGCCACCTCATGTACCGGTAATCTCTAATTTGTGGCTATCTGTTAATGGTGAAGATGAAATTCCTACAGCATGTAAGCAGCTCAATGTCTCAGAACTAGTCTTGCCTGCATCTGCAGTATACAATGTAATGTGAGTGGTTACAGTATCGCTGTTTCTGTAAAATCACTCTCGCTTTTCTCTAAAGGCATACCTCCCGTGATCTGAGTCTTGTAATTCGGGACTCCCCGCCAAAAAGGGGGCATGGCCTGTTGTAAAGGGGGCATGGCTTTGTTGGAATTTCCTGCTATCGCAGGCCACGCCTCCCATTTTCGTCACAGTGGGGGCACGGCCAGTGCTCTGTGAGTTGCTGCCCATGCCCCCAGTTCCTTTGGCTCCCAGGAAAAGACGCTGTGCGCATGCAGTGCGCTAGCCTGGCTTTACAGTGCCCTAGCCTGGCTATCAAATCACTCTTCCATTATTCTCTTCTCAGGGTTCATCTTATCAACACTCTCTCTATTGGTTGGAGATTGCAAGGATTAGCCTTATATCTGAACTTGTGTCTCCTACCTGCAAGGTTTTGGATGAGGAGCTCTCTGCACTGCCTCCATTCCTTAACAATATAATTGGTGGTCTCTTGGACCCCCCTGGAGCTCTTCAGGAGGTCTGACCCAGTATGTGCTACTGCACATGTGCGGCTTCGCCACACGTTTTTCTCCAACCATGTCCCCTACGTATAGACAAACCCCTGAGACTCTCTGCTATATTACAGCTGTACATGGCACTACAGGCTCCCTTGTTGCACTATACCAGGAGTGGGGAACCTTTGGCCCCCCAGCTGTTGTTGAACTACACATACCAGAATGCCCTGCTACTGTTTTGCTATTTGGTGATGCTAAAACTGTTGCAGGGTATGCTGGGATGTGTAGTTCAACAACAGCTGGAGGACCGCAGGTTCCCCACCCCTGCACTATACCAGCACCTCTGATACTGTGGGGCCCAGTGCTCTTGGCTACCAGGGTGTATACTACCCTAGCACCCAGCACACTACACACCATGCATACCCACTCATTACCGGCTGACCTAACAGGTTGTAGTATGCGGTGTCCTAGCCACCTGCATACCCCCTGGTTAATAAACCTAAGCTCTGATCAAGTTGCCACTTGCGTGGACTAACCACCACTCACACGCCACTGTGTAACTGCATCACACTAGTACACCTGTGGGCCAGAGTTCTGCCAAGGGCCAACTCTGCTAAACACTGCTAATATATAACCAGTCCAATACAAGTAATGTATCCAGACTCCATTACTGACCCACAAACTTAAACCTCAATTTCAGCACCCTTTATCCAAACATTGATTACTACCATAGTCCCCTTTTTATCCTTAAAAAACTAGTTGGGAATGCAGCTGCAAAATGGAACTACTCGCCCTCAACCTTAAGCGGCATTGTGACTGGACCAATCTAGTTGTACAAATTTACAATATATGTTACTTACTCTTGCGTATCAAATTCCCATTTCCCTACAGGTTGCGTAAAGACTTGTTTTATTACTGTTCTGTCCTGCTACTGTTCTGTTCTGTCTTGTGAAGCGTGGTGTACGCTGGCTCTCCTCCAGATGCTTTAAAAGTTCATGTACATTGTCCTCAGTGACCTATCTGTAGGTGGTGGTTTTCTCACTAGCATTGGTGTGGACAGCGCTTAAAGTGGTCCTAGAGAGGTGGTGGAACTCACCCCCCTCCCCCTGGGGGCATGGTCTCAAAAAGAAAGGGGCGTGGTCACACAATAGTAATAATGCCCACAGTAGAAGCACCCCTAATACACATAATGCCCACAATAGTAGCACTCCATAATACACAATGCCCACAGCAGTAGCGCCCCTTTTACAATGCCCACAGTAGTAGTGCTCCTTATGCAATGTACACAGTACTGGTAGTTTCCACAGTGGAAGTGCCCCTTATAGAGAGCCCAGAGTAGTGGTGCCCCTTATGCAATGCCCCCAGTAGTAGTGCCCCCTATGTCCCCAGGAGTGAAGTGCCCCCTTACAATGCCCTCATTAGTAGTTCCCCCATTAGTAATGCCCTTAATGGTAATGCCCCTGTGTAGTATGGCCCCCAGTAGTAATGTTGCCTGTAGTAATGCCCCCAGTCGTTTAGCCCCCTGTAGTTCAGCCCCAATAGTTATGCCCCCAGTAGTTTAGCCCCCAATGGTTATGCCCCCAGTAGTTTAGTCCCTGTAGTTTAGTCCTCATGTAGTTTAGCCCCCAGTGGTAATGCCCCCTGTAGTTTAGCCCCTGCAGTTATGCCCCCAGTAGTTTAGCCCCCCAGTAGTAATGCCCCCAGTAATTTAGCCCCTGTAGTTTATCCCCATGTAGTTTGCCACAAGTTGTAATGGCCCCAAGTAGTTATGCCTCCAGTAGTTTAGTCCCCTTGTAGTTTGCCTGCTTGTAGTTTAACCCCCAGTAGTAATGCACCCCTGTAGTTTGCCCCCTCTGTAGTTTTGCCCCCAAGTAGTTTAGCCCCCAGTAGTTTAGCCCCTGTAGTTATGACCCCAGTAGTAATGCCCCTGTAGTTATGCCCCCAGTAGTAATGCGCCCCTGTAGTTATGCCCCCAGTAGTAATGTGCCCCTGTAGTTTGCCCCCAGTAGCTTGTTTCCTTGTAGTTAGCCCCCAGTAGGTAGCCCTTGTAGTTTAGCCCCATGTAGTTTGCCCCAAGTAGTAATGCCCCCAGTAGTTTAGCCCCTGTAGTGATGACCCCAGTAGTTAAGCCCCCCGTAGTAATGCCCCCTGTAGTTTTCTCCCTTGCAGCTTAGCCCCCCTGTAGTTTAGCCCCCAAGCAATAATGCCCCCAGTACTTTAGCCCCTGTAGTTATGCCCCCAGTAGTTTGCCCCCAAGTAATAATGCACCTAGTAGTAATGCCCCTGTAGTTATATAGTCTTTTTTTGTGCCTGCTTGCCCCCATGTAATTTGCCCCGAGTAGCTTGCCCTCAGTAGTTAGCCCCCTGTAGCTTGCCCCCAGTAGTTTGCCCCCCTGTAGCTTGCCCCCAGTAGACGAGCCGCTAATACACTCACACATATGTTAATTCATACCAAGCCCTGCTCCCGCGTCCGACATTAGGAGTTCTCCTGGTGTCCGCTCCTCAGCACTATGAGAGAGACGTCATGATGTCTCTCCCATAGTGCACACTGACAAAGCCGGAAGCTAGAGCTCAGTAGTGAGCTCCTGCCACCGGCTTCCGCTGTGGAGAGGGAGCCGTGTGCCCGCTGAGATTGTGTTACACAATCTCAGCGGGCGCCCGGCAGCTCCCTGCAGCATCGGGCAGATATCGGGTTAGGTGAGCCAGAGGAGGCGGAACTGCGTTCTGTCTCCAAGTGGAACTGACGGAACGTAGTTCCGCCCCGTTCCGGCTAACTTTAACACCTGGATGTGGACCTTGTCAATGCATCTGGGTGAGAGCCATCCTGGCTGTGCTGTTCCTGGTCAGGCACAATTGGCACTGGCCACCTGATGTGTCATGCTGTCTGTATGTTTAAGATGTTTCATTGTCCATGGGCCTGTTGTGCCTGCTCACTTCTCACTGGTCCATGAGACCTCTTCCCCAGAGCATTGCATAAGTACAGAAAGTGTGCAGATCTGCTTCTCGATATCGCTCCTTTATCCTGGCAGGGACTCTCATCAGTCCTTATAGTCAAACATGTTTCTTCAACCTGCATTCTTACTCAGGTATCTTACTCTGGTATCTGATGATGGATGAGCTTTGCAACATGTAGTGTTTATCCAAGTGTCCAGGATGTGGGAGAAAGGAAAGAGAGCCCTCTCTCTCCTGGCTGACGCTTTTAGCCGTGCAGAAAAAGGGGGGATTATATGCAGACTCTCCCCTTGGAATGCATGTTGGCCTAGTGCCCCTTCCCCTGATCTAGCTGTGGTGCCATTTTATGGCACCTTCACCCCTGTTCTCACAGAGTGGTGAGATAATGCATTTCCAAAAAAGAAACCTATCGACCGTGTTTCTCCTAGAGATATTTAGGACAAACCATCTCTTTCCCAGGCATTGCCCATAGCTGGCATACCTCTAAGCAGACAAATTTCTCCTGCCCACGGCCGGAACATTTTTCCTGCCACTGACCGGCATTTTTGCGCAACAACGCCCTCATAAGGGGGCTAGTTACCACCATACACTGCCCCTATCTCAATCATACAAGGATGCTAGTTACCCTCCAGTGGACTGGGAGTAAGAGGAGGCAACTAGAACTAGTACATCCTCTCGCAGATCTGAGTATAGTGAATTGCAAATGGCACAAGTAGCGAATGCCCCCGTCTAAAATATATTAATCTCACTGGGCCCTGAGTAAGCACTCTCACGTATACCACTTTGCCCAATTAGCATTTAGAATGGCTCTATTGAAGGAAGATGAGATGGTTCTCTGTATTCATACTGGAATTCCAGACATTAACGTCATATTTGCCCCAGAGATATATCTGACTCTCACTTCACTCGTTGGGTATAAGGCCCAGAGTGTTTCTATCAATAAATTACTGAGAAAACTTCAGTTTAAAGTTTCAGACGCTGCTGATCCTCTGTTATTTGCCCTAGAGAAGGAAGAAAAGAAGAGGTCTTGAGCGGCTCCTTAGATTCCCTGGTAGCTTCCAAGAAAGACCTCTTAAAAGCTATTAGCAGGGCTACCCTGAGGATTGGCCAGAAATTTGATTTCATATCCAATTCCCACAGAACTTGCTTGTTGACTAGTGCAGGTCTGACTATTCTAGCCCCCTGACCAGTGGATGTTCCCAACTTAACAGCTTCTGACCTTTTTGGCCCTAACTTTATAGACAAAGTGAAAGTCTGCTATAAAGCCCGCAAATCCTTTGCAGACCTTAAGAGCCCTCAGCTCTAAAAAAATGGCCCTTTCATCAGGAGGTCATTCTGTGTGAGCCAGCAATTTGACCCAAGACCAGGAGGGCACCACCAGATCTCCCAGAGGAGGTCTATCTCAGACATGGATTGCAAAAGGCACAGTGTCAAGCAACACATATGCCTCCTAAAAAGAGGAAGGATATGGTAAGTCACTTATCTTCACAACCTCCTCCTTGTCTTTTCCAAGCAATAGCTTCCTGAAGGCAGATCTCCACAGACAGATAGTTGCTAAAGATCATAGAAAAAAGTCTGTCCCTCCCCCTTTTTCATTTTACACACCAGATATGTATCCTTTCCCTGCAATAAAGCAAAATAGACTTGGCAGACACCTCCAAGAAGGACTGGGTCAGTCACCTTTTCCCTGACAAAAAAACAGGACAGTTCATACAGACCAGTCTTAAATGTCATATCTCTAAGCCAGTATATGAAACCTCACTCTTTCCATATGGCAAGCTTAACAGACATACCTTTCCTATACACCAAAAATTATTTTTGCATGAAAATAGACCCCAAGGAAGCCTTTCATAAAATTAAAGTACATCCAAATCACAGAAGACATTTATATTCTGTCGCGCCTGAGATCTGACTCTGACCAGTGGAGATCTCAGGCGTAGGGGCAGATTGGAATGTGAATCTGGGAGCTTTAATCAAGTTCTTATACATTAACCAGGATGTGGTGTACTTGAGCATAGGCCTGAAGGCGTGACCAGAACAGAGGAGATTGTAAAATAAAATAAGTCTTTTTATTCAGCACGCAAGATGGTACAGATAGTGGCAGATGGTAATAGACTCAGGTAATCAGTATCACAGATCATGCAGTAACATAGGCATAGGAACTAAGGCAATACTGTAGCAAATGTAACATTGATGGGAAGATGTAATATCAGATGTAGTGTGAACCACTAATGCAGGGTCAATATGGGTGAGCACACAACAGTAGACTTTAGATGCAGTGTAAACCACTGATGAAGTCCCAATACAAAGGAGCACGAGGTTACTGACCACTGAAGATAAGAAAAATTCAGATGATACTGGATATTGGTGCGGAGCACCATGGTAGCTTGAGATCGATGGCAGAACACCGATGGAGCTAGAGATCGATGGCAGAAAACCAATGGAGCTAGAGATCAATGGCGGAACACCGATGGAGCTGAGTATCGATGGCGGGACACCAACGGACCTGGCAGAGCTGCAAGCTGGATTGAACTCAGGTCTCAGGACAGAGTGGAATCTCCTAGAGCAAGGTAACCTTGAAGCAGCTGAAAGCAAACAACCACACAGGGTATGACAATCATAGCACTGGCGATTAGGCAGTCCTTACCAGCATTCTTATAGAAGCCAGTGTGCAAGGATTGGCTGGGATGATCAGCTGGACTGCAGGATGCTCAGGATAGGCTCACTGGAATTAAATGACCGGATCAAACATGGCAGTATCCATGTTTGGCTTAGGAGGGAAACTCCACAAGGAGCGCATCCTGTCGCTCATCCAGAATCTAGGGTTAACCATAAATCTCGACAAATCCATATTAATGCCATCCCAGTTAATTGTCTTTCTGGGGTTCTTGATAGGCACCACTTCTTTATCAATAGCAGTTTCTCCAAACATCAAGCACCAATACTTGATGAGGGACTTGCCCAAAGATATAGGGAAGATGAGATCCTTAGATCCAGGTTTTCTCCATGCTCCCCTGATATGCAAACATTCTTAGATTCTTCTCTCAGCTCTCCTTCATCAGGGTTGGGTTTGGACAGACAAAATCCTCTTAACCCCATAGTTCACAAGGAGATCCACAGTTGGATAGCCCTTTCCCATTTTCTACTTCCTCCACCAGACATAGTCATCCCATCAGATGCATCTTTTATGGGCTGCAGAGCTTTCACAAAAGATGCAGTGGGAAGTGGTCCACTCAAGATTCAACAGCTCACATAAATCTCTTGGAGTTAAGGACTTCCAGATTAGCTCATTCCTCTCTAGTCTCTCTGAATTCTTTGGGAGATCTTGATCCGGCTCTGCCTAGACAACAGAACTGCAGTGTGCAACAGAATGGGAGACACTTGATCCCTCATTCTCTGTCTAGAGGCAATAGACATCTGGAACTGGGCAGTGGAATGTTCCTTACTTCTGTTCACAACATACATTCCAGGAGAGCTAAATGAGTTAGCCATTTCCTTATGTAGGAAAAAACTTACGCTGGGACGGGTGACTCTGAAACCAGAATTTTTTTCAAAGCATTGTGAAGACCTTTGGTCAGCCACAAGTGGACCTGTTGGCAACTCCATCAAATACAGAGGTTCCAACCTTTGTGTTCAAATTCTGAAGTCAAGGGGCACTCCACGTGGATGTGAAGTCCTTCATGTAGACAGACCTTCTTCTTACATATGCCTTTCATCTCCCTGCTATACTGCTGAAGGTTAGATCACAGTGGACAGGGTATATCAGCTTATTCTACAGTATACTCTGTCTGGCCCTCCAGAATTTTGTTCCCCCTGATTACCTTTTATGGGGTGCAAAGGATCCAAGCTTCCCCTGGGCATGTCCAAAGACTGCTTCCAAGGGACTCCAATACTAAAAACCACTCTGCGCTATTTTTATCTATCAGGCTTTAAAATAAAGTGAAGTCACATGTACACACAATATTTTATTTAATAAAACAATCACATTGATCAGTATATAGTATAAAAGCGGTCACCATATAAAATTATTCAATATAAAATGTATATGTACACAAAACTTCATGCCACTTTACATATATGTTTAGACAAAGCACAATAAACACCTATTTCTAATGCCGGCTCTTTAAATAAATTTGAATGAAGGTAAATCAGATCGTTTTCTAATCTGAATGAAGATGATAAATGACACTTCACTAAAATATCCACGGTGTATAGAAATAGATGTCCCTGTTCTCTAGAATTATATAACTGGAAAATCCTCAATACATTCCTTTAACGGGTGCAGAGAGAACGGGTATTGCACATAATGATCACCACTTGGTCAATAATGTGTTGGTCTCAAAGGATCAGTGTGCAAATTGCAATTAGTTCTAGAATGCCTGGACAAGCCGTCTGTAAAAATAACACGCTCACCCTCCGTCTTAGTTCATGCGATGGGTCCAGCTGAACGCACACTGTGTTAGACTGGCCGGGTGCGGCTAGGAGGCCCCAGACGTCTCCGTCCTCCAAGATGTAATTGCCGCTGCAGTTCCCAAGTGCCACTGGTGAATTAGGCTGGCGTCCGGCGTTACACAGTGTCTGTGCAAGAATGTCCACAATAGCGGTATCACTGTCACCAAGTGTCCCTTCTCCCCTAACGCGTTTCGCTCGTTCCTGGAGCTTTTTCAAAGAGTCCTCTTATTGAAATAGGAGATCCATTTATGTTTATGCTCACACAGGCATAATTGACACTCAGCAGCTGAATATATTTAAATTCTCTCTATTAAGGTTTGATTTTTAAAGTTACTCATTCATTATTAGCGCGGTGAGACATTTTTGTAAAGTCCAAGGGACTCCAAACCTTCTACAGGACCTCCTCCATTGCATGTGGAAAGCAACATTACTCAGTTGTTGACCACCACTAACCTCTTGGCTTCTTCCATGACCTTGAAAATGCTTCTGCTAGACCCAAATCAAGATCCAGATACCAGATCATGGCTTTGCAGGTTTCCGCCCTCTGGCTCTCTTTCTGAGCCTAATTTAGCCCTGGATTTTCTGGCTACTTAGTTTGAGTCAGGCCTGGATTCTGCCAGATGCGTTCATCTGGCTTTGCCCTATCTCTCCTTATTCCAGGCCTCACAGAAAATAAGCTACAGTATATCTTAGATTACTTAAAGGTATTTTCTTGTCTAGGCCCCTGTGCCCATGATACTCTACCATGTGGGACATTACTGCTTTTCTAAACTTCTTAGCCACTATTCCTGCCAATGCTAACATCTTAGATCTTTCGATAAAGCTAGTTTCACTGTTAGCATGGGCATTTGCAGCCAGAGGAGTTAAACTTTTTTTAATACACACATCTGAACCCTGGATGACACCCACTCCAATGGGTTTCCATATTGTCCTAATAGGAAACACAAAGACAAGTTCCATTCAAACCCTTCTGGTGGAATTTGATCTAGTCAGATCTTTGCATAGTCAAATGCTTATATACGTACTTACGTCACAGCTTTACGAGGAATAACATTTCCAACCCTCTTTGTCACATGCCATAAGCCATTTCATCCGACCAGACCTTCCATGATCAGGGGTTGGATAGTTTCTGTCATGCAGAGTTCAAAGACACCTCCCTCTTCAAAGGTCACTCCCTTTGCAGTGCCACCATCACTTTGGCAGCCACTATAAGCTTATCATTACAGTCCATAATGCAAGCTGCACATTGGTCATCCACTTGTACTTTTATTAAACATTATTGGAGGCCTTCCGATACCCAAAGGATAGAATTTATTAGAGCAACTGCCAGGTATGAGGTAGTCTACCTACTAGCTACTGCTAGGCTACCAGCTATTGCTAGGTGGCAAGTCCCCTTACGAACAAACACTAGTTTGCAGGAATCTATGATCTGCATACTCTCATTGTTCTAGGGCACAGGTTCTCAAACTCGGTCCTCAGGACCCCACATGGTGCATGTTTTGCAGATCCCCGGCAGTGGAGAAGGTGAGTGAAAGTTTTTCTTTCATTTTACCTTCTCTGCCCACATCAGGAGGCTTTTACCTAACCCAACAGCTGTTGCTAGGTGGCAATCCTATTACCTAGAACAAAGAGAATTTGCAGATCAAAGATTCCTGCAAACTAGTGTATTCACACTGAAACAATTCCTACCTCAGTTCCTGTAGGGCACAGGCTGGATGTGTTAGTCCCTCACACAGGAGTTTTATTCCAGAGTCGCCCAGAGCATTCCCTGACAGGTCCAAAGTGGTAAGAGAGCGGGTTGTAGTAATAACAGAGCGGAGATCATCACAGCAGGAGGAGGTCAGACCACACCACTGTAACCTGATGAGAGATAAGGGATCTGCATTAGGTCACTTCTTAGAATTTGTAGACTTACACTCAGCATGACATCATAAATGGACATTAACTAACTTTTTATCAAGCCTTACATCATGCAAAAAATCTCAGTAACAAGCAGTGGTGGATTTTGCCTATGGACTGCAGCCCCCCCCCCCCCCCCTTCCTCCCCAGGTAAAATCTGCCAGCGTCAGTGAAGCCAAATGCAGCCTATGACTGCACTGGCTTCACTGTGACTGGCAGTGACTTCCTATTGGAAGTCCTACCTGACAGTCACCGGCAGGATAGGCAGTCCTATTGGGAGGTGCCAGACCAGGCTGCGATAAGCAGAGAGCCGGCATCTTATTGGAAGCTACTCTCTGCCTCATCGTCAGCCCTACCTGGCTTCTATGGGCTGCAGCTGATGCAGTCCTTAGAAGCTGGGGATATGCGCATGTGCAGGTCCCAGTGCCTGCCAGATCCATTGCGCAGGCACCAGGATGGGGGTGGCAGATCTCACCTCTCTCTCCCCTACACGTGCAGTGGCAGCTTCCCTGGAGGGAGCAGCAGAAAAGTAGGCAAGTATGCATCTTCTGCATTATTGAAACTAAAGCAGAATACTGCATGGGTAATAATTCCCAATGGGTACTGTGAAGTGGAGCTATTTATCAAGCACATAAAACACTGACTTTTCTAGCAGGTCTCCAATTGCTTACACCATCTGGATGGCATTACAGCAGTACAAGGATATAGCTATAGTACTGCTGGAAAAGGAGCTCCTGATCCCATCACTTGCAGGCTGGATGCTCCTCCCTGTCTTCCTCTCACTAATATAGCTGTGTGCATGTGCTAATCACAGGCTGTGCCAGTGCAATAAATAATTCCCCCTCCCCACACTACACCCTTCTTTAACCATTAACCTCAAATAATCTCAATGCTGCAGGACACATTCTAGTTTTGTTACATGAGTATGAAGGTCAGAGCAGGTATATATCTAATTCCTGTTTGGCACCCATTCACTCAAGTCCTTTTATTGGATATCCACTTGTTTTAAGCCCCATACACACTAGACGAGAAAGTAAAAGATCTCACTCAGAAGGGCCAATCTAAGCGAGATCTTTTACAATCTCATCCAGTGTGTACACTCTATGGCCCTCATTCCGAGTTGATCGCTCGCTAGCTGATTTTAGCAGCATTGCACACACTAGGCCGCTGCCCTCTGGGAGTGTATCTTAGCTTCGCAGAATTGCTAACGAAAGATTAGCAGATCTGCTACTAAATATTTCCCTGCAGTTTCTGAGTAGCTCCAGACCTACTCCTAGATTGTGATCACTGCAGACTGTTTGGTTCCTGGTTTGACGTCACAAACACGCCCTGCGTTCGGCCAGCCAATCCCCCGTTTCCCCAAGCACGCCTGCGTTTTTATAGCACACTCCCGGAAAACGCTCAGTTACCTCCCAGAAACACCCACTTCATGTCAATCACTCACCGATCAGCAGAGCGACTGAAAAGTGTTGCTCGGCCCTGTGTAAAATGGCATAGTTTTGTGTGAAAATACTTAGCACGTGCGCCCTGCAGCCCATACGCATGCGCAGAATCGCCCATTTTTAGCCTGATCGATATTCTACTAAAAAAGGCAGCGAGCGATCAACTCGGAATGACCACCAATGTCGTTAACGATGCACGCCCCTGCGCATTGTTAACGACCCCCTCCCTTGTCTGAACATGTACAGACTAGGCAGGTCCTCGTTAACGACAGCCATGCTGCAGATGCAGCATGGGTATCGTTCCCCCCGCTGCACCTCTGCCATCTCTCCCTTCGCCGCTGGCATCGGCAAGCATGCATGCACTTGCCGATGCCGGCACCCCGCCATGTCCCCGCCACCACCAATATCGGCACGGGGGCTTGTCTAGTGTGTACTGGGCTTAGCAATGCAAAGCATGTGACATTAGGCAAGATGTGACATGGCACATTGGAATTTTTTCTGCAGATTCCATGTGTGTGGTTCTACAATTGCAGTCACTTTTTTATATAAAAAATAAGCACAATTAGAGCATCACCCATCTGTCTAATCTCTCTGTCTGTGTTTTCAAATATCTGATGAGAGAGGAAAGTTTCAGAATTTATAATATATAGTAGTGATGTGCACCGGAAATTTTTCGGGTTTTGGGTTTTGGTTTTGGATTTGGTTCCGCGGCCGTGTTTTGGGTTCTAACGCGTTTTGGCAAAACCTCACCGAATTTTTTTTTGTCGGATTCGGGTGTGTTTTGGATTAGGGTGTTTTTTTCAAAAATCATAGAATTTGGGGGTCATTTTGATCCCAAAGTATTATTAACCTCAATAACCATAATTTCCACTCATTTTCAGTCTATTCTGAACACCTCACACCTCACAATAATATTTTTAGTCCTAAAATTTGCACCGAGGTCACTGGATGACTAAGCTCAGCGACCCAAGTGGCCGACACAAACACCTGGCCCATCTAGGAGTGGCATTGCAGTTTTCTAGCGAGAGGATGAGTGCTTCTATTCTCATGTGAATCTGAACCACTAGCCATGAACATAGGCCAGGGCCTCAGCCGTTCCTTGCCACTCCGTGTGGTAAATGGCATATTGACAAGTTTACGCTTCTCCTCCGACGATTTTAATTTAGATTTTTGAGTCCTTTTTTTACTGATCTTTTGTGTTTTGGATTTTTCATGCTCTGTACTATGACATTGGGCATCGGCCTTGGCAGACGACGTTGATGGAATTTCATCGTCTCGGCCATGACTAGTGGCAGCAGCTTCAGCACGAGGTGGAAGTGGATCTTGATCTTTCCCTATTTTTGGAACCTCAACATTTTTGTTCTCCATATTTTAATAGGCACAACTAAAAGGCACCTCAGGTAAACAATGGAGATGGATGGATACTAGTATACTTATGGATGACGAGTGACTGACGACACAGAGGTAGCTACAGCCGTGGACTACCATACTGCGTCTGCTAGTATAGAGATGATAATTAATGATATAAAAAAAATATATATATAACTACTGTAGGTATATATAATATAATGACGGACCTGGTGGACACTGTCAGCAGACTGCTAAACTACTAGTATGAAGAAGATAGAAAAAAAAAAAACACCACAGGTAGGTATACAATTATGGACGAGCACTGACGACACAGAGATAGCCACAGCCGTGGACTACCGTACTGCGTCTGCTAGTATAGATAACATACTAAATATATTACTACTGTAGGTATATAATATAATGACGGACCTGGTGGACACTGTCAGCAGACTCCTAAACTACTAGTATGAAGAAGATAGAAAAAAAAACCTACCACAGGTAGGTATACAATTATGGACGAGCACTGACGACACAGAGATAGCCACAGCCATGGACTACCATACTGCGTCTGCTAGTATAGATAATATACTAAATATATTACTACTGCAGGTATATATTATAATGACGGACCTGGTGGACACTGTCAGCAGACTCCTAAACTACTAGTATGAAGAAGATAGAAAAAAAAACCCCACCACAGGTAGGTATACAATTATGGATGAGCACTGACGACACAGAGATAGCCACAGCCGTGGACTACCATACTGCGTATATATATATATATATATATATATATATATATTATACATTATATATTACTATATATATTATATATACTATTACTAAATATTAATTAATTATTAATAATTATTAATTATTAATATTACTATATATATATATATATATGTATATATATATACTATATATATTATAGAGATGATAAAGATGATAGAGATGAAAAAAAAATATATAACACTACTGTAGGTAAATATTTATATAATATAATGAATGATGGACCTGCTGGACACTGTCAGCAGAATGCGTTTATAGAATAAAAAAAAAAAACACCACAGGAGTGTTTAACTTTTTCAGGCAGACAATATACTGGTGGTCATTGGCAGCAAAAGTGTGCACTGTACTCCTGCTATAACTGCTCCTCAGTCTCCCCACAATTAAGCTGTGTGAGCAGTGAGCACTCAGCACAGTCAGATATACATAGATCATGCAGCACACTGAGGCTGAGCACAGATATGGTATAGAGTGTTTTTTTCAGGCAGAGAACGGATTAAAAAAAAACTAGCAAAACTCTGCACTGACTGTACTCCTCCTAACAGCTGCTCCCCAATCCTCCCCACAATAAGCTAAGCAGTAGCAATCAGATCAACTAACTAACTACTAACTACTATATAAACGGAGAGGACGCCAGCCATGTCCTCTCCCTATCAATCTCAATGCACGTGTGAAAATGGCAGCGACGCGCGGCTCCTTATATAGAATCCGAGTCTCGCGAGAATCCGACAGCGGGATGATGACGTTCGGGCGCGCTCGGATTAACCGAGCAAGGCGGGAGGATCCGAGTCTGCTCGGACCCGTGCAAAAAAGGGTGAAGTTCGGGCGGGTTCGGATTCCGAGGAACCGAACCCGCTCATCTCTAATATATAGTAACAGGGCGTTTCTAGACAATTTGGCTCCCAGTGTGAGATTTCAAAATGCGCCCCCAACCCCCCATTGCTATAAAAAAAAATTGCGCGCCCCCCCCATATAGCCATAAAAAAAAGAGTGCGCGCGCGCTCCCGACAAGGGTATGTGGCCTGATTAAAATGGGCGTGGTCTCATTAAAGTGGGCATGGCCTCATCTGATATCATCACACTCACCACAGGGTGAAAAAAATAAAAATAAAAAAAGTCCCCTTTTTACACATTACAGCAGGCAAGTGTCCCCATTTTACACAGCGCGGTAGGCTGGTGTCCCCATTTTACACAGCGCGGCAGGCAGGTGTCCCCATTTTACAAAGTGCAGCAGGCAGGTGTCCCCATTTTACACAGTGCGGCAGGCAGGTATCCCCATTTTACACGGTACGGTAGGCAGATATCCCCATTTTACACAGTACGCAGGCAAATGTCCCCATTTTACACAGTGCGGCAGGCAGATATCCCCATTTTACAAAGTACGCAGGCAGGTGCCCCCATTTTACAAAGTGCGGCAGGCAGGTATCCCCATTTTACACAGTGCGGCAGGCAATTATCCCCATTTTACACAGTACGGCAGGCAGATATCCCCATTTTACACAGTACGCAGACAGGTGCCCCCATTTTACAAAGTGCGGCAGGCAGGTATCCCCATTTTACACAGCGCGGCAGGCACGTGCCCCCATTTTACACAGCGCGGCAGGCACGTGCCCTCATTTTACACAGTGCGGCAGGCAGGTATCCCCATTTTACACAGTACGGCAGGCAGATATCCCCATTTTACACAGTACGCAGGCAGGTATCCCCACTTTACAAAGTGCGGCAGGCAGATATCCCCATTTTACACAGTACGCAGGAAGGTGCCCCCATTTTACACAGTGCGGCAGGCAGGTGTCCCCATTTTACACAGTGCGGCAGGCAGGTATCCCCATTTTACACAGTGCGGCAGGCAGGTATCCCCATTTTACACAGTGCGGCCGGCAGGTATCCCCATTTTACACCGTGCGGCCGGCAGGTATCCCCATTTTACACAGTGCGGCAGGCAGGTATCCCCATTTTACACTGTGCGGCAGGCAGGTATCCCCATTTTACACCGTGCGGCAGGCAGGTATCCCCATTTTACACAGTGCGGCAGGCAGGTATTCCCATTTTACACAGTGCGGCAGGCAGGTGTCAAGTGGGGGGGAAGGAAGGGGGAGGGGGGAGAGAGAGAGATAATACTTACATCTTCCCGCTCTTCGGGTCCCGCCGACTCACGTCCCTCGCGCTGGCCGCCTCCTCCTTCCATGCTTATCTCCTCTCCCCGAGCGCTCCTGCTCGGGGGGCGGAGTTTCGCGGAATGACGCGAGGGAGGAGAGGAGATAAGGAGTCACAAAGTGCCGCGGCGGGCGCCCCGTGCGGTTGCATGGCTCGCCCGCCGCTAGAAACGGCACTGAGAGAGAGAGAGAGAGAGATAATACTTACATCTTCCCGCTCTTCGTGTCCCGCCGACTCACGTCCCTCGTGCCGGCCGCCTCTTCCTTCCATGCTTATCTCCTCTCCTCCCTCTCCCCGATCGCTCCTGCTCGGGGGGCGGAGTTTCGCGGAATGACGCATTTGCGTCGTGACGTCACGACGCAATTCTGTGAAACTCCGCCCCCTGAGCTGGAGCGCTGTGCCTCATATAGGGTGTCATTCCGAGTTGTACGCTCGTTGCTGATTTTTGCAACGGAGCAATTAATGCAAAAATGCGCATGGTACGTAGTGCGCATGCGCTAAGTAATTTAGCACAAAACTTAGTAGATTTACTCACGTCCGAATGAAGAATTTTCATCGTTGAAGTGATCGGAGTGTGATTGACAGGATGTGGGTGTTTCTGGGCAGAAACTGCCCGTTTTCTGGGAGTGTGCGGAAAAACGCAGGCCTGCCAGGATAAAATGCGGTTGTGTCTGGAGAAACGGGGGAGTGGCAGGGCGTGTTTGTGACGTTAAACCAGGAACGAAACGGGCTGAGCTGATCGCAGTGTAGGAGTAAGTCTCGAGCTACTCAGAAACTGCTAAGAAATTTCTATTCGCAATTCTGCTAATCTTTAATTCGTAATTCTGATAAGCTAAGATACACTCCCAGAGGGCGGCGGCTTAGCGTGTGCAATGCTGCTAAAATCTGCTAGCGAGCGAACAACTCGGAATGACGCCCCATAGTCTATGACTTGTACTGAGAGAACAGATAAATACATACTAATGGTGCGTACACACTGGGCCTGATTCAGGGGGGTGATTGAGACCTGATTGCTGTGCTCCCCAAGGGGAGTGTAAATTCACCCGTGCAAGTGTGTGATCGCATGTGTACACCGTGCTACAAATATCCCTCAGTCAGCGGACAGCTGCAAATCCGTTTGCACCTCACTCACCATTGAATGTTTTTACCACTGTGTGCAGTCTGTGCACAGCCTAGGACTTACTCCTACAGTGCGACCGGGTCCAGAGCTGACATTACACACCATCCCTGAAAACACTTGGGCATACCTGCGTTTTCCCTGACACTGCCAGAAAACAGTCAGTTACCAACCACATACAACCTCTTCCTGTCAATTAGCTTGTGAATGGCTGTGCGATTGAAATTTTCACAACAGCCTGTTGCTGTTTGGCGATGCCTGTTGTTGTTTGGCGACGCACATGAGCATTGCGGTGCATACGCATGCGCACTCTATCGATAATCGCTGCTGTGCAAAAATGCACAGCAACGATCAGGTCTGAATCGGGCCCTAAGACCTGGGGACATAAGACCATGCGCATGCGAGCTGGGGCCCTAAGACCATACGCATGCGCAGTCTATCGATAATTGACCACTTTGTATGGGCAAATTGACACTACCCTTGGGCAGCGACAATCTGAATGCAGGACAGTAAAATTATCCAGAACAGCGGTCAGGTCTGAATCACCTCCCTGATCGCAACAGCAAAATTGTTCTCTAATGGGTAAAACCATGTACAGTGCAGGTGGGGCAGATGTACCATGTGCAGAGAGAGTTAGATTTGGGTGTGGTGTGTTCAAACTGAAATCTAAATTGCAGTGTAAAAATAAAGCAGCCAGTATTTACCCTGCACAGAAACAAAATAACCCACCCAAATCTAACTCTTTCTGCACATGTTATATCTGGCACACCGGCAGTGCAACATGGGGCCTAATTCAGAGCTGATCGCTGCTACAACAATAATCGCACTCTGAAGCCATTTCTGGAGTGAGTGTGTGCGTGCAGCGGGTGCACTGAACGTGCGCGCCCAGTGAGATGTGAAAGCATTTCACTGATGTGATCGCCTCTGCCTGATCGACATGCAGAGGCGGGAGCGGACGTGCCAATGGTGTTAGAACGCCATTGGGGGGGCATCCCAAACTATGCAGGAGTGTCCTGACTGTTGTTGGGGTGGGCAGGGGCAGCTGCGTGACAGCACCTGTGGGGGGGTGGAGGTGCCTGACATGTGGGGCGGACGAGCCCTGTGCTGGGCTTCCCCCCTGCTGGGCTTTCTCCGATGGTTTTGCCCATTAAAGAAAGATTTTACTTTTGCGATAAGGTCTGAATTAGGCCCACTGTGCGATACACTCTATGGGCCTAATTCTGAGTTGATCGCAGCATCAAATTTGTTAGCAGATGGACAAAACCATGACCCTCATTCCGAGTTGTTCGCTCGCTAGCTGCTTTTAGCAGCTTTGCACACGCTAAGGCGCCGCCTACTGGGAGTGAATCTTAGCTTTGCAGAATTGCGAACGAAAGATTTGCATAACTGCGTTGCGAATAGAATAGCGATTAGAAACTAGTGATGAGCGGGTTCGGTTCCTCGGAATCCGAACCCGCCCGAACTTCAGCTTTTTTACACGGGTCCGAGCAGGCTCGGATCCTCCCGCCTTGCTCGGTTAACCCGAGCGCGCCCGAACGTCATCATCCCGCTGTCGGATTCTCGCGAGGCTCGGATTCTATCGCGAGACTCGGATTCTATATAAGGAGCCGCGCGTCGCCGCCATTTTCACACGTGCATTGAGATTCATAGGGAGAGGACGTGGCTGGCGTCCTCTCCATTTAGATTAGAAGAGAGAGAGTGAGAGTGAGACACTTGATTTACTGGAGCTTAGGAGTACTCAGAGAGTGCAGAGTTTACTAGTGACTGACCAGTGACCACCAGTGCAGTTTTATTATATTATTATTTAATATAATCCGTTCTCTGCCTGAAAAAAAACGATACACAGTGACACAATAACAGTATACCATATCTGTGCTCAGCCTCAGTGTGCTGCATCATCTATGTATATCTGACTGTGCTGAGTGCTCAGTGCTCACACAGCTTAATTGTGGGGGAGACTGGGGAGCAGTAGCAGGAGTACATATTATTTAACAGTGCACACTTTTGCTGCCAGAGTGCCACTGCCAGTGTGACTGACCAGTGACCACTGTCTGACCACCAGTATATTGTGATTGTCTGCCTGAAAAAGTTAAACACTCGTCGTGTGGTGTTTTTATTCTATAAACGCATTCTGCTGACAGTGTCCAGCAGGTCCGTCATTAATTATATAATATATACCTGTCCGGCTGCAGTAGTGATATATATATATATATATATATATATTTTTTTTATATCATTATCATCCAGTCTATATTAGCAGCAGACGCAGTACGGTAGTCCATGGCTGTAGCTACCTCTGTGTCGGCAGTCGCTCGTCCATCCATAATTGTATACCACCTACCTGTGGTTTTTTTTCTATCTTCTTGATACTAGTAGCTTACTTTAGGAGTCTGCAGTGCTGACAGTGTCCAGCAGGTCCGTCATTATAATATATACCTGTCCGGCTGCAGTAGTGATATATATATTTTTTTTATATAATTATCATCCAGTCTATATTAGCAGCAGACGCAGTACGGTAGTCCACGGCTGTAGCTACCTCTGTGTCGGCAGTCGCTCGTCCATCCATAATTGTATACCACCTTCCTGTGGTTTTTTTTTTCTATCTTCTTGATATTAGTAGCTTACTTTAGGAGTCTGCAGTGCTGACAGTGTCCAGCAGGTCCGTCATTATAATATATACCTGTCCGGCTGCAGTAGTGATATATATATATTTTTTATATCATTATCATCCAGTCTATATTAGCAGCAGACGCAGTACGGTAGTCCATGGCTGTAGCTACCTCTGTGTCGGCAGTCGCTCGTCCATCCATAATTGTATACCACCTACCTGTGTTTTTTTTTTCTATCTTCTTGATACTACTAGTAGCTTACTTTAGGAGTCTGCAGTGCTGCTGACAGTGTCCAGCAGGTCTGTCATTAATTATATAATATATACCTGTCCGGCTGCAGTAGTGATATATATATATATTTTTTATATCATTATCATCCAGTCTATATTAGCAGCAGACGCAGTACGGTAGTCCACGGCTGTAGCTACCTCTGTGTCGGCAGTCGCTCGTCCATCCATAATTGTATACCACCTACCTGTGGTTTTTTTTTCTATCTTCTTGATACTAGTAGCTTACTTTAGGAGTCTGCAGTGCTGACAGTGTCCTGCAGGTCCGTCATTATAATATATACCTGTCCGGCTGCAGTAGTGATATATATATATATATATTTTATATCATTATCATCCAGTCTATATTAGCAGCAGACGCAGTACGGTAGTCCACGGCTGTAGCTACCTCTGTGTCGGCAGTCGCTCGTCCATCCATAATTGTATACTAGTATCCATCCATCTCCATTGTTTACCTGAGGTGCCTTTTAGTTGTGCCTATTAAAATATGGAGAACAAAAATGTTGAGGTTCCAAAAATAGGGAAAGATCAAGATCCACTTCCACCTCGTGCTGAAGCTGCTGCCACTAGTCATGGCCGAGACGATGAAATGCCATCAACGTCGTCTGCCAAGGCCGATGCCCAATGTCATAGTACAGAGCATGTAAAATCCAAAACACCAAATATCAGTAAAAAAAGGACTCAAAAATCTAAAATAAAATTGTCGGTGGAGAAGCGTAAACTTGCCAATATGCCATTTACCACACGGAGTGGCAAGGAACGGCTGAGGCCCTGGCCTATGTTCATGGCTAGTGGTTCAGCTTCACATGAGGATGGAAGCACTCAGCCTCTCGCTAGAAAAATGAAAAGACTTAAGCTGGCAAAAGCACAGCAAAGAACTGTGCGTTCTTCGAAATCACAAATCCACAAGGAGAGTCCAATTGTGTCGGTTGCGATGCCTGACCTTCCCAACACTGGACGTGAAGAGCATGCGCCTTCCACCATTTGCACGCCCCCTGCAAGTGCTGGAAGGAGCACCCGCAGTCCAGTTCCTGATAGTCAGATTGAAGATGTCAGTGTTGAAGTACACCAGGATGAGGAGGATATGGGTGTTGCTGGCGCTGGGGAGGAAATTGACCAGGAGGATTCTGATGGTGAGGTGGTTTGTTTAAGTCAGGCACCCGGGGAGACACCTGTTGTCCGTGGGAGGAATATGGCCATTGACATGCCTGGTGAAAATACCAAAAAAATCAGCTCTTCGGTGTGGAAGTATTTCAACAGAATTGCGGACAACATTTGTCAAGCCGTGTGTTGCCTTTGTCAAGCTGTAATAAGTAGGGGTAAGGACGTTAACCACCTCGGAACATCCTCCCTTATACGTCACCTGCAGCGCATTCATCATAAGTCAGTGACAAGTTCTAAAACTTTGAGCGACAGCGGAAGCAGTCCACTGACCAGTAAATCCCTTCATCTTGTAACCAAGCTCACGCAAACCACCCCAACAACTCCCTCAGTGTCAATTTCCTCCTTCCCCAGGAATGCCAATAGTCCTGCAGGCCATGTCACTGGCAATTCTGACGAGTCCTCTCCTGCCTGGGATTCCTCCGATGCATCCTTGCGTGTAACGCCTACTGCTGCTGGCGCTGCTGTTGTTGCTGCTGGGAGTCGATGGTTATCCCAGAGGGGAAGTCGTAAGACCACTTTTACTACTTCCACCAAGCAATTGACTGTCCAACAGTCCTTTGCGAGGAAGATGAAATATCACAGCAGTCATCCTGCTGCAAAGCGGATAACTGAGGCCTTGGCAGCCTGGGCGGTGAGAAACGTGGTTCCGGTATCCATCATTACTGCAGAGCCAACTATAGACTTTTTTGAGATACTGTGTCCCCGGTACCAAATACCATCTAGGTTCCATTTCTCAAGGCAGGCGATACCGAAAATGTACACAGACCTCAGAAAAAGACTCACCAGTGTCTTAAAAAATTCAGTTGTACCCAATGTCCACTTAACCACGGACATGTGGACAAGTAAAGCAGGGCAGACTCAGGACTATATGACTGTGACAGCCCACTGGGTAGATGTATTGACTCCCGCCGCAAGAACAGCAGCGGCGGCACCAGTAGCAGCATCTCGCAAACGCCAACTCGTTCCTATGCAGGCTACGCTTTGTTTCACCGCTTTCCAGAATACGCACACAGCTAAAAACCTCTTACGGCAACTGAGGAAGATCATCGCAGAATGGCTTACCCCAATTGGACTCTCCTGTGGATTTGTGGCATCGGACAACGCCAGCAATATTGTGTGTGCATTAAATCTGGGCAAATTCCAGCACGTCCCATGTTTTGCACATACCTTGAATTTGGTGGTGCAGAATTATTTAAAAAACGACAGGGGCGTGCAAGAGATGCTGTCGGTGGCCAGAAGAATTGCGGGACACTTTCGGCGTACAGGCACCACGTACAGAAGACTGGAGCAACACCAAAAACGCCTGAACCTGCCCTGCCATCATCTGAAGCAAGAAGTGGTAACGAGGTGGAAATCAACCCTCTATATGCTTCAGAGGTTGGAGGAGCAGCAAAAGGCCATTCAAGCCTATACAAATGAGCACGATATAGGAAGTGGAATGCACCTGTCTCAAGCGCAGTGGAGAATGATTTCAACGTTGTGCAAGGTTCTGCAACCTTTTGAACTTGCCACATGTGAAGTAAGTTCAGACACTGCCAGCCTGAGTCAGGTCATTCCCCTCATCAGGCTTTTGCAGAAGAAGCTGGAGACATTGAAGGAGGAGCTAACACAGAGCGATTCCGCTAGGCATGTGGGACTTGTGGATGGAGCCCTTAATTTGCTTAACAAGGATTCACGGGTGATCAATCTGTTGAAATCAGAGCACTACATTTTGGCCACCGTGCTCGATCCTAGATTTAAAACCTACCTTGGATCTCTCTTTCCGGCAGACACAAGTCTGCTGGGGTTCAAAGAACTGCTGGTGAGAAAATTGTCAAGTCAAGCGGAAAGCGACCTGTCAACATCTCCTCCTTCACATTCTCCCGCAACTGGGGGTGCGAGGAAAAGGCTCAGAATTCCGAGCCCACCCGCTGGCGGTGATGCAGGGCAGTCTGGATCGACTGCTGATGCTGACAGGACATGTCGTCTACTGTCACTGCATATGATTCTCTCCCCATTGAAAGAATGGTGGAGGATTATATGAGTGACCGCATCCAAGTAGGCACGTCAGACAGTCCGTACTTATACTGGCAGGAAAAAGAGGCAATTTGGAGGCCCTTGCACAAACTGGCTTTATTCTACCTAAGTTGCCCTCCCACAAGTGTGTACTCCGAAAGAGTGTTTAGTGCCGCCGCTCACCTTGTCAGCAATCGGCATACGAGGTTACATCCAGAAAATGTGGAGAAGATGATGTTCATTAAAATGAATTATAATCAATTCCTCCGTGGAGACATTCACCAGCAGCAATTGCCTCCACAAAGTACACAGGTAGCTGAGATGGTGGATTCCAGTGGGGTCGAATTGATAATCTGTGAGGAGGGGGATGTACACGGTGATATATCGGAGGATGATGATGAGGTGGACATCTTGCCTCTGTAGAGCCAGTTTGTGCAAGGAGAGATTAATTGCTTCTTTTTTGGTGGGGGTCCAAACCAACCCGTCATTTCAGTCACAATCGTGTGGCAGACCCTGTCACTGAAATGATGGGTTGGTTAAAGTGTGCATGTCCTGTTTATACAACATAAGGGTGGGTGGGAGGGCCCAAGGACAATTCCATCTTGCACCTCTTTTTTCTTTCATTTTTCTTTGTGTCATGTGCTGTTTGGGGAGTAGTTTTTTGAAGGGCCATCCTGCGTGACACTGCAGTGCCACTCCTAGATGGGCCAGGTGTTTGTGTCGGCCACTTGGGTCGCTTATCTTAGTCACACAGCTACCTCATTGCGCCTCTTTTTTTTCTTCTTTGCGTCATGTGCTGTTTGGGGAGTGTTTTTTGGAAGGGCCATCCTGCATGACACTGCAGTGCCACTCCTAGATGGGCCAGGTGTTTGTGTCGGCCACTTGGGTCGCTTATCTTACTCACACAGCTACCTCATTGCGCCTCTTTTTTACTTTGCGTCATGTGCTGTTTGGGGAGTGTTTTTTGGAAGGGCCATCCTGCGTGACACTGCAGTGCCACTCCTAGATGGGCCAGGTGTTTGTGTCGGCCACTTGGGTCACTGAGCTTAGTCATCCAGCGACCTCGGTGCAAATTTTAGGACTAAAAATAATATTGTGAGGTGTTAAGAATAGACTGAAAATGAGTGGAAATTATGGTTATTGAGGTTAATAATACTTTGGGATCAAAATGACCCCCAAATTCTATGATTTAAGCTGTTTTTTAGGGTTTTTTGGAAAAAAAAAAACGAATCCAAAACACACCCGAATCCGACAAAAAAAATTCGGTGAGGTTTTGCCAAAACGCGTTCGAACCCAAAACACGGCCGCGGAACCGAACCCAAAACCAAAACACAAAACCCGAAAAATTTCCGGTGCTCATCCGAATAGCTTGAGACTTAAGGTGCATACACACGGAGCGATATAACTGAGCGATTTTGACTATATAGTCAAAATCGCTCAGAAAGTTAGTGCAGATCGCTCCGTGTGTATACAGGCAGCGATAGCGATGCACGTCCCCGCTAGGTCGCTATCGCTGGGAAAAATAGACTGTGCAGGCAAGTCAATTTAGACTATGTCGCTGGTAAAGTTAGTTAAAATCGCTAATACATTAAGAGGCCAGCGATTTTTCCCAGCGATAGCGATGTTGCAGACGCCGGTGGTGCGGGCGGCGGCGGGTTGTGGCGGCGGTGCGGGCTGCGGCGGGTTGCGGTGGCGGTGTGGGCGGCGGCGGGTTGTGGCGGCGGGTTGCGGTGGAGGTGTGGGTGGCGGCGGGTTGTGGCGGCGGTGCGGGCGGCGGCGGGTTGCGGCAGCGGTGCGGGCGGCGGAAATTTACCTTTATCTTGCAGAGTTTGGCAGAGCGGTACCAGTTTCAAAAATGGCGCCTCAGCGTCATTTTTGAAATTCAAGATGGCCACCGCGAGCCAATCACAGCTCGCCGCGTCATCGCCCCGCCCCCTCCCGCTGACTTATATAAGTCAGCGCGAGGCAGCGGCTTTCAGTCCGACGGCGGAGGAGGAGCGGAGAAGAGCTCTTGAAGACTGAAGACGCCGTGGAAGTCCTGGATGGGCGGCGGCTATGCAAAAGAGCTTAGCAGCCGCCGCCCACCAGGTGAAGATGCTGGAAGTCCTGGGAAGGCGGCGGCCATGCAAAAGAGCTTAAAGGCCGCCGCCTCCCAGGTGAAGACGTCGTGGAAGTCCTGGATGGGCGGCGGCTATGCAAAAGAGCTTAGAAGCCGCCGCCCACCAGGTGAAGACGCCGGAGCAAGACCCCAGAAGCCCTGGGGAGGTGGCGCCCCCCCAGGTGAAGACGCCGGAAGCCCTGGGAAGGCGGCGGCCATGCAAAAGAGCTTAAAGGCCACCGCCCCCAGGTGAAGACCCAGTTTAATAAAGGATTTTTTAAAGAATGTGTCGTGGTTTTTTTTTCAATATTTTCTTTACAGGTGGACTACAGGTGCCAGTGGGCCCTTTATGTCCGGGCATGCTGGAACTTGTGGTTCTCCAAGTGCCAGCATGCTGGGCAGGCTTGCTGGGACCTGTAGGCCACCTGTAAAGAACAATATTACTATTGAAAGGCTATCAGCCTCCCATCCACCGCCCACGGATGGGGGGGACAGCCTCGGGCTTCACCCCTGGCCCTTGGGTGGCTGGAGGGGGGGACCCCTTGATTTAAGGGGTCCTCACTCCTCCAGTGTACCCCGGCCAGGGGTGACTAGTTGGAGGGGTAATGGCACGGCCGCAGGGGCCAATATAAAAGTGTCCCCCGGCTGTGGCATTATCTCCCTGGCTAGTGGAGCCCGGTGCTGGTTTTAAAAATACGGGGGACCCCTATGTCTTTTGTCCCCCGTATTTTTTAAACCAGGACCGGACGCAGAGCCCGGTGCTGGTTGTCTAAATATGGGGGAACCCTACTCTTTTTTTCCTCTGTATTTTAACAACCAGGACTGGCTCAAAGAGCCCGAGGCTGGTTTTACATAGGAGGGGGGACCCCACGCAAATTTTTTTTTTTAACTTTTAGCTATTTAAATACCAGCCACCCTGTAAAATCGTCCTATATATGACACTCATCCCCTTATTTAAATGAGATAGTCAAAATCTCCCATAGCCAAAATCTGTTACATAGTCAGACAAAATCTCTGGTAAAGTTAGTCAAAATCTCCTACTGCCAGTTCAAGGGAAAAGTTAGTCAAAATCTCTCATAGTCAAAATCTCTCCGTGTGTATGCACCTTTACTCTGCCACTGCGATCAGTTCAGTCCTTTTCGTTCCTGGTTTGACGTCACAAACACACTCAGCGTTCGCCCAGACACTCCCCCGTTTCTCCAGCCACTCCCGCGTTTTTCCCAGAAACGGCAGCGTTTTTTCACACACTCCCATAAAACGGGCAGTTTCCGCCCAGAAACACCCACTTCCTGTCAATCACATTCCGATCACCAGAACGAAGAAAAAAACCTCGTAATGCCGTGAGTAAAATACCAAACTTCTTAGCAAATTTACTTGGCGCAGTCGCAGTGCGAACATTGCGCATGCACAATTAGCGGAAAATCACTGCGATGCAAAGAAAATTACCGTGCGAACAATGAGGGACATGGTTTTGCCCAATTGGTAACAAACTTGCTGCTGCGGTCAACTCAGAATTACCCCCCGTGAGCGATATCACACAGTGTTTCCCCTCATGGGCCGTGCCGCCGTACGTAGGGGGTGATTCCGAGTTGTTCGATCGCTAGCTGCTTTTAGCAGCATTTCACACACTAAGCCGCCGCCCTCTGGGAGTGTACCTTAGCATAGAAGAATTGCGAACGAAAGATTCGCTAATTTTCTCGTAACGATTACCCTGCAGTTTCTGAGTAGCTCCAGACTTACTCTGCAATTGCGACCAGCTCAGTCCTTTTCGTTCCTGGTTTGACGTCACAAACACACCCAACGTTCGCCCAGACACTCCCCCGTTTCTCCAGCCACTCCCGCGTTTTTCCCTGGCACGCCTGCGTTTTTCCGCAAACGCCGTGAAAACGCTGAGTATCCACCCAGAAACACCCACTTCCTGTCAATCACACTCCGATCACATCAACGATGAAAATTCTTCGTTCTGCCGTGAGTAAATCTACTAAGTTTTGAGCTAAAATACTTAGCGCACTGCGTACCATGCGCATGCGCATTTTCGCCTTAATCGATCCATTGCGAAAATCGGCAACGAGCGAACAACTCGGAATGACCCCCACAGTGCATACACATAGGCCCTCATTCCGAGTTGTTCGCTCGCAAGGCGATTTTAGCAGAGTTACACACGCTAAGCCGCCGCCTACAGGGAGTGAATCTTAGCTTCTTAAAATTGCGAACGATGTAATCGCAATATTGCGATTACAAACTTCTTAGCAGTTTCAGAGTAGCTTCAGACTTACTCGGCATCTGCGATCAGTTCAGTGCTTGTCGTTCCTGGTTTGACGTCATAAACACACCCAGCGTTCGCCCAGACACTCCCCCGTTTCTCCGGCCACTCCTGCGTTTTTTCCGGAAACGGTAGCATTTTTTCCCACACGCCCATAAAACGGCCTGTTTCCGCACAGTAACACCCATTTCCTGTCAATCACACTACGATCGCCGGAGCGAAGAAAAAGCCGTGAGTAAAAAACCTAACTTCATAGCAAATTTACTTGGCGCAGTCGCAGTGCGAACATTGCGCATGCGTACTAAGCAGAAAAACGCTGCGATGCGAAGAAATTTACCGAGCGAACGACTCGGAATGAGGGCCATAGTGCGATATTACTAGCGATAAGTCCAAATTGAGCTGCATGCACGGGCGACAGCGAGGGTTGTTAAAGACCCCCGGGAATGTTCAACGGCCATTGTCAGCAGTATACACACTGTGCAATATTTTAGTCAGTATCGCTCAGAAGGGGGAAAACCTACAGGTTTTGGTCTTGGTTCCGAGAATATCAATCCGACTTTTTTTAAAGTTGAATTGACATTGGTGGAACCGGGGAGATGAGACAGGGGAGTGGGGACAGGTCAGTGGGGACAGGTAGGAAGGGACGGGACCATGTGAGGAGACAAGCAGGGACGCAGCGTAGACAAGTGAGGAGCGGCTGTCGGGACGGAGCGTGGATGGGTGAGGAGCGGCTGTCGGGACGGAGCGTGGAAGGGTGAGCTCCTCACCCTTCCTCGCTCCGTCCCGACAGCCGCTCCTCACCCGTCCACGCTCCGTCCGGCTGTCGGGATGGAGCGTGGATGGGTGACAAGCGGCTGTCGGGAGCGGCCAAATCTGACAGTTGGATTTGGCTGCTCATTGAATACTGACCTGTCAGATCCTTTCCATTGGAAAGGATCCAACAGGTATTGAATACACCCCCTAGTGGTAATTCCACTACTGCATGGGACCAATGGGTTGGCTGGATTTGCAGTCCTCCACTGTTCCTGCATTCTAGTGCCCTTAGTGTTGGCAAGACCATGGGACCCACAGTGGCACTGGATTTGATGGGGTGCTGAGACTGTATTCCAGCTGCAGGTGCCATAAACCATTCAGCAACAGTGGTGGCTCGTTGTCAGTATCCAGAGCCTTACCTCCGGTGGGGGCTCACGGGGGTTGCTGTACCGTTGGTTGGCGCGGCTGCGGCGACAGGAAACTGCTTGCGGCGGGTCCTCCTCGACGGGTCTGTGGCTCACGAGGGCCGGGGAAGGGGGGGGGGGGGGGTCCGGAGAGCTGGGCGCTGCAGCGGGAGTCGCTGCAGCAGGGTCCTCTAGTGTGACACAGCCTCAGGGTGTCAGAGGCCAGAGCTGGGCTAAAGTTGTGTACTACAGCTGAGTATGTCTCCTGTGCTGGGGTCAGCCATGTTGGAGACCAAAGGATTGCCAATGAAGTTCCCACTCAGTGGCCAGCCAATCCTGTGTGATTTCCCCTTACAAAAGAGGTCTGACCCAGAGGGAGAGTGCCATTGCTTCAAGTTACTTTCCTGTGAAAGGTTCTCTAGCTCTGTGCTCCCAGGTTGCTTCTGGTGTCCTGGTCCTGGTTGCTCTCATCCCTCTGTACCCTAACGCTGATGCAGTCCTGTTGTCTAAGCCCATCGCCACTCATGGAAGCACTCACGGGTCCCCAGGTTGTAGAGGTTCTTTAGGTGCTAACGGTGGTTCCCACAGCCTCGTCTTTCTATCACCTCAAGCCACGGTATCAACTTCTTCAAAATCAGAGTTCTTCAGCCTCGTCTTTTAAACACCAGACACAGCATCCACTTCTTCAAAGTCAGAGTTCTTCAGCATCGTCCTTCTATCATAAACCACTGTCCTTCAGTTCTTCATTACCGGGGTGTTTCAGCTTCATTCTTCAAGTCATATAACCATAGACTCCAGTTCTTTAATTCAGTTTCTTTCGATTCCTCAAGAATTTGTGTATAACCTGTTATTCATTAAAACTACAGTTATCTTCTTACCGAGACCGCCTCGTTCCTTACGCCCTCCTGCCAACGCTGCCACTTAATTGGGTCTCCACCCCATGAGGAGGAATTACATTCAGCCACTTCGTTTATTCACCTCACAGGCAGCTGTCCCTTCAGCCAAAACTTGGTTGTTGGAACCCCAATTTACGCCGAGCGTGACAATAAGCACTGGCCCCATGGATCCGGCAAGTGAGCAGGCTGCCGGGGGCGATGTCTCTGCGAATATTCTGACCCATTTAAGTAAACAGGAGGCCATGCAGGCACAGATCGTACAGTTCATGCAGAATATGTCCACTCGTTTGGATTCTCTTCATGCAGCCATATCCACGTCCCAGACTCCAGCTCCAGCTTCTAATCCGTCAGCACCTAATCCTCCTGTGTCGATTCCAGTTCTTTGTCTACAGCTGCCGCCACCTAGTAAATTTGATGGTAGTCCAAAGAAATGCCGAGGGTTCCTCAATTAATGTGAGATCCAGTCTGAGCTTCAGTCAGCTAACTTCCCATCTGATCGAACCAAAGTTGCATACATCATTTCCTTTCTGACCGGACAAGCTTTTGACTGGGCTTCACCCTTGTGGGAGAGAGCTGATCCCAGACTCTCGAACTATCTGGAATTTGTGGCAACTTTTTGAAAAATCTTTGATGAGCCAGAGGAGGCCGGACCTCCTCTGCTTCTTTGGAGATTCTGCATCTGCGTCAAGGAACCCGCTCCATCGCCCAGTACGTAATCCAATTCCGTACTCTGTCCTCTGAATTGGGCTGGAATGAAGAGGCTCTCATAGCCACCTTTTGGAATGGCCTCTCCAGCAAGATTAAAGATGACCTGGCCACTTAGGATGTGCCAACTAAGCTTGATCAGCTAATCTTTCTGCAAAAAACTTGATCTGAGATACAAGGAGCGCTGTCTCACCCTGCCTCCCCAACCGTAGTTGGGACTGTCCTATCGATTTATTGCCTGGTAAAACACCTCCCAGAGGCCGAATGTATTCTCTATCTCTCCCGGAAACCCAAGCAATATCTGAGTACATACAGGAGAATGTGGCCAAAGGATTCATTCACCCTTCCTCCTCTCCAGCCGGTGCGGGGTGTTTTTCTTGCTAATAAGAAGGACGGGGGCCTACTGCCTTGCGTTGACTACTGGGGCCTCAATTAAGTCACAGTTAAGAACAGGTATCCTTTGCCCTTGATCCCCGAATTATTCGACCGAGTAAAGGGAGCTACCATTTTCACAAAATTAGACCTACGTGGGTCTTATAACCTTATACGCATTCGTGCGGGAGACGAGAGGAAGACCGCGTTCAATACCCGGGATGGACATTACGAAGATCTGGTGATGCCATTCGGCCTGTCAATGCTCCATACGGTCTTCCAGAATTACGTCAACGAGCTCTTCCGGGATCTACTCTATAAATGTTTGGTGGTGTATCTGGACGGCATCCTAATATTCTCCAAAGATTTGAAGATCCACAGTGAACAGATTAAAAAAGTCCTGAATCGTCTAAGGAAAAACCAGCTCTTCTGTAAATTGGAGAAGTGCTCTTTGACGTTTCTTCCATTCCCTTTCTAGGTTATATTATCTCTGGAAAGGAGTTACAGATGGACCCTGCCAAGATCCAGGCCATCAGAGATTAGTCCCTTCCTGTTACTCTGAAGAGTATCCAGCGTTTTCTGGGGTTCTCTAACTTCTATAGGAAATTCATTAAAGATTGCTCCTTCATCATTGCTCCTATTACCATAGAAGGAAGGGTTCCAATCCTGCAGCGTGGCCACCTGAGGAACTCAAAGTCTTCTCATTTCTAAAAGAGGCCTTCATGTTTGCTCCTATCCTTCGACAACCTGATCTCAGCCGTCCCTTCCAAGTGGAGGTAGATGCTTCCTCGGAGGGAGTGGGAGCTATTTTATCTCAGTTCTTCGAAGACCAGAGAGCTCATCCCTGCCCCTTCTTTTCCTGAAGATTCTCCACCCAATGAGGAGGAATTACATTCAGCCACCTCATTTATTCACCTCACAGGCAACTGTCCCTTCAGACAAAACTCGGTTGTCAGAACCCCAACTTACGCCAAGCATGACACTCCTGACCTTTTTGGCCACTTCTCCTGTTGCTAGGTCTGAGGGGGTCCCAGTGCTCCCCTGCTTCTGCATGCCCGAGCCCTTAATGCTGGCAAGATTGTGGGACCTGCAGAGAGGCCACCATCTTGGAAGGACAGGCTGAAGGGCTGGATACTTCACACACACCTACATGCCTGGAAACTGTAAAGGAGGTGGGATTGGAATATTGCTATCCCAATCTTTCACATAGGCAGTTCTACCTCAGGTTCTATCACTTACATTCACATAATTTGAAGTACATTCTATCAGGATTTGCACTCATTTCTCACTGAATGTTACAGCTATCTAATGTCCACCATGGCAACCCAAACAATTTCTGGAAGATATTTTTGCTTGCTTTCCTCACTTTCTATCCTCTGACATCTCCACTATCATCATGGGTGATTTCAATATCGCTATTGATAGTCTGAAATCTGCTGGTCATGCCTCCAAACTACTCCCTCTAACCTCCTCTCTTGGCCTCTCCCAATGGACTGAATCACCTACTCATTTGGATGGCCACTGCCTTGATGTTGTATTCACCAGACTATGCTCAGTTTCTGAATTCACTAACACAACTTTCCCTCTCTCAGATAACAACCTTATCACCTCCTCCATAACATCAAACTTAATGTCACTGAAGTCCTCCAATCCTCCTCAAACCCACAGAAATATTAACGTTATTAATTTTCAAGAACTTTCAACCTCTCTTCAACAATTGCTCTTACCAATTTCTGCATTCACTTCTCCTGAGATGGCTGTATCACACCTGAACCAGACTCTAGAAATAGCCCTTGATAAATTAACTCCAGCTACACATCACTCTCCACCTAGGCCTAGATTTCAACCATGACACCCTAATTTTAGAAGGCGCCTACCAAACTCTCACATAAAGTTGAATGTCAGTGGAGTAAATCTTGTACTCCAATTGACTTCCTCACATATAAGACTATGTACCATTCCTATCTTAATGCCATGGACAGTGCCAAACAAACATATTTCCAAACTCTTATCTCTGCACAAGTCTCTAACCCCAAGTTATTATTTAATACATTTAATCACTTCTCAACACTCCCTCACCCAATCCACCAGCCACAATCAATGAACAAGATTTTGCTTCTTACTTCAAGGACAAGATTGATCCTAGATGAAATGGTATGCTCTTCCTCAGGCAGTGACCTGCTCAATTCTCTACCTGAACCATCTGACACCTAATCTTTACTTGATCCCACCAGGAGCAGATTTGGAACTAAAAGTGTCCTTGGAATTTTTTTGGGCAGTAGCTTCCAGTGGGCGGCACCAAATTAACTGTAGGCAGAGCCAATACCAAAGTAGGTGGAATTACTACATCACTATACTATTACCTTGAGATGGTGCGAGTGCTACCCGCTCAGCAAATGGATACAAAGCAGGCAGGCACCAGAAGCGCTCTCCCTGCTCTGCATCCCTGCTGATGTCCCTGCTGCTGCCGAATGTTGCACCTGTCATAGTGGATGATAGGCAGCAGCACCAGCTGTTATGATTCCAGCACTCCTGACCGGAGGAGATTTTATGACAAGGACCAGAGCGCTGGAATGGAATGCAGGTACGGGAGCAGGAAAGACTAGTTGCCCCTGGCGCCCTAACTCTATTGTCTCACCCGTGCTATCGGAAATCCCCTGCGAGACTATGGTTTCTTGAGCCCCTGGCAGCCACGTTTGAAGGGCGGATTATGTCTGCCCAACTCCGGTGCCCCCCGGTCTTAGTGAGAGACAAAGGGAAATCCGAGGCAGGATGATAACAAGAGGACCTCTGACTGACAACTGGCCAGGGGCAACAAGCTAACTAACAAAACCTGAAGTATGTGCGGAAACCCGCAAGGGAAAAGGACAACCAAAATCCACTTGTCCAATACTCCTACCCAGCACCGCTGGATACCAGAGTGGACCTGTGGAAGCGGAACCCTCCGCGAACTGCTCCAAAACACAAATAATAAATAATAAAGCGGACAAGCCGCAACATACGGCAAGGCCGCGACTCACGAACACCACTGGATGTTATATGGTGGTTAGTCAGGACTCCAGGAATGAGATGACAAACTTCCGAGTTCAGGACTTCCGAATACTGGAATGACCGGATACAGCAAGACTGGAACAGACTTTCAGCAAACAGAAACAGCATGCAGGAAGCTATTACCGGCGTCTGTGAGAAGCCCTGGGAGTGTATTTAACAAGGAGTCCTCCAATCAGCTGCCTAAAGGCTGATTAGAATAAATGCCGTGCAGCTGCCTTGCTGCACGGCCAGAGAGCAGGTGAATACATTAACTCCTAAAGCCTAGCAACGAGGAACGCGGTCCGCCAGTGGCGTCCCCGTTGCTAGGGTCCGTGCGGCTCAGCGCGCCCGGCGTCCAGCGTTTCTAGGGAGCCGACGGCTGTCCGCGTACGGCATCCCTGGTTGCTAGGCGCCGGGCCGCACCGACGAGCGGACCCCGGCGCCTAACAGTACCCCCCCCCCTTGAGGAGGGGTCAAGGAACCCCTAAAGCCAGGCTTCCAAGGAAATTCCCGAAAAAATGCCCTCTTGAGCCTTGGGGCATGAAGATCCTTATCCAGGACCCAGGACCTTTCCTCTGGACCATAACCTCTCCAGTGAACCAGAAAATAAAGCCGGCCCCTGGACAACTTGGAATCGAGAACCTTCTCCACCAGGAACTCCTGTTGTCCCTGTACATCCACTGGAGATCTTCCCTGAGAGATCTTCCGAGGAAATTTATTGGAAGAAATGTATGGCTTCAACAGAGAGCAATAAAACGTATTACCAATCCGAAGAGATTTTGGTAAACGTAACCGGAAAGCAACTGGGTTAACTTTTTTAATGATATGAAATGGTCCAATAAATTTGGGTCCCAACCTAGCTGAAGATTGTCGAAGTCTAATGTTACGAGTCGACAACCATACCCTATCTCCCACCTTAAAATTGCAAGGACGTCGGAGCCGGTCAGAAAAAAATTTCTCTCGAAAGGCCGCTTTTCTGAGAGCAAGGTGCACTTTTTTCCAAATGGCTCTGAGATGGGAGGTTAAGGTTAGCGAGGAAACTGAGGAATGTTGGGAAAAAAAAATAGCTCTGGGGTGAAAACCAAAAACTGAAAAGAATGGAGACATGTTGGTGGAGGAATGACAAGAATTATTGTAAGCAAACTCCGCCAATGGGAGAAACTCGGACCAATCATTCTGGTGTTTGGCTGAGTACAAACGCAAATACTGTTTCAATGATTGGTTAACTCGCTCGGTTTGCCCGTTGGACTGTGGGTGGTAACCAGATGTTAATGACAATCTCATCTTTAATGAAGCACAAAAACACTTCCAGAATTGTGCAATGAATTGTGGACCCCGATCAGAAACAATATCAGTGGGCAACCCATGAAGTCTGAAAACATGGCGGAGAAACAACACTGCCAATCCTTGGGCAGATGGCAGTCGGGGAAGGGCAATGAAATGAGCCATCTTGATAAAACGGTCTACTACCACCCAAATGACTCTGCATCCAGCTGAAAGGGGAAGGTCCACCACAAAATCCATGGAAATATGAGACCATGGCCTGAGAGGGACATTCATGGGCATAAGTTACCCGATAGGCAAGGAACGGGGAACCTTATGCTGTGCACAAACCTGACATGAAGAAACAAACTCCTTAACGTCTTTAGAAAGACCAGGCCACCATACTGAGCGGGAGACTAACTCCAATGTCTTAGAGATCCCTGGATGCCCGGAAACTTTGTTATCATGGAACTCAGTCAAAACAGTAGCTCTCAAGAACTCAGGGACGTAAAGACGACCAGCAGGAGTATTTCCAGGAGCTTGGTGTTGAAGCTGCTTTAACTGGGTAAATAAATCTTGTGTGAGGCCTGCCCAAATGACTTAAGATGTAAGTATGGGAGTAACAGGACTGTTATCATGAACTGGAAGAAAACTGCGTGACAGAGCATCTGCCTTGGTATTCTTGGAACCTGGCCTGAAAGTTATAATAAATTTGAAACGAGTAAAGAACAAAGCCCAACGAGCCTGCCGGGCATTCAGCCGCTTAGCTGATTCGATGTATTGCAGATTCTTATGGTCAGTCAATACTGAAATGGTATGTGTTGCTCCCTCCAGCCAATGCCTCCACTCCTCGAAAGCCCATTTTATTGCCAGTAGTTCCCGGTTACCAACGTCATAGTTGGATTCAGCGGAGGAGAATTTCCTGGACATAAAGGCACAAGGATGTAGTTCCTGAGACTCTGGATCCTTTTGAGATAGTATAGCCCCTACTCCAACCTCCGAGGCATCAACCTCCACAATGAAGGGCAATCCTGGATTGGGATGTCTAAGGACTGGAGCCGAGACAAAAGCTTGTTTCAAGGCCCGAAAGGACAACTCCGCTTCACGCGACCAGTTGGTAGGATCCGCTCCTTTCTTTGTCAGGGCCACAATGGGAGCAACCAGGTCGGAAAAAAAGAATGAATGAACCTCCTGTAATAATTCGCAAACCCTAAAAAGCGCTGAATTGCTTTTAAATTGGTGGGTTGCGCCCAACTAAGGATGGCCTGGAGCTTCTTTGGTTCCATGAAAAATCCCCGAGGGGAAATAATGTATCCTAAAAAAGATACCTCCGTGACATGAAACTCGCATTTCTCCAATTTGGCATATAGATGATTCTCACGTAACTTTTGAAGAACCTGACGCACCTGGGTAACATGTTGTTCAATAGAGTCAGAATAAATCAGGATGTCGTCTAAGTAAACGACCACGAATTTCCCTAGGAAGTCACGGAGCACATCGTTAATGAGGTCCTGGAAAACTGCTGGAGCGTTTGACAAGCCGAACGGCATCACTAGGTACTCATAGTGACCCGACTGAGTACTAAAGGCTGTCTTCCACTCATCTCCGGACCTGATTCAGATGAGGTTATACGCTCCTCTTAGATCAATTTTGGAAAAAATCACAGCCGAACGCAGCTGGTCAAAGAGGACAGAAATCAGCGGCAGAGGATAAGTATTTTTAACTGAGATTTTATTTAGGGCTCTATAGTCAATGCAAGGTCTGAGCGAGCCATCCTTTTTCTCCACAAAGAAGAAGCCTGCACTTAAAGGAGATTTAGATGGCCTAATAAATCCTTTCCCAAGGCTCTCTTTAACATAGTCATTCATGGCCGCAGTTTCTGGCCCGGATAAAGCATATAACCTTCCCTTTGGCAATGCGGCACCAGGAATTAGCTCAATGGCGCAATCATAAGGCCGATGGGGAGGCAGAATGTCTGCATTGCCCTTGGAGAACACATCAGCAAACTCCTGGTACTCCACGGGAATGAGTTCAGGAATTGCAGCAGCTATTCTGACTGGAAACGAAATACATTCCTTATCACAGAAGGCACCCCATTGAGAAATCTCCCCTGACCGCCAATCAATGGTGGGATTGTGAAAGGCCAGCCAAGGGTGACCCAGAACCACTGGAACTGCTGGGCAATGGGTAAGGAAGAACTCGATTTTTTCAGAATGAAGAGCTCCTACCGTAAGTAGTACAGGGGGTGCACAGAGGGAAATAACCCCATTGGACAGTGGACTCCCATCTAAGCCATGCATGGTGACACTCCTACCCAAAGATAACTGAGGAATGCCTAAGGCCTTAGCCCAAGTTAAATCCATAAATTCCTGCGGCTCCACTGTCGACAAAAGCCGACACCGAGGAACTGAGGCTGCCAAAGGAAACCTTAGCTGGGACTAAAAGGGAGTTATTCGAGGAGATAAGCTGCAGACCTAGATGAACCCCCTCACAATTCACCTGGTCAAGGCGTTTCCCGACTTATTCGAACAATTACGAGCAAAATGTCCCTTACCCCCACAGTACAAACAAAGACCAGAGTTTTGCCTTCTGGCTCTCTCTTCAGGAGACAACCGGGAGAGACCCATCTGCATGGGCTCCTCTATGTCCTCAGGGATGGAATATACACACGGAGATGACCTGACCGATGCTCCTTTTTCAGACTTCCGCTTTCTGAGACGACGATCAATCTTAATAGAAAGCTCCATGAGTTTATCGAGAGTCTCAGGAGCGGGATACTGGAGGAGACTGTCTTTAATAGATTCTGATAAGCCGAGGCGAAACTGATTGCGCAGGGCTGGGTCATTCCAGCCACAGTCGTTCGACCACCGGCGAAACTCCGTACAATAAACCTCTGCAGGATTCCTACCCTGTCTGAGAGCGCGCAACTGACCTTCAGCGGATGCCTCTCTATCAGGGTCATCATATAACAGTCCTAAAGACCCAAAAAAAGCGTCTACTGACAACAACACCGGATCATCTGCTTTTAAACCAAATGCCCAAGTCTGGGGATCCCCCTGGAGCAAAGAAATAATAATCCCGACCCGCTGAGATTCAGTACCCGAGGAGATCGGTCTTAAACGAAAATAAAGTTTACAGGATTCTTTAAAATTAAAAAACTCTTTTCTATCACCAGAAAAACGGTCAGGCAAATGCATTTTTGGTTCAGGAACTACCCTCGGGGAAGTTCGTAAAAGATCTTCCTTTGACTTCACCCGAAGGGAAAGATCCTGAACCATCTGAGTAAGTTCTTGAATCTGACTGACTAAGAGCTGACCAGGATTTGGTCCTAACCCTGTTGGATTCATGAGGCCGACAATTTCTTACAAAAACTGAATAAGAAAAAATTAAACTCCGTTTCATTTTAAGTTTTGGTATGGCCGGTAATAATGTTATGATTCCAGCACTCCTGACCAGAGGAGATTTTATGACAAGGACCAGAGCGCTGGAATGGAATGCAGGTACGGGAGCAGGAAAGACTAGTTGCCCCTGGCGCCCTAACTCTATTGTCTCACCCGTGCTATCGGAAATCCCCTGCGAGACTATGGTTTCTTGAGCCCCTGGCAGCCACGTTTGAAGGGCGGATTATGTCTGCCCAACTCCGGTGCCCCCCGGTCTTAGTGAGAGACAAAGGGAAATCCGAGGCAGGATGATAACAAGAGGACCTCTGACTGACAACTGGCCAGGGGCAACAAGCTAACTAACAAAACCTGAAGTATGTGCGGAAACCCGCCAGGGAAAAGGACAACCAAAATCCACTTGTCCAATACTCCTACCCAGCACCGCTGGATACCAGAGTGTACCTGTGGAAGCGGAACCCTCCGCGAAATGCTCCAAAACACAAATAATAAATAATAAAGCGGACAAGCCGCAACACACGGCAAGGCCGCAACTCACGAACACCACTGGATGTTATATGGTGGTTAGTCAGGACTCCAGGAATGAGATGACAAACTTCCGAGTTCAGGACTTCCGAATACTGGAATGACCGGATACAGCAAGACTGGAACAGACTCTCAGCAAACAGAAACAGCATGCAGGAAGCTATTACCGGCGTCTGTGAGAAGCCCTGGGAGTGTATTTAACAAGGAGTCCTCCAATCAGCTGCCTAAAGGCTGATTAGAATAAATGCCGTGCAGCTGCCTTGCTGCACGGCCAGAGAGCAGGTGAATACATTAACTCCTAAAGCCTAGCAACGGGGAAAGCGGTCCGCCAGTGGCGTCCCCGTTGCTAGGGTCCGTGCGGCTCAGCGCGCCCGGCGTCCAGCGTTGCCAGGGAGCCGGCGGCTGTCCGCGTACGGCGTCCCTGGTTGCTAGGCGCCGGGCCGCACCGACGAGCGGACGCCGGCGCCTAACACCAGCAGCTTGAAGTGTCCCCTCCACCCCATGACAATGCAGTGTGCATGACCTGAAAAGGGGGCAGAGCTACATGGGAATGAGGGGTGGAGCTACATGGGGCTGCGGGGATGAAGCTACATGGAACCAGGCTGCTAGAGTAGAGGATGAGCTGCTACAGATCCGGCCAGCCAGACTTTGATAGGTAAGTAGATGGAATGACAGTGAGAAAAAGTGTGTATGTGTATGTGTATGTATGTGCATGTATGAATGTGTATCTTTGTGTGTGTGTGTGTGTTTATGTATGTCTATGTGTGTGTGGGCATTAAGTGTATAAGTGCCACATCTGTGAGAATTATGTATATAAGGGTCACTATTACTATGGGCATTATGTGTATATGTGGTGCTACTACTGGGGGCATTATGTGTATAAGTAGCACTTCTGTGGGCATTATGTGTATAAGTGACACTACTACTATGGGCATTATGTGTATAAGCGGCACTACTACTATGGGCATTATGTGAAAAAGAGATGCTACTACTGGGGGCATTATGTGTATAAGGTGCACTAATACTGCAGGGCATTGTATGTATAAGTGGCACTTCTGAGGGCATTATATGTATAAGTACTGCTGTTATGGGCATTATGCGTATAAGAGGTGGCACTACTTCTATGGGCTTTATTTGTATAAGCGTCACTACTACTATGGGCATTATGTGTACAAGAGGTGGCACTATGGTCATTATGTGTATAAGTGCCACTTCCGTGGGCATTATGTGTATAAATGGCACTACTGCTATGGTCATTATGTGTATAAGCGGCACTACTACTGGGGTCATTATGTGTGCAAGGGGCGCTACTATTAGGGGCATTATTTATATAAGCAGCAGAGCCACATTTAGACCTCATGGGGCCCTGGGCAAGATAATGGTTTGTCCCCCCCTCCCTTTTTTTTAAATACACCATAGGATTTATTTTTTGTGGTAGGTTAGAAATGGACAGGGCTGCCTTATATTACAAAAAAACAATAAAGCACATTGGCTTTAATAGGATAAAAATATAACACAATTGTCCACCAATAAGAAAAAAAAACAATTTGGCCTCAGACTGGTACACATTGGCCCCCACAGGAATAAATAAAACACATTGAACCCAATATAAATAAAAAAAACACCATCCCCCGGGAAAAAACAAACACACTATATATTACACCAGCTGCTGAGATGACCTACATATAATAAACGTAAAGGTGCCCATCACATTACACTACCAGGGGAGCACATCATTTTATATTGGATGTGTATCCTTTCACATTACACCAGCAGTGGTGCCACTTGCAATATAGCAGCAAAGATGGCCATTCATTTTTGCCAACAGCTCCAGACATTGTGGCTGGCAGAGTCAGAGCAGAGGGGAGGTTTAGAGTGAGAGCAACAGGAAGATGGTTCTACCTACCCATGTAGAGTGCTTCTGCCAGGGTCCGGGACAGAGGGAAACAATTGTATGCCTCCAGAGTCAGACAGACCCACAAGGTAATACCTGGTGCTTGATTGCCCTATGCTCTCTTTTGGGACAGATTCCATACTGGAATACACTTGAATAATATATTTTTACTCTTCTAGAGGGTCATTTACTTGGCAGATCCAGACCATGTACTGGTGGATAGCCTAGATCCCCACTGCTGTATTTAGCCGTGGGCCCTTCTTGCCTCAGTCTGACACTGTATGCCTCAAAAGGAGACTGGAGCTGCAAGTGCCATGGTAATGGTTGCTGACAGTGAGTGATAGAGGTTCAGGCCTGCCATTTGGGAAGAGCGCACATTTCCCACCCAGCATGTCAGCACATACCACTCTGACCAGAGGCTGGCTGGCAAGGGGTGCAGGATGCCATCTGCCTCCTGGGCCAATAAAATTTAAGTGATGCAGGGCCGCCAGGCTGCGAGAGGCAAACAGAGGTCCTCCTGCTTCCGACTACTCTGAGTTATAACGTTTAACCCCACTGCCTGGCTTCTGAACAGCAAGTGCTAGCAGAAAATGGCTGCCCCATAGCAGGCTGTAAGAAAATGGCCACCGCTGACCAATGGGGTGCCAGGTGTCCTTTCCTAGGACCCTAGGGGATGGAGAGTGGATAAAGGGGTCGGGGCTTATTGGAGGAGTCGGGTTGCCCTTCCTTTTGCTGGAGTATGTACAGGGAGGGGGCAGAAGCTAGTGCAGTTAGGAGCTGTTTAGAATAGTTCTACTGTATGTGAACTCCCTGCATAAAGAATGAACTTCTAGGCCAGTTTCACCTCCGGAGAGATTGTATTGGGAGTCAGTAGCTGTCTGCAAACTAGAGCAGGTAAAAAGTAGTACATCCTGAATGTTGACATTATGGTGTCGACATTATAAATGTCAAAATGATGACTACGTAACCTCCAGTGCTCTGCATTTCTAATATCTAGTTACATATACAGTATTTATTAAATCATAAGTGTAACATGTACAGTAAGTGACTTACTTTTAATGTGGAAGAACAGGACCCACTGGCACTGTAGCTACCACCCAGGCTAATGTAATAATGATGCTTGGCTCTTTCCTTTTGTCAGTGTATATTGTCTGCTATAGTTGAACTGACGTGAAGGAGAGGGTGGATTAGGGGTACCACAGATTGGGGGGATTGGATCTGTGAGGGAAGAAAGAGCAGGAGAGTGGAACTTTTGTGGAGTTGGTGAGGGTACGGGGTTGCCAAAGTTGGGGTGGGGTTTGGATTTGCGAAGGGAAAGAGAGGAACCTATGTGTGAGAGGGAATGCAAGGTGCTGCAGATGGGGAGTGTGAGTTAAGGGCTGTTAGGGGAAAGAGAGCAGGAGAGTGGTACCTATGTGGCGATCAGGGGTGCTGTGGATGGGGGGTTTTAGCTATGAAGTAAGACAGAGTAGGACAGGGGAATCTGTGTAGAGAAGGGTAGGGTCAAGGATGATGTAGATGGGGAGAGTTTGAAACTGTGAGGGTAAAGGTAAAAGGAGAGTGGAACCTGTGTGGGGGAGGTGGTAGGGCCATGGATGAGGGATTGTTTGGAGCTGTGAGGGAGGGGAAGTGTGTCAGGGTGCTGTGGATGATGGGTGTTGGGGCTGTGAAGGGCGAGAGAGCAGGGATGAACCTGTGTGGGGGAATCAGGGGGTGCTGTGGATGGGAGGAGTTTGGAGCTGTGAGGGGAGAGCAAAACCTATGTGGGGGAGGCAAGTTTAATGGTGCTGCAGATGGAAGTGAAAGTTTGGAGCTGTGAGGAAAGTGAGTAGGAGAGGTGAACCATGGATGGGGTAGTTTATGAGAGACAGAGCAGTACAAGGGAACCTGTATGGGGGTACTCTAGATAGGTGCTGGGGGTTTGGAGCTGTGGGGTGAGAGTTGCAGAAGGGACCCTGTTTGCATGAGAGAGGGGGGCATGAATGAGGAGGGGGATTTTGGAAGCTGTGTTGGGGGAAGAGAGCAGGAAAAGGTAATCGAGGGTGGAGAGAGGAGAAAAGAAATGGGTGGGGTGCACAGAAAAGAGAGGAATTGATCTGATGTCAGCAGGAGACTGATCCATGGAAAGGGCCTACCCAAGGAATCAATCCAATCACTGTCAATAGGGCCTGTTATAGAGGTTATATTGAGCCTTGGATTTCTGGACTGCTGCAGCTCAGCTGCATGTGTTCTTCTCTCATAAAAGGACAGCATATTCTCACAGTTTCAGAAGATCCTACAAGCTGTGGGCCTCTAACAGGTGCTGACGGACTGCCAGTGCCTTTCAGAAATAATGGTGAGCGACATGCTACTGCGGGTGGGGTCACATGCAGTATTTGGTTCCAGAGTCCGAAAGACTTCGAGGGTCCCCAGTGCCTTAAATGGCCAATCCACCCATGGGTGTAGTAATACATTACCTTGGAGGACAGGATAGTGCAGGATTGCACTACTTTTATAACAGGAACTTACTGGATAAATGATACCTCACAGCTGATTGGTTGCAATGGGCCAATTCTCCGATTGTCCACTGATATCTAGTCATTATGTTGATATTCAGAATGTTGATATGGTCATTACAGATTTAGGGTTAGGCTGCAGTTAGGGTTACAACCATAGAAAAACATTAAGTCAACATGCACTGTGTCCACATTATGACCATGTCAGCATTGTGCATGTCAACATTTTGTGCCACCGTCCACTTCTCTAATCTTTACCCTGACAGATGCTGATTTGTTTCTTTTTGACAACTTCTTCCCTTTATCTCTCTCCCATATTTGATACATCTCCCTACAGTCCAATATCATGGCAGGTGCTTATGGAACAGTCTGTGTCACAGGTCAAGGCCTGGCACCAGAGCACCTTGAGTCATAGGTCATGATGTAATGGGAGGCGAGTTTGAATGTGTCACATTGGTGGATAGAGTAAAACGCACACTAGCGTATCTACCCATCTTTACAATCACCTGTACTACTTTTTATCTGGTACCTTTCACTATTCACCAAAACTCCTTCTTTCACAAATCTGTCTGTGTTTGTTACATGTTTGTACCGGTTTTTAGAGCTCTTTATATATAAAAAACTCTTTTTAATTACTATACAATAAACATATATGTTATACCTATTCAGTTTTTAATTATTCTTTTTATTCATTTACATGTTTATAAATAAAACAAAAAATGAATTCAATATTTTTCAAGCTGTATGTGTGATATTGAGTAAGCGCTGGGAGTAATATATTTTTCTGCATCATGGCCCTCATTCCGAGTTGTTCGCTCGGAGTTTTTCATCGCATCGCAGTGAGAATCCGCTTAGTGCGCATGCGCAATGTTCGCACTGCGACTGCGCCAAGTAACTTTACTATGAAGAAAGTAATTTTACTCACGGCTTTTTCATCGCTCCGGCGATCGCATTGTGATTGACAGGAAATGGGTGTTACTGGGCGGAAACACAGCGTTTTAGGGGCGTGTGGCTGAAAACGCTACCGTTTCCGGAAAAAACGCAGGAGTGGCCAGAGAAACGGTGGGAGTGCCTGGGCGAACGCTGGGTGTGTTTGTGACGTCAGCCAGGAACGAAAAGCACTGAACTGATCGCACAGGCAGAGTAAGTCTGAAGCTACTCAAAAACTGCTAAGTCGTTTGTGATCGCAATATTGCGCATACATCGGTCGCAATTTTAAGAAGCTAAGATTCACTCCCAGTAGGCGGCGGCTTAGCGTGTGTAACTCTGCTACATTCGCCTTGCGAGCGATCAACTCGGAATGAGGGCCCATATTCTGTGTGTAATTGTGGCCATCTCTGCACATGAAATGTTAAAAATATTTTATTCCTGGAAGTAAGACTTTTGCATATTACATTTCTTTGAACATATTAAACTATATTGTTGTTTTATACACTGCTCAAAAAAATAAAGGGAACAATTAAACAACACAATGGGGGTCATTCCGAGTTGTTCACTCTGTATTTTTTTCTCGCAACGGAGCGATTAGTTGCTAATGCGCAATGTCCGCAGTGCGACTGCGCCAAGTAAATTTGCTATGCAGTTCGGTATTTTACTCACGGCATTACCAGGTTTTTTTCTTCGTTCTGGTGATCGTAATGTGATTGACAGAAAGTGGGTGTTTCTGGGCGGAAGCTGGCCGTTTTATGGGTGTGTGTGAAAAAACGCTACCGTTTCTGTGAAAAACGCTGGAGTGGCTGGAGAAACGGAGGAGTGTCTAGCCGAACGCTGGGTGTGTTTGTGACGTCAAACCAGGAACGACTAGCACTGAACTGATCGCACTGGAAGAGTAAGTCTCGAGCTACTCAGAAACTGCAAAGAAATTTCTATTCGCAATTCTGCTAATCTTTCGTTCGCAATTTTGATAAGCTAAGATTCACTCCCAGTAGGCGGCGGCTTAGCGTGTGCAATGCTGCTAAAAGCAGCTTGCGAGTGAACAACTCGGAATGAGGGCCAATGTAACTCCAAGTCAATCACACTTCTGTGAAATCAAACTGTCCACTTTCACATGGTGTTGTGCAAATGGAATAGACAACAGGTGGAAATTATAGGCAATTAGCAAGACACCCCCAATAAAGGAGTTGTTCTGCAGGTGGTGACCACAGACCACTTCTCAGCTCCTATGCTTTCTGGCTGATGTTTTGGTCACTTTTGAAAGCTGGCGGTGCTTTCATTCTAGTGGTAGCATGAGACGGAGTCTACAACCCACACAAGTGGCTCAGGTAGTGCAGCTCATCCAGAATGGCACATCAATGCGTGCTGTGGCAAGAAGATTTGCTGTGTTTGTCAGCGTAGTGTCCGGAGCATGGAGGCGCTACCAGAAAACAGGCCAGTACATCAGGAGTCGTGGAGGAGGCTGTAGGAGGGCAACAACCCAGCAGCAGGACCGCTATCTCCGCCTTTGTGCAAGAAGGAACAGGAGGAGCACTGCCGGAGCCCTGCTCAAACGATCAGAAACAGACTCCATGAGGGTGGTATGAGGGCCCTACGTCCACAGGTGGGAGTTGTGCAGGACCTTTGGCATTTGCCAAAGAACACCAAGATTGTCAAATTCGCCACTGGCGCCCTGTGCTCTTCACAGATGAAAGCAGGTTCTCCCTAAGCACATGTGACAGAGTCTGGAGATGCCAAGGAGAACGTTCTGCTACCTGCAACATCCTCCAGCATGACCGGTTTGGCAGTGAGTCAGTAATGGTGTGGGGTAGCATTTCTGTGGGGGGCCGCACAGCCCTCCATGTGCTCGCCAGAGGTAGCCTGACTGCCATTAGGTACCGAGATGAGATCTTCAGACCCCTTGTGAACCATATGCTGGTGCAGTTGGCCCTGGGTTCCTCCTAATGCAAGACAATGCTAGACTTCATGTGGCTGGAGTGTGTCAGCAGTTCCTGCAAGACGAAGGCATCGATGCTATGGACTGGCCCGCCCGTTCCCCAGACCTGAATCCAATTGAGCACATCTGGGACATCATGTCTCGCTCCATCCACCAATGCCACGTTGCACCACAGACTGTCCAGGAGTTGGAGGAGATGCTTTAGTCCAGGTTGGGAGGAGATCCCTCAGGAGACCATCTGCCACCTCATCAGGAGCATGTCCAGGCATTGCAGGCTGGTCATACAGGCACGTGGAGGCCACACACACAACTGAGCCTCATTTTGATTTGTTTTAATGACATTACATCAAAGTTGGATCAGCCTGTAGTGTGTTTTTCCACTTAAATTTGAGTGTGACTCCAAATCCAGACCTCCATGGGTTAATAAATTTGATTTCCATTGATCATTTTTGTGTGATTTTGTTGTCAGCACATTCAACTATGGGGGTTATTCCGAGTTGTTCGCTCGTTGCCGATTTTCGCTATGTTGCGATTAGTTGCTAAATGCACATGCGCATGGTACGCAGTGCGCATGCGCTTAGTTATTTTACTAAAAACTTAGTTGTTTTGCTGTGGCTTCTGCGGCGCTTTTCAGTCGCACTGGTGTTCGGTAAATGATTGACAGGAAAGAGGCGTTTCTGGGCGGCAACTCAGCGTTTTCCCGGCGTTTGCAAAAAAACGCAGGCGTGTCAGGGAAAAACGTGGGAGTGTCTGAAGAAGCGGGGGAGTGGCTGGCCGAACGCAGGGCGTGTTTGTGACGTCAAACCAGGAACTAAAACGGACTGAGCTGATCGCAATTTGTGAGTAGGTCCGGAGCTACTCAGAAACTGCAAATAATTATTTAGTAGCAATTCTGCTAATCTTTCGTTCGCAATTCTGCTAAGCTAAGATACACTCCCAGAGGGCGGCGGCCTAGCGTGTGCAATGCTGCTAAAAGCAGCTAGCGAGCGAACAACTCGGAATGAGGGCCTATGTAAAGAACAAAGTATTTTTATAAGAATATTTAATTCATTCAGATCTAGGATGTGTTATTTTAGTGTTCCCTTTATTTTTTTGAGCAGTGTATATTCCCTCTATATGGAGCCTACCACTGACGCTGTGACGTTTTATTAGGAGAACCATTGAGGGAAGTATTATTGGCTCATCTTTTCTAATATTAGCGCACCTGTCTGATTAACTCGCTTTCTACGTTTGCACTCTATCGGTATTGGGGAATACCACTGGTCAGAGGGTTGCTGCTATTCTTTGTGTGCACCACGGTCACTCCTTTAATTCTCTTTATCCGTGTGTAATGTATAAATTGGTCGTTGCAATCTAACTTGCTACTGGAAAGCCCTTTGTATCCCGGGAGAGCAGCTCAGCCTGTGCATCTACAGAGGCACTCACACTATCTGTCATGACCCGATTTCTGATGATTATACAGATGTATCAGACGGAAATGACGTGACAGCAGTGCCAGTGGACAGCCCTATTCTAAAGTTTGCTTCTGACCAAGGGGGTAATTCCAAGTTGATCGCAGCAGGAATTCTGTTAGCAATTGGGCAAAACCATGGGGGTCATTCCGAGTTGTTCGCTCGCAAGCGGATTTTAGCAGATTTGCTCATGCTAAGCCGCCGCCTACTGGGAGCGAATCTTAGCATCTTAAAATTGCGAACGATGTATTCGCAATATTGCGATTACACACCTCGTAGCAGTTTCTGAGGAGCTCCAGACTTACTCGGCATCTGCGATCAGTTCAGAGCTTGTCGTTCCTGGTTTGACGTCACAAACACACCCAGCGTTCGCACAGACACTCCCCCGTTTATCCGGCCACTCCTGGGTTTTTTCCAGAAACGGTAGCGTTTTTACCCACACGCCCATAAAACGGCCTGTTTTCGCCCAGTAACACCCATTTCCTGTCAATCACATTTCGATCGCCAGAACGATGAAAAAGCCGTGAGTAAAATTCCAAACTGCATAGCAAATTTACTTGGCGCAGTCGCAGTGCGGACATTGCGCATGCGCATTAAGCGGAAAATCGCTGCGATGCGAAGATTTTTACCGAGCGAACAACTCGGAATGACCCCCCATGTGAACTGCAGGGGAGGCAGATATAACATGTGTAGAGAGAGTTAGATTTGGGTGTGGTGTGTTCAATCTGCAATCTAATTTGCAGTGTAAAAATAAAGCAGCCAGTATTTACCCTGCACAGATATAAAATAACCCACCCAAATCTAACTCTCTCTGCACATGTTATATCTGCCTCCCCTGCAGTGCACATGGTTTTGCCCAACTGCTAAAAAATTTCCTGCTGCGATCAACTTGGAATTACCCCCCATATTAGCATATAATTGCAATGGAGAATGGCAAAAGATAGCAACAACAACCACATCTGAATCAGGCCCAATAACTAATTTTTCTGTGATTATGTCTTCTACTGACATGACAGATATATAAATGTGAATACTGTTGTTATTGTACCTAAGTTCTTGTAGGGCACAGCCCGGGTGTCTAAGTCCCTCACACAGAAGCTTTATTCCAGAGTCCCCCAGAGCATTGTATGACAGGTCCAGGCTGGTCAAAGAGCGATTTGTAGTAATAACAGAGCGGAGATCATCACAGCAGGAGGAGGTCAGATCACAGTTCCATAACCTGATGAGAAATGAGTGCTCAAGATTAGGACTTTTTTTGTGTCAAAAACTTCAGAGATTAAAGTCAGAACTGATGATTTTTTTTTTGTAAATTATGTGTATATACTTCAGCTATTATGCTGTAAATGTAGTCCCTGATAATATTATTCATTTTCTGAACATCGAGGAGGGTAGGTGGGTGTACAGCCATATATAAGTCCTGAATCTGAGTCACACACATGCCCACAATGTGCCTGGATTGCTATTGGTACACAGATGTGAATATAAACTCAACATCATAAGCATACAGGTGCCTCCAACTGTTTTGTCATCCACAGCCATCATCAATAACAGTGCTTTTACACCCAGTGGTGGCCTGGACCGGGGGGCAGGGTGCCATCTGCCCCTTGGGCCACTACAATTTTAGGGATTGAGTGCTGCCTGCAGCCTCATTTGCTTGGCTGGCTGTGGGAAGCAGGTAAGGAGAATGCTCCTTGCTCCCCACTGTACCTAGCCGCTCTGTGACATGTAACAATAGGAGCAGCCAGGCTGTTCTGCCTCCTTCAGCTCCTCTCTACCTCAGTGGTGTCACAACAGGGCAAGCTCCTGCAGAAATGTTAGTTTGAAGGTAAGTAGTTTGCTGGTGCTGCCCAGGGTGGTGGTGGTGTGCAGTGATGTGGTGAATATTGAAGTAGAGGGGGCAATGTGATATGAAAGGGGAGAGTGCACTGAAGTGGGGGATGCTGTGAGAGGTGAACATAAAAGCAGGGGGAGGGGTGCTATGTCCAGATCTGCCTACAGACACTCTCACCATGTCACCTACAACACTCTCACTCTGACATCTACCAGACCTGTCCCTGCACACTCATCCTGTCATGTACCAGATCTGTACCCACTCACTTTCCCAGTCAATTACCAGACAAGTCCCTGCACACTCAACCTGTCACCTACCAGTCCTGTCCCCAAAGACTCTTTCACCCTTCTTCTACTAACATGTCAGGTCAGTTATCTGTGAAGGGTCTGGGGTGTATTATTTTGTCCCTGTGGCCATCAATGTCTGTGCTTTATTTCAGTGGGGCAGATGTGTTTTTATTTTTTTTCTTGTGGGGGCCAACATTGTTTATTTTATTTCTGGGGGGCAATATGTTTGTTTCTTTTTCCTGTGTGCTTTATTCCTGTAGAGGCCCATGTGTGTGTTTTTCCTTTTATGAGGGCAACGTGTTTTATTTATTTCTGTTGGGGGAAATGTTTTTCTTTTTCCTGTGGGGGCAAATGTGTTTAATTTTTCCCTGTGGGGGACAATGTGGTTTATTTTTTCCCATAGGGGCCAATGTGTTTGTTTATTTTTCCTATCTGGGCCAATATGTGTGATTTCTTTTTAGTGTTGGGGCCAATGTGTGTGGTTTATTTTTCCCCATTGACTTACTCATGCCTCATGTCATCTGTCTGTCTCCCCTCCTATCCCCTTAGGAGCAGGGTCCTTCTCCCTCCTGTTCTCTCAGCCCTCTTCTCTTTCACCTCTATTACAGTGCACTGGTTATTTTCTGGGTTTCTGCCAGCTTGTAACCATTCATCTCTTCCAGCTAATGTTGCCATTGCTATTGGTGCCAGGTTCTTAACTTCACCACTTACTTTGCTTACCAGCTATATTGTGTAATGAGATCTGTATTACTAATTCTGACTTGCGTCCAGTTTACTCTTTGGCTACTGCAATGTTCTGTTTTACCTACTCTCTCATATAGTGTAATAATGTGGTGAGAGGGCATGTGTCTCACCACAATTGCCCACATTCTGGTGGGATCAGCTTCCTCCAAGGGAGAAGAAAACAAGACCAGCACATTCTGCACCTGCAATGGAAGTGTGGAAATCCAGGATTTATGGGCTACACATCTCAAAGTAGAGATATGGAAATCCGGGTTTTTCAACTCATCCAGAGAGTCAGACGCGGCAGAATAGTGTAAAAATCCCATGATTGCCGCAGAATAACTGATAAGCACAAAGAGTGCTGGAACCTTTATGTTTGTTTGTTTGTTTATTTTGTTATATACCTGTGACCAGGCCCAAGCCTGTGTATGCTGTGCACAGTGCTTGCTGCCAGTAAAAGTAAAGAGACTGTGTTTTAACTGGAAAACCTGCCTTATTTCAGAGACGTACGGGGGAAAATTTGCTCTACTGTGTCGCCACGCAAAAGAAAGATGCCTCCGGTGTGGCCAAGACATACATTCCAGTTACGTGAGTAATGGCTTAAAGACCTAAATAAGCATAGTTATATTAAATTTGAAGTGTATTGTGATCAGCGGTGGGTCCTACCTTTTTAGAGGAGGGCTGCCACTGCTGCCGGGTCTGCCCCTCCTTGTCCCTGCCGCAGCTGTCGCCTGGGTCCCAGCACATGTGCTATTTACAGTTCACAGACGCTGGGACCCAGTGCATGCATAGTAGTGGTGACGGTACTGCGCATGCGCAAAACCACAGCTTCTATGGGCTGCAACTGCTGCAGCCCATAGAAGCCAGCTAGGGCTGACGAGACAAGGAGCTGGCTTACTACAGCCCGGATTGACACCTCCCAATGGGACTTCCTGCAATGTCTGTGACTGCCAGGTAGTACTTCTAATAAGAAGTTACTGCCAGTCACAGTGAAGCCACTGCAGTCTCATGGATGTCATCTGGATTCAATGTCAGTAAGCTGGGTGGCAGATTTTACCTGGGGAAGGGGGCTGCCTGCATTGTTGGATATCAGGATTCCGGCGTCGGTATTCTGACAGCTGGCAAATTATTTGCATCCCTTTTCAAAAGATAGGTTTGGCTGCAATGTAATTAAATGCTAAGTGAAGAGAGTAGAACACACATATTGAGCTTTAATTAAGCACTGCACTGCTGAGGGTGGAAAAATTTTGTTTTTCTGTGTTCTGTTTAGCCCCTGCGTTGCTGAAGAAAAAAAGTGTTTTTTTTTTGTGTGCAAACTGGCTTCTTATTCAATAGCAACAACATGGAGGAACTTTTTCATACTATAGTAAATTTGCTTACCTCACATCAAAAAACAGAGGAGCAAATGTTACGATTAATGACCCAATCAATGGGCACAACAACTTCTGCAGGGCATCTAAAGAAAATGTCTGCTTCAGATGACTCAGTGGCATATTTGTTAATATTTGAAAGGGTGGCACAGAGCTAAAAGTGGCCAGTGGATACTAGGGCTGAGAAGATTGCCCTCTATCTTACTGATGAGGCTCAGAAAGCTTATGCTGAGCTATCCTCTGCTGATGCAGAGAAAAATGACTTGGTTAAAAGTAGAGGAGAGCGGGTTCGGTTCGCCGAGAACCGAACCCCCCCCCCCCCCCCCCCCCGAACTCCACGTGTCAAACACGGTTCCGTGTTTCCGCCTGACTCGGAAAACCCGAATGAAGCAAAACGTCATGATCTGTCGGATTCTCGCGAGATTCGGATTCCATATAAAGAGCTGGGCGTCGCCGCCATTTTCACACGGGCATTGTAGAGGGTACAGAGAGGACGTGGCTACGTTCTCTCAGTGTCAGTTCTCAGTATAAGTGCTTATTGCTGCTCAGTAATACTAGTACAGTGTCTCTCTTGTGCTGCATCTTGCTGCTGTAGGGTGCTGTGGTAGTAGTGTCATGTGACTGTGCATCGGTAATCATCATTCCAGTGGTATCTGGGAGGGGGGGGGGGGCGACAATTCCAGAGTGCTTTTGTGCTGCACACTAATACTAGTACAGTGTCTTGTGCTGCTCAGTGTCAGTTCTCAGTAGTATCATCAGTGCTCAGTATCACTGCTCATGGTCTTGTGCTGCATTGTGGTGCTCAGTAATACTACATTACTAATACTAGTACAGTGTCTTGTGCTGCATCGTGCTGCTCAGGGTCAGTGCTCAGTAGTATCATCAGTGCTCAGTATCACTGCTCATTGTCTTGTGCTGCATTGTGGTGCTCAGTAATACTACATTACTAATACTAGTACAGTGTCTTGTGCTGCATCGTGCTGCTCAGGGTCAGTGCTCAGTAGTATCATCAGTGCTCAGTATTGTCTTGTGCTGCATCTTGCTGCTGTAGGGTGCTGTGGTAGTGTCCTGTCACTGTGCATAGGTCATCATCATTCCAGTCACAGTGGTATCTGGTATCTATCTAGTCACTAGTGGTGTCTATTTCCAGACATTACTGACGTCTAATTCCAGATATATTACAGGCATATAATTCCACACATTAAAAAATGGAGAACAAAAATTTGGAGGGTAAAATAGGGAAAGATCAAGATCCACTTCCACCTAGTGCTGAAGCTGCTGCCACTAGTCATGGCAAAGACGATGAAATGCCATCAACGTCGTCTGCCAATGCCGATGCACAATGTCATAGTAGAGAGCATGCAAAATCCAAAAAGCAAAAGTTCAGTAAAATGACCCAAAAATCTAAATTAAAGTCAGGAGCAAGTACTGACATCTGATCCGGACGGAAGGACCTGACAACGATTACTGACATGTCTACTGTCACTGCATATGAGTATGTCATACCTCCCAACATGACCCTCTCCAGGAGGGACAGAATGCTCTGCTCCTGGACTTCCCTCTTAATATATGATTGCAATCACCTGTGCTGTAACACCTTTCTTATCCATTCACCTGTTCAAAACAGGTGCCGGCGATCGCACATTTAGAGAAAAGTCCAGATGCAGAGCATTGTGTCCCTCCTGGAGAGGGTCATGTTGGGAGGTATGGTATGTCACCATTGAAAGAATGGTGGAGGATTATATGAGTGACAGCATCCAAGTAGGCATGTCAGACAGTCCGTACGTATACTGGCAGCAAAAAGAGGCAATTTGGAGGCCCTTGCACAAACTGGCTTTATTTTACCTAAGTTGCCCCCCCTCCAGTTTGTACTCCGAAAGAGTGTTTAGCTCAGCTGGTCACCTTGTCAGCGATCGTCGTACGAGGTTACTTCTGGAAAATGTGGAGAAGATGATGTTCATCAAAATGAATTACAAATTCCTCCGTGGAGACATTTACCAGCAATTGCCTCCAGAAAGTACACAGGAACCTGTGATGGTGGATTCCAGTGGGGACGAATTAATACTCTGTGAGGAGGAGGATGTACACAGTGAAAGGGGTGTGAAAGGGGTGTGCAGAGGCGGTCATCAGCGCAGGAGATAAGGCCTTTGGAAGCTGGCGAAGCTGGGGGATCCCCGAAGAGGAGTTGTCCAGTCCCGCCGCCACGACCGAAGAGGCAGGAGGTTCCTCTGGAATGGGTGAGCTGGTTACTTATTCTTCTTCCAACAGTTCTTCTTCCAGTTCTTCTTCAGATACAAGGTCTTCCGGGTCCTGTAGGCACCCGCGTAAATTAGCCAGGCTCACTGCGCATCGCATACACAAGAAGGATAAGAAAGCCAAGGGTAAGGGTGCTCTAGTCGCGTCGGAGCCTGCCCACTTTACAGAAATGGTCCACTGTACGAACACGGCGGTCACTTGGGGTTTGCGGAAACGAATGAGGGAAAAGATCAGGAAGGGTAAATATGTCGACCTATTCACCCTTATGGATGACATGAGAAAGGCTTTCGATAAGGCTAAGAAAGTTGGGGGCATTGGTAAAAATGCATTTCGCAATTTTCATCAGTGGCTCCGCAGGTTTTTGGTATTTACTACGTGCTACGCCGAAACGAGGTCTTCCGAGTATCATAACACAAATATCTGTTTCTGGTTCACGAAATGTACTTAACCGCCAAGGGTTACTCGTGGCGGGAATATGAAAAAAAGTTCAGTCGCAACGAGGACAGCAACCAGACCTTACTCTTGGGGATTAAGGACGTTGAGGTATGGCTTGAGTCACGCAACACGGTAAGCCCCTCACTGATTCCCAAGGCAGCAAACCGGTCTCGGGTGTCCGCCCGAGTCCGGCCTCTAAGAATAAAGGAAAGTGCTTTGCCTTCAACGACGGCAAGTGTGCCTGGGGGTCGAGTTGACATTTTCGCCACTCCTGCAAAGTGTGTACTCGGCCAAAGATTGTACTTCCGCTCCCGGGTCCCGGCCCTCTGATGCTGCCGAGGCACCCTGAAGTGGTAAATAAGGCACTTTCTCCTGTTAACGTAATGGAATTAACCAAGTGGTTGGTTTCTTATCCTGATATCCCCTCCGGTCTATTTTTGTTAGAAGTTTTCTGTTACGGTTTTAGGCTTCCCATAGCGGATTCGGTCCTCATTGTCTCACGTCGCAATTTAAAGTCCGCGTGGGATTTTCCACTAGTGGTCTCACGTAAGGTGCAGGCTGAAATGAGCTTGGGGCGCATGTGAGGCCCTTTCCCGTCCCCTCCGTTGCCTCGGCTATGCATGTCTCCTCTAGGTGTGGCTCCCAAGAAGGCCCCGGGTCAATTCCGCCTTATTCAGCATTTGTCACACCCTCATGGCGTTTCATTCAACGACGCTATCCCGGCGGAGTCCTGTAGGGTGCGGTATCAATCCTTTGATGAGGCTATTCAGTTGGTTAAGGCGGCGGGTCACGGCGCCCTCATGGCCAAATTAGACATTGAGTCCGCATTTCGCCTGCTTCCTATTCACCCCGATTCCCTGCGTTTTCTGGGTTTCCGACTAGGGGGTAGTTTCTACGTTGATAGGTGCTTGCTGATGGGTTGCTCCATATCTTGTGAACAAGAAATTCGGAGTTCCCCATGATGCGCAAACTATATAGCAGCCACTCCACCAATCTAAGTGATACACCAATCACTACTGTTAGGCGCCGGGGTCCGCTCGTCGGTGCGGCCCGGCGCCTAGCAACCAGGGACGCCGTGCGCGTACAGCCGCCGGCTCCCTGGCAACGCTAGACGCCGGGCGCACGGAGCCGCTCAGACCCTAGCAACGGGGACGCCACGTTCGGGCCGCGTTCCCCGTTGCTGGGTCTTTTCTAATTGTATAATGGTGTGCTGGCCGTGCAGCATGCAAGCTGCACGGCATTACTTGTGATTACCCAGTCTGGCTCCTGATTGGGGAGCTCACAGTTATAAGCACCCTTTGGACTTCTCACAGACGCCGGTGATAGCTTCCTGTTTGCCTGTGTCGGTTACAGAGAGTTTCCAGTCCTGCTCAATCCGGTTGTTCCTGTCCTCAGTCATCCTGTACTCGGAAGTTGTCATCTGTTCCTGGAGTCTGACCGAGCACCTTTAACATCCTGTGGTGTTCGTGAGTCGCGGCGTAGCCGTGTGTTGCGGCTTGACCGCTTACTGTTTATTATTTTGTATCTTTGTGTTCTGGAGCTTTTGCGGAGGATTCCGCTCCCCCTGATCCACTCTGGTATCCAGCGGTGCTGGATAGGAGTTACGGATCAGTGGATCTTTGGTTGTCCTTTTCCCTGGCGGCTAGTCCGCACATACTTTTTGGTTTAGTTAGTTAGCTTGTAACCCCTGGCCTGGTTGCTTAGTCAGAGGGCCCCTTGTTATCACCCTGTCTCGGATTTCCCTTTGTCTCCCATTAAGACCTGAGGGGGCATCGGGGTTGGGCAGACATAATCCGCCCTTCGAACGCGGCTGCCATGGGCTCAAGCAACCATAGTCTCGCAGGGGATTTCTGATAACACGGGCGAGACAACGGAGTTAGGGCGCCAGGGGTTACTAGGCTCTCCTGCTCCCACAACCAGTATATCTTTCCTGTACTCAGACCTCTGCCATAAGATCTCCTCTGGTCTGGAGTACGGGAATCATAACATTATCACCGGCCAGACTAAAATTTAAAATTAAACAGGAGTTAATTTTTCCCTTGTTCAGTTGGGAGATTTGTCGGCCTCATGAATCCCACCGGTGTCGGGCCAAATCCTGGCCAGCTTCTAGTTAGCCAGATTCAAGAACTTACTCAGATGGTTCAGGATCTGTCCCTTCGGGTGAGGTCACAGGAAGATCTGTTACGGACTTCCCCGAGGGTCATTCCTGAACCAAAAATGCATCTGCCTGACCGTTTTTCTGGGGATAGAAAACAGTTTTTTAATTTTAAAGAGTCTTGTAAACTTTATTTTCGTTTGAGACCAGTCTCCTCAGGTACGGAGGCTCAGCGGGTTGGAATTATTATTTCTCTGCTTCAGGGGGATCCTCAGACCTGGGCTTTTGGTTTAAAGACAGACGATCCGGCTTTATTTTCTGTAGACGCCTTTCTAAAGTCTTTAGGGCTATTGTATGACGACCCTGATAGAGAGGCATCCGCCGATAGTCAGTTGCGTGCTCTCAGACAGGGTAGGAATCCCGCAGAGATTTATTGTACGGAGTTTCGCCGTTGGTCGAACGACTGTGGATGGAATGACCCAGCCCTGCGCAGTCAGTTTCGCCTCGGCTTATCTGAGTCTATAAAAGACAGTCTCCTTCAGTATCCCGCTCCTGAGACTCTCGATAAACTCATGGAGCTCTCTATTAAGATTGATCGTCGGCTCAGAGAGCGGAGGGCTGAAAAAGGAGCATCTGTCGGGTCAACTCCTTGTGTTTTTTCCATCCCTGTGGACATAGAGGAGCCTATGCAGATAGGTCTCTCCAAACTGTCTCCTGAAGAAAGAACCAGAAGGCAAAATTCTGGTCTTTGTTTATACTGTGGAGGTAAGGGACATTTTGCCCGTAGTTGTCCGAACAAGTCGGGAAACGTCTCGACCAAGTGAATTGTGAGGGGGTTCACTTTGGTCTGCAGCTTATCTCCTCAAATAATTCACTGTTAGTCCCAGCTAAAGTTTCCTTTGGCAGCCTCTGTTCCTCGGTCTCTGTTTTTGTGGACAGTGGAGCTGCAGGGAACTTTATGGATTTAACATGGGCCAAGACCTTAGGTATTCCTCAGTTAGCCTTGGGTAGGTGTATCACCATTGTCAAAGTCAAAAATATTACATAGAGAGACCATATAAACTGCACACATATAAGTCGCTATACTTGCAAATATGCGCAGCGAGCACAGCAATATATGGAAACACACGCATTTGCTCGGACATGGCACAGAGATGGATTCGGCACTTGTTTCATACAGTACATGGTTATAATAATGAACAGCACCAGACATCATGGAGATTTAGAATTGGCTGATGAATTAATGTCATGGATGTGTATCATTCGAACCGAACCAGATAAACACATCATGTTTGGTATTGAAGCAAGCAGAATCAGGTGTGGGTTAGTTTGAGGCCTGTTGTGTTGTTGTGGGACATTGCAGCGGATAGATATGATTATATGTATAAAAGCTAAGATCATATTGTTAGAACAATATGATGCTCAAGACAACCTTTTACTAAGTTTTCAGGGCTGAACCTGATTAGCATATACAAAGAGAATGGTGACTCAATACAAAGGAGAAAGAAAGACCCCTCCCCCAGGTACTGGTCAAACAGGAAGGTAGTGGTCAGGTGTGGCCTCAGAGAACAGATGTAATGTAGCTACACTCACAGACACACACACAGCTACCTGGCACCAAGCAGCATGGCGGCTGAATCCCCAGGACATCTTCCAAACTAAAGGCTAAGTATTGAACTTCACATGGCTAGATAAGGAAACAGACAGATTGCTTTCTAGTTTAAATAGGATATTGTAACTTGGTTGTGTGATTGTTGGGTGTTTGTGGATACTCTGTGAAGTCTGTGATAAATTGGAACAGTATACAATCTGTAGCATAATATTTGTGGTATTTGTTTGCCAATGGAGATTTAAAATAGATTGTGCTGGTTAGTTATAATATATATCCTGTTAATCATAAATACCACCATGCAGTTACGTTTGTGTTAATTACATTGTGATCTGGTCTTGTGATGAATATGCTCTGGTTATTGAGATACTGAAGTTGTTTGGGATGTGAAATTATGAGATGGTTCTAGGAAGTTGGATTACATTGTGAAAGGTGTTTTAGATGGTTTGGAATTGTAAAATCAGAACATATGCATTGTTTTGAGGCTTGGACATTTTGGAAGAAAATGGAGTCTTGTGTTTTCTGCTATGTGATTGTGGTTTAGTATAGAGTGCCATGTGTTTGGACCTGCAAATCTAAAATGGCTGCTGCTGGATGTCTTCCCCTCCCCCTTTCAGCCATGTGGTGCAGTCTTTGGAATTATGGGAGTTTTCTCAAAATGGAGTCTAGCTTCCATCCCATGCTGTATTCAGCATTGACTAACTGCGCAGCGATTGTCTCTCACATGTGTAGTTTTATCTGCAACCATGTTGTCTCTTATTTAACGTTATCATTGTCTTTCTGTGAGCCAATTTCTCTCTCTCTCTCTCTCTATCTCTCTCTCTCTTCTTTACTCTTATATCTCTCATAGTATTATAGCATTGTATTGTATAGCATTCAGGTTAGTATAGTATTGTCTTTTTGTATTTATTGTTTAGATCTGTGGTTAGGAAGTCTCTGTTATATTGTAGTGTATCATATGTACTGTTATCCCCTTTTACAAGTATATTAGACATAATACAGTTAATAGGCCTTGGAACCTAAACCAGTATCTGTGTATTTTCTATAGTGATAAGTGTTCACTTGAGCGTCGGTGACGCTCAAGCAGCTTTGTAGATAGTCAGGTTACACAAGGTTGCACTTACACCCTGTACTCACATTAAGGTATTCAGTGTATTTCATTGGTATAAGGTTTTAACATAAAGGTATAGTGTTGTAAGCGTCTGCATCGCTGGTGACCTCCTCGTGGTCTCGAGCGTATGCTACGCTACAGCGAATCATTACCCTAGACATAACCAATAACGTGTCCTGTGATCGCTGGGCCGTGAGCGAACGTGACGCTTGAGCGTCTCGCCTACGGCTGAGCGATCGTTACGCAACTAGCGTACCATTACGGTACTTCTTAAGTAAACAGCGTACAGTGTTCTTAGCTTCATAAAGGGTTGTTATAAGGCAAAGGAATTTAGCATTGTCAATTGCGGGCTCGTCCTATACTTCTCACATCTGCACTAGGTAGATCAGCAGACATTATCCCTCCAGCAAAGGGTGGGAGGTTGTCTCACAGTGCTGACGGGATAAGCGTCTGCTTCGCTTAGATAAAGAGTGCTGAAGGAACCCGGTAACCGGAAGTAAGAACAAAACGCTTGTGTCCTTTTAAAACTGTTTATTTTTCTTTTGTCTTGCGTACGCACGCATATATCTGCATTTCTGTTTCATTTTTCGTATATCACTATTCCTGTTTGCCAATTTTATAGTTGATAGAAAGTGCTAAAAAGAGATTTGCTGTTATTTAATAGTAGAGGTGATAGTTAAAGTATAGAACAAACACACGGTTTGTCTGAGATACAAGGCAGTCAGTGTGGATTGCGGTAGATGATCAGGGATCATTTACATTGATAAAAATATATTGTGTTACGGTGGATCCTTTGCATTGCGTACACGTGTCGCTAACAAAGACTAGCGTACGCAATCCAAAAGGCAGACGCACGCAGCGTACATTACGCAACGTAGCGTCCGGTTACGCTCACGTAGCTCAAGTCACGAAAAAGTTGAATTAGCGCAAAGCGATAATTAGCGCAAGGCGATAAGTAACGCACAGCGGTAGATAACGCGAAGCGGTAAATAACACAAATCTATTTTTGGAAAATCTGAAATTTAGTTTAACAGATCCTGCTCCTAGGTGGTAACACTTTTGGCCTAAAGACAATTTCTGCGCAGAAATAGATATAGAAACAAAAGTGTACATGTGTTGAGTGAGTGTGTTTTGTATACAAAAGTTTATATAACTTTAAGGTGGAACCAAAAGGAAAGCCGGGTACTCGTCAAGGGACATACGTGTAAGTGACATATACGGTGGCCAGGGAGGCATCTCTGGTTAAATAATATTTGAGCATTAGAGTATAGCGGACCATAAGGTAACAAGACCAGGAGGTCATAAGGAACAAGACCAGGAGGTCGTAAGGTAAAAGGTCCGCTATAAAAGTCCAGTGGCACAACGCCTGGGGTGTTGGTGCAGAACCCATATAGGCCATACAAGCTCTGGCTGAAGGAATCGCAGCCGGAAACATAGATTCCATTGATCTTTCAGTACATGACAAGTAGTGCTCGTATACTGAACGATTGGACCGCACGTTATTGTGTGCAGTAGTTAGTAATCTGACCTAATACCATTAGAGTAAAGTGGTCACAAACGCTATCTGTACATTCTGACGTGATTTGTGTAATTTTTTATTTTTGGAAGGGAAGTTCGCTGGTCACTCAGGAACTATCTAACAACCCCAACTTTACTGGAAAGAGTAAGTGTCCTGCGGGTAACCCTCATATGTTCCAGTAAACTAAAGGTTCACAGGGGCCCTAGGTTGGGTCCAGCAGCTCTGGCTACAGTGATTGCAGCACAGGCCAACGTGGGCGAGAAGTAAGTGGGGTACTTGATAAACCACCACCGCCGGCCTGCCCAAGGACATCTTGGTTTGTTTGTAAGGGTTCGCTGAAAGCCTTGATATTCAAGGAGGAATAGGCAACGCCTGCAGATTATGGGGGCCATTTGTTCAGGTAGGGGGCGATCAACCTCGGTTCGGGTTGATTCAGAGAACCGATCCATCGGGTCGGCACGATATGTGATGTGTAAGAAATATGGAAATCACGCTGAAGTTTTATGTGATGAATGGGAGAGAATGACTGTACAAGACAGGGACAAATTCCCAAGAATAGGTAGCTTCAGTCCAGTAGTGTTACAAAAATTTAAGGAGGAGGATAAGTCTCGTTGAACCAACGAAGAGACAAAATAAACATTATGAATATTTACAGTTATGGCACCAGGAAGGTGAGATACAGAGAGATATGGCAGCAGGAGAGGAGTTGATTGCGGAGAGAAAAGCACAAAGGTGGAACAATAAAAATGCTCTTAGCAACAGTAGTACAGAGTATAAGAATAAGTGTAATAAATGTAACAATGATTATTGTAATACTGTTGAATGTACAACTATTAACCTGTGCAAGCTGCACCCCATGTCAAACCTCCCTCAGGAATACAAACAAGAAAGTGAGCCCAGAACGATGTCGGCACCTCTTCCAGAAGCCATCCTACAAGACATCCAGGTGGACACGACCAAATTGGTAAAGGCAATAATCAAACCCCCTAACGGAGGGTCAGGTGAGGTCGTGTCCACAGGTACGTACAATGTTTTATATCACGCACAAACAAATGTACCCCATATTATAAGACCAAAACAAGGTGATGTAATTGAGTTTAGTCCTGTCAGGGTGATCACAGTCCCCAATGGGAAGACTGACGATCAGGGAACCATTCCCGTCAAGGACAGTGCAATGCGCCATCCCTGGTCCCGGACAGAATTGAGATCAATCATGTCTGATTACCCAGATCCTAGGAAAGATCTAACTGTATGATCAAAGATTCACAGAAGGTATACCAACCCCCTAGACAACGACATAATCATGGTATCCAAGGAATCAGGTAGGTACAGGGAAAGCGGTTGATGGTGATGAGCATCCAAGCGTTTGAGGAGGCATCAAATCAACCAAAACCCCAGGCCATTGGCACATGGAGGAACTTAAGGATTTGTTACCATTGTAGAAGAGAAGGGCATTATGCCAACTACTGTAATAACCCACATAAAGTTAGACCCCCTAGACCAAGAAATGAGCAAAATTACAACACACACCATTATAATCAAGGATCACATAGGCAGGAAAGGTGATTATTAGGAATGGAGGCAAGCCTGAAGTAACGGTTAATGAAGTGGGAGGTCATTCACTAAAGACACAGGAATGACCAGGTGAAAAGTTGTAAATGTATTTGTGAAAAATGTTTTTCTCTCCCTCTCTCTATCCCCATCTCTGACGATTATTGGTAAGAATTCAAACATTGCATATTCGCTTGGTCCTTGCAGAAGTCTACCAAACCCCAGCATGACCTATCCACCACAATGTATTCTGGCCAGATACAGACAGTGGAATAATGCAAGTGCTGGTGGGGAGGGACTGCTCAAGGAAACCATTAGACACGTAGATACGACAGCCAAATAGTCTGACAATGTTTTCTTAATGTTGACAATGTTTAAAAATGCTTTGTTTCTCTTCTCTTATTGATGGTTATTGTCGAGTTATGTAATGTATATATGCACATGAATTGTTCTCTATCTCTTTTGTTTTTATTTTCTCTCTCTTCTCACTCATGTTTCCATGATTTAAAGATGGTATGTCACCCCTCAGTTGGACCAATGGTAATGCCAGATTTTTGCTCCTTACAGAAAGATCGTCGGTTAGGAAGGAATATTGCATCACCAGAATGATCGTTTTTGAAGACTGAGAGACAACACCTTTGAGAGGACAGCAGAACAAGAAGAACAACAAGACGAGAGAACTTATTATCGTAACGAGTTCTCTCCCCCTCAAACTGATTTTCTTATACCCCCTTTACAAATTTCTTCTTTTCTCCTCCTGTAAGATGGACTTGCCCCAAGAGACTGTGATATGGATTTTCCCGTTAACCATGATGTTGACCAGAGCAGTCTGTTTCGGTGAGAGTACCAGTGAGGTCGAGAAAGGATCCAGAAAGGTCCTGATGACTGAGACGGAGGTGTAAATTTCCAATAGCAACCCAATCACCAAGCAAAGGCGAGTACCGGGCACGATCTAACAACCATGTTATCTGTAAACATTTTCTTTGAAGGATTGTTAGTTCAAAAAGAAAAACTGTATCTGTAGGCTCTGTGACAATGGTTGAAGATGGATGCATAAAGAAATGCCAATCCAGTCTTAATATCCATATGGACCAGCATCCATTGAGTGACCATCACTCCTTAGTGGGTAACGTGTTAAATAAAACAGATTGTTGGGTATGCTCTCAAGTACCTCAGGGTCATAGTAAATCAGGGCTAGTACCATTTCCTTTAACGGTAGGGGAGGTACTTGAGCTAAAGGGTGGGAGACCGGTGGACGGGAGGTTTAATATCTCCAGCCCTCCTAGTTTGAAGCTCCACCAATACCATGTGGATAGGTCCCTCATATGTTTTAACATCTCCAATCCCAGAACACCGGGAAATTGGGAAGTGTCATGGAGCAACCTTACCATGACCTTTTCACACAGAGCAGATAGAATGCCTACAGATACAGAGCTCGTACGCCACATAGCCAGTAGAGGAAAATCTTTCCGGTATCGATATACCTTAGGGAATAGGATTACTAGAGTTGGAGAGGTATCACCAGGATACTGTGCACATATCGTACAAACCGATACGTGCATTAAGCAGTTGGAAGAATTAGGGTCAGGAGATTTCACCTGGAAGGTTTGTAACATGGTCATGTCCTTCTCCGTCCCATATGTTCTCCCCGATGATGCATATTTCATATGCGGGAGAAAGGCGTACAAATGGCTTGCCCCAAACTCTGAAGGATTGTGTTATATTGGAAAAGTATTGCCTGAAGTGATGACTGTTACACATGACAAAATGAAGGACATACACCGTGGTGCCCAAGCTCCTTATACTCACACTCATTACGAGCACCGAGTTAAAAGACAACTGTCAGAAAGGTTAGAGCATCCGGCCTCTGATCTTATCCATGAATCCACCGGGATTCAGGTTCTGGTAGCGTTAGATTTCACTCGTACCGCTCGGGGAGTGATGAATTATAGATACATTTCCGCACTCGCCAATTTGTTAGATAATATCACTGAAATGTATGATGACACGTTTAGATACACTGGAAGAGAACTTCAAGCTTATAAAACAGAACTAGTTCAGCATAGGATGGTTCTTAATTATCTTACAGCAGTAACAGGCGGATATTGTGTTACATTGGCAACACAGTACGGCATAAAGTGTTGCACGTATATCACAAATAGCACCGAGGATCCGGTAGAGGTCATAGACCAAAAGATGGACGATATTCTCCAATTGAAGTGGGAATTTCGTCGAAAACACAATCTCACCCTTGCTGCTGTAGGTAATGAGCTGACTGGTTGGGTGTCATGGTTGAACCCGCGAAATTGGTTCTCCGGTTTGGGAGACTGGGCTCAAGGAGTCATAATGGATGTTGGAAAGTTTCTACTATGTATCTTAGGTGTCGTTATATCGATTGGATTGATATTTAGATGCGGGCAGGCTTTAATGAGGTGCAAACAAAGTACAAAAGTGATGAGCTTGAGGAGTGAGGAAACTGTAATTAACCTGGATTTGATTTATGACCCAATGATAGAAACCAGAATGTGATGAAAATGCGATTATACGGTCCGTTTCTTTCACCTGTTTTTCTGCTTTTCTCCAAGATACAAAGACCCCCTTGGACGAGGAAGCTGACGAGACGAGATGTATACAGACAACGGATTGACCAAAGAAGAAGATTTGACAACTTTAAATATGGACACTTGATGAACTTTGCCATAGATCCCCAGTTTCCCTAGTATCTTTAAACTCACGCTAGCCCAACATTTTTGTAAATCTGATGGCTCAGACAAAGCTATTTGCTCATGCCTAAGGAGCAATACAGCGCAAAGAAGACGACTCTCAACAGATACCGAAAACAACTTCGACGACAGATGTACATTTCCCTGACATAGAATATCATTGCATTTTCCATAAGTGTTCTTTATCTTCATCTCTACAACCCTCAGGTAATGACACACATAGACGATAGGGAATACAGGCACAGATATCAACAACCACATACCTCCCCCATTCATGTATCATCAACTAAAATGTGCTCCCCCATTTTGTTACAACCACAGCCGAAATGAGCTCGGTAAAGTTTGACAGCCCATCCACAGACCCTTAGTACGGGATAAGAAGGAATTCAAATGTATACTTCGCAATACCTCGAAGCTTGATGTACAACACGTACGGCACGATGATACATGACCCCCCAAACATGGATTCATACACACATGCTTCTGCTATCTCACTAGGTCATACCCTCTTCACACCTTCTCCTCTCTCCTCCCTTACCCAACCATTGAAATGTATTAACCCCTGACATATATTTTTCTCTTTTTGAAATGTTTTAGGAAGTGGCAGTTATTGGTGACTGCCAAAGGGTGGACTGTCAAAGTCAAAAATATTACATAGAGAGACCATATAAACTGCACACATATAAGTCGCTATACTTGCAAATATGCGCAGCGAGCACAGCAATATATGGAAACACACGCATTTGCTCGGACATGGCACAGAGATGGATTCGGCACTTGTTTCATACAGTACATGGTTATAATAATGAACAGCACCAGACATCATGGAGATTTAGAATTGGCTGATGAATTAATGTCATGGATGTGTATCATTCGAACCGAACCAGATAAACACATCATGTTTGGTATTGAAGCAAGCAGAATCAGGTGTGGGTTAGTTTGAGGCCTGTTGTGTTGTTGTGGGACATTGCAGCGGATAGATATGATTATATGTATAAAAGCTAAGATCATATTGTTAGAACAATATGATGCTCAAGACAACCTTTTACTAAGTTTTCAGGGCTGAACCTGATTAGCATATACAAAGAGAATGGTGACTCAATACAAAGGAGAAAGAAAGACCCCTCCCCCAGGTACTGGTCAAACAGGAAGGTAGTGGTCAGGTGTGGCCTCAGAGAACAGATGTAATGTAGCTACACTCACAGACACACACACAGCTACCTGGCACCAAGCAGCATGGCGGCTGAATCCCCAGGACATCTTCCAAACTAAAGGCTAAGTATTGAACTTCACATGGCTAGATAAGGAAACAGACAGATTGCTTTCTAGTTTAAATAGGATATTGTAACTTGGTTGTGTGATTGTTGGGTGTTTGTGGATACTCTGTGAAGTCTGTGATAAATTGGAACAGTATACAATCTGTAGCATAATATTTGTGGTATTTGTTTGCCAATGGAGATTTAAAATAGATTGTGCTGGTTAGTTATAATATATATCCTGTTAATCATAAATACCACCATGCAGTTACGTTTGTGTTAATTACATTGTGATCTGGTCTTGTGATGAATATGCTCTGGTTATTGAGATACTGAAGTTGTTTGGGATGTGAAATTATGAGATGGTTCTAGGAAGTTGGATTACATTGTGAAAGGTGTTTTAGATGGTTTGGAATTGTAAAATCAGAACATATGCATTGTTTTGAGGCTTGGACATTTTGGAAGAAAATGGAGTCTTGTGTTTTCTGCTATGTGATTGTGGTTTAGTATAGAGTGCCATGTGTTTGGACCTGCAAATCTAAAATGGCTGCTGCTGGATGTCTTCCCCTCCCCCTTTCAGCCATGTGGTGCAGTCTTTGGAATTATGGGAGTTTTCTCAAAATGGAGTCTAGCTTCCATCCCATGCTGTATTCAGCATTGACTAACTGCGCAGCGATTGTCTCTCACATGTGTAGTTTTATCTGCAACCATGTTGTCTCTTATTTAACGTTATCATTGTCTTTCTGTGAGCCAATTTCTCTCTCTCTCTCTCTCTCTATCTCTCTCTCTCTTCTTTACTCTTATATCTCTCATAGTATTATAGCATTGTATTGTATAGCATTCAGGTTAGTATAGTATTGTCTTTTTGTATTTATTGTTTAGATCTGTGGTTAGGAAGTCTCTGTTATATTGTAGTGTATCATATGTACTGTTATCCCCTTTTACAAGTATATTAGACATAATACAGTTAATAGGCCTTGGAACCTAAACCAGTATCTGTGTATTTTCTATAGTGATAAGTGTTCACTTGAGCGTCGGTGACGCTCAAGCAGCTTTGTAGATAGTCAGGTTACACAAGGTTGCACTTACACCCTGTACTCACATTAAGGTATTCAGTGTATTTCATTGGTATAAGGTTTTAACATAAAGGTATAGTGTTGTAAGCGTCTGCATCGCTGGTGACCTCCTCGTGGTCTCGAGCGTATGCTACGCTACAGCGAATCATTACCCTAGACATAACCAATAACGTGTCCTGTGATCGCTGGGCCGTGAGCGAACGTGACGCTTGAGCGTCTCGCCTACGGCTGAGCGATCGTTACGCAACTAGCGTACCATTACGGTACTTCTTAAATAAACAGCGTACAGTGTTCTTAGCTTCATAAAGGGTTGTTATAAGGCAAAGGAATTTAGCATTGTCACCATGCATGGTTTAGATGGGAGTCCCTTGTCCAATGGGGTTATTTCTCTCTGTACACCTCCTGTTCTACTCTCGGTAGGAGCTCTGCATTCTGAAAAAATTGAGTTTTTCCTCACCCATTGCCCAGCAGTTCCAGTGGTTCTGGGTCACCCTTGGCTGGCCTTTCATAATCCCATCATTGATTGGCAGTCGGGGGAGATCTCACAATGGGGTACCATCTGTAATAAGGAATGTATTACGCTTCCCATCAGAATAGCTGCTGCCATTCCCGCACCCATTCCTGTGGAATACCAGTATTTTGTTGATGTTTTTTCCAAGGGCAATGCGGATATTCTGCCTCCCCATAGGCCTTATGATTGTGCTATTGAGCTAATTCCTGGTGCCACTTTGCCTAAGGGAAGGTTATATGCATTGTCCGGACCTGAAACTGTGGCCATGAATGAGTATGTTAAAGAAAGCCTAGGGAAAGGATTTATCAGGCCATCTAAATCCCCTTTAAGTGCAGGCTTCTTCTTCGTAGAGAAGAAGGATGGTTCACTCAGACCCTGCATTGACTTTAGAGCCTTGAATAAAATCTCAGTAAAAAATACTTACCCTCTGCCACTGATCTCTGTCCTCTTTGATCAGCTACGTTCGGCTGTGATTTTTTCTAAGATTGACCTGAGAGGAGCATATAACCTCATCAGAATCAAGTCAGGGGATGAGTGGAAAACGGCATTCAGTACTCAGTCAGGCCACTATGAGTATCTGGTTATGCCATTCGGCCTGTCTAACGCTCCGGCAGTTTTCCAGGATCTCATTAACGATGTGCTCCGTGAATTTCTTGGAAAATTCGTTGTAGTCTACTTAGACGATATTTTGATTTATTCTGACTCTGTAGAACAACATGTTACCCAGGTGCGTCAGGTTCTAAAAAAATTACGTGAAAATCACCTATATGCCAAGCTGGAGAAGTGTGAATTTCATGTCACGGAGGTATCCTTTTTAGGATACATTATTTCCCCTCGGGGATTCCGTATGGAACCAAAGAAGCTCCAAGCCATTCTTAGTTGGGCGCAACCCACCAACTTAAAAGCAATTCAGCGCTTTTTAGGGTTTGCGAACTACTATAGAAGATTTATTCACTCTTTCTCTGACCTAGTTGCTCCCATTGTGGCACTGACTAAGAAGGGAGCGGATCCTACCAATTGGTCACGTGAAGCCGAGCTATCTTTTCAGGCCTTGAAACAAGCCTTTGTCTCAGCCCCTGTCCTCAGACACCCCAACCCAGAATTGCCTTTCATTGTTGAGGTTGATGCCTCAGAGGTTGGAGTAGGGGCTATCCTATCTCAGAAGGATCCGGATTCCCTTGAATTACACCCTTGTGCCTTTATGTCCAGGAAATTCTCTACTGCTGAATCCAACTACGATGTTGGTAACCGGGAATTGCTGGCTATTAAATGGGCTTTCGAGGAGTGGAGGCATTGGCTTGAGGGAGCGACTCATATCATTTCAGTTTTGACTGATCACAAAAATCTTCAATACATTGAATCAGCTAAACGACTGAATGCCCGGCAGGCTCGTTGGGCTTTATTTTTTACTCGTTTCAAATTCATTATCACCTTCAGGCCAGGTTCCAAGAATACCAAGGCAGATGCCCTGTCACGCAGTTTTCTTCCAGTTCAAGACAACAGTCCTGTTACTCCCATACTTCCGTCTTCAGTCATTCGGGCATGCCTCACACAGGATTTATTTACCCAGTTAAAGCTGCTTCAACATCAGGCTCCTGGAAATACTCCTGCTGGTCGTCTTTTTGTCCCTGAGTTTTTGAGAGCAACTGTTTTGACGGAGTTTCATGATAGCAAAGTTGCCGGGCATCCGGGAATCGCTAAGACTTTGGAATTAGTCTCCCGCTCAGTATGGTGGCCTGGTCTTTCCAAAGACATTAAGGAGTTTGTTTTTTCGTGTCAGGTCTGTGCACAGCATAAAGTTCCCCGTTCTTTGCCTATCGGTCAGCTTATGCCCTTGAATGTTCCTCTTAGGCCATGGTCTCATATCTCCATGGATTTTGTGGTGGACCTCCCTCTGTCAGCCGGATGCCGAGTCATATGGGTGGTAGTGGACCGTTTTAGTAAAATGGCCCATTTCATTGCTCTTCCCCGATTGCCATCTGCCTAGGGATTGGCAGTCTTGTTCCTCCGCCATGTTTTCAGACTCCATGGGTTACCCACTGATATTGTTTCCGATCGGGGTCCACAATTCATTGCACAGTTTTGGAAATCTTTTTGTGTCTCATTGAAGATGAAATTATCTTTAACGTCAGGCTACCATCCCCAATCCAACGGGCAGACTGAGCGAGTTAATCAATCACTAAAACAATATTTGCGGTTGTACTCGGCCAAACTCCAAAATGACTGGTCTGAGTTTCTTCCATTGGCGGAGTTCGCTTACAATAATGCCTGTCATTCCTCCACCAATGTGTCTCCATTTTTTGCAGTTTTTGGTTTTCACCCCAGAGCTAATTCCTTTTTTCAACATTCCTCTGTCTCCTCACTGACCTTGACCTCTCATCTTAGGCTCATTTGGAGAAAAGTGCACCTGGCTCTCAGAAAAGCGGCATTTCAGGAAAAGAGATTTTCTGACAGGCTCCGGCGGCCGTGCACTTTTAAAGTAGGAGATAGGGTGTGGTTGTCGACTCGCAACATTAAACTTCGACAAACCTCAGCCAGATTGGGTCCTAAATTTATTGGACCATTTCACATTATCAAAAAAGTCAATCCAGTTGCCTTCCGGTTACGTTTACCAAAAACTTTACGGATCGGAAATACTTTCCATTGCTCATTGCTGAAACCATATGTTTCGTCCAGTAGATTTCCTCGTAAGATATCTCAGGGGAGATCACCAATAGTTGTACAGGGTCAGCAGGAGTTCTTGGTGGAGAAGGTTCTCGATTCCAAGTTGTCCCGGGGTCGGCTTTATTTTTTGGTGCATTGGAGAGGTTATGGTCCAGAAGAAAGGTCTTGCGTCCTGGATAAGGATCTCCATGCCCCGAGGCTCAAGAGGGCATTTTTTCGAGAATTTCCTCGGAAACCTGGCTTTAGGGGTTCCTTGACCCCTCCTCAAGGGGGGGGTACTGTTAGGCGCCGGGGTCCGCTCGTCGGTGCGGCCCGGCGCCTAGCAACCAGGGACGCCGTGCGCGTACAGCCGCCGGCTCCCTGGCAACGCTAGACGCCGGGCGCACGGAGCCGCTCAGACCCTAGCAACGGGGACGCCACGTTCGGGCCGCGTTCCCCGTTGCTGGGTCTTTTCTAATTGTATAATGGTGTGCTGGCCGTGCAGCATGCAAGCTGCACGGCATTACTTGTGATTACCCAGTCTGGCTCCTGATTGGGGAGCTCACAGTTATAAGCACCCTTTGGACTTCTCACAGACGCCGGTGATAGCTTCCTGTTTGCCTGTGTCGGTTACAGAGAGTTTCCAGTCCTGCTCAATCCGGTTGTTCCTGTCCTCAGTCATCCTGTACTCGGAAGTTGTCATCTGTTCCTGGAGTCTGACCGAGCACCTTTAACATCCTGTGGTGTTCGTGAGTCGCGGCGTAGCCGTGTGTTGCGGCTTGACCGCTTACTGTTTATTATTTTGTATCTTTGTGTTCTGGAGCTTTTGCGGAGGATTCCGCTCCCCCTGATCCACTCTGGTATCCAGCGGTGCTGGATAGGAGTTACGGATCAGTGGATCTTTGGTTGTCCTTTTCCCTGGCGGCTAGTCCGCACATACTTTTTGGTTTAGTTAGTTAGCTTGTAACCCCTGGCCTGGTTGCTTAGTCAGAGGGCCCCTTGTTATCACCCTGTCTCGGATTTCCCTTTGTCTCCCATTAAGACCTGAGGGGGCATCGGGGTTGGGCAGACATAATCCGCCCTTCGAACGCGGCTGCCATGGGCTCAAGCAACCATAGTCTCGCAGGGGATTTCTGATAACACGGGCGAGACAACGGAGTTAGGGCGCCAGGGGTTACTAGGCTCTCCTGCTCCCACAACCAGTATATCTTTCCTGTACTCAGACCTCTGCCATAAGATCTCCTCTGGTCTGGAGTACGGGAATCATAACAACTACAAATCATACAACAAAAAACAATTGATTGGAAGAAAACGGCGCTAAATAGAAGAAATATCTTTACTCCCCTGTAAGTACTTATTTTCTTCGTTGTCCTCACAGGTACATTTCCAATGACATGTAGAGAAAAAGAGAACAACGGAAAATAGTGTAATCCTGTTGGAATATTTCAAATTGATAACACCACAAATATTCTTTTGGGGGTTTGGAAAATTGCACCACCACTTTTCGAGAGAGTATTTATTTATGGGGATACCCCCTTTACAGTGCACTCACAACTTAATGCGGTTAGGCAAGCTTCTTCAACAGTGTCTTTTATTGGTCACCATCACCATAAGACAAAAACGTACCGGGGTTGCCCCCTCTACATTCAACTCACTGTAGTCCACTTGTTTAAATTGCATATAATCTTAATGAGGATACCCTTCACACAATGAATTCGTAGCTTAATGCTATCTGGAGGGCCTTTTAACCGTGACCTTTACTCGTTACCATCACCATAGGATAGAGTATACGGGGTATGCCCCCTCTACATTCAACTCACTGCGGTCCACTTGTTCCAATTGCATTAAATAAAAACACTCCAGGCGTCCTCCTTATCAACTCCACCAGGGATTCCCGTTTTATTGAAGATGCAGCCACAAACATTCATAAAAACATATCAGATTTATTCCCCATAAAAAATGGAATCATACATCATTAGTCCAATACTCAATAAAAATACTTACAAAAGTGAACTTGCAATCCAGATAGGGGAGATTTTTTTCTGATGTTATAGGATCCAAAATCTAAAAATAATCTCATCGCTTCTCCGGATGTGTTCACTGTAGAATAAAAGAAGTCCCACCTATGAATATTTGGGGCTACATTTTTGTACTATGGTGATGGTGACCAATAAAAGACACTGTTGAAGAAGCTTGCCTAACCGCATTAAGTTGTGAGTGCACTGTAAAGGGGGTATCCCCATAAATAAATACTCTCTCGAAAGGTGGTGGTGCAATTTTCAGAACCCAGAAAAGAATATTTGTGGTGTTATCAATTTGAAATATTCCCACAGGATTACACTATTTTCTGTTGTTCTCTTTTTCTCTACATTGGAAATGTACCTGTGAGGACAACGAAGAAAAGAAGTACTTACAGGGGAGTAGAGATATTCCTTCTATTTAGCGCTGTTTTCTTCCAATCAATTGATTTTTGTTGTATGCTCCATATCTTGTGCCTACTTTGAGAAATTCAGTTCTTTTTTGCATTGGTGTATAGTGTCGGCCTCCGGTCACGCGGGGGTTGCCCACTATTTAGACGATTTTCTCTTTGTAGGCCCAAGGGACAGTTTGGTTTGCAGGGATGTCCTGGGTTTTGCACAGAAGTTGTTCGGTCTTCTTGGGGTGCGTGTGGCCCCTGATAAGACCGAGGGGCCCACGGGTTTCCTCATTTATTTGGGCATTGACATCGACTCGGGGGCCGGTTGCTGCCGGCTGCCCTATGATAAGGTGCACAAATTGCTGGGTCTTATAGAGCAATGCCTCCTCAGTCTTAGGGTCAGATTGCAGCAGATGCAATTGTTGCTTGGGTCTTTTAATTTTGCATGCAGGATCATACCCATGGGGCATGTTTTCTGCCGTAAACTTGAGAGGTCCATGGTGGGTGTTCGCAAACCTCACCATACGGTGTACCTTTTGCGCGAGATTAGGGAGGATTTACAGGTCTGGTCCACATTTTTGGTTTCGTTTAACCGGGAGGTGTTATAGCCAGCCGAGCATTGTTCTAATGCCACATTACAACATTTTACTGACGCTGCCGGCGGTTTGGGCTTTGGGGCGTTTTGCAGGAGGGAGTGGTGCGCTGCGTCTTGGCCTCTTTCATGGGTTACACGCGGTTTCACACAGAACTTGCTTCTTTTGGAACTGTTCCCGTTGATTGTGGCTGTGGAATTGTGGTCATCTAGCTTGTCGGATCGGAGTATTGTATTCCGCTGCGACAATCTGGGTGTGGTACATTCTGTTAATAACCAATGCACGTCCTATCCGCAGGCTTTGCTCTTGTTGTGTTATTTAGTGCTCAAATGCCTTAAACATAATTTTCATTTCGCGGCTACGCATGTCCAGGGTATAGACAATAGAATTGCTGATGCGCTTTCTCGTTTTGAGTTCGCAAAGTTCCAGGAGCTTGTTCCTGATGCAGGGTTGTGTCTTTTACCGGTTCCACTCTTCCTTTGAAGCTCGTTGACTAGGTTTCGGAACTGGGAGGTGTTTTATGCCTGGTTGTCTCTGTTCGCTGAAGGACAGTGTGCTGGCGGGCGTCAGTAGTGCGCTCTCATACAGTGAGTGGGTACTGTCCATGTGGGGAGGACTCCTGCTTGGGTCGCGGAAGCTCGGCTTCAGTCGGCTGGTCTTGCGACTGGGCTGCTGGAGGGTTTAAGTGCGAATATTCAGTTTTAATTTGTTGCACCTGTTGTGCTAACCCACAAATGTATTTTACCCATCGGTTCTTGAATGGCTAGCATTCAGGAATGGAGGCTGTGAAGTGAATTTTTACATTTTCCTCCGATAAGGGCCGAATTACAATTGGCATCATTCACGGTCCCGGGAGGTTTTTTGAGTTTTTGAGTTTTCTCCTTCACTTGGGTTCTTCTTTGTGCATGTTTTTCATTGTGTCTCAATGTGTTGTGAATAGTTGCTGATGTTAGGAATTTTCTTTTACAGCTGCATTGGAGGTCTCAGAACAGATTTGGCTTATTGGCCATTCTTATATCTTTTGTGTGGAGAGGCATCCTATGGCGGGGCGAACATGTGATTTCTTTGGAGACAGGCTTGCCAGATGGTTGGTGGTTAGGGGCTTGCATTGGGTAGGCTTGCTTCGGCTGCTGTTTCACCACAAACGAAGGTGGGGTCGGCCCAGCTGGATTGTCATTCACCTTGGGGGGAATGACATGGGTCGAGTCAAGAGCATCGACCTTATCCTGAGTGTCAAGGCAGACCTGGCCGCGTTGCAAGCATCCTGGCCTCATGTGACAGTAGTATGGTCTGACATTGTGCCCCGTTTTCACTGGCGGAGTGCGGTTCCTTTTTCAGCCATTGAGAAAGCTCGTAAGAAAGTTAATTCTGTGGTGTCAGAGTATGTCCAGGCAATAGGTGGTTAGGCATCCACTTCTGGTTCTTCATAATTCACAGTTTTATAGTGAGGACGGTGCTCACCTTTGTGTGTTTTTGGAGAGTATTTTTCGAGTTTTGTCTGGATGACTTTCTTTTTGTTTCTGGTTGGATGGTGGTCTGCGGTTTTGGAAAACCTTGTTGTGTTGGAAAGTCGCTACCAGCCAGCGGTCAAACTTTACATGAGTGGTCATTGTGGAGCACCCCCTTTTGGTAAGACAGCGAGTGTGTCCTCCCCCTGCGGGTGGACTATGGACGTTCCCATGCGGTTTCGTCCAAGGCCCTGCTAGAGTAAAGGGGGTGAGTCCTGCACAGTGCGGTTCATGTTTTAGGAGGCGGTTGTGAGTCCCCTCCTAGTTTAATTGGTTTTATTATAGTTGACTAGTGCTGGTGAGTTAGTAGAGCCTTTTCTTGCCATCCTACAATGTTTAGCTTAAAATCTAGGTCATCAAACAATAAATACCAGTTTTGACCTTTTAAATCTAGCTGTTGGTGTCCGTGTGGTTATTTCATAGTGCTAAGCTAGCTAAGTTCTAAATGTAAGTGTGCCACAATAAAGTTTCTGTATGGGTATTATAGTTTTTTTTTGTCTAAGTGTGATCACGGGAATTTACTAAACACATTTATATACTGCTGAACCTGTGTATAATACCCACATTTATATACTGCTGTACCTGTGTATAATGCCCACATATATATACTGCTGCACCTGTGTATAATGTCCCCATGAACCCTTTGGCTCATATATTGTGTGTAAATCTGGCTCACCGCACATCCCTGGTAAAGGGTTAGGATGGCGTTCCATGCCATATAAAGGCAAATAAAGAATTTTGTCTGGCCTGTATAGGGGCATGTGGAAGTCTGAAGCCATATAAAGGGGGCTCTAATGCCATGTAAAGTGGAATGTGTTGCTCTGGTGGCCAATACGAAGGTTGTAACACTGCTGCAGGCTTGGCCATGCCACCAGTCTGGGAATATGAAAAAGAAAAGGTGGTAACACTAAGAGTGACCTGGAATTCTGATCAAAGTTATGCAAGTTAACAGTCACAGTGTTGACGATCATAATGTCGAGAACTGTGATGTCAACACAAGGAAAATACCAACATGGACAGAATGTCAGCATTGGGATAATGTTGACATTAGGTTTAGCATTAGGGATAGATTCTTATCATGTTGTTATTCATCAGTGTCGACATGCTGAATAATTATATGATGAATGTTGACATAATATAGTGAACCTGTGATCACATGTGCAGTCCGCTAGCAGACTAGGCTGCCATTTGTTATATACCTAGAAATCCCACTTCAGTCTGGGCCTGATTCAGACGTGGATGCAAATCCCATCCCAGCTGTGATCTCATATGCAAAAATATGCAAATGTTGCAGCTCTCAGGGATTTGTATTGAGACATGTAATAGCTGCATCTCAAGTCCGTCACTATGGTAGCTCATAATTTCCATATTAAGTATGCTGCCTCAGCCTTGACCACTGCATATGAATTTGCAGTAGCAGGCACAGACACAGCCCAAAAATTGTCATGACACACCTGCTTTCACTGTCCACCACCTGTTACTGTACCTCCCACAAAACTCCCTGCCAATCATTCACATTGCGTCCAAGTTCTCACTGCAACCACCAATGGTAACAAAACTTGGTGCATATGAAGTGCAATTCATATGCATGTGCAATGCAAAAATAATTGCTCATCACCACAAATACAAACACATACCTCCCAACTGTCCCGATTTTCGTGGTGCAGTCCCGTCTTTTTGGGACCGTCCCGCTGTCCCACCCGCGGGCCACAGTGTCCGCAGTGAGGGGGGGCAGTTGGGAGGCTCTGTCACTCACTCCGTGAATCGACGCTGTGCGCATGCGCACAGCGTCTATTCACTGTAGTCAGAGGAAGAGGGGCCATGCCAGTGGCTCACAGAGCGCTGGGCATGCCCCCTCAGTGACGAAAACTGGGGCCGTGGCTCACAATCGCTGCACTCCGCAAAGCCATGCCCCCTTCCCAGGGGCCACACCCCTTTTTCCGATGGGGCGCAGCTACGCTGCGCCAATGTCCCTCCTTATGCAGGAGAAAAGTTGGGAGGTATGCATACATTGACTCCTCTGAGTCAGGCCATCTGACATTATGATACCGTGCCTGTGATCACAATTAACAGGACAAGGTGCCGGTCACTGACTACATGAAGTGCTAGGCATTCTCACTCCACTGGAGCACTGTGTAGTGAGAGGTGTCTCTATAGGAGCTATGGGATTCAGAATTTTCCTATGGGATGTACCATACTTGCCTACTTTTGAAAACTAGTTTCAGGGAGATGGCAAGTGGTAGCAGAATGTGTAGCGTGCGGTTGAGGGGGCGTGTCATGTAACACCCAAAGGGCGTTTCTAGATCCGCCTATGGGCGTATCTATTGCCACTCAGGGGTGTGTCCTGCAGCAGAGCTGCTGGGTTTAGTATCTGTGTGGTTCCCAGTGCCAGCAATGTGGCAGGTTTGTGGGCAAGGTGAGGTCACTTAAATTAATTTAAAAGTTACCCTTTGCTCCCTTCTATAATTACCCTGGTAAATTATACACAACAAATGAGAATTTGCATAAACGACTGTACAAATAACATTTATTCATTTTAAGTTGGGCCACTGTGAGATTGGCTTCCTTTCTACACTAAGCCAAGACCCAAATGCTGACAGACGAAAGGAAAGAAACTGGGTGCCGAGTGTCACAGGCACTACCCAGAGAGTGCACTCACTGAAAGCCATGGATGACTGTCAGTCACTGCCCTTTCAGAGTGCAGTTAATGCCTGTGACACTCCGCACCCAGTCCCTTCCCTTTCTCCTGCCCAAACACCACGGACCCTATGATGCAGTTCTGGTTTACTTAATTCCCTTACATTCTATCAGACCACCATGTGGGGAGAAGAGGCCTTCACTGCAGCTGACACTCACACTGCCGTAAAGCACACTAGCCTCTGCTTAGGCTACACACTAGAAGATATGAAATAAGTCCAGGCACACAGCAATATATGCTTATACAGCAGCTGCTGAAAGGGATACCAGCCCCAATAAATGGTAACAACAAAACAAAACAAAGAATTTAAGCAGCACCGACATTTGCATAAAAACCAAATAAAATTATATTCAACTCTATTATTTAAGTAGATATAGCAATTTATTTACACAGAAAAACAACATAAATGTATTAATCAGATGTAAACTGCTGGTACCTGAACAAGATTAGTCTATAAAAAAATCGAAGAAGTTACAATGCAACATGTAACATATTCCCATCCATCAAAATAGTTGTATGCTACATAGTTGCAACCAACTAACACATTTGTGACCACTACAAATATGGAATATCTATTCAGGTTTAACTGAATAAAAAAAGCGTCTTTGAAAGACCAACCAACAGTCCGGGTAAGTAGGACTATATAAGAAAGTGCAGTAAACAATTAGAGAAGAGGCCTGTAATCCAATGAAGAGTTCTCCTTAAAGATAGTAATTAGCTAAAAGCACTGCACATTAGTTTCAATAGTCTGAAAAGCTGTGCCCAGGTTGGGTAGAGGATCCCGACAGTCATAATCCTGACACATTTTGGTACTATAACCCAGGGCCGGTTCCGGGGCTTCTTGCGCCCCGGGCGGCATTAGGGGGCGTGGTCAGGTACGCCCCCTGTACTGTAGTAGGATGTGCGGTGCGCGATGACATCATCGCGCACCTCACAGCAAAGGTCCTCTCCACGAAGGAAAACTAGACGCTAAGCGTCTAGTTCCCTTCGTGGAGAGGACCTTTGCTGTGCGGTGCACGATGACGTCAACGTGCACCGCACATCATTACAGTTAAGGTCCTCTCCAGGAAGGGAAACTACACGCGTAGCGTCTAGTTTCCCTTCACAGCAGACAGCCCACGAAGGGAAACTAGACGCGTAGCATCTAGTTTCCCTTCACAGGACAGCGGGCAGCGGGGGGCACCACAGCAGCAGCGGATCTTGCCATGGTGCAGCGCCCTCCGGAAGGCGGCGCCCCGGGCAAAAGTCCTGCTTGCCCGTGGCAAGATCCGCTACTGCTATAACCCTTACCCTACCCCTAACCCTCCCTTCCCGCAGCCTAACCCCAACCCTCCCCTCCCACAGCCTAACTCTCCCATCCACCCTTCCCGCAGCCTAACCCTCCTCTCCCACAGTTTAACCCTCCTCCTTGTGCTAACCCTAACCCTCCCATCCACCTTTCCCACAGCCTAACCCTAACCCTCCTATCCCACAGCCTAACCCTCCTCCTAGTGCTAACCCTCCCCTCCCACAGCCTAACCCTCCCTTCCACCTTTCCCACAGCCTAACCCTAACCCTCCCCTCCCACAGCCTAACCCTCCTCCTAGTGCTAACCCTAACCCTCCCCTCCCACAAAGAGGGGTTATGTGAGGTACTGCGCCACTCCTAGATGCGGCTGTAGGGTCTGGGTAGCAGCTGTAGAACAAATGGAGAGTGTACTATACACACCCCCTAGAGTTATATAAGGTGCAAAGATTGCAGGTATTGGATCCCTGACTGCTAATTTGTCAGGATATGTGGACACATTTCTCCAACCGGTAGTGGTAAAACAACGGAGTTACATCAAAGATACCACACATGTGATAAACATGATCAACAACATAGAATACGAAGAGGCCCTCTTATTAGCTACCTGTGACATCAAATCACTGTACACCTGCATACACTACGAGATAGGATGTGAATATGTGGAGAAACGACTATCTGAAGATGCAAGCCTCAAGAAAGAACAAATACAGTTCTTAGTGGAATCCATGATGTTCATTCTGCAACATAATTATTTTCAATTCAAAGAAGAGTTTTTTGTCCAGACGAAAGGGACCGCTATGGGCAGTAAATTTGCGCCATCCTACGCTAATCTCTTCCTGGCAGAATGGGAAAATAAGAAAATATGGAATAACCAACCCCAACTGAACAACTTGAAACTTTGGGCAAGATTTATAGATGACATCATTATTGTATGGAAAGGCAAGAGAGAAGACCTAGAGACGTTCCTTAAACAACTGAATAATAATACAGAAAATTTAGAGTTTACGTTTACCATCAGTGAGGAATCCATTAATTTCTTAGATCTAACCATTTTCAAAAATAATAACAGATTGGAAACAAGGACATTCGTCAAACCGACAGACTGTAATAGTTATCTCAATGCAACCAGCAACCATCATCAAAAATGGATTAGGAACATTCCCGGAGGACAATTCAGGAGAATTAGAAGGAACTGTTCCAGAAAAACTGATTTTGAACTACAAGCGAATAATATGATGGACAACTTTATAGAGAAGAAATATAGTCCAGGATATTTGATGGATGAAAGAAAAAGAATCGGAGAAGTAGACAGAAAAGATCTGCTGAAATATAAGAGTAAGAAAATAGAAGACAGGAAAGAAATCCTTTTTATATCAGACTATTCCGCCCAGAGTAAATTACTCGAAAAAAGTATTAAACAGCATTGGCACGTACTTAAAACAGATGAGGACCTGAAGGAAATATTGCCAGAATACCCACGGATAATCTATAGAAGGGCCCCCACCATCAAGACAGCATTGGTCAGAAGTCATCAGAGTTTGACCGTAGGAGGACAGAAAAAGAATTTTAATGGCTTTTCACGATGCGGAGTCTGTACAGCCTGCAGAAAGACAAGATGCAACTCTACAAAAATAATTAAAGAGGTAGAGTCCTTCACAAATAAAAAAACGATCACAATAAAAGGAAGAATAAGTTGTCATACTACAGGAGTGATCTACATGCTATGGTGCCCATGTGGCCTACAATATGTAGGTAGAACAAAAAGAAAACTCCATGTACGGGTACAGGAACATTTATGTAACATAAAGAATGGAAAAGATAACCATAGCATACCCGTACATTTTAAAGAAAAACATAATTCAAACCCAAGTCTTCTACAATTTGTTGGATTAAAGCAAATTACAAAACCATGGAGAGGAGGAAATACTGAAGACCTCTTGTCCAGAGAAGAAACAAAGATGATCTATGAATTAGGTACCCTGGTTCCAAGGGGCCTCAATATAGATATAGAATTAACATCATTTTTTAAATAAAATATACCGTTCTATTATGTCTGATATAAGCTCCATTTTAGCATTACTTCCCACATCCAATATAAGGAAGAATAGAGGATACAACACCATAACATGGAATTCCCATACTTTAATAATACATCTTAAACCCAAAAAATCTTTTTAACAAAAAATCTTTTTAACAGACTTTAAATCTCCTAATATAAACTTTCAATTTTTGTTTTTTGTTTTATGTTGTTGCATGTTGTCTTCCCTCCCTATGTCAATCTATGTCTCTATGAGGGGTCCTCACGTTCATGTGATCAACGGCAGTAACCAATAGTAACCAAGGTGGAGATCACAATAAGGATTAAAAATCAATATGGATTTACTTTGTTTCTCTAAACCGCCATTGATTATGAGTATTCCAACACAGAGAATCACTATATATGATAATTTCTAATGTATGGGCAAAAAATACACCCTAATCAAGGACAAGAACACAGTGCGGCCATCTTAAGTAAGGGCGGAAGAGAACGGAGCATAGCAGCAGCTATAAAGACGGAGGGGATCCGTGAAATCGATTATCCAGCCATCCTGACGAAGCCTGTACCAAGGCGAAACGCGTCGATTGCGGAACAATCGATCCCTGCACGGAGTCCGGAGATAGAGAGACACGGAGCAGCGGGTGTCTGCCGGCAGACCACGAGAACCTCACCACTCCACCAACGGATTAAGGTACTAACAGGACATATTCCATGCAAGGAATTCAGTACCTTCCAGGAGCTTTTTTGATTACTTTCAGAGATCAAAGTGAATCCCATCACGCTACAACCACAGACTGCCCATAGGTGACTGTACCTTACAGAGACTTTACTTGCACCTAATGGGGTAAAACGCTAATAAGTGTACCCACAGGTGAAAATACTGCAGCCTCTACTTGTGTCCACATCTGTGTTGCATGTCTGTTTTTGTATACCGGTATTAGGTTTGTAACATATTTATTCAGGTCGATACTTTTAACAAAGTTTTATTCTCAATTGGTTTATTTTTAGCTTTATCTAACATCAACTTGGTATTAGGATAGGTAAACTGCATTTTATTACCTTATAGATCCTCTTTCACACTTCATTAATTTTAATTGCATCTTAATTAATTAATTGATCAATTATCTGAGAACAATTTATATTCATCAAAAAATCCTTTTTACTTATAATAACTTTATATACTTTAAATAAAAATATATTTTTTCAAACTCTATTGATTGTGAATATTATTTACCAGTGAATATATTGTATATATAAACTCTCAGGAAGGGGGAAAGGGGGAGCGCTGAACATTCTATCTTTGCACCTTATATAACTCTAGGGGGTGTGTATAGTACACTCTCCATTTGTTCTACAGCTGCTACCCAGACCCTACAGCCGCATCTAGGAGTGGCGCAGTACCTCACATAACCCCTCTTTATAAACTTCTCTACTATTAGAGGAACAGCAGCCTTCCTATTTTCGGTTTACTCCTAAAAAGGGAAAATTTATATGAACAGTAACAGTGTTAAAAAGTTATAATATATAGATATATAAAATCATATACAAGACTATGGCATTTAATAAGGCAGAAAGAATTAAGCACCTGGAAGGCTTTACTGCACCAGGGACAAAAAGGAGGAGTAACAATAATAATAAAAATACATCAGTCTCAGAAGACAATTTCTGTACATTATATCTCACCTTAGAAAAACTAGAGATAATGGAAGTGAAACAATGGTGGGAGAGTACTACACTTAGTAAATATTTGAATCAGAAAATGATACCCAGAGGTCTTCGAATTTTAAAAAAACCTACGTTTCTTTCAAATGACGTCAGGTTTTTGGAAAAATGGAACACAACATTGGATAAATGTTCCAATAAATTGATGGAATTAATTATAGAGGACAGGGAACTTTCCATCAGGAGGATTGAAGAGGACATAGAAAAAATTAGGAAGAAGATTGAACCTCTAAGAGAGTTAGAAGACTTTAAGAAACTTGATGCTTTAACCCGGAATAAAATTAGAAGAGTAGAGGAAGAAGTGATAGAACAGAAAAAACGAAAATTCAATAGAGACCTAGAGGACTACGAGAATGATTATAGGAACTGGAAGAAAGATTCCCGCCAAGAAGAAAGACATTATGGCGTGTGGAAAGGGGTACAAACCCAATACCCTCAGTACAATGGAACCTATGATGCAGGAAGAAGAATATCCTATCAGAGGGATCAAGGAAAAAACAGACAGGACGTACGAGAGAACAGATATCAGACAGATACCAGTAGATACTAGTCCTACAGAGATAATGAAATCCTTAGAGGAGAACGACAGAGGAGATATAGAGATGAAGATCATCCTCAGGACCATACACAGACCAGACCATGGAGAGAAAGGGAACAAGGCCATGAAAAGACGAAGCCCAACACAAGATATCCGGATGAGAAAACTATAAGATCAAGCTTCAACCAAGGGCGACGGGATCAGGAGGAAGAAATGAACCTATCAGCCAATACCCTCATACACAGACTTGCTAATAGAATTGACTGTATTAAGGATAGGAAAATACATGTGGTAGAAGATGAGGAATATGGAGAGGAAGAAGATGCGGATCACTACATGGACACTTTTTTAGGCATGGTCTACAAAGACCAAGTCCTGATGAACCAAGGAGCAATACCAAAGACAACACAATCCCAACAAGAGAAGGGGAAGAGAAAACGGAGAACATTAAGTTCAAGCACAAGCGAGGAAAACGTGGAGGTATAAAAACCAAGCGGAAAACGAAACAGCAACAAAACAAAAAAGAACGCAAGGAAACGTCTACAGAAGGCATCTTCAACCTGAGTGATTACAATTTGAGCCCTACGGAAGTAAAAGTACTACAGAAAGGACTCAAATTTGCACCGACTAATAAACTTAATAAATTTACAACTTTCATAGATCTACATAAATTCATCAGGAAATTAACACTCAAGAAATTTCATAAGAAAAAACAGTTAAATGCAGGTGAACAGGATGAAAATGAGGGAGAATTCATACACTCAGGCCTAAAAGAACCATCTACATTTTATCCACATTACCTGAAAGGACCATCCATAAAGACCTTCCACAAATTGATAGAAGGAGATATAGAGAATATGACGGAGGACATCCCCAAGAGAAAATGGAATATGTCCAAGGAGGAAAGAAAGGCATTGGTGACATTAAGTAAAAACAACACCATAACGATTAAACCAGCTGATAAGGGAGGAGGAGTTGTGATCATGAACAGATCAGCATATGAAGAAGAAGCGCTATCACAATTAGGAGACAGCACCACCTACCAGAAATTGAAAACCAATCCCGCTACAAGGTACATGGAGAAACTGACGATACTTATCAAAAAAGGGATGGACAAGGGAATTTTAAATAAAAAAGAATTTGAATATCTTAATCAAAAAAATAAAATTACCCCAAATTTTTACCACCTACCAAAGATCCATAAGGATCAGAAGAAACCACCAGGAAGACCTATTATTGCAGGTATTGGATCCCTGACTGCTAATTTGTCAGGATATGTGGACACATTTCTCCAACCGGTAGTGGTAAAACAACGGAGTTACATCAAAGATACCACACATGTGATAAACATGATCAACAACATAGAATACGAAGAAGCCCTCTTATTAGCTACCTGTGACATCAAATCACTGTACACCTGCATACACCACGAGATAGGATGTGAATATGTGGAGAAACGACTATCTGAAGATGCAAGCCTCAAGAAAGAACAAATACAGTTCTTAGTGGAATCCATGATGTTCATTCTGCAACATAATTATTTTCAATTCAAAGAAGAGTCTTTTGTCCAGACGAAAGGGACCGCTATGGGCAGTAAATTTGCGCCATCCTACGCTAATCTCTTCCTGGCAGAATGGGAATATAAGAAAATATGGAATAACCAACCCCAACTGAACAACTTGAAACTTTGGGCAAGATTTATAGATGACATCATTATTGTATGGAAAGGCAAGAGAGAAGACCTAGAGACGTTCCTTAAACAACTGAATAATAATACAGAAAATTTAGAGTTTACATTTACCATCAGTGAGGAATCCATTAATTTCTTAGATCTAACCATTTTCAAAAATAATAACAGATTGGAAACAAGGACATTCGTCAAACCGACAGACTGTAATAGTTATCTCAATGCAACCAGCAACCATCATCAAAAATGGATTAGGAACATTCCCGGAGGACAATTCAGGAGAATTAGAAGGAACTGTTCCAGAAAAACTGATTTTGAACTACAAGCGAATGATATGATGGACAACTTTATAGAGAAGAAATATAGTCCAGGATATTTGATGGATGAAAGAAAAAGAATCGGAGAAGTAGACAGAAAAGATCTGCTGAAATATAAGAGTAAGAAAATAGAAGACAGGAAAGAAATCCTTTTTATATCAGACTATTCCGCCCAGAGTAAATTACTCGAAAAAAGTATTAAACAGCATTGGCACGTACTTAAAACAGATGAGGACCTGAAGGAAATATTGCCAGAATACCCACGGATAATCTATAGAAGGGCCCCCACCATCAAGACAGCATTGGTCAGAAGTCATCAGAGTTTGACCGTAGGAGGACAGAAAAAGAATTTTAATGGCTTTTCACGATGCGGAGTCTGTACAGCCTGCAGAAAGACAAGATGCAACTCTACAAAAATAATTAAAGAGGTAGAGTCCTTCACAAATAAAAAAATGATCACAATAAAAGGAAGAATAAGTTGTCATACTACAGGAGTGATCTACATGCTATGGTGCCCATGTGGCCTACAATATGTAGGTAGAACAAAAAGAAAACTCCATGTACGGGTACAGGAACATTTATGTAACATAAAGAATGGAAAAGATAACCATAGCATACCCGTAAATTTTAAAGAAAAACATAATTCAAACCCAAGTCTTCTACAATTTGTTGGATTAAAGCAAATTACAAAACCATGGAGAGGAGGAAATACTGAAGACCTCTTGTCCAGAGAAGAAACAAAGATGATCTATGAATTAGGTACCCTGGTTCCAAGGGGCCTCAATATAGATATAGAATTAACATCATTTTTTAAATAAAATATACCGTGCTATTATGTCTGATATAAGCTCCATTTTAGCATTACTTCCCACATCCAATATAAGGAAGAATAGAGGATACAACACCATAACATGGAATTCCCATACTTTAATAATACATCTTAAACCCAAAAAATCTTTTTAACAAAAAATCTTTTTAACAGACTTTAAATCTCCTAATATAAACTTTCAATTTTTGTTTTTTGTTTTATGTTGTTGCATGTTGTCTTCCCTCCCTATGTCAATCTATGTCTCTATGAGGGGTCCTCACGTTCATGTGATCAACGGCAGTAACCAATAGTAACCAAGGTGGAGATCACAATAAGGATTAAAAATCAATATGGATTTACTTTGTTTCTCTAAACCGCCATTGATTATGAGTATTCCAACACAGAGAATCACTATATATGATAATTTCTAATGTATGGGCAAAAAATACACCCTAATCAAGGACAAGAACACAGTGCGGCCATCTTAAGTAAGGGCGGAAGAGAACGGAGCATAGCAGCAGCTATAAAGACGGAGGAGATCCGTGAAATCGATTATTCAGCCATCCTGACGAAGCCTGTACCAAGGCGAAACGCGTCGATTGCGGAACAATCGATCCCTGCACGGAGTCCGGAGATAGAGAGACACGGAGCAGCGGGTGTCTGCCGGCAGACCACGAGAACCTCACCACTCCACCAATGGATTAAGGTACTAACAGGACATATTCCATGCAAGGAATTCAGTACCTTCCAGGAGCTTTTTTGATTACTTTCAGAGATCAAAGTGAATCCCATCACGCTACAACCACAGACTGCCCATAGGTGACTGTACCTTACAGAGACTTTACTTGCACCTAATGGGGTAAAACGCTAATAAGTGTACCCACAGGTGAAAATACTGCAGCCTCTACTTGTGTCCACATCTGTGTTGCATGTCTGTTTTTGTATACCGGTATTAGGTTTGTAACATATTTATTCAGGTCGATACTTTTAACAAAGTTTTATTCTCAATTGGTTTATTTTTAGCTTTATCTAACATCAACTTGGTATTAGGATAGGTAAACTGCATTTTATTAACTTATAGATCCTCTTTCACACTTCATTAATTTTAATTGCATCTTAATTAATAAATTGATCAATTATCTGAGAACAATTTATATTCATCAAAAAATCCTTTTTACTTATAATAACTTTATATACTTTAAATAAAAATATATTTTTTCAAACTCTATTGATTGTGAATATTATTTACCAGTGAATATATTGTATATATAAACTCTCAGGAAGGGGGAAAGGGGGAGCGCTGAACATTCTATCTTTGCACCTCCCCTCCCACAGCCTGACCCTCCTCCTAGTGTCTTATCCTAACCCTCCCCTCACAAAGCCTAACCCTCCTCCTAGTGCCAACACTAACTCTTCCCTTCCACAGCCTAACACTAACCCTCCCCTCCCACAGCTTAACCCTCCTCCTTGTGCTAACCCTAACCCTCCGCTCCCACAGCCTAACCCTCCCATCCACCTTTCCCACAGCCTAACCCTAACCCTCCTCTCCCACAGCCTAACCCTCCTCCTAGTGCTAACCCTCCCCTCCCACAGCTTAACCCTCCCATCCACCTTTCCCACAGCCTAACCCTAACCCTCCCCTCCCACAGCCTGACCCTCCTCCTAGTGCCAACACTAACTCTCCCCTCCCACAGCCTACCCCTAACCCTCCCCTCCCGCAGCCTAACCCTAACTCTCCGCTCCCACACCCTAACCCTCCTATCCACCCTTCCCGCAGCCTAACCCTCCCCTCCCACAGCATAACCCTATTCCATCCCTCCCCTTCCCCGCAGCCTCACCCTAATGCTTATTGGTGGAATGTGTCAGGATTATGACAGTCCGGATGCCACTGTCAGTATTGTGACTGTTGGCACCTGTCGGAATGCGGACTACATCCCATCTGGCCAGTGTGCCAAGTCTCTCTGTTTAGTCATGAGGCACAAACTGCTCACCTGCACAGCCAAGCCCTGATGCTGTTAATGATCAGATGATATACATTGCCAGGGATGGTTATATGGCACCTGTGGATTCCCGCAAAGAGTGATTGGAAGTGGTGCATGCAGACCCACGAAGCTAGTGTAAGAATACAAGCTGCTGCTACCGTTGTTGCTAAATCCAAGTGGGCTAAAGTACCTCTGGCTTCTCAACCACGTGACACCCGCCGGCAGTGGGAGGGGCAAGTAAGTTTGGATAGCACTTTCACTATCCACGTCACCACCTTTTGCCTTTAGTAACCAGGTGGAGAGCAAAGTGAGCCACTGTGCCCAAAGCATGGCGAGCGAAGTAAGCCTGCACGAATGCATTTGGGCTCCCATGTTTGGACCTTGATCCTCCCCCTGTTGCTGAGTGTCACATGCTTGTGATGTCAGGGGTCCTTTAGCCAGATAGGATTTAGACCTAACCCTGCTGCTACTGCTAATCTCACAGCGCTTACAGTGCAGTGGTCGGCAGGAGAGAGCAGTTGAGAGTGATCTGATGCTGCACTTGGACAATAGTAGGGTCTGAAGCTTGTGCTCAGGGACAATGCAGGCAGCTTAGCGGCATCTGAGACTAGCAGAGTTGCTCTGGCTGATGAGGCTGCTGCAGTGAGGCTCAGAGCGGAGTTAGAGATGGCAATGGCAGTGACTGTGAGTTATGCCTCTCTGAACGTGCACTGCTAGACGGCCACCGCTACCCACAACCCGCAGTGGCCGGCCTTTAAGTAACATGACGTCATGTGTCATGATGTCTCCCGTACAGGCCCCACCTCCAGCATTTCTGGACTTGCGCATGTGCAGTCCAGATTCTCATGGGGGACAGTGAAAAACCGGGAGGACAAGTAAGATTTGTGGGGCAGTGGAGGCTATATTAAAAACTGGGAGCCTCCTGCTCAATACGGGGAGGGTAGGCAAGTCTGGGATAGAAAAAGCAGAGTGGGGAGAGTGCCTCAACAGCGAGGCGCCTTCCTGCATTGCTGCCCATGCTGAGCACATCACTCCGGCCCTGTATACAGGGTCAGTAAATCAAATAAACACTTTCCGGTATGGGCTGTTTGAGTTACTTAGTGCTCCTTCCTATGTCAGGCAGTGGCGCAGAGAGGTGGGGGAGCGGGTACTTTTTACCCGGGCTCGTTGGGGGGGCCTGGGTCCTGCTACCCTCCCTCTTTGCTGACAGCTGAACGTTGGGCAGGGAGAGAGGACTGACTACTGCTGCAGCAGCCTCTCTCCCCAGCCCAGCACTGCCCAGGCTGCTGTGTGCTGGGGAGGAGGCTGCAGCAGCAGTCAGTCCTCGCTCCCTGCATGATAAGAGGAAGGAGAGTGATCGCGCCCGACCACCCGCTTGGCCGCCGCCACCCACTGATTCTGACACTGGTCCTCCCATCTTGTGCAGCACATGCCCACTACGACGCCACACACAATTTTATTTATTTTTTATATATTTTTGAAAAAGCAGGATCTGGCCACACCTCCCCCATTGACCACGTCCCCTCTCATTACTGGGAGCGGCAGAGCTGTTGGCACCACTGGTGTCAGGTTATTTTGAAATAAAAATATTGGATCCATTCAGTGACAATATTAAGTTTTCTAGGCTTGTCATGCTGTAATATATTGGTGGCAGAGCTGTGAAAATAGAAAGTACTGAGAGCTCTTACCTGTAGTATCTCTGTGCAGGATCTGCATAGCTGGGGCTGGAGGGGGTGGGGGCCTATGAGATGGGCGGGGTCTCGGCTTCTGGCTGCCTGCTGCAGCTGTAGCAGGGAATAAATCTGTTCCTGTCTCTGAGAGGAGGAAGATCGTGGGGGGCAGGGCTAGTGAGATGGGCGGGGCCTCTGCTTCTGGCTGTCTGCTGTAGCAGGGAATTCTGTTCCTGTCTCTGAGAGGAGGAGTAGGATCGCTGGAGGGGGCGGGGCCAGTGAGATGGGCGGGGCCTCTGCTTCTGGCTGCCTGCTGTAGCAGGGAATTCTGTTCCTGTCCCTGTCTCTGAGGGGAGGAGGAAGATCGCAGGAGGGGGCAGGTCCTCGGCAGTGGGATGGCTGCTGCAGCTGTATCAGGAAAAAATCCCTTTTACCATCTTTGAAAGGGTGAGTGGAGATACGGCCAGGGAGATGCAGCAGCTGATAGTTCCCACACTGCTGGGACCAAAGCTCACTTGGCAAAGCTGTGTCAGGATACAGTCTCTGCGGGAAGCTTCTGTCCCGCACTCATGACGGCTGCAGTTAAGAGTGTTTGACTGTCTCCGCAGGACAGTCACTCAGCCATTGGTCCGCTGGCTATAGGACGGCTCTCGTGCAGGCCCTGCCCCTCAGCCGTTCTGGACTCGCGCATGCGCAGTCCATATTTTCACAGAGGGACCTGTCAAAAATCGGGAGGCTAAGCAAGGTTTGCGGGGCAGCGGGAGGGTAAATTAAAAAACGTGAGCCTCCCGCTAAATGCGGGAGAGTAGGCAAGCCTGGTGTACACAGTTATTTCCCAGCCTTTAAATGTTGGCTTCACTGGTTTACTGGGCTGCAGGCCTGCTGTGAAGGATTTTGGGGCAGATGTATTAACCTGGAGAAGTCATAAGGAAGTGATAAACCAGTGATAAGTATAAGGTGATAAAGGAACCAGCCAATCAGATCCTAACTGTTAATTTACATATTGAAGCTGATTGGCTGGTGTTTTTCACCTTGCACTTATCGTTATCACTGGTTCCTTATGCCTTCTCCAGATTAATACATCTGCCCCTACGTTGTTTGCCACGTCTTACAAAATGTTCTACTTACTTTAGTTCCTCCATATGACACTGTCCAAATAGTCCATATAAACTGGATCCATCCTGAGTCACGTCCTCTGTAACAGGAAATTTGCAGCACTCGAACCTGCACAAAACACAGATACAATACTTACTGTAAGTAATGAATGAAATCTTAAGGCAAATGTGAAGATACAAAGGGCCCGATTCATACCTGATTACTCCTCTCGGAATTGGCAGAGGTCTGCAATCATACAGCCACTGCCCAGACATACCAGCTCTATGCAAGTCTGTGTATGACTTGCGAAAATCTCGCCGGTCAGTTGCAAATCCATACCCAACTCCCTCACCATGTCATTATTTTCCCAGTGTGTGCAGTCTGTGCGTAGCCCAGGACCTACTCCTACAGTGCGATAGAATCAGGCCGGAGCTGATGTCATACACCCTCCCTGAAAACACTTGGGCACACCTGCGTTATTTTCTGACACTCCCAGAAAACAGCCAGTTACCACCCCAGACGCTCGCTTCCTGTCAATCAACTTACATACGGCTAGCAATCAAAAAAGTCACTGGATTTTTTTGCTGTTTGGCCTCGCAAATGCGTACTACGATCGGGAAGCATGCGCAGTTGACTGCTAATCGTCAACACCCATTATTTCTTTTTTCAGTAAAGAAGACAATATGCTGATTGTTATTCTTAATATAATTACAATAGTTAAGCTAGATCTATACTGTGCACTACTTGGGCCGATCAGCCAATACACAGCTGGTTGGTCAGATTATTAGAAATTGGCAGAGGCGGTAGTACTGGTGGTGGAGCCAGTGCCAGCCCTATACTGTAGATAAGCAAAGTATGCGGCTGAGTAAGGTGCTGCACATAGAGGGGGCTTTGGGCGTGAACCGCAATTCACTGACAGCACTTAGTCAGTGTTGCTGCCTGTTGCGGATAGCCCCCCCCTCATGACCAAAGCTGATTGGTTGCTAGGGGCAATTACTCCACTTTATGTCTCTTGAAAGTTCATACATATTTCACTATGTCTTGTGGAGTAAACAGACCTACAGTATATAGCATGCAGCACTCAGCACTGTGTCCTTGGCTGATTGGCAATGGCAATGTAGTTCAGGATCAGCTCCATACAATGCATATGCCAGCCAGAGCACAGCAGTGCCACACATGGTAGCTTAGAGGTACGGTACTGACTCATTATGGCTGTATGAGTCAGAGCTGATCAGTGAACTGTATAAACCAGTGAACTGCTGAAGTACTTGCAAGGAGAATGTCTCATGAGAGTCATCATGACAATGTAGCTCAGTCAGCTCCGCAGAATCCACACAATGTCTGATCACAGCAGTGCCACCTGTGGCAGCTGAGATGTACTGACTCATTAGTATTGCATGAGATAGCTGAATAACATCGCTGCTGCAGAAGCACCTACACACCCAGTAGAAGATTTAGCACAGCAGTATGTTCAGGACCCAGTACCAGAAGCAGCAGCAAGTGTTTGGACACTGATAGCTTGAGTCAGAAGCTCTTTGCATCTCTTAAGATCTGTGTCAGTTGGAAAGAAAGATGTGACATACGACTTAAACACAGGATCAAGCATAGTCACCAAAATGTAGTGATCTGATTTCAAGATATTTATGAACCATGGATCATGGTGAAGTGAATAAAAGACTTGATCTACAAGTCTGGCATACTTAGCAGAATTGCTTCATTTCATCTCCTCTTTCAATTTCTCAAGCTGATTTTCCAAAAGTCTAATTAGGGGAATCACCTGACTCAAGCTAGGAGTGTCTGAACTCACTTCTCAGGTGACTACTTCAAAGGGTTTCAGCACCTTGCCCAAGATGGAAAGTATTCTCAACTGCACTGGACTAAGGTACACTCCTCCTCCTTCCCCAATGTCATGGCTTGTTGTGTTCGTGTGGATGGCTTTTTGCTGTTCTTCAATCTGCTGAAGCATATAAAGGGTGGAAATCCACCTTGCTACCACCTTTTGCTTTAGATGGTGGCAGGGCAAATTGAATTGTTCTTGCAGGTGCTGCTATCTCCTGCATGCTGTGGCTGAACGCTGAAAATGTCCTAACATTTTTCGAACCACATTCAGCATCTCTTACACGCCCCTGGGTTTTTTTTAGAAACTGTACTAACAAGTTGATTGTGTGAGCAAAATATGGGATGTGTTGGAATCCACCCAGCTGTAATTCTCTCGCAATATTTTTGGCATTATCAGAAATGACTAATCCTGAGGAGAGTCCAAGTTGGATAAGCCATTTTGCTATGACATCCCTTAGTTTTTCTAAGAGATTGTCAGCTGTATGCCTCTTAGTGAAGCTGGAAATACACAGAGTAGCCTGTCACTGAATGAGCTGGCATTGTTTGATAGATACTGCTAGAGCTGCTACTGAAGGCAATTCACCCACTCAGTGGGCTGTCACAGTCATGTAATGTTTAGTTTGCCCACTACCACTAGTCCATATATCTGTGGGTATAATGGCATTTTGTAGGCCAATAATTAGGGTTTTTTGAAAGTCCTGGTACAGCTGAGGAATGGCTTTTTAGCTAAAAGTGAACTGAGATGGAATTTGGTATCGGGGACACAGGACCTCAATTAACTTTGTAAAACCCACTGCATTAATGGTGGATAATGGATGCAGATCTAACAGTAACAGAGCCGTCATGGCAACAGTGATTCACTGTGCGACAGAGTGACAGCTGTCATACTTGCTTCCCCTTGCAAAGGATTGTTTTACAGTCGTACTGCTCTTCTAGATCCCCTTCTGGGATGAAGATCCATCCTCATCATCATCATCAGCAGGCCTAGCACTTGAGGATTCTTCTTAGGAATCCTGAATAGGTATTGGAGAAAAAAAGGAGAAAAGTACTATGGGGGTCATTCCGAGTTGTTCGCTCGTTATTTTTTTCTCGCAAAGGAGCGATTAGTCGCTAATGCGCATGCGCAATGTCCGCAGTGCGACTGCGCCAAGTAAATTTTCTATGCAGTTAGGTATTTTACTCACGTTTTTTTCTTCGTTCTGGTGATCGTAATGTGATTGACAGGAAGTGGGTGTTTCTGGGCGGAAACAGGCCGTTTTATGGGTGTGTGCGAAAAAACGCTACCGTTTCTGGGAAAAACGCGGGAGTGGCTGGAGAAACGGAGGAGTGTCTGGGCGAACGCTGGGTGTGTTTGTGATGTCAAACCAGGAACTAAACGAACTGAACTGATTGCAGATGCCGAGTAAGTCTGGAGCTACTCAGAAACTGCTAAGAAGTGTCTAATCGCATTTTTGAGAATCGTTCGTTCGCAATTTTGATAAGCTAAGATTCACTCCCAGTAGGCGGTGGCTTAGCGTGTGCAATGCTGCTAAAAGCAGCTTGCGAGCGAACAACTCGGAATGAGGGCCTATATCCTGGGCTCACAGATGAATGAGTAGTTAAAACTTAACTTTTAGTATCCTCTTGTGGATGAAATATTGTGATAATCACAATGAAGTTGAGTAGGACAGGAACAAACAATTTTTCATTTATGAAAATATAGAGTATAATAAAGATTAAAAAGGAGAAAGCAGTGTCTACCTCTCGTCTCTGTCCTGCTTATTTTATTGACTGCACAGCCAAATTTTTTATTTCACACATTTTACATGTTGTTTGTTGTTTAATACAACATGTATGAGTGCCCCTGGATAAGAAAAGAGTCACCTAGTATTAACAAATTTAACGCAGAACTACCTTCAATCATTCCTGAGGATATTGAGTATGAAAGTGTTGGTGGTGGATATTGCAGGTGTTGGGATCTAGTTGACAGAATAGAGCTAGCTGATGTTAGACTGCTTGTTGCTTTTTTTAGCACCAGTTTTTGATGTTGACAAGAACTTTTCATGTGCTCTCTGCAAATGACATGACAGGGAGGAGGTTCCTAGATGGTTAATGTCCCTACCTATACTTACCGGGGGTCATTCCGAGTTGATCGATAGCTGCATTTGTTCACAGCACAGCGATCAGGCTAAAAAATGGCAGTTCTGCGCATGCGTATGCGGCGCAATGCGGACGCGCAACGTACGGGCACAACAAATGATGTCGTTTTTGCACAGGGTCTAGCGGTGCATTTCAGTCTCACTGCTTGCCGCAGAGTGATTGACATGAAGTGGGCGTTTCTGGGTGGCAACTGACCGTTTTCAGAGAGTGTACGGAAAAACACAGGTGTGCCAGGAAAAATGCAGGCGTGGCTGGGCGAACGCTGGGTGGGTGTGTGACGTCAAATCCTGAATAGTCTGAAGTGATCGCAAACGCTAAGTAGGTTTTGAGCTACTGTACTCTGAAACTACACAAAAAACTTTTGTAGCCACTCTGCGATACAACCGTTCCCACTTCTGCTAAACTAAAATACACTCCCAATGGGCGGCGGCATAGCGTTTGCACAGCTGCTAAAAACTGTTAGCGAGCGATCAACTCGGAATGACCCCCACTGTGGTTTTACAAATGCCATAGATGGCTTGACATATGTTGTCAGGATTTGAGTAAAAATAATGCCACACATAAGAGGTGGAATTTTTGGTCCTATGCTCAAGCATGACAATGACCTTCTTATAATAGCCAAGAGCTGCTTCTACTGGTGCCTACACAAACAACATTCTCAACATCCTCATTAGCACCAGTGTCAGCTACACAAATATCCCTCTCATCCTCTTGCACTTCTTCAGTGGCATCCTCAATTTCTGTGTCATCAGCTATAAATTTGCTGCTCATCCCCACATTTGTAGAGGGAGCAGAAATGGTGGAAGGCGGCTTCTCAGCACTTACAGTATCAGAAAGGTCAGGCTCACACATAATACTCGTGGACACACTTAGACTCTCAGGGATTTGTGAAATTTCTGTTTCTAAATGCACAATTTGTTCTACTTCCTTAGTGGTTTTTATTTATTTTACACCTCTTCAAGACTCTGAGTGAAAAAGGTCTTCCATCATCATGAAAGGCAAAAGAAGATTCCTCACTGATAGTTGCAGAATCACCATTCATAAATAAAGACCAAGGCTTTCCTTGCCACAGTGGTGTATGGCAGGTTGGCAATTTAATGTTTTTCTGAACAAAACTTTCCCTTTATTAGAGGTATTTTTTTTCTTTAGTAGCTGATGTTAATGGCCTAGTATCGGCATCATGACTGGTGGCAGCAGCTGCAGAGATAGTATTTGATTGCTCTTCTCTATAGTGATAATTATTATTTTTCAATACACAGTTCACTATAGTTAAATAAAGGATTTAACCTTTTTTATGTATGTGAATAATGCACAGAGGTACAGTGCACCAGAAAAGTACAAACAATATAATAATATATTTATTTTTCACTTTGCAGCGCAACTCAGACTGTGGCAATTTAAAGGACTTTTATATGTATGTGAATAATAAATGCACAGGGGTACAGTGTGCCAGAACAGTACCAACAATAGAACAATATATTTTTTTATTCTTTTTTACTCGCAGTTTGGCTCAGACTGCAAGGAGTCAAAACAATTTTGTAACACATTGGTGTACAGTGCACACAAGTTGTATGAACTTAAAAGAATCAATTTTGTAAATATTTTTTTACATTTTTTTTCACAACTGACAATACACACTGTAGTGCTTATATGTGAATGCAGTGGGTGGGGTATGGCCTGCAGTCAATCAGTGAAGCACCACTGTGTGACAGAATTATACTGGGGACACAGCACTTGTGGATGTACACAGCGCTTGTTGATGGACACAACAAAACCACTTAATGGACATAGCACAGCCACGTCTGGATGGACACAGCACAGCCCCTTAATGGACAAAGCACAGTCACTCTAGATGACACAGCACAGCCACATGTATGGACACAGGGCCTAATTCAGAACTGATCACTCGCTAGGGGTTGTTTACACTGCTGCGAGCAGATAGTCACCGCACATAGGGGAGTGTATTTTTGCTTTACAAGTGTGCGATCGTATGTGCAGCCGAGTGGTACAAAAAAAGGTTTGTGCAGTTTCTGAGTTGCCCAGAACTTACTCCGCCGCTGCAATAATTTCAGCCTGTCCGGGCCCGGAATTAACGTCAGACACCCGCCCTGCAAACGCTTGGACACGCCTGCATTTTTCCAAACACTCCCAGAAAATGGTCAGTTGACACCCACAAACGCCTTCTTTCCTGTCAATCTCCTTGCGATTGGCTGTGCGAATGGATTCTTCATACAATCCATCGCACAGCAACGATCCGCTTTGTACCCGTGTGACGTGCCTGCGTATTGCGGTGCATATGCATGCGCAGTTCTGACCTGATCGTAGCGCAGCGAAAAAACCTAGCATGCGATCAGGTCTGAATGACCCCCACAGTGACAGCACAGCCACTTGTATGGAGTCTGGATACAGGACAGCCACTTGTATGGACAAAACACAGCCAGTTGTCTGGTGTCTAAACACAGAACATCAGAATCAGAATCAGCTTTATTGGCCAGGTACACTTGCGTATACTAGGTATCTGTTTTCGGTTTACAGTGCAGCAGCCAGGGGGGAACAAGTAGACAAGAGGGGGGGAATAAATGCAGTATACAGATTAAGTAAAAGTACTCAGTGTTCGTTCCAATCAGAAGATCAGAGTAGAGTGACTGGACAGTCAGTCCGCCCAGCGGTTTGTCAGGAGTTCAGCAGGTGGACTGCTTGTGGAAAGAAGCTTTTGAGGCTTCTATTGGTTCTGGTGGGAATGGCCCTATATCTTTTCCCAGATGGCAGCAGGATGAGCTCACCATAGCCTGGGTGCGGCGGATCATTGGCTATCCTAGTCGCCCATTTTTTGGCACTGGACCTGTACAGGTCATGGACAGGCGGGAGGTCAACTCCGATAATCTTCTCAGCGGACCTTACCACTCTTTGGAGCCTGCGTTTGTCTCTCTCGCTGGCGGAGCTATACCAGACAATAATCGTGGAGCACAGGACAGATTCTACAATTGCGGAGTAGAAGAGGAGCAGGAGATTCTGTAGGACATTAAACTTCTTAAGGCCTCTGCTGTGCCCTACCGATGATGGAATTTGCATTTGGTCCCCACTTGAGGTCTCTAGAGATCGTAGTCCCCAGGAACTTGAAGGAGTCGACTAGCGGCACTGCACTGTCAGCTATGATTAGTGGGGGTGTTTCAGCTGGTTTCTTCCTAAAGTCTACTACCATCTCAACGGTTTTAAGTGGGTTGAGCTCCAGGTTGTTGCAGCTGCACCACCAGGCCAACCGATCCACTTCCCGTCTGTAGTCCGATTCGTCCCCTTTTTTATGAGGCCTATGATGGTGATTGTAACTGACTGGGACTCGGAGGAACAGTCATTAGTGTACAGGGAGAAGAGCAGGGGTGAGAGAACACAGCCCTGGGGTGCCCCCATACTGCTGGACTGAGCTTGGGAGGTGAATCCCCCCGCTTTAACTACCTGTGTTCTGTCGGTCAGAAAGTCCACAATCCAGGAACAGATTGCTTCCGAGACCCCTTTGCGGAGTAGTTTGTGGTAGAGAATGCTGGGGTTGATTGTATTGAAGGCCGAGCTGAAGTCTACAAACAGGATCCTCGCGTAGGTTCCAGGTGTGTCCAGATGCTGCAGGATGTGGTGCAGGCCTAGATTGACAGCATCCTCAATGCACCGATTCACTCGGTAGGCAAACTGGAGGGGGTCGAGATGGGGGCTGGTCATGGCTTTAAGGTGGTTCAGGACTAGGCGCTCGAACACTTTCATGACCACAGACGTTAGTGCAATTGGTCTGTAGTCATTTAGGCTTGCGATATTAGGTTTCTTGAGGATCGGAATGATTGCAGAGATTTTGAAGCAGGAGGGAACTTTGCGTGTTTTTAGCGATTCATTAAATATTTTGGAGAATATGGGGGCTAGCTGACCGGTGCATGCCCTCAGGGCAGATGGGGATACTCCGTCAGGACCGGGTGTCTTTCTTGGATTGACCCTCTTGAACATCTCCTCCACATCCTCATGGGCGAACTGTAGTGCTTGGGGTTGGCGGTCAGAGGTGGGGGCAGTTGGGATGAGTTGGTGTGGTTCGCAGGGAGCGTCTCTATCGAACCTGCAGTAGAAGAGGTACAGCTCATTTGTTAGCTTCTGGTTCATGGTGGCGTGCTTAGGGGGAGTCTTGTAGTTGGTGATGGCCTGTATACCTTTCCATACGGATGCATGGTCCTTGGTTGAGAGATCTTTTTCCAGCTTGTCTGAGAACTGCTTTTTCGCCTGACTGATTCCTTTTGTTAGGGAGTTCCTAGCGTGGTTGTATAGTGCTCTATCTTTGCTGCAGTAGGCCTTCTCTTTGGCTCGGCGAAGTTGCATCAGCTGGGCGTTGAACCATGGCTTGTTGTTGTTGTAGGTTCGGTAAGTCTTGGTAGGTACACACACGTCCTCGCAGAATCTGATGTAGGATGTTGTGGTGTCGGTTAGGTCGTTCAGATCAGACGACGCAGCTGTGAAGACCTCCCAGTCCGTGCAGTCGAAGCAGGCCTGAAGCTTCATCTTAGCCTCCTCGGTCCATTTCTTGACCGTTTTGACAACTGGCTTGGCCGCTTTCAACTTCTGCGTGTATGTGGGGAGAAGATGGACAAGGCAGTGGTCGGATAGGCCAAGAGCAGGCAGGGGATTGACCGGAAGGCAGACTTAAGGGTAGTGTAGCAATGATCCAGGGTGCGCCCTTCCCTTGTGGGGCACGTCACCTGTTGTTTCAACTTTGGTAGTTCCTGGCTTAGGTTGGTCCTGTTGAAGTCACCCAGCACAAGTAGCAGAGAGTCCGGGTGTTTTTGCTCTATGTCTGATATATTGGTGGCCAGATGATGCAGGGCTTTTCGTTTGTGCAGGCTTGCGGGGGGATGTACACTCCTACGAGGACAGTTGAGGCAAATTCCCGGGGGGAATAGAAGGGGTTGCAGTTGATGGATAGCATCTCCAGGTGAGGGCTGCAAGATTTGCCTAGGATCTTGACATTGGTGCACCATCTGTCGTTGATGTAAAAGCAGATGCCGCCGCCTTTCGTTTTGCCCGAGAGTTCCTTGGAGCGGTCAGCCCTATAGAGTCCGAAGCCGGGCAGGGACACCAGGGGGTCCGTAGTGAGGTCATCCAGCCACGTCTCCGTGAAGCAGAGGACCAATGACCCGGCAACGCCTGACTTTGCACTGCCCAGGAGGAGGGACAGCTCATCAAGCTTGTTCGTCAGTGAGTGCACATTTGATAGTACGATCACAGGGAGTGCTGACCTATGCCCTTTCCGCCGCCACTTCACTAGGGCACCCGCGCGTCTGCCTCTCCTCCTCCTCCTCCTCCTCCACTTTTATGGACACAGCACAGCCACTTGTATGGAGTATGGACACAGCACAGCAGCTTGAACAAGCAGAGCAAAGCGTAGCATACAGCAGCATGCCTGAAAACAGAGTACAATCATGCAGAGTCACTGCTGTGGGGCCCTTACATGGAATCCAAACCCCACACAAATCCATTGCCAGTAGGATGACGTTTTGCCTCGATTTGGAATCCAAGTCTAATGGGAAAACCCGAACCACGGCTTGAAAATACTCAGAGCCCGAAAGTTTGGAAGGGTTCCAAACTGCTCATCTCTAATTGGGACTGAGGACAATGTAAGCCCTTGCAACTGGGCACAACACAAAACACATTACCTGCCTACCTAGGAAGAGACAGAAAAAGTCTGTGGAAAAGGAAGAGCTCCATTATATACTATTCATGCTGGAGGAGGGTTTCTATTACAAATCTGTATCTACAGTATCTATTTACAATGTAGTTAACCCAATATAAGGGCTACCCTGGGGTGCCGGTGGAGAAACACTGGTAATTAGAGTTATAGGCAGCACCCTGATAGATGAGTCATAGTTAATATGCTGCTAAATGGAGACTTTATAACAGCAATGGCCAACCCGCGGCTCTTTCATCCACCGCATGTGGCTCGGTCGGCTCCTGGCCACTGCTGCCCCCAGACACTCCGGCGGTGGTGTCTCTCTTCAATTCGGCGCCGGCCCATGAGCCAATCAGAGCTCGCAGACCGGCAGCTAAGGCTCCTGATTGGCTGTCAGACCGCGAGCTTTGATTGGCTCGCGGACCAGCGCCTAATTGAAGAGAGACAGCGCTTCTGGAGAGTAAGCAGCAGCAGCGTGGTGAGCAGGGAGGGGGGGGGAGCACTGTGGGGACATGTGTATTTGCACTGGGGGCATAGCAGGCACTGGGGACATGTGCATCTGCATTGGGGGCATAGCTGGCACTGTGGGGACATGTGTATCTGCACTGGGGGCATATCTGGCATTGGGGGCATAGCTGGCACTGTGGGGACATGTGTATCTGCACTGGGGGCATATCTGGCATTGGGGGCATAGCTGGCACTGTGGGGACATGTGTATCTGCACTGGGGGCATATCTGGCACTGTGAGGACATGTGTATCTGCACTGGGGGCATAGCTGGCACTGGGGACATGTGTATCTGCACTGGGGGCATAGCAGGCACTGTGGGGACATGTGTATCTGCACTGGGGGCATATCTGGCACTGGGGGCATAGCTGGCACTGTGGGGACATGTGTATCTGCACTGGGGGCATATCTGGCACTGTGAGGACATGTGTATCTGCACTGGGGGCATAGCTGGCACTGGGGACATGTGTATCTGCACTGGGGGCATAGCAGGCACTGTGGGGACATGTGTATCTGCACTGGGGGCATATCTGGCACTGGGGGCATAGCTGGCACTGTGGGGACATGTGTATCTGCACTAAAGGCATATCTGGCACTGTGGGGACATGTGTATCTGCACTGGGGGCATAGCTGGCACTGTGGGGACATGTATATCTGGCACTGTGGGGACATGTGTATTTGGCACTGTGAGGCATATATGTACCTGGCACTGTGGGGCATATGTGTACCTGGCACTGTGAGGCATATATGTATCTGGCACTGTGGGGCATATATGCAGTGGCGGATTTAGGGGGGGGGGCACCAAGGCACGTGCCCCCCCTGTCATTTTTAGTTGATTTTTGTATTGCTGCGGGCAGTGCGGGGGCGCCACTGATTTAGTGCAGACTGACATGCGGACGAGCGTCCGCATGTCAGTCTGCGGTCTCGTTTCCTCCCCTGCTGTTAGGAGGGACACGGGGGGCACAGTGCACGCCTCCCTGTGTCCCTCCTGGGTCTCCGGCGGCCGCGGGTCTCATAAAGGAAGTGCCGTTCGTGAGCACTTCCTTTATTAGAGTGACCCGCGGCCGCCGGAGACACAGGAGGGACACAGAGAGGCGTGCACTGTGCCCTCCGTGTCCCTCCTAACAGCAGGGGAGCGGGGGGAGCGGCGGCGGAGGAAGCGGGGGGGACGCACTGAGGGGGCATATCTGGCACTGGGGGGGAATATCTGGCACTGGGGGCATATTTGGCAGGGAGGGGGGGAGAATATCTGGCACTGAGGACATATATGGCACTGGGGGGAATATCTGGCACAGGGGGCATATATGGCACTGGGGGGGGGGATATCTGGCACTGGGGGCATATGTGGCACTGGGGGGGGGATATCTGGCACTGGGGGCATATGTGGCACTGGGGGGGAATATCTGGCACTGGGGCATATGTGGCACTGGGGGCATATATAGCACTGGGGGGGGATATCTGGCACTGGGGGCATATGTGGCACTGTCGGGGAATATCTGGCACTGGGGGCATATGTGGCACTGGGGGGGTATATGTGTACCTGGCACATGGGGGGGTCTATATTTGGCACTGGGGGCATGTGAGTACCTGGCACCGTGGGGGAATATCTGGCACTGGGGACATATGGACTACCTCCTAGCAACGAGCATGACACCCAGTGCATGAAACCCCTGGCAACGAGCATGACACCCAGTGCATGAAACCCCTGGCAACGAGCATGACACCCAGTGCATGAAACCCCTGGCAACGAGCATGACACCCTGAGCATGAAAACCCCTGGCACCGTGCATGGAACCAAGAGCATGAAACCCCTGGCAACGAGCATGACACCCAGTGCATGAAACCCCTGACAACGAGCAGGTATTTGAAAAGTAATTAGAAGCCTTACTGTAGGACTTAATGTGTAATGGGCATTACGGTGTGTGGCATAATGTATCACGGACATTGCGGTGTGTGTCATAATGTGTCACAGGCATTACGGTGTATGGTATACTATATCGCTGGCATTGTGATATGTGGTATAATGTCTCAGGGTCATTGCAGTGTGTGGCATAATGTATCACGGACATTGCGGTGTGTGTCATAATGTGTCAGGCATTACGGTGTGTGGTATACTATATCACGGGCATTGTGGTATGTGGTATAATGTCTCAGGGTCATTGCAGTGTGGCATAATATATAACGGGCATTGCGGTGTGTGGCATAGGGTATAACGGGCATTGCGGTATGTGTCACAGGCATTACGGTGTATGGTATACTATATCACGGGCATTGTGGTATAATGTCTCAAGGTCATTGCAGTGTGTGGCATAATGTGTCACAGGCATTGTATGTGCTATAATGTATCGGGCATTGCAGTGTGTGGTATAATGTATCACGGACATTGCAGTGTGTGTCATAATGTGTCACAGACATTGTATGTGCTATAATGTATCAGGGGCAGTGCAGTGTGTAGCATAATGTATAACGGGCATTGCAATTCCTGTCATAATGTGTCACAGGCATTATAGTGTGTGGCATAATGTGTCGGGGGCATTACGGTGTGTGGCATAATGTGTCGGGGGCATTACGGTGTGTGCATACTGTGTCATGTGCATTATTGTGTGTGGCATAATGTCTAAGGGCCATTGCAGTATCTGGCATAATGTATACTGGGCATTACTATAAGGAGGAAAAATGACAAATAATGTAAGGGGCATGAATCAGGATTATTTTTCTTTCCTGTGGTGGCCAACGTCTGGGCGTGCAGGTTGCAAAACTGGGGTATAAGGTAGTCTTTTCCTGCAATACCACGCCCATTCCAACGAAGCCACGCCCATTCCAACGAAGCCACGCCCCTTATGGTGCCCCCCCTGTAATTTTTTTCTGGATCCGCCCCTGCATATATGCATCTGTCACTGGGGGCATGTATGTATCTGGCATCGTGGGGCCATATATGTATCTGGCAGTGTGGAGGCACCCATTTTTTGGCATTTTTATATGCATGTGGCACTGTACAACATGACAAAAAATGGGGTTATGATATGAGGTCACACTACTACAAACGTCATACCGAAATGTGTGCGCACAAAAATGGGGTGTGGCTTTGTGACAACTAGGCCATGCCCCATTTTTGCTCACGCACCTTCGGCGTGCGCATGATAGTGGCTCTTTCGCTTGACTACAGATCTTTCCTGTCTCTTTGCCTCTGACTGTTTGGCCCCCTCTGCTTTATAACATTCTATAAATAAGGGCTGAAATGCATTCTGAACACTGCAGTCTATATAATATCGCTGTAGGCTGAAAAATATTTTTAGTGTATAATCCAGATATGGTGACTAGAGATGTGCGCTTGCCCATTTTTTGTGTTTTGTATTTGTTTTTTTTCTTCGTGTTTTAGTTTTGGATTGGTTTTGCCAAAACCGTCCTTTTGTGTTTTGGTTTTGGTTCTAATTTTTTTTTTTTAAATCGTAAGAACAGCTAACATCACAGAATTGGGGGGTGTATTTGTTCCTGCAGTATTACTAACCTCAACAACATTCATTTCCACTCATTTCCAGTCTATTTTGAACACCTCACAGCTCACAATATTGTTTTTATCCAGTTTAGGCCAGAAGGTTGCAAAGAGTTATCTGGATGACTAAGATAAGCGACAGCAGTGGGCAGCACAAACACCTGGCACATCTAGGAGTGGCACTGCAGTGGCAGACTGGATGGCAGTTTTATAAACTATGCCAAAATATGCTCCAAAGAGCACATAATGTAAAGAAATAAGGATCAAGATGGAATTGTCCTTGGGCCCTCCCTCCCACCCTTATGTTAATTAAACAGGACATGCACAGTTTAACAAACCAATAATTTCAGTGACAGAGACTGTGACTTGTGGCTGAAATTATTGCTTTGTTTGGGCCCCCACAAAATAATTTTTAGAAAGGCCTTCCTCTGTTAAGTAATTACTCTGAAGATGTTGATGATGAGGTGTTAATTACATTATAATCTTGTACAATAAATTTCATGTCTTCACCGAAAATGACGTAACATGGGGGAGGTGCCTAGATGGCTAACGTTCCTACCTCTACTAAATTTGGCCTGACAAATGGAGCAGATGCTTTCATAAACATTGTCAGGATTGGGGTTAAAATAATCCCACACCGAAGAGGTGGCTTTTATGGTAATATGCCCAGGCATCGCAATGGCTTTTTTTTTTTATCTCACTCAACAACTGCAGCCACCGGTGGCTGACTTACACAAACAACATCATCAGCAACATCCTCACTGTCAGCTAGTACACACATATCCCCCTCATCCTGTCCCACTTCCACACACGCATCTTCAATTTGTATTATGCCCTCCTCATCAGATTCATCACCATCTTTATTTGTGCTGCTCCCCACTTGTGCAGATGGTTCAGAAATGGTGGAAGGAGATGTAAGAGGCTTCTGCATGAGGACAGTGTGAGAAATGTCAGACTCACCCATAGCTGATGTGGACACCCCTAAACATTCCTCAAGAATGTCCGATGGTTCTGAATCTGAATGCGCAGTTTGTCTTACTGTCTCTGCAGCTAACTTTCCTTTTGATTTTGTTTTCTTTACCACTCTAAAATTAAATGATTTTTCATACCCTGACTTAAGCCCTCTATGCCCCTGGGTTTCAGCCATAGCAGATGACATTGACGTATTTGCATTTTGAATGTCATGATTAGTGGCAGTAGCTTCAGCACTAGTAGCAGCCTCCATTTCTATCTACACAGTGGGGTTGACCTTCACCGAGAGTGCCGCACAAAAGAGTCAGAAATGTATATAATAATAATTACGCATTGTGGTTGACTTCACCAACAGCATCACACAAATGAGTCAGCAATGTATATAATAATAATTACACACTGCAGTTGATTTAGTGCCGCACAAATGAGTCAGAGATGTATATAATAATTACACACTCTGGTTGACTTCACCATCTTTTTCAGATACAGCAGAGAGAGCACCCCTTTTTCAGATACCGCAGACAGAAAGAGATCCTCTTTTTCAGATACAGCAGACAGAGATAGCACCCCTTTTTCAGATACAGCAGAAAGAGATAGCACCCCTTTTTCAGATACCGCAGACAGAAAGAGATCCTCTTTTTCAGATACAGCAGACAGAGATAGCACCCCTTTTTCAGATACAGCAGAAAGAGATAGCACCCCTTTTTCAGATACAGCAGACAGAGGGGGCACCCCTTTTTCAGATACAGCAGACAGAGGGGGCACCCCTTTTTCAGATACCAAAGACAGAGAGCATCTCTTTTTCAGATACATCACACAGGGTACCCCCACCTGCTGCACACCACGCCACGCCGCCCAGTACTGAGACGGACATGTCCGTCCAGTAAACTCTCCAATGCCAGAGTGAAGATGGCGACAATGCACGGGGACTTATATAGAATCCAAAACCCACGAGAATCTAACAGTGGAAAGATGACGTTCATCCTCGCTTTGGGATCTGAGTATGGCGGGATGTCCCAAACCGAACTCGGATCCTGGCTCGGATCTAAAAAATTTTTGGGGGGAGGGAGGGAGAGGTAGGGGTTTCGGGCAGCTGTGCTAATGCCGGGTGTCTTTTCTTGCCATAAATGCGTCTTGCTCTGCTGGAAAACACTGTCATGTTTTATTTTGTACGCAGATAGAGCTGCTGTTACACACAGAATATAAGCATGCTGCATATAATTTTAATCAGCAGAAGCTGTTTGTGCGTCCTATTACATAACTTTGCCTCTAAGACACATTTTTCACGGAAAAACAAAACAAAAACGATGGGCGCTACAAAGTCCCGCCACCAGCATGGTGTGACTTTAAGGGCTGTTTAGAGTGACTGCAGCAAGGATGTAGGAGGACACATCTGTAGATCAGCATCTCCAATGCAAACATAGAAAACCACAGTTCAGAGTTCTATACAGCTTTCTAAAAGAAAAAATAAGAATTTACTTACCGATAATTCTATTTCTCATAGTCCGTAGTGGATGCTGGGGACTCCGTAAGGACCATGGGGGATAGCGGCTCCGCAGGAGACTGGGCACATCTAAAGAAAGTTTTAGGACTACCTGGTGTGCACTGGCTCCTCCCCCTATGACCCTCCTCCAAGCCTCAGTTAGGATACTGTGCCCGGACGAGCGTACACAATAAGGAAGGATTTTGAATCCCGGGTAAGACTCATACCAGCCACACCAATCACACCGTATAACCTGTGATCTGAACCCAGTTAACAGCATGATAACAGAGGAGCCTCTGAAAGATGGCTCACAACAATATTAACCCGATTTTTGTAACAATAACTATGTACAAGTATTGCAGACAATCCGCACTTGGGATGGGCGCCCAGCATCCACTACGGACTATGAGAAATAGAATTATCGGTAAGTAAATTCTTATTTTCTCTAACGTCCTAAGTGGATGCTGGGATAAGGACCATAGGGATTATACCAAAGCTCCCAAACGGGCGGGAGAGTGCGGATGACTCTGCAGCACCAAATGAGAGAACTCCAGGTCCTCCTCAGCCAGGATATCAATTTTGTAGAATTTTACTAGAGATGAGCGGGTTCGGTTTCTTTGAATCCGAACCCGCACGAACTTCACCTTTTTTTTCACGGGTCCGAGCGACTCGGATCTTCCCGCCTTGCTCGGTTAACCCGAGCGCGCCCGAACGTCATCATGACGCTGTCGGATTCTCGCGAGACTCGGATTCTATATAAGGAGCCGCGCGTCGCCGCCATTTTCACACGTGCATTGAGATTGATAGGGAGAGGACGTGGCTGGCGTCCTCTCCATTTAGATTAGGGTTGAGAGAGAGAGAGAGAGATTGCTGTGATACTGTTGAAGAGAGTGCAGACAGAGTTTAGTGACTGACGACCACAGTGACCAGTGACCACCAGAGACAGTGCAGTTGTTTGTTTTATTTAATATATCCGTTCTCTGCCTGAAAAAAACGATACACACAGTGACTCAGTCTGTGTGCACTGCTCAGCCCAGTGTGCCGCACATCAATGTATATAAAGCTTATAATTGTGGGGGAGACTGGGGAGCACTGCAGGTTGTTATAGCAGGAGCCAGGAGTACATGATAATAATATTATATTAAAATTAAACAGTGCACACTTTTGCTGCAGGAGTGCCACTGCCAGTGTGACTAGTGACCAGTGACCTGACCACCAGTATATATAATATTAGTAGTATTGTATACTATCTCTTTATCAACCAGTCTATATTAGCAGCAGACACAGTACAGTGCGGTAGTTCACGGCTGTGGCTACCTCTGTGTCGGCACTCGGCAGGCAGTCCGTCCATCCATAATTGTATTATATACCACCTAACCGTGGTTTTTTTTTCTTTCTTTATACCGTCGTCATACTAGTTGTTACGAGTATACTACTATCTCTTTATCAACCAGTGTACAGTGCGGTAGTTCACGGCTGTGGCTACCTCTGTGTCGGCACTCGGCAGGCAGTCCGTCCATCCATAATTGTATTATATACCACCTAACCGTGGTTTTTTTTTCTTTCTTTATACCGTCGTCATACTAGTTACGAGTATACTACTATCTCTTTATCAACCAGTGTACAGTGCGGTAGTTCACGGCTGTGGCTACCTCTGTGTCGGCACTCGGCAGGCAGTCCGTCCATCCATAATTGTATTATATACCACCTAACCGTGTTTTTTTTTTCTTTCTTTATACCGTCGTCATACTAGTTGTTACGAGTATACTACTATCTCTTTATCAACCAGTGTACAGTGCGGTAGTTCACGGCTGTGGCTACCTCTGTGTCGGAACTCGGCAGGCAGTCCGTCCATCCATAATTGTATTATATACCACCTAACCGTGGTTTTTTTTTCTTTCTTTATACCGTCGTCATACTAGTTGTTACGAGTATACTACTATCTCTTTATCAACCAGTGTACAGTGCGGTAGTTCACGGCTGTGGCTACCTCTGTGTCGGCACTCGGCAGGCAGTCCGTCCATCCATAATTGTATTATATACCACCTAACCGTGGTTTTTTTTTCTTTTTTTATACCGTCGTCATACTAGTTGTTACGAGTATACTACTATCTCTTTATCAACCAGTGTACAGTGCGGTAGTTCACGGCTGTGGCTACCTCTGTGTCGGCACTCGGCAGGCAGTCCGTCCATCCATAATTGTATTATATACCACCTAACCGTGTTTTTTTTTTCTTTCTTTATACCGTCGTCATACTAGTTGTTACGAGTATACTACTATCTCTTTATCAACCAGTGTACAGTGCGGTAGTTCACGGCTGTGGCTACCTCTGTGTCGGAACTCGGCAGGCAGTCCGTCCATCCATAATTGTATTATATACCACCTAACCGTGGTTTTTTTTTCTTTCTTTATACCGTCGTCATACTAGTTGTTACGAGTATACTACTATCTCTTTATCAACCAGTGTACAGTGCGGTAGTTCACGGCTGTGGCTACCTCTGTGTCGGCACTCGGCAGGCAGTCCGTCCATCCATAATTGTATTATATACCACCTAACCGTGGTTTTTTTTTCTTTCTTTATACCGTCGTCATACTAGTTACGAGTATACTACTATCTCTTTATCAACCAGTGTACAGTGCGGTAGTTCACGGCTGTGGCTACCTCTGTGTCGGAACTCGGCAGGCAGTCCGTCCATCCATAATTGTATTATATACCACCTAACCGTGGTTTTTTTTTCTTTCTTTATACCGTCGTCATACTAGTTGTTACGAGTATACTACTATCTCTTTATCAACCAGTGTACAGTGCGGTAGTTCACGGCTGTGGCTACCTCTGTGTCGGCACTCGGCAGGCAGTCCGTCCATCCATAATTGTATTATATACCACCTAACCGTGGTTTTTTTTTCTTTCTTTATACCGTCGTCATACTAGTTGTTACGAGTATACTACTATCTCTTTATCAACCAGTGTACAGTGCGGTAGTTCACGGCTGTGGCTACCTCTGTGTCGGAACTCGGCAGGCAGTCCGTCCATCCATAATTGTATTATATACCACCTAACCGTGTTTTTTTTTCTTTCTTTATACCGTCGTCATACTAGTTGTTACGAGTATACTACTATCTCTTTATCAACCAGTGTACAGTGCGGTAGTTCACGGCTGTGGCTACCTCTGTGTCGGCACTCGGCAGGCAGTCCGTCCATCCATAATTGTATTATATACCACCTAACCGTGGTTTTTTTTTCTTTCTTTATACCGTCGTCATACTAGTTGTTACGAGTATACTACTATCTCTTTATCAACCAGTGTACAGTGCGGTAGTTCACGGCTGTGGCTACCTCTGTGTCGGAACTCGGCAGGCAGTCCGTCCATCCATAATTGTATTATATACCACCTAACCGTGGTTTTTTTTTCTTTCTTTATACCGTCGTCATACTAGTTGTTACGAGTATACTACTATCTCTTTATCAACCAGTGTACAGTGCGGTAGTTCACGGCTGTGGCTACCTCTGTGTCGGCACTCGGCAGGCAGTCCGTCCATCCATAATTGTATTATATACCACCTAACCGTGGTTTTTTTTTCTTTCTTTATACCGTCGTCATACTAGTTGTTACGAGTATACTACTATCTCTTTATCAACCAGTGTACAGTGCGGTAGTTCACGGCTGTGGCTACCTCTGTGTCGGCACTCGGCAGGCAGTCCGTCCATCCATAATTGTATTATATACCACCTAACCGTGGTTTTTATACCACCTAACCGCGGCAGTCCGTCCATAATTGTATACTAGTATCCAATCCATCCATCTCCATTGTTTACCTGAGGTGCCTTTTAGTTCTGCCTATAAAATATGGAGAACAAAAATGTTGAGGTTCCAAAATTAGGGAAAGATCAAGATCCACTTCCACCTCGTGCTGAAGCTGCTGCCACTAGTCATGGCCGAGACGATGAAATGCCAGCAACGTCGTCTGCCAAGGCCGATGCCCAATGTCATAGTACAGAGCATGTCAAATCCAAAACACCAAATATCAGAAAAAAAAGGACTCCAAAACCTAAAATAAAATTGTCGGAGGAGAAGCGTAAACTTGCCAATATGCCATTTACCACACGGAGTGGCAAGGAACGGCTGAGTCCCTGGCCTATGTTCATGGCTAGTGGTTCAGCTTCACATGAGGATGGAAGCACTCAGCCTCTCGCTAGAAAAATTAAAAGACTCAAGCTGGCAAAAGCAGCACAGCAAAGAACTGTGCATTCTTCGAAATCCCAAATCCACAAGGAGAGTCCAATTGTGTCGGTTGCGATGCCTGACCTTCCCAACACTGGACGTGAAGAGCATGCGCCTTCCACCATTTGCACGCCCCCCGCAAGTGCTGGAAGGAGCACCCGCAGTCCAGTTCCTGATAGTCAGATTGAAGATGTCAGTGTTGAAGTACACCAGGATGAGGAGGATATGGGTGTTGCTGGCGCTGGGGAGGAAATTGACCAGGAGGATTCTGATGGTGAGGTGGTTTGTTTAAGTCAGGCACCCGGGGAGACACCTGTTGTCCGTGGGAGGAATATGGCCGTTGACATGCCTGGTGAAAATACCAAAAAAATCAGCTCTTCGGTGTGGAAGTATTTCACCAGAAATGCGGACAACAGGTGTCAAGCCGTGTGTTCCCTTTGTCAAGCTGTAATAAGTAGGGGTAAGGACGTTAACCACCTCGGAACATCCTCCCTTATACGTCACCTGCAGCGCATTCATAATAAGTCAGTGACAAGTTCAAAAACTTGGGCCGACAGCGGAAGCAGTCCACTGACCAGTAAATACCTTCCTCTTGTAACCAAGCTCACGCAAACCACCCCACCAACTCCCTCAGTGTCAATTTCCTCCTTCCCCAGGAATGCCAATAGTCCTGCAGGCCATGTCACTGGCAATTCTGACGATTCCTCTCCTGCCTGGGATTCCTCCGATGCATCCTTGTGTTACGATTCCTGTACTCCAGACTGGAGAAGATCTTATGGCAGAGATCTGAATACAGGAATGAAATACAGGTTGTGGGAGCTGGAGAGCCTAGTAACCCCTGGCGCCCTAACTCCGTTGTCTCGCCCGTGTTATCAGAAATCCCCTGCGAGACTATGGTTGCTTGAGCCCATGGCAGCCGCGTTCGAAGGGCGGATTATGTCTGCCCAACCCCGATGCCCCCGCAGGTCTTAATGGGAGACAAGGGGAAGTCCGAGACAGGGTGATAACAAGGGGCCCTCTGACTAAGCAACCAAGCCAGGGGTTACAAGCTAACTAAACTAAATCAAAAGGTATGTGCGGACTAGCCGCCAGGGAAAAGGACAACCAAAGATCCACGGATCCGACACTCCTATCCGGCACCGCTGGACACCAGAGTGGATCTTGTGGAAGCGGAATCCTCCGCAAAGCTCCAGAACTCAAAATAAACACAATAATAAATAGTAGCGGACAAGCCGCAACACACGGCTGCGCCGCGACTCACGAACGCCACCAGATGTTATAGGTGCTCGATCAGACTCCAGGAACAGATGGTAACTTCCGAGTACAGGATCACTGAGAACAGGAACAAACGAACAGACCGGGACTGGGAACTCTCTCTGCAGCAGAATCAGGCAAACAGGAAGCTATCACCGGCGTCTGTGAGGAGTCCTGGGAGTGCTTTTAACAGAGAGTCTTCCAATCAGCTGTTTGGAGGCTGATTGGATTAAATGCCATGCAGCTGACAAGCTGCATGGCCAGGGAAACAGATGAGTGATAATTACAACATGCCGTGCAGCTGCATGCTACACAGCCAGGAAACCAGTGATGATATAAACTTAGACCCAGCAACGGGGAACACGATCCGACAGTGGCGTCCCCGTTGCTAGGCGCCGGCCGCACTGACGAGCGGACCCTCGGCGCCTAACAGTACCCCCCCCTTGAGGAGGGGTCAAGGAACCCCTAAATCCGGGTTTCTGAGGAAATTCTTGAAAAAATGCCCTTTTGAGCCTTGGGGCATGAAGGTCCTCATCTAGGACCCACGACCTTTCCTCAGGACCATAACCTCTCCAATGCACCAAAAAATAAAGCCGACCCCGGGACAACTTGGAATCGAGAACCTTCTCAACCACGAACTCCTGCTGACCCTGTACATTAACTGGTGATCTCCCCTGAGGTTTTTTACGAGGAAATCTGCTAGATGAAACATATGGTTTGAGCAAAGAGCAATGGAAGGTATTTCCGATCCGTAACGTTTTTGGTAGCTGTAACCGGAAAGCAACTGGATTGACTTTTTTGATAATGAGAAATGGTCCAATAAATCTAGGACCCAATCTGGCTGAGGTTTGTCGAAGTTTGATATTGCGAGTCGACAGCCACACCCTGTCTCCTACTCTAAAAGTGCACGGCCGCCGGAACCTGTCCGAAAAATCTTTTTCCCTGAAAGCTGCTTTTCTGAGAGCTATGTGCACTTTTTTCCAAATAAGTTTAAGATGAGAGGTCAGGGCCAGAGAGGAGACAGAGGAATGTTGGAAAAATGAATTAGCTCTGGGGTGGAAACCAAAAACTGCAAAAAATGGAGACACATTGGTGGAGGAATGACAGGCATTATTATAAGCAAACTCTGCCAATGGAAGAAACTCAGACCAGTCATTTTGGAGTTTGGCCGAGTACAAACGCAAATATTGTTTTAAGGATTGGTTCACTCGCTCAGTCTGTCCATTTGATTGTGGATGATAACCGGAGGTTAATGATAATTTCATTTTTAACGAAGCACAAAAAGACTTCCAAAACTGTGCAATGAATTGTGGACCCCTGTCAGAAACAATATCAGTGGGTAACCCATGGAGTCTGAAAACATGACGGAGGAACAAGACTGCCAATCCCTGGGCAGATGGCAATTGGGGAAGACCAATAAAATGAGCCATCTTACTAAAACGGTCCACTACCACCCATATGACTGTGCATCCAGCTGACAGAGGGAGATCCACCACAAAATCCATGGAGATATGCGACCATGGTCTAAGGGGAACATTCAATGGCATAAGTTGACCAATAGGCAAAGAACGGGGAACTTTATGCTGTGCACAGACCTGACACGAAACAACAAACTCTTTAATGTCTTTAGAAAGACCAGGCCACCACACTGAGCGGGATACCAATTCAAAAGTTTTAGCGACTCCCAGATGCCCTGCAACTTTGCTATCATGAAATTCCTCCAAAACAGTTGCTCTCAAAAACTCAGGAACAAAAAGACGGCCAGCAGGAGTATTTCCCGGAGCTTGATGTTGAAGCAGCTTCAATTGAGAAAAAACATCCTGTGTGAGACCTGCCTGAATGACTGAAGGCGGAAGTATGAGAGTAACCGGACTGTTGTCTTGAACGGGAAGAAAACTGCGTGAGAGGGCATCTGCCTTGGTATTCTTGGAACCAGGTCTGAAGGTGATAATGAATTTGAAACGAGTGAAAAATAAAGCCCAACGAGCCTGTCGGGCATTCAGTCGCTTAGCTGATTCAATGTATTGAAGATTTTTGTGATCCGTCAAAACAGAAATGGTATGGGTCGCTCCTTCAAGCCAATGTCTCCACTCCTCAAAAGCCCATTTAATAGCCAGCAACTCCCGATTACCAACATCGTAGTTGGATTCAGCAGATGAGAATTTCCTTGACATAAAGGCACAAGGATGTAACTCAAGGGAATCTGGATCCTTCTGAGAAAGGATAGCCCCTACACCAACCTCCGAGGCATCTACCTCAACGATGAAAGGCAATTCTGGGTTGGGATGTCTAAGGACAGGGGCTGAGACAAAGGCTTGTTTCAAGGCCTGAAAAGATATTTTAGCTTCACATGACCAATTGGTAGGATCTGCTCCCTTCTTAGTGAGTGCCACAATGGGAGCAACTATGTCAGAGAAAGAGTGAATAAACCTTCTATAGTAGTTTGCAAACCCTAAAAAGCGCTGAATTGCTTTTAAGTTGGTGGGTTGCGCCCAACTCAGGATGGCTTGGAGCTTCTTAGGTTCCATTCGGAATCCCCGAGGGGAAATAATGTACCCTAAAAAGGATACCTCCGTGACGTGAAATTCACACTTCTCCGGTTTGGCATACAAGTGATTTTCACGTAATTTCTTAAGTACCTGACGCACCTGGGTAACATGTTGTTCTATAGAGTCAGAATAAATCAAAATGTCGTCTAAATAGACCACAACGAATCTTCCCAGAAACTCACGGAGCACATCATTAATGAGATCCTGAAAGACTGCCGGAGCGTTAGATAGGCCGAATGGCATGACCAGATACTCATAGTGACCTGATTGAGTACTGAATGCCGTTTTCCACTCATCCCCTGATCTGATTCTAATGAGATTATATGCTCCTCTCAGGTCAATCTTAGAAAAAATAACAGCCGAACGTAGCTGATCAAAGAGGACAGAGATCAGAGGCAGAGGGTAAGTATTCTTTACTGAGATTTTATTCAGGGCTCGAAAGTCAATGCAGGGTCTGAGGGAACCATCCTTCTTCTCTACGAAGAAAAAACCTGCACTTAAAGGGGATTTAGATGGCCTGATAAACCCTTTCTCAAGACTTTCTTTCACATACTCATTCATGGCCACAGTTTCAGGACCAGACAATGCATATAACCTTCCTTTAGGCAACGTGGCACCAGGAATTAACTCAATGGTACAATCATAAGGCCTATGGGGAGGCAAAATATCCGCATTGCCCTTGGAAAACACATCCAAAAAATCTTGGTATTCTCCAGGAATATGTGCGGACCTGGCAGCAGCTACTCGGATAGGAAGTGTAATACATTCTTTATCACAGATGGTACTCCATTGTAGGATCTCCCCAGACTGCCAATCTATGATGGGATTATGAAAGGCCAGCCAAGGGTGACCCAGAACCACAGGAACTGCTGGACAATGGGTAAGAAAAAACTCAATCTTTTCAGAATGTAGAGCTCCCACCGAGAGCAAAACAGGAGGTGTACATAGAGAAATAACCCCATTGGATAAGGGACTCCCATCTAAACCATGCATGGTGATACACCTACTTAAGGTTAACTGAGGAATACCTAAGGCCTTGGCCCATGTTAAGTCCATAAAGTTTCCTGCAGCTCCACTGTCCACAAAAGCAGAGACCGAGGAACAGAGGCTGTCATAAGAAACTTTAGCAGGAACCAATAGTGAATTATTTGAGGAGATGAGCTGTAGACCAAAGTGAACCCCCTCACTATTCACTTGGTCAGGAAGTTTCCCGACTTGTTTGGGCAACTACGGGCAAAATGTCCCTTACTTCCGCAGTACAAACACAGACCAGAATTTTGCCTCCTGGTTCTTTCTTCCGGAGACAATTTGGAGAGACCAATCTGCATAGGCTCCTCCATGTCTACCGGAACGGAAGAAACACAGGGAAAAGAAACTACAGATGCCCCTTTCTCAGTCCTCCGCTCTCTGAGCCTACGATCTATTTTAATAGAGAGCTCCATGAGTTTATCAAGGTTCTCAGGAGCGGGATACTGAAGGAGGCTGTCTTTTATAGATTCAGATAAGCCGAGGCGAAACTGACTGCGCAGGGCAGGATCATTCCAGCCACAGTCGTTCGACCAACGGCGAAACTCTGTACAATAATTCTCTGCAGGATTCCTACCCTGTCTTAGAGCACGCAACTGACTTTCTGCGGATGCCTCTCTATCAGGGTCGTCATACAATAGCCCTAAAGATTTCAAAAAGGCGTCTACAGACGATAAGGCCGGATCGTCTGTCTTTAAACCAAAAGCCCAGGTCTGAGGATCCCCCTGAAGCAGAGAAATTATAATTCCAACCCGCTGAGCCTCCGTACCTGAGGAAACTGGTCTTAAACGAAAATACAGTTTACAAGACTCTTTAAAATTAAAAAACTGTTTTCTATCCCCAGAAAAACGGTCAGGCAGATGCATTTTTGGTTCAGGGATGACCCTCGGGGAAGTCCGTAACAGATCTTCCTGTGAGCTTACCCGGAGGGACAGATCCTGAACCATCTGGGTAAGTTCCTGAATCTGACTAACCAAAAACTGGCCAGGATTTGGCCCAACACCGGTGGGATTCATGAGGCCGACAAAATTCTCCCAACTGGATAAGTGAAAAAATTAACTCCTGTTGAAAATGTTTTCTTTTGTCTGGCCGGTGATAATGTTACGATTCCTGTACTCCAGACTGGAGATGATCTTATGGCAGAGATCTGAATACAGGAATGAAATACAGGTTGTGGGAGCTGGAGAGCCTAGTAACCCCTGGCGCCCTAACTCCGTTGTCTCGCCCGTGTTATCAGAAATCCCCTGCGAGACTATGGTTGCTTGAGCCCATGGCAGCCGCGTTCGAAGGGCGGATTATGTCTGCCCAACCCCGATGCCCCCGCAGGTCTTAATGGGAGACAAGGGGAAGTCCGAGACAGGGTGATAACAAGGGGCCCTCTGACTAAGCAACCAAGCCAGGGGTTACAAGCTAACTAAACTAAATCAAAAGGTATGTGCGGACTAGCCGCCAGGGAAAAGGACAACCAAAGATCCACGGATCCGACACTCCTATCCGGCACCGCTGGACACCAGAGTGGATCTTGTGGAAGCGGAATCCTCCGCAAAGCTCCAGAACTCAAAATAAACACAATAATAAATAGTAGCGGACAAGCCGCAACACACGGCTGCGCCGCGACTCACGAACGCCACCAGATGTTAAAGGTGCTCGATCAGACTCCAGGAACAGATGGTAACTTCCGAGTACAGGATCACTGAGAACAGGAACAAACGAACAGACCGGGACTGGGAACTCTCTCTGCAGCAGAATCAGGCAAACAGGAAGCTATCACCGGCGTCTGTGAGGAGTCCTGGGAGTGCTTTTAACAGAGAGTCTTCCAATCAGCTGTTTGGAGGCTGATTGGATTAAATGCCATGCAGCTGACAAGCTGCATGGCCAGGGAAACAGATGAGTGATAATTACAACATGCCGTGCAGCTGCATGCTACACAGCCAGGAAACCAGTGATGATATAAACTTAGACCCAGCAACGGGGAACACGATCCGACAGTGGCGTCCCCGTTGCTAGGCGCCGGCCGCACTGACGAGCGGACCCTCGGCGCCTAACACCTTGCGTGTAACGCCTACTGCTGCTGGCGCTGCTGTTGTTGCTGCTGGGAGTCGATGGTCATCCCAGAGGGGAAGTCGTAAGCCCGCTTGTACTACTTCCAGTAAGCAATTGACTGTTCAACAGTCCTTTGCGAGGAAGATGAAATATCACAGCAGTCATCCTGCTGCAAAGCGGATAACTGAGGCCTTGACAACTATGTTGGTGTTAGACGTGCGTCCGGTATCCGCCGTTAGTTCACAGGGAACTAGACATTTTATTGAGGCAGTGTGCCCCCGTTACCAAATACCATCTAGGTTCCACTTCTCTAGGCAGGCGATACCGAAAATGTACACGGACCTCAGAAAAAGACTCACCAGTGTCCTAAAAAATTCAGTTGTACCCAATGTCCACTTAACCACGGACATGTGGACAAGTGGAGCAGGGCAGGGTCAGGACTATATGACTGTGACAGCCCACTGGGTAGATGTATGGACTCCCGCCGCAAGAACAGCAGCTGCGGCACCAGTAGCAGCATCTCGCAAACGCCAACTCTTTCCTAAGCAGGCTACGCTTTGTATCACCGGTTTCCAGAATACGCACACAGCTGAAAACCTCTTACGGCAACTGAGGAAGATCATCGCGGAATGGCTTACCCCAATTGGACTCGCCTGTGGATTTGTGGCATCGGACAACGCCAGCAATATTGTGCGTGCATTAAATCTGGGCAAATTCCAGCACGTCCCATGTTTTGCACATACCTTGAATTTGGTGGTGCAGAATTTTTTAAAAAACGACAGGGGCGTGCAAGAGATGCTGGCGGTGGCCAGAAAAATTGCGGGACACTTTCGGCGTACAGGCAGCACGTACAGAAGACTGGAGCACCACCAAAAACGCCTGAACCTGCCCTGCCATCATCTGAAGCAGGAGGTGGTAACGAGGTGGAATTCAACCCTCTATATGCTTCAGAGGTTGGAGGAGCAGCAAAAGGCCATTCAAGCCTATACAACTGAGCACGATATAGGAGGTGGAATGCACCTGTCTCAAGCGCAGTGGAGAATGATTTCAACGTTGTGCAAGGTTCTGATGCCCTTTGAACTTGCCACACGTGAAGTCAGTTCAGACACTGCCAGCCTGAGTCAGGTCATTCCCCTCATCAGGCTTTTGCAGAAGAAGCTGGAGACATTGAAGGAGGAGCTAAGACAGAGCGATTCCGCTAGGCATGTGGGACTTGTGGATGGAGCCCTTAATTCGCTTAACAAGGATTCACGGGTGGTCAATCTGTTGAAATCAGAGCACTACATTTTGGCCACCGTGCTCGATCCTAGATTTAAAACCTACCTTGGATCTCTCTTTCCGGCGCACACAAGTCTGCTGGGTTTCAAAGACCTGCTGGTGAGAAAATTGTCAAGTCAAGCGGAACGCGACCTGTCAACATCTCCTCCTTCACATTCTCCCGCAACTGGGGGTGCGAGGAAAAGGCTCAGAATTCCGAGCCCACCCGCTGGCGGTGATGCAGGGCAGTCTGGAACGACTGCTGATGCTGACATCTGGTCCGGACTGAAGGACCTGACAACCATTACGGACATGTCGTCTACTGTCACTGCATATGATTCTCTCACCATTGATAGAATGGTGGAGGATTATATGAGTGACCGCATCCAAGTAGGCACGTCACACAGTCCGTACTTATACTGGCAGGAAAAAGAGGCAATTTGGAGGCCCTTGCACAAACTGGCTTTATTCTACCTAAGTTGCCCTCCCACAAGTGTGTACTCCGAAAGAGTGTTTAGTGCCGCCGCTCACCTTGTCAGCAATCGGCGTACGAGGTTACATCCAGAAAATGTGGAGAAGATGATGTTCATTAAAATGAATTATAATCAATTCCTCCGCGGAGACATTGACCAGCAGCAATTGCCTCCACAAAGTACACAGGGAGCTGACATGGTGGATTCCAGTGGGGACGAATTGATAATCTGTGAGGAGGGGGATGTACAACACGGTGATATATCGGAGGATGATGATGAGGTGGACATCTTGCCTCTGTAGAGCCAGTTTGTGCAAGGAGAGATTAATTGCTTCTTTTTTGGTGGGGGTCCAAACCAACCCGTCATTTCAGTCACAGTCGTGTGGCAGACCCTGTCACTGAAATGATGGGTTGGTTAAAGTGTGCATGTCCTGTTTATACAACATAAGGGTGGGTGGGAAGGGCCCAAGGACAATTCCATCTTGCACCTCTTTTTTCTTTTATTTTTCTTTGCGTCATGTGCTGTTTGGGGAGGGTTTTTTGGAAGGGACATCCTGCGTGACACTGCAGTGCCACTCCTAGATGGGCCCGGTGTTTGTGTCGGCCACTAGGGTCGCTAATCTTACTCACACAGCTACCTCATTGCGCCTCTTTTTTTCTTTGCGTCATGTGCTGTTTGGGGAGGGTTTTTTGGAAGGGACATCCTGCGTGACACTGCAGTGCCACTCCTAGATGGGCCCGGTGTATGTGTCGGCCACTAGGGTCGCTTATCTTACTCACACAGTCAGCTACCTCATTGCGCCTCTTTTTTTCTTTGCGTCATGTGCTGTTTGGGGAGGGTTTTTTGGAAGGGACATCCTGCGTGACACTGCAGTGCCACTCCTAGATGGGCCCGGTGTATGTGTCGGCCACTAGGGTCGCTTATCTTACTCACACAGTCAGCTACCTCATTGCGCCTCTTTTTTTCTTTGCGTCATGTGCTGTTTGGGGAGGGTTTTTTGGAAGGGACATCCTGCGTGACACTGCAGTGCCACTCCTAGATGGGCCCGGTGTATGTGTCGGCCACTAGGGTCGCTTATCTTACTCACACAGTCAGCTACCTCATTGCGCCTCTTTTTTTCTTTGCGTCATGTGCTGTTTGGGGAGGGTTTTTTGGAAGGGACATCCTGCGTGACACTGCAGTGCCACTCCTAGATGGGCCCGGTGTATGTGTCGGCCACTAGGGTCGCTTATCTTACTCACACAGTCAGCTACCTCATTGCGCCTCTTTTTTTCTTTGCGTCATGTGCTGTTTGGGGAGGGTTTTTTGGAAGGGACATCCTGCGTGACACTGCAGTGCCACTCCTAGATGGGCCCGGTGTTTGTGTCGGCCACTAGGGTCGCTTATCTTACTCACACAGTCAGCTACCTCATTGCGCCTCTTTTTTTCTTTGCGTCATGTGCTGTTTGGGGAGGGTTTTTTGGAAGGGCCATCCTGCGTGACACTGCAGTGCCACTCCTAGATGGGCCCGGTGTTTGTGTCGGCCACTAGGGTCGCTTATCTTACTCACACAGTCAGCTACCTCATTGCGCCTCTTTTTTTCTTTGCGTCATGTGCTGTTTGGGGAGGGTTTTTTGGAAGGGACATCCTGCGTGACACTGCAGTGCCACTCCTAGATGGGCCCGGTGTTTGTGTCGGCCACTAGGGTCGCTAATCTTACTCACACAGCTACCTCATTGCGCCTCTTTTTTTCTTTGCGTCATGTGCTGTTTGGGGAGGGTTTTTTGGAAGGGACATCCTGCGTGACACTGCAGTGCCACTCCTAGATGGGCACGGTGTTTGTGTCGGCCACTAGGGTCGCTTATCTTACTCACACAGCTACCTCATTGCGCCTCTTTTTTTCTTTGCGTCATGTGCTGTTTGGGGAGGGTTTTTTGGAAGGGACATCCTGCGTGACACTGCAGTGCCACTCCTAGATGGGCACGGTGTTTGTGTCGGCCACTAGGGTCGCTAATCTTACTCACACAGTCAGCTACCTCATTGCGCCTCTTTTTTTCTTTGCGTCATGTGCTGTTTGGGGAGGGTTTTTTGGAAGGGACATCCTGCGTGACACTGCAGTGCCACTCCTAGATGGGCACGGTGTTTGTGTCGGCCACTAGGGTCGCTTATCTTACTCACACAGCTACCTCGTTGCGCCTCTTTTTTTCTTTGCGTCATGTGCTGTTTGGGGAGGGTTTTTTGGAAGGGACATCCTGCGTGACACTGCAGTGCCACTCCTAGATGGGCACGGTGTTTGTGTCGGCCACTAGGGTCGCTTATCTTACTCACACAGCGACCTCGGTGCAAATTTTAGGACTAAAAATAATATTGTGAGGTGTGAGGTGTTCAGAATAGACTGAAAATGAGTGTAAATTATGGTTTTTGAGGTTAATAATACTTTGGGATCAAAATGACCCCCAAATTCTATGATTTAAGCTGTTTTTTAGTGTTTTTTGAAAAAAATACCCGAATCCAAAACACACCCGAATCCGACAAAAAAAAATCGGTGAGGTTTTGCCAAAACGCGGTCGAACCCAAAACACGGCCGCGGAACCGAACCCAAAACCAAAACACAAAACCCGAAAAATTTCAGGCGCTCATCTCTAAATTTTACAAACGTATTTGCTCCTGACCTGCTCGGCAAAGTTGTAAAGCCGAGACCCCTCGGGCAGCCGCCCAAGATGAGCCCACCTTCCTTGTGGAGTGGGCATTTACAGATTTTTGGCTGTGGCAGGCCTGCCACAGAATGTGCAAGCTGAATTGTACTACAAATCCAACGAGCAATAGTCTGCTTAGAAGCAGGAGCACCCAGCTTGTTGGGTGCATACAGGATAAACAGCGAGTCAGATTTCCTGACTCCAGCCGTCCTGGAAACATATATTTTCAGGGCACTGACAACGTCTAGCAACTTGGAGGCCTCCAAGTCCCTAGTAGCCGCAGGCACCACCAATAGGTTGGTTCAGGTGAAACGCTGAAACCACCTTGGGGAGAAACTGAGGACGAGTCCTCAATTCCGCCCTGTCCGAATGGAAAATCAGATAAGGGCTTTTTCAGGATAAAGCCGCCAATTCTGACACGCGCCTGGCCCTGGCCAGGGGCCAACAGCATGACCACTTTTCATGTGAGATATTTTAACTCCACAGATTTAAGTGGTTCAAACCAATGTGACTTTTGGAACCCAAAACTACATTGAGATCCCAAAGTGCCACTGGAGGCACAAAAGGAGGCTGTATATGCAGTACCCCTTTTACAAACGTCTGAACTTCAGGGACTGAAGCTAGTTCTTTTTGGAAGAAAATTGACAGGGCCGAAATTTGAACCTTAATGGACACCAATTTTAGGCCCATAGACACTCCTGTTTGCAGGAAATGTAGGAATCGACCCAGTTGAATTTCCTCCGTCGGGCCTTACTGGCCTCGCACCACGCAACATATTTTCGCCAATTGCGGTGATAATGTTTTTGCGGTTACAGCCTTCCTGGCTTTGATCAGGATAGGGATGACTTCATCCGGAATGCCTTTTTTCCTTCAGGATCCGGCGTTCAACCGCCATGCCGTCAAAAGCAGCCGCGGTAAGTCTTGGAACAGACAGGGTCCTTGCTGGAGCTGGTCCCTTCTTAGAGGTAGAGGCCACGGATCCTCCGTGAGCATCTCTTGAAGTTCCGGTTACCAAGTCCTTCTTGGCCAATCCGGAACCACGAATATAGAGCTTACTCCTCTCCATTTTATCAATCTCAGTACCTTGGGTATGAGAGGCAGAGGAGGGAACACATACCCTGACTGGTACACCCACGGTGTTACCAGAGCGTCTACAGCTTATTGCCTGAGGGTCCCTGGACCTGGCGCAATACCTGTCGAGTTTTTAATCATGTGGAAGACTTCTGGGTGAAGTCCCCACTCTCCCGGGTGGAGGTCGTGCTGAGGAAGTCTGCTTCCCAGTTGTCCACTCCCGGAATGAATACTGCTGACAGTGCTATCACATGATTTTCCGCCCAGCGAAGAATCCTTGCAGATTCTGCCATTGCCCTCCTGCTTCTTGTGCCACCCTGTCTGTTTACGTGGGTGACTGCCGTGATGTTGTCCGACTGGATCAACACCGGCTGACCTTGAAGCAGAGGTCTTGCTAAGCTTAGAGCATTGTAAATGGCCCTTAGCTTCAGGATATTTATGTGAAGTGATGTCTCCAGGCTTGACCATAAGCCCTGGATATTCCTTCCCTGTGTGACTGCTCCCCAGCCTCGCAGGCTGGCATCCGTGGTCACCAGGACCCAGTCCTGAATGCCTAATCTGCGGCCCTCTAGAAGATGAGCACTCTGCAACCACCACAGGAGGGACACCCTTGTCCTTGGTGACAGGGTTATCTGCTGATGCATCTGAAGATGCGACCCGGACCATTTGTCCAGCAGGTCCCACTGGAAAGTTCTTGCGTGGAATCTGTCGAATGGGATTGCTTCGTAGGAAGCCACCATTTTACCCAGAACCCTTGTGCATTGATGCACTGAGACTTGGCTCGGTTTTAGGAGGTTCCTGACTAGCTCGGATAACTCCCTGGCTTTCTCCTCCGGGAGAAACACCTTTTTCTGGACTGTGTCCAGGATCATCCCTAGGAACAGAAGACGAGTCGTCGGAACCAGGTGCGATTTTGGAATATTGAGAATCCAATCGTGCTGCCGCAACACTACCTGGGATAGTGCTACACCGACCTCCAACTGTTCCCTGGATCTTACCCCTATCAGGGAATTGTCCAAGTAAGGGATAACTAAAATTCACTTCCTTCGAAGGAATATCATCATTTCGGCCATTACCTTGGTAAGGACCCGGGGTGCCGTGGACCATCCATACGGCAGCGTCTGAACTGATAGTGACAGTTCTGTACCATAAACCTGAGGTACCCTTGGTGAGAAGGGTAAATTTTGACATGAAGGTAAGCATCCTTGATGTCCCGAGACATCATGTAGTCCCCTTCTTCCAGGTTCGCAATCACTGCTCTGAGTGACTCAATCTTGAATTTGAACCTCTGTATGTAAGTGTTCAAAGATTTTAGATTTAGAATCGGTCTCACCGAGCCGTCCGGCTTCGGTACCACAACAGTGTGGAATAATACCCCGTTCCCTGTTGCAGGAGGGGTATCTTGATTATCACCTGCTGGGAATACAGCTTGTGAATGGCTTCCAAAACTGTCTCCCTGTCAGAAGGAGACATCGGTAAAGCCGACTTTAGGAAACGGCGAGGGGGAGACGTCTCGAATTCTAATTTGTACCCCTGAGATATCACCTGAAGGATCCAGGGGTCTACTTGCGAGTGAGCCCACTGCGCGCTGAAATTCATTGAGACGGGCCCCCACCGTGCCTGATTCTGCTTGTAAAGCCCCAGCGTCATACTGAGGGCTTGGCAGAGGCGGGAAAGGGTTTCTGTTCCTGGGAACTGGCTGATTTCTGCAGCCTTTTTCCTCTCCCTCTGTCACGGGGCAGAAATGAGGAACCTTTTGCCCGCTTGTCCACGAAAAGACTGCGCCTGATAATACGGCGTCTTCTCATGTTGAGAGGCGACCTGGGGTACAAACGTGGAATTCCCAGCTGTTGCCGTGGCCACCAGGTCTGAAAGACCGACCCCAAATAACTCCGCCCCTTAATAAAGCAATACTTCCAAATGCCGTTTGGAATACGCATCACCTGACCACTGACGTGTCCATAACCCTCTACTGGTAGAAATGGACAACGCGCTTAGACTTGATGCCAGTCGGCAAATATTCCGCTGTGCATCACGCATATATAGAAATGCATCTTTTAAATGCTCTATAGGCAAAAATATACTGTCCCTATCTAGGGTATCAATATTTTCAGTCAGGGAATCCGACCACGCCAACCCAGCACTGCACATCCAGGCTGAGGCGATTGCTGGTCGCAGTATAACACCAGTATGTGTGTAAATACCTTTTAGGATACCCTCCTGCTTTCTATCAGCAGGATCCTTAAGGGCGGCCATCTCAGGCGAAGGTAGAGCCCTTACAAGCGTGTGAGCGCTTTATTCCCCCCTAGGGGGTGTTTCCCAACGCACCCTAACCTCTGGCGGGAAAGGATATAATGCCAATAACATTTTAGAAATTATCCGTTGTTATCGGTGGAAACCCACGCATCATCACACACCTCATTTAATTTCTCAGATTCAGGAAAACTACAGGTAGTTTTTCCTCACCGAACATAATACCCCTGTTTTTGGTGGCACTCGTATTATCAGAAATGTGTAAAACATTTTTCATTGCCTCAATCATGTAACGTGTGGCCCTACTGGAAGTCACATTCGTCTCTTCACCGTCGACACTGGAGTCAGTATCCGTGTCGGCGTCTATATCTGCCATCTGAGGTAACGGGCGCTTTAGAGCCCCTGACGGCCTATGAGACGTCTGGACAGGCACAAGCTGAGTAGCCGGCTGTCTCATGTCAACCACTGTCTTTTATACAGAGCTGACACTTCCAACAGTTCATCCACTCAGGTGTCGACCCCCTAGGGGGTGACATCACTATTTCAGGCAATCTGCTCCGTCTCCACATCATTTTTCTCCTCATACATGTCGACACAAAAGTACCGACATACAGCACACACACAGGGAATGCTCTGATAGAGGACAGGACCCCACTAGCCCTTTGGGGAGACAGAGGGAGAGTTTGCCAGCACACACCAGAGCGCTATATATTTACAGGGATAACCTTATATAAGTGTTTTTCCCCTTATAGCTGCTGTATAATTAATACTGCGCCTAATTAGTGCCCCCCTCTCTTTTTTTAACCCTTTCTGTAGTGTAGTGACTGCAGGGGAGAGACAGGGAGCTTCCCTCCAACGGAGCTGTGAGGGAAAATGGCGCCAGTGTGCTGAGGAGATAGGCTCCGCCCCTTTTTCGCAGACTTTTCTCCTGCTTTTTTATGGATTCTGGCAGGGGTTAAATGCATCCATATAGCCCAGGAGCTATATGTGATGCATTTTTTTTTTGCCATCCAAGGTGTTTTTATTGCGTCTCAGGGCGCCCCCCCCCCAGCGCCCTGCACCCTCAGTGACCGAAGTGTGAAGTGTGCTGAGAGCAATGGCGCACAGCTGCAGTGCTGTGCGCTACCTTGTTGAAGACAGGACGTCTCCTGCCGCCGATTTTCCGGACCTCTTATGCCTTCTGGCTCTGTAAGGGGGCCGGCGGCGCGGCTCCGGGACCCATCCAAGCTGGGCCTGTGATCGTCCCTCTGGAGCTAATGTCCAGTAGCCTAAGAAGCCCAATCCACTCTGCACGCAGGTGAGTTCGCTTCTTCTCCCCTTAGTCCCTCGATGCAGTGAGCCTGTTGCCAGCAGGTCTCACTGAAAATAAAAAACCTAATCTAAAACTTTCACTAAGAAGCTCAGGAGAGCCCCTAGTGTGCACCCTTCTCGTTCGGGCACAGAGATCTAACTGAGGCTTGGAGGAGGGTCATAGGGGGAGGAGCCAGTGCACACCAGGTAGTCCTAAAGCTTTCTTTAGATGTGCCCAGTCTCCTGCGGAGCCGCTATCCCCCATGGTCCTTACGGAGTCCCCAGCATCCACTTAGGACGTTAGAGAAAAACACATTACAATCAGCAATAGAGTTGGGACACACAGCACTATTAAAAAATGTACAATGAGCAACATCACTACAGTATGTCACTGCAGGTGTCAGTCACCTGTCTCCATAGCTCTCTTGGTATAGTGGTATTTCTGATGGTTACCACGTCCGTGAGCTAGGGTTTAATATAACCATGCTGCATATCATTTTAATCAGCATGGCAACTTGTGCATCCTATTACATTGTGGAAAAAATGCAAAAAAAGACGATCGGCGATACCGAGTACCGCCGCGGCATGGTGTGACTTCAAGGGCTGTTTAGCATGACTATAGCATGAATGTAAGAAGACACATCTGTAAGATGCATTTACTGCAAGAAAAGACACCGACATTAGCAGAGCTGCCCGGCAAATGACGGATCACATACACCAGACATCTCTCGATCTCTAGGTGCATGCACAATGCTAACATGCCTTACAAATGAATGTACCTTCTGTGGCTTCTGTGTTCCCTTCCCCCAACCAAAGCCAGCATGAGCCATTCATTTACATGCAGTGTACCAGTCATGTTGTTTTTGTCATTTACTAAGCAGTGCATCCAGTACGTTAAATCTCGAGTAACACAGAAGCTGGGATTAGTGGGAAAGGAAGGGGGAGGCTGACTATTAATGCATTGGGGAAGCCTGGGAAGAAGTACAGTAAACTCAGTATCATGAAGATAACACTCTTGTAATTTGAAAAGCCACACTTGTATATTTGTGTAATAAGTAGCACCCACAGTTCTTTTTCCAATATTGACTGTATATTTGTGTGCATGTCTGAAACTGTATACAAAGTATGACAAAACTTATTTTGGCACAATTAGAAAAAAAACTGTTGATGCAAATTTTTACACAGATATACAATACATGTGTGTCCTTTGCAGGAATCAAACCCCTATCTCAGGGTATGGTAACTATCAGAGATACCACTATGCCAGGAGTGCTATGGAGACAGGACACCGACACTTGCAGTGACATAGTGATATTGCTCATTGTATTTTTTTTATAGTGCAGTTTGTCCCAACCCTATTGCTGATTGTAATATTTTTTTTCTTTTAGAGAGCAGTGTGGAACTCTGAACTGTGGGTTTCTTTGTGTGCATTGGAGACGCTGAGCTAATCCACAGATGTGTCATCTTACATCCTTGATGCAGTCACACTAAAGAGCCCTTGAAGTCACACCATGCTGCGGAAGGACTCCATAGTGCCGATCATCTGTTTTGCTTTTTGTTTTCCGTGAAAATGCGTCTTAGACGCAAAGTGTTGTAATAGGATGCACAAGCAGCTTCTGTTGATTAAAATGGTATGCAGCATGCTTATATTATGTGTGTAATAGTGGCTCTATATGCACCAAGAATAAAATGTTACAGTGTTTTCCAGGTAAACACTGTAGTAGACCATTTGGTATGCAAATACAGTTGTAGTCACAGACAGAATATAGGCATGCTGCATATCATTTTAATCTGCAGAAGCTACTTGTACATCCCATTATATTATTTTGCATCTAAGACGCATTTTCGTAGGGAAAATTGTAAAAAAAGATGATCAGCACTGCAAAGTCCCGCATGATGTGAGTCATGGGCTGTTTAGCGTGACTTGATGCATGATTTACTAATTAAGCCCAGCTTTCATTAGTAAATTATGGTATTAATGTGTCTGTGACACCCGCACATCACTGCCGAAATGACAGTCCAGGCTTTGTGAGCCCACTGTGTAAAAATATGCCTCTTTTATTTATAGTATGCTATACACTTCAAGTTCCTGATTGACTCTCCCATCTGACCACTTGTCTATGTGTATAACATTACAGTTGTCACTGGCCATTTGCCAGTTCTTGCTAAGAGTACATTATTACAGTACGATTACTGTACTGTATATCCATCTGCCGCTTTTCACTCTACAGTACTGGACTAGTGGAGCATTAGCCACCCAGTGGTTAAGATGTATATTGCATGTTGTGTATGTTGTCACACCTCAACGCGCCTTTCCAGACAACACATCAACAACCTAAGCTATAGCTAAAGGTATGACAAATACTCCAGAGAAACTGCAACGATGAGGGAGGCTCCATCTGTAAATGATAGAGGGACCACTAGTCCTCTTTAGAAGGTGCGATGCGTCTCCCCAACAGTCACTGCTGCCCCAATAGGTGATGTGTAGACAGAGACAGAGAGAGAGAGAGAAAGGTAGGAGATCCTTCCTACCAAATGTTACATGCATCATTCTTGCTTATGTTACCAATCAGAGCCAACTTATTGACATCCAGTGTCAGACTGAGGCATGAAGGACCCACTGGGAATGCAGTGGTAGGGGTTCAAGATTAAGGGGTGTGCCAACCGCCACAGAGGAACTTGGCCAACCAATAGTGAGAACATGCAAAAAACAGGACCCCTTTATAAAGGAGAGGACTGGGGTGTGTCAAGATCACCCACTTTGATTGACAAGAGGGTCAATCTTGGTGTAGTTTGCATAGAATAAAGCACCAAAATTCATGCATGACCCTGCTCTACCAAGTTACTGACACCTAGAGGGGAGGCCGCCAGGGATTTCCCTGGTACACATGTGGGAAAATCTTGCTTTGTTGACAACAATCAGGAGTGAATCAAAAGTAGTTACTGGACAGAGCTGAGGCTCTGTCAATTTATATTACAGAGTAATAAAGCAGGGCTTAGGTTTCTAATTGGAAATGAAAGAAATATTATTTTCTTTTATTCTACCATCTTTCATTTACTTGTTTAATATTCCTAAAGATCTAAGCAACATTAGTCTGTTCTCACTGCATACTTTCATCTACACAGTTAAGTAATATAAATAATGTTTCATAACCTTTCAAGATATTAGGTTCAAAAAGCTTTGATTTGCTTACTGAGCAATTACTGTACTAGCAACAATAAAAACTTTATCAGTAATGTATCAAATACATACCAAAGTTGTGAACACTTAGACAGTGCTTTAGACAGAAATTTCCGAGCCTTTGGTCCTATTATGTAGTTAAAAAAAGTAACCTTATGTTGTATTGTACTTCTCTCCAAGCAGTAGGCTACAGATCTGTAACTAATGCTATTTTCATTATAAAGATTATAAATGTTCACGTTAAGAAAGTGAGACATCATTCTCTCCACAAAGTCCTCATTCTGTGTCTCGTACAGGTAGCAGAGTATTTCATTATGGTAGTTTGATGACTTTCTTTTCAGCCATTTCTCCAAAGCAGGTTTTTCCCTGAAGGAAATGGGGCAGCCAATGGTTCTCTGTATCTCTTGAGTTTGTCTTTCACTTGAAAGACCAAATAGGAATCTTACAGTTAATTTCAGATGTTGCAGATCTTCTGATGCCTTCAGTAAATGTTTTACTTTACTAATGTTTAAGTTAGTGAAAGTTTCTTTCACAGATAAATCACCCAGGACATAGTAGAGAGCAGCAAAGAACTCCTGCACACTCAGATGGATGAAGCTGTAGCAGGTGTGGGTGTCTATGTCTCTGATAAAGATATTCTCATTCAGAAACACAGACTCCAGCTCTGACACAGAGAGTCCATGTCTTACAAGATCTGATTCTTCAAATAGAATTCTCTGGTACCAAACTCCTTCAATGGCCAAACTACACAGCTTCTGTATACATGTGCTTATATGCTGGGCAGAGTCTCTGCCATGATACTTTATTAAACCCTTTAGGTACAACAAGTAAATGGATGTGGCTGTCTTGGCACCAATCGCAAATAAAACCTCTTTTAGTAGTGGTTTCATAACTGTACATACAATCCAGCAAATTATAGGGACTGAACACATGGAGAGCAGAGTATCGTTGTCCATAAATGTACTAAGAGCCAATTCTGCTTGTTCTTTGGTTTCAAAGAAATTATAGAAATATTCCTCACGCTGATCTCCTGTAAACCCCAGAATTTCCACATATCGATTACATTCAACAAAGTCCTTCAACTTCATCAGTGAGAATGGTCTTGTGGTGATAATTAGTGAGCTGTCACCGAGCAGTATTTTCTTACACAAACTCTTTAGAATGATTTCTTTTGAGACCTCCTGAAATGGGTCATCACAAACCTCAGTATCATTCACTGATGCCCATTTTATTTCATCCAAACCATCAACAATAAAAAGTATTTCTTCAGAAGTAACGAAGATTGATTTCAACAGATCAGATGGACATGTCCTTCCAAAATAGCTGGACAGATATCTAGCCAGGCTTATATTACCAGTGATGCTGCTGACTTCTCTACAGCTTATATAGAACGCAAACTGAAATTTGTCCTTATACAAATCCCCAGAGGCCCAGTCCAGCATGATCCTCTGAGATGTCATAGTCTTTCCTATCCCAGCAGGTCCCTGTAACACCACAGTCTTGGGAATAGTTCCCCCAACATCAGGGTCAAACAGAGATTGTATAGTGGTTGGGGAATACTCATGTGATGATATGATTTCTGTAATCTGTAGGTGCTTCTTGCCTAAAGACTTTATATTATGTTTTATCTGCTCTTCATCACGATGATTCTTGATCAGTAGAAGACTGGTGTAGTCTTTCTTCAGATTCAGACCTTTCCCTAGTCTTTTATCATGATGTTTAATAACATGGTATTTCCTTCTCATCTGGTCCATGTATCTTAATCTGCAGTCTGTAAAGGATTTAAAAATATATATTAATAAAATAGTAAATACCTTGACATGCACAGACTAAATTATGTCTATTCAGAGACAATGAGGCTTTGTTCAATAAATTAGTGAAAACATAGTTTGTACTTTGAAACTAGAAATGGCGATGCATCAAAGCTTTGAGCGAAGTGAAGTCCTATACAGCCCATCCAGCTGGTGAGTGTACTGTATATTACTTGCAGTGTGTGTTGGAAGATGCTGGAACAACTTTGTGCAGGTAATCACTAGGGTGTCTCATTTGCTAAGCAGAAAAGTTCTGCCTCCTGCCATGTCACTTCTCACACGGGTCCTAATTCAGAGCTGATAGTAGATGTGTGAAAAAAATGCACATCTATGATCAAAATCTCTGACTGGCGGGGGGACACCCAGCAGAGGGCTAGTCCACCCCACATGCTAGGCTCTACCCCCTTCACCGCAGAAGTGCAAAAGCATCACACAGCGGCGATGCTTTCGCATCTAGCACGTAGCTCCCTGGTCCTGCCTACGCAGCCTAGCTGTGGAGGCAGGTGACTACCCGCCATGTTTTTGGTCGCAGCTGCGTGTGACGTCCAGACACACCTGTGTTGTCCAGACCGTACCCCTTAAACGGAGCGTCGACGTCCACAAAATGCGGCATCAATGCCCCGTTCTCGCCCCTCTCCAGGTCTTAAACTGTGTTTGACAGAGAACGTAGTTAAGAACATTACACATGCGAATACTGGCATATGCGCATGTGCAGATGAGCAAAAATCGCTACCTAGCGATTTTTGATCTTCAGCAACAGGGTCTGAATTAGACCCACAGTACCAAAAGAAGGATTTACAAGATGGCAGCAGCAGATGTTCAGTAATACATGAGATTGGAGGACAGACCTCTCTGGGTCCTAGTGCCTGGCATGTATGCACAGTGGGGAGAACTTGCCAACGCCTGCTTTATAAACACTAACATCATTCTTACCTAATTTTTGTGTTTATTTGCAAGCTAGACTACAAAATCTCCATGTGAGATTCACAAACTACTGGGAATCCTGGTTGCTGTGGCAAAATGATGAATTACTGTCACCTCTGCTTTCTGACAAGAAATAGAGGGAAACCTAGGCTGGCTGAGTCATCCATGGGACTATCAGTGCATCTATTGTATCTGTGTTATTGGAACGTTGCAACAGGATAGAAATGAGGAGAACTAGTCCCCGGTGGTATGCCAATCCCAACCTCCTGGTGATATTGTTAAATTAAATAAATATACAGCAGCATATGCTTTGAGACTTGGTTATAGTCTCTAGTATATTGGATAGGTAAATGGTTAAATTTAAAGAATAAATATTAAATCATTAAATAAATATTTGAGTAATTATTGGCTGTGGATCTATCAGAAATGAGGTCAGGAGACTTCTATAAATATCATATAAAATCACATTTATTTCATAACACACAACACAGAAACTAAAAATCAAAAATCAAATTAAATATGTATAAAAGTGAGTAACCTTTCTACATAGAGCATGGCTAGAATGGTAGATTGTTCCAAATAGAAACTATCCTTAATTAGCACACACATGAATGAATATATAGCTTAATTTAGCTGATTCTGTAGATAGATAAACAGTGCTCAATATAAATGAGTTACTAAATGTCCTTTATAAACAATGGCCCTCATTCCGAGGTGTTCGCTCGCTAGGTGCTTTTAGCAGCATTGCAAACGCTAGGCTGCCGCCCTCTGGGAGTGTATCTTAGCTTAGCAGAACATCAAACGAAAGATTAGCAGATCTGCTACTAAATATTTTCTTGCAGTTTCTGAGTAGCTCCAGACCTACTCCTAGATTGCGTTCAGCTCAGTCCGTTTAGTTCCTGATTTGACGTCACAAACACGCCCTGCATTCGGCCAGCCACTCCCCCGTTTCTCCAGACACTCCCACGTTTTTTCCTGACATGCCTGCGTTTTTTAGCACACTCCCAGAAAACGCTCAGTTACCTCCCAGAAACGCCCTTTTCCTGTCAATCATTCACCGATCAGCAGTGCGACTGAAAAGTGCCGCACGGACACCAGCAAAACTGCTACGTTTTAGTTAAATAACTTAGCGCATGCGTGCTGCGCACCATGTGCATGCGCATTTAGCAACAAATCGCAGCATAGCTAAAATCGGCAACAAGCGAACAACTCGGAATGACCACCCATGGGCCTAATTCTGAGTTGATCCCAGCAGCAATTTTGTTAGCAATTGGGCAAAACCATGGCCCTCATTCCGAGTTGTTCGCTCGGTAAATTTTTTCGCATCGCAGCGATTTTCCTCTTAGTGCGCATGCGCAATGTTCGCACTGCGACTGCGCCAAGTAAATTTGCTATGCAGTTAGGTATTTTACTCACGGCATTTTCTTCGCTCAGGCGATCGGAGTGTGATTGACAGGAAGTGGGTGTTTCTGGGCGGAAACAGGCCGTTCTAGGGGCGTGTGGGAAAAATCGCTACCATTTCTGGGAAAAACGCGGGAGTGGCTGGAGAAACGGGGGAGTGTCTGGGCGAACGCTGGGTGTGTTTATGACGTCAAACCAGGAACGACAAGCACTGAACTGATCGCAGATGCCGAGTAAGTCTCGAGCTACTCTGAGACTGCTAAGAGGTGTGTAATCGCAATTTTGAGAATCTTTCGTTCGCAATTTTAAGAAGCTAAGATTCACTTCCAGTAGGCGGTGGCTTAGCGTGTGCAATGCTGCTAAAAGCAGCTTGCGAGCGAACAACTCGGAATGAGGGCCCATGTGCACTGCAGAAGGGGCAGATGTAACATGTGCAGAGAGAGTTAGATTTGGGTGGGGTGTATTCAAACTGAAATCTAAATTGCAGTGTAAATACAAAGCAGCCAGTATTTACCCTTCCACAGAAACAAAATAATCCACCCAAATCTAACTCTCTCTGCACATGAGATATCTGCCCCCCCTGCAGTGTACATGGGGGGGGGGTGATTCCGAGTTGTTCACTCGTACATTTTTTTTGCAACGGAGTGAATAGTAGCAAACTGTGAATGCGCATGGTACGCAGCGTGCCTGCGACAAGTTATTTTACACAAACATTAGGTATTTTACTCACTGCATAACGAAGATTTTCCATCGCTGTGCTGATCGTAGTGTGATTGACAGAAAGTGGGTGTTTCTGGGCGGAAACTGGGCATTTTATGGGAGTGTGCGGAAAAACGCAGGCGTGCTAGTTGAAAACGCAGGAGTGGCTGAAGAAACGGGGGAGTGGCTGGACGAACGCTGGGTGTGTTTGTGACATCAAACCAGGAACGAAAAGGACTGAGCTGGTCGCAATGGCAGAGTAAGTCTGGAGCTACTCAGAAACTGCGGGGTAATCGTTACGAGAAAATTAGCCACCGATTTCTGATTTGCTGTATAATTGCCACCGATTTCTCCCACTGATGAGGCGTGTCCGTCCCTTTTCATCCGGTGGTGAGGCTGTTATTTAACTGTTTACTTATTGGAACGTTGTGCCAAGAGATCTTAGAATATGGATACTTTGGAATTATGTTTTGTTTCCATAATGGCTACTTGAGAGAGCCCAAATCTTTATCAGTAGATGGAAAATTTGCTGATGAACCCACAGATGCCAGAAAGTCGCAGGCTATTACATTTCCCTCATGAAGTTTGATTTCTACACACTTGACTTCCATATGGTTCCTATTGAAGTATGAGGGTTTTTGAAAGAACTCTTCATCTTACTGTTCATGAGTAGTTATAGTTCTGTCAGACATGTTAGCTATGGCTGCATCTGCCTTAGGGACTGTGGTGAGAGGGTTTGTGTCTCACCACAATTGCCCACATTCTGGTGGGATCAGCACCCTTCAAGGGAGAAGAAAACAAGTCCTGTTTATAATGACAGGCTTTCTAAATTGCATAGCTGCAGCTGGAGAAACAGAATTCCAGGTTTTCCAGCTCACTCAGAGACAACAGGAAGTCAGGTATAGGAGAGGGGTTTAAAAATCCCTCTTACCCACAATGCATTGCGCTGGTGCCTATTAGAGGCCAGTGAGCATGGTTAAGTGTATAGCACCAGGGACTGTGGATATTGGCCTTGCCATGTGTAGCTGCAAGCCACTGCAGCAGAATGTCTACTGAGCACGGGATGTGCTAGGACCTTTTATGTTTGTCTGTTTATTGTCTCTATGTACCTGTGTGACCTGGTCCAAGCCTGTGTATGTTGTGCTACAGTGTCTGATGCCAATAAAGACACTGTGGTTGTAACCGGAAAACCTGGCTGTGAGTCCTTATTTACAGTACCCGTGTTACATTACCAATCTGCATTTCTGCACCCTTATCACAACATGGATACATGCATTCTACTGTAGCTTTTTAGAACTAAACTTACATTTCCATCTGCATCCATTCATTAAGCTCCACTGGACCAGCCAATACTGGGAATGGTTACTTAGGATACAGTAGCTATGCTGTACTCCCAAGATAGCCAAATAACCCACTGCTAATATGTAAAGTGCATTAAAGGCCTGATTCAGAGGCACACACAAAGCCAAGTTCAGCTAATTTTTTCCAATTTTGCCTTCGCAGATTTCCCTGTAAACTTATATGTGCATGCATTACACAGAGTGTACCCACAAGGGCACTGTCGTAATTGAGATGCAAGGTATCGCAAAAGGTCAGGGTGTTCCTGGGCAGTGACTTGAATGTGGCTAATATGCAATCAAACATGGTCAATTTAATGGGCATTTTCTGGGATTGTTATGGGCCTGTCAGTAAAAGTGTTTGAAAATAAAGACACAGACATAGGCATAGCCAGATATAGAAATTGAAAAGTGTTGGTGTACATTTCGATGGTGTGACCAATGGTGGCATCTTAAGATGCCACCATTGGTATTACTTGGTATTACTGAGTCTCAAGATGCGGACAGTGGGCATCTCAATCCTTGTACATTAGGATGCATGGATGTACACCAGGGAAGCCGTATGCATAAAGTCGCAGACGGATGACCGCCAATAGACCCTTCTGAATACATCTCTGAATAGGAGAAATATAAATAAAGAATTATTATAAATATGGATTAAGTTCTTTGCCACTTGAAGTACCAGGAAAACTGTCTATATACAGTAACTGCAATCTTCATAAAGTACTTCCTGCACCATTATGGACGTTGTTGACTCTTTCATCCCCATGGATTGCGTAAGAGTTCTACATTATCCACACTAAACATCCTGGGTGTTTCTTTAATTTCCCCAGATCCATTACTAGAGGAATCCTCTATATCCACATTGTCTGGGACTTTGCTTTTTTTGAACCCTGCCTAGCATAGGATACTTTCATCTAACCATAAGCCAGGGGTGGGGAACCATTTTTCTACCGAGGGCCATTTGGATATTTATAAAATCCTTCGGGGACCATACAAAAATTCTCAATTTAAAAAAGTTCCCTGCCCCCCCAGTAGGTCTGCCCCTTAGAGGTACTGTGTGTGTGCGCCGGAGGCGCGCACACCCAAAAAATGGGTGTGGCCAGTTAAAATGGGACATGATACACATATGCCCCCAATGGTGCAGTGCCAGATCCACAATTGCCCCCACAGTGCCAGGTATACAGATGTCCCACAGTGCCAGGTATACAAATGCCCCCCACAGTGCCAGGTATACAAATGCCCCCCACAGTGCCAGGTATACAACTGCCCCCACAGTGCCAGGTATACAAATGCCCTCCACAGTGCCAGGTATACAGATGCCCCCACAGTGCCAGGTATACAGATGCCTGCCCCCCCCCCCTCCGTGCTGCTTACCGCTCCATTCGGCGGTGTTTCTCATGTGTCAGGAGTGGACAGGGAGGAGAGTGCGGCTATGTCGGGTGGCGGCGGCGTGCGAGAGCCAATCAGAGCTCGTGGACCAGCAGCCGTGGCTCCTGATTGGCTCACGAACCGACGGCTGGTTTGAAGTCCTACACGCCGCCACCCGACATAGCCGCGCTCTCCTCCCTGTTATGACAGCTGAGACACGCTGCCGCCGGACTGAGTGGCGGCGTGTCTCACTGACAGAAGCGGTTGGGCCACAGCAAACAGCTTTGCGGGCCTTATACGGCCTGCGGGTCGGAGGTTCCCCACCCCTGCCATAAGACCTATAATGTGCCCTGTCTGTTAACTTTGTCATATGGTTGGAGAACTGCATATTGTACAAAAGTCTCTTTACATTCAGTAGTTGAGAGTCTATCTCAAGCTGAATAATACCCCTTTTAGATGTGCTTTCCGAGTGTCACATGGCTTGAGACCCCTTGCGGCCCAACCCGGCATATTGCAGAGTTGGTGACACCACCGCCGACACTACTGGAGGCCGTGCTTGGAGATGATCATCTCCAAGTCATCTCCAAGATCATCTCCAAGAGCCTCCTATGCAGAGAACGGTGCCGGGTTGCCTTGACACGGTTTACCGTTCACACTGCACCACATCCTGGGTTGATTCTGGCTTCAACCCAGGTCGCAATCTAGGATGACCTGGGATATTCCTTCAGAACCCTTTCAGACTCACAAAATCTGTAGTTGATGCACGTTCATGTGCAATAACCCTGGAAATTTATGCTAGTCTGAAAGGGGTATTAAGAGAGGCTGCATTATAATTCTGTATTTGTTCCCCTTTTTCTCCTCCACATACTCTGTCACAGTACTGAAGAAGGGTACACTGTCACTATAATCAGTCTTCCCACCAGAGCATTGCAACATTTAATGCAACCCTAATTTAGGGGCTTGCCATGAAATGGTACTTTTTGCTCAGATTCGAAGTGCTAAGTTCAAAGTGTTATTAGAAATTTTACATTGAAGCTGTAATTATTCAGGAGGTACAGATGGAGTCGCGCTCATCTGAGGCGGCTCAACCGCATACGAGCGCTCCCGGCATGACTAAGCGATCCGTCCGCCTAGTCAAGCCGGGAGTGCACTGAGATGCTCCCATTCTAGTTAATGGGGTGCATGCGCATCACAGACGCGCTCGTGCCACGGACCCGGCGATAGGTACGCCCCGGCACAGACGGAGCTGTGATTAGCGTGGCTCTATCTGTATTATTAACTATACTCATACCTGCAAAGGACTGTGATGTGACTCTTTACTTCTTAGCATCCACAGGTAACTGACTACAGCACCCAACAGATAATTTTACTGCTGCCTTGCATTTTTGTAGCCCAGCTTTGAAATTTATAGGTAATTGACTACACAATCTTTCATACAAGTAGTTTTAATTTCTGGATTAAGGCAGGAGATGACTTTGAATCAGTGCTGGATAGACTGTTCTGTTACCATTTGCTTACTTGATTGGTGCCCTTTTGTTCGGGAGGAAAGCATTTGGGGGTGAGGTGGAATTAGTGTGGACACCTGGTTGCAGCCATACTTATAGTTACTGTTAAGCCCCATAGACGACATGCACCTTGGACGACACTGGCTCACGATTTCCATTGAACTCCCTGGAGTGCACTGTGCATCCTAGTTATATAGTAAATCAAATAAGATGTATTTCTCTGACGTCCTAGTGGATGCTGGGACTTCCGTCAGGACCATGGGGAATAGCGGCTCCGCAGGAGACAGGGCACAAAGTAAAAGCTTCTAGACTACCTGGTGTGCACTGGCTCCTCCCCCTATGACCCTCCTCCAAGCCTCAGTTAAGATTTTGTGCCCGGCCGAGAAGGGTGCAATCTAGGTGGCTCTCCTGAGCTTCTTAGAGTAAAAGTTTAGATTTTTGTTATTTTCAGTGAGTCCTGCTGGCAACAGGCTCACTGCAGCGAGGGACTAAGGGGAGAAGAAGCGAACTCACGTGCTTGCAGTGTGGATTGGGCTTCTTAGGCTACTGGACATTAGCTCCAGAGGGACGATCACAGGTTCAGCCTGGATGGGTCACCGGAGCCGCGCCGCCGGCCCCCTTACAGAGCCAGAAGAGTGAAGAGGTCCGGTGAAATCGGCGGCAGAAGACGCTCCTGTCTTCAACTAAGGTAGTGCACAGCACCGCAGCTTTGCGCCATTGCTCTCCACACACTTCACACTCCGGTCACTGAGGGTGCAGGGCGCTGGGAGGGGAGCGCCCTGAGAGGCAATGTAAAAAAGTATACCTTAGGATGGCTAAATAATACATCACATATAGCTCCTAAGCTATATGGATGTATTTAACCCTTGCCAGTTTCCAGAAAAAAGCGGGAGATGAGGCCGTCGCGAAGGGGCGGAGCCTATCTCCTCAGCACACAAGGCGCCATTTTCCCTCACAGCTCCGCTGGAAGGACGGCTCCCTGACTCTCCCCTGCAGACTGCACCACAGAAACAGGGTAAAACAAGAGGGGGGGGGCACTATTGGCAGCTATAATATATAAAAACAGCAGCTATAAGGGAGTAACACTTATATAAGGTTATCCCTGTATATATATAGCGCTCTGGTGTGTGCTGGCAAATCTCCCTCTGTCTCACCAAAGGGCTTGTGGGGTCCTGTCCTCTATCAGAGCATTCCCTGTGTGTGTGCTGGGTGTCGGTACGATTGTGTCGACATGTATGAGGAGGATATTGATGTGGAAGCAGAACAGTTGCCTGTGTTAGTGATGTCACCCCCTAGGGAGTCGACACCTGACTGGATGATTGTGTTTAAAGAGTTAAGTGACAATGTCAGCACTTTGCAAAAAACTGTTGACAGCATGAGACAGCCGGCAAATCAATTAGTGCCTGTCCAGACGTCTCAGACACCGTCAGGGGTGCTAAAACGGCCGTTACCTCAGATGGTCGACGCAGACCCAGACACGGATGCTGAATCTAGTGTCGACGGTGAGGAGACAAACGTAATGTCCAGTAGGGCCACACGTTACATGATCACGGCAATGAAAGAGGCATTGCACATTTCTGACACTACAAGTACCACAAAAAAGGGTATTATGTGGGGGGAGAAAAAACTACCAGTAGTTTTTCCTGAGTCGGATGAATTAAATGAGGTGTGTGATAAAGCGTGGGTTTCCCCAGATAGAAAACTACTAATTTCTAGTAAATTATTGGCACTATACCCTTTCCCGCCAGAGGTTAGGGTACGTTGGGAAACACCCCCTAGGGTAGATAAGGCGCTCACACGCTTATCAAAACAAGTGGCGTTACCGTCTCCTGATACGGCCGCCCTCAAAGAACCAGCTGATAGAAGGCTGGAAGGTATCCTAAAAAATATATACACACATACTGGTGTTATATTGCGACCGGCAATCGCTTCAGCCTGGATGTGCAGCGCTGGAGTGGCATGGTCGGATTCCCTGACTGAAAATATTGATACCCTGGATAGGGACAGTATATTATTAACTATAGAGCATCTGAAGGATGCATTACTATATATGCGTGATGCACAGAGGGATATTTGCACCCTGGCATCAAGAGTGAGTGCTATGTCCATTTCTGCCAGAAGAGCATTATGGACGCGACAGTGGTCAGGTGATGCGGATTCCAAACGACATATGGAAGTATTGCCGTATAAAGGGGAGGAGTTGTTTGGGGTCGGTCTATCGGACCTGGTGGCTACAGCAACTGCTGGAATGTCCACTTTTTTACCCCAGGTCACTTCTCAGCAGAAAAAGACACCGTCTTTTCAAACTCAGTCCTTTCGTTCCCATAAGAACAAGGGAGCAAAAGGACACTCCTTTCTGCCACGGGGCAGAGGAAGAGGGAAAAGACTGCACCAGGCAGCCTCCTCCCAGGAGCAGAAGCCCTCCCCTGCTTCTGCCAAGTCTTCAGCATGACGCTGGGGCTTTCCAAGCGGACTCAGGCACGGTGGGGGCCCGTCTCAAAAGTTTCAACGCGCAGTGGGCTCACTCGCGGGTGGACCCCTGGATTCTACAGGTAGTATCACAGGGGTACAGACTGGAATTCGAGACATCTCCCCCTCGCCGGTTCCTGAAGTCTGCTTTACCAACGTCTCCCCTCGACAGGGAGGCAGTATTGGAGGCTATTCACAAGCTGTATTCCCAGCAGGTGAAAATCAAGGTACCCCTCCTACAACAAGGAAAGGGGTATTATTCCACGCTGTTTGTGGTACCGAAGCCGGACGGCTCGGTGAGACCAATTCTAAATTTGAAATCCTTGAACACTTACATAAAAAGGTTCAAGTTCAAGATGGAGTCACTCAGAGCAGTGATAGCGAACCTGGAAGAAGGGGACTTTATGGTGTCCCTAGACATAAAAGATGCTTATCTCCATGTCCCAATCCACCCTTCTCACCAAGGGTACCTCAGGTTTGTCGTACAAAACTGTCATTATCAGTTTCAGATGCTGCCATTTGGATTGTCCACGGCACCCCGGGTCTTTACCAAGGTAATGGCCGAGATGATGTTTCTTCTTCGAAGAAAAGGCGTCTTAATTATCCCTTACTTGGACGATCTCCTGATAAGAGCAAGGTCCAGGGAACAGTTAGAGGTCGGAGTAGCACTATCTCAGCTAGTGCTCCGTCAGCATGGGTGGATTCTAAATATCCCGAAATCACAGCTGATTCCAACAACACGTCTACTGTTCCTGGGGATGATTCTGGACACAGTCCAGAAAAAGGTGTTTCTCCCGGAGGAGAAGGCCGAGGAGTTATCCGATCTAGTCAGGAACCTCCTGAAACCAGGACAAGTGTCGGTGCATCAATGCACGAGGGTTCTGGGAAAAATGGTGGCTTCTTACGAAGCGATTCCATTCGGAAGATTCCATGCAAGAACGTTTCAGTGGGATCTGCTGGACAAAAGGTCCGGATCGCATCTTCAGATGCATCAGCGAATAACCCTGTCTCCAAGGACAAGGGTATCTCTTTTGTGGTGGCTGCAGAGGGCTCATCTACTAGAGGGCCGCAGATTCGGCATTCAGGATTGGATCCTGGTGACCACGGATGCCAGCCTGAGGGGCTGGGGAGCAGTCACACAAGGAAGAAATTTCCAGGGAACGTGGTCAAGTCTAGAGACTTCTCTCCACATAAATATACTGGAGCTAAGGGCAATTTACAATGCCCTAAGCCAAGCAAGACCTCTGCTTCAAGGTCAGCCGGTGCTGATCCAGTCGGACAACATCACGGCAGTCGCCCACGTAAACAGACAGGGCGGCACAAGAAGCCGGAGGGCAATGGCAGAAGCTGCAAGGATTCTCCGCTGGGCGGAAAATCATGTGATAGCACTGTCAGCAGTGTTCATTCCGGGAGTGGACAACTGGGAAGCAGACTTCCTCAGCAGACACGACCTCCATCCGGGGGAGTGGGGACTTCATCCAGAAGTCTTCCAGATGATTGTAAACCATTGGGAAAAACCAAAGGTGGACATGATGGCGTCCCGTCTCAACAAAAAACTGGACAGATATTGCGCCAGGTCAAGGGACCCTCAAGCAATAGCGGTGGACGCTCTGGTAACACCGTGGGTGTACCAGTCGGTGTATGTGTTCCCTCCTCTGCCTCTCATTCCAAAGGTACTGAGAATCATAAGAAGGAGAGGAGTAAGAACTATACTCGTGGTTCCGGATTGGCCAAGAAGAACTTGGTACCCGGAACTGCAAGAGATGCTCACGCAGGACCCGTGGCCTCTACCTCTAAGATAGGACCTGCTCCAGCAGGGACCTTGTGTGTTCCAAGACTTACCGCGGCTGCGTTTGACGGCATGGCGGTTGAACGCCGGATCCTGATGGAAAAAGGCATTCCAGAAGAAGTCATCCCTACACTGATCAAGGCCAGGAAGGATGTCACTGCGAAACATTATCACCGCATTTGGAGAAAATATGTTGCGTGGTGTGAGACCAAGATGGCTCCCACAGAGGAATTTCAACTGGGTCGTTTCTTACATTTCCTGCAAGCAGGACTGTCTATGGGCCTAAAGTTAGGATCCATTAAGGTTCAAATTTCGGCCTTGTCGATTTTCTTCCAGAAAGAACTGGCTTCAGTGCCTGAAGTTCAGACGTTTGTCAAGGGAGTACTGCATATCCAGCCTCCTTTTGTGCCACCTGTGGCACCTTGGGATCTCAATGTGGTTTTAGGGTTCCTTAAATCACACTGGTTTGAACCACTCACCTCTGTGGACTTGAAGTATCTCACATGGAAAGTGGTAATGCTATTAGCCCTGGCTTCGGCCAGGCGTGTCTCAGAATTGGCGGCTTTATCATATAAAAGCCCTTACCTAATTTTTCATTCAGACAGGGCAGAATTGAGGACTCGTCCTCATTTTCTGCCTAAGGTGGTTTCAGGTTTTCACATGAACCAACCTATTGTGGTACCTGCGGCTACTAGGGACTTGGAGGACTCCAAGTTACTCGACGTAGTCAGGGCCCTGAAAATATATGTTTCCAGGATGGCTGGAGTCAGAAAATCTGACTCACTGTTTATCCTGTACGCACCTAACAAGCTGGGTGCTCCTGCTTCTAAGCAGACAATTGCTCGTTGGATTTGTAATACAATTCAGCTTGCACATTCTGTGGCAGGACTGCCACAGCCAAAATCTGTAAAGGCCCATTCCACAAGGAAGGTGGGCTCCTCTTGGGCGGCTGCCCGAGGGGTCTCGGCGTTACAACTTTGCCGAGCAGCTACTTGGTCAGGGGCAAATACGTTTGTAAAATTTTACAAATTTGATACCCTGGCTGAGGAGGACCTGGAGTTCTCTCATTCGGTGTTGCAGAGTCGTCCGCACTCTCCCGCCCATTTGGGAGCTTTGGTATAATCCCCATGGTCCTGACGGAAGTCCCAGCATCCACTAGGACGTCAGAGAAAATAAGAATTTACTTACCGATAATTCTATTTCTCGTAGTCCGTAGTGGATGCTGGGCGCCCATCCCAAGTGCGGATTGTCTGCAATACTTGTATATAGTTATTGTTACAAAAATCGGGTTATTGTTGGTTGTGAGCCATCTTTTGAGAGGCTCCTTCGTTGTCATACTGTTAACTGGGTTCAGATCACAAGTTGTACGGTGTGATTGGTGTGGCTGGTATGAGTCTTACCCGGGATTCATGAATCCTTCCTTATTGTGTACGCTCGTCCGGGCACAGTATCCTAACTGAGGCTTGGAGGAGGGTCATAGGGGGAGGAGCCAGTGCACACCAGGTAGTCTAGAAGCTTTTACTTTGTGCCCTGTCTCCTGCGGAGCCGCTATTCCCCATGGTCCTGACGGAAGTCCCAGCATCCACTACGGACTACGAGAAATAGAATTATCGGTAAGTAAATTCTTATTTTTCGGCAAAAAAGGTGCCCGACGTTAGAAGAGCTGGCCTAGAGCTGCCAGCTGATTTACACCAGGCATCTCCTGCTGCATGGCGTATTGAGGCAAGATGTATGAGGAAATATCTGTATCCAAGCAGAGGCAGAGGTCACTGTGTTAGTGGCCATGTAAGTGCTGTGTACAGGTGGGTTGGTTGTGTAATAGTGTTCGGCATATGTGTAAGGGGCATTATGTGTGTCATTTGTATAAATGTATTAATAATGTGCAGTATATGTGTAAGGGGTACTATGCTTGTCATTATGTATATAAGGGCATTGATAATGTGTAGGATATGTGTAAGGGACATTATGTGTGTCATTATGTGTATAAGGGCATTAATAATGTGTAGCATATTTATAAGGGACATTATGTGTATAAGGGCATGACTAAAGGTCATGTGTGTCGTGTGTGTAAGGGGCCTTACTGTGTGGTATTATGTGTATAAAGGCATTACTAATGTGTGGCATTATGTGTATAAGGTGCTCTACTGTGTGGCATAATGTATAGAAAGGGCACTGCTGTGTGGTGTAATGTGAATACGGAGCAATTCAGTGTGATGTAATGTGAATAAAGGGAACTACTGTGAGGAGTAATGTATATAAGTGGTTCAACTGTGTGATGTAACGTGAATAAGGGACACTATTGCTTGATATAATGTGAATAAAGTTGCACTACTGTGTGGCGTCATTGAATAGTGGGTACTATTGTGTGGCCATGCCCCTTCCCAGCAAGAACACGCCCATTTTTGGTCTGTGCGCCAAATGTGTGCACTGTTCCTATTTAAAATAAAGGGGGTAGGAACACCAAAATGGGAACTGCTCTGGGTAAGGGGTGATGGTGCAGGGAGAGGGGTGAAGGGGGGGCACCAGCCAAAATCTTGCCTAGGGCATCATATTGGTTAGGGACGGTTCTGGACCTCACCACTGTTTTAATACTGCCATTTATGCCACCATGTTTTGCATTTATCTTTTATTATCTTCCAGTTACCCCACTGTATGCTAAACCTCTACTATCTGCACACCATGCCATCAGCAACCTATGCAGTGTGCTTCAGATGGCCACCTCGGATGGTTCCTCCATAGGCAGGATGTACTACATGTTGATTTATTCATATACAGTATATAATATTAGACACGTGTCAGTGTTCCCATCTGTGACTTGGGTCCTTGTATGGCTTATCTCCCACAGTGCAACCTTCGAAGTCCACCCAACATGGCTGCCTCACCTGGTGTGCTCATAGATAGGATGAAAATTATATGTACCTGATGGTTATGGTGGGAAGCTACTCCTAGCGTTAGATCACTGCAAACACCAATCTACTCTAGGAGTGACCTATTCCACCCAGGGTAATCATACGTAGTGCGCCCAAGACAGCTGCCTTGCCTGGTACCTTTCGTGTGTGGAATATGTAACCCATGTAATATATTACCCAAAGTGACTTCACCAAACTGACAGTATGCTTATCGTGTTCTGGACTTTTATTTCCTGAGTGGTTTTCTACTTGCTGTAATACAAAATGTATTTGTAATATGTTTTATTTATTTATTTATTTATTTTTATGTCTGTAAAGCGACTTTGGGTCCTTTTTAAACTTTGGACTCAGTCTCCATTTTGTATCTAGATGTTGATCTTCCACATATAATGCCGGGTGGTCTTCAGTATGCCGGCTGTCGGGATCCCGGCGCACAATATACCGGCGCCGTGATCCCGACAGCCGGCATACCGACAGCCGGCATACCGACACTTATTCTCCCTCGTAGGGGTCCACGACCCCCCTGGAGGGAGAATTAAATAGCGTTGCACGCGTAGCGCGCCACTGTGCCCTTAGCGTGGCGAGCGCAGCGAGCCCGCAAGGGGCTCATTTGCGCTCGCCACACTGTCGGTAAGCCGGCGGTCGGGCTCCCGGCGCTGGTATGCTGGTCGCCGGGAGCCTGACTGCCGGCAATCCGTAGTGAACCCATAATGCCGGCACTTAGGATTCAGGAACAGTCATTGCTATAAGCTGTTCCCAGTTCTGCCTCCCACATGATTGCCACTTTTCTTTTGAGGTGAAGATCGCATGCAGCAACTTCAGGTAGTGTGCGGTTATTGTGTTCTGAAAACCAGGACAACTTCCTGAGGACTGAAACCTATGTGGCCACCCCAGTCCTTAATTTTTTACCATTGGTAAAGCATCTCTAAGACCAAGGGGTACGTCCCTACTCTACAAAAGAAAAATAAACACCTGCCTGATTCACTTTACTTGAGGCAGGAACAGAGAGTTGTCAGAGTGGTCCCAAACTGTGTGCCTAGACACCCTGGGCTGCCCCAGGATACTTGCAGGGGTGCCTTGGATTGATGGTCCAGGACCAATTCAAATTATTTATGGTCAATGTAAGAGGAAAAACCAGTGCTTGTGGCTGAAAATCATAAAATATGTGGACAATCAGAAGAACATTTTGTCCCTTACTACACAATAAAGCCTAAGAATGACATATAAAACACAATTTACTTAATTTAATATTTCTTTAATATTTCTTTGTTACTTTCTCAATAAGAAACTTTTGGCCTGGTGGTGCCGTGAAAAAAAATCTGATACTGTAGAGCACTGTGATTTTAAAAAAAAGTTTTAGAACCACTGATCTATCCTTTATATATCCTGCAGAGGAACCACCAATTTAATGGCTGTCATGTAGGATAGAAGATGAAAATATATATTACTAAACAAGTGATATAAGCAATCGAAAGACTTGCTGGGGACTTGCCAATGCCTGCATTACACAGCCTGTCACATTTACCCCAGTGGTTTTTATTATAGAAATATAGATACATTTTGGCTACATATTAAAATGCTGTAGTCAAAAAGAATATTTTACTAACCTTCAAGTGTCGCACTGGAAGACATCTTCTGTGAATAATCTGTAGAGTTAAGAGCAGAAGGGAGTACACGCATTACATAAGTAACATATACCCCAGTATCAGGGACGTGCAGTCAGGGGAGGCAGGGGAGGCAGTGAATTACAAAGAAGATACGTTATGACACAGGTTCTGTGTCATAAGTATCTGTTATTCTTTATATTATTTAAAGCATGTAAAAAAAAATTTTTAAACGTGTTCGGAGGCACCATTTTCAGTGCCTCCTGCTGTCATTCTAAAAGGGCCGGAAATGGGGGGCGGGGCCAAACACCGGGCAGTAGACGCGGCAGTAGAAGCCCATTAAAAAAAGCCAGATAAGCGGCACCCATAGAAGTGCCTCTGTGACAGGGGCGTGCTTTCAGACCGTATGAAAGCACGCCCCTGTCACTAACACTGATGTGATTGGGCAGTGGGCAGGGCTGAACTGGCTGCTTGGCACCAAACCACCCCCCATTCCTGGGCTGGCTGATGCGAGCAACACCCCTTCATGCTCCCAATTTTATACCAGCAGCGGCCGATAATCCGGCGCCCCCCCCCCCCCCCCCCCCCCCCCGCTGGAGTTTGGAGCCGATTATATGCAGGGCTGCCCCCCACCGAGCGCCGTTTGCCGCAGATGACTTTCTCAAACAGCGCCAGTGTTCAGGGCCGCGGACTCTGGGGCACTAGCAGCGGGCAGCGCTGCTGCCATCGCTGCGCTGCCCGCTGCCATTGCCCCAGAGTCCGCGGTAATGTGGCTTACCTACTGTAGTTTTTGGGTTCCGGACAGGAGGGGGGGGAGCCGCGTTCTCAGCTCCTTCCCCCAGAGTCAGTAATATAGCCTGTGTGGACTGGAATTGGCCAGCCGGGGAAGGGGAGGGGGGGCTATGTCTTTGCTCCTCCCCCATACTCCCTAATGCTGCCCGTTTGGGACTCCCCAGCTAGAGGGGGGAGAAGGGGTCAATACTTCTCCCTGTCCCCCGACATGTCCATGTCCATCAGAGGTAATCAATTTCGATATGCAGCAGCAGCGTGATTGTCCACGCAACAGTGGCAGGTAGGAAAAACAATATCCTGGAGTTGTAAAGGTGGCAAGTGCTGTTCATCATCTCTTTGTTAGTCCATTGGCCCCCCACTCTCTCTTTCTATCTATCTCCCCTCAGCTCCCCACTCTCTCTTTCTATCTATCTCCCCCTCAGCTCCCACTCTCTCTATCTATCTCCCCCTCAGCTCCCACTCTCTCTTTCTATCTATCTCCCCCTCAGCTCCCACTCTCTCTTTCTATCTATATCCCCCTCAGCTCCCACTCTCTCTTTCTATCTATATCCCCCTCAGCTCCCACTCTCTCTTTCTATCTATATCCCCCTCAGCTCCCACTCTCTCTTTCTATCTATATCCCCCTCAGCTCCCACTCTCTCTTTCTATCTATCTCCCCCTCAGCTCCCACTCTCTCTTTCTATCTATATCCCCCTCAGCTCCCACTCTCTCTTTCTATCTATCTCCCCCTCAGCTCCCACTCTCTCTTTCTATCTATCTCCCCCTCAGCTCCCACTCTCTCTTTCTATCTATATCCCCCTCAGCTCCACTCTCTCTTTCTATCTATCTCCCCCTCAGCTCCCACTCTCTCTTTCTATCTATCTCCCCCTCAGCTCCCACTATCTCTTTCTATCTATCTCCCCCTCAGCTCCCACTCTCTCTTTCTATCTATCTCCCCCTCAGCTCCCACTCTCTCTTTCTATCTATCTCCCCCTCAGCTCCCACTCTCTCTTTCTATCTATCTCCCCCCTCAGCTCCCACTCTCTCTTTCTATCTATCTCCCCCTCAGCTCCCACTCTCTCTTTCTATCTATATCCCCCTCAGCTCCCACTCTCTCTTTCTATCTATCTCCCCCTCAGCTCCCACTCTCTCTTTCTATCTATCTCCCCCTCAGCTCCCACTATCTCTTTCTATCTATCTCCCCCTCAGCTCCCACTCTCTCTTTCTATCTATCTCCCCCTCAGCTCCCACTCTCTCTTTCTATCTATCTCCCCCTCAGCTCCCACTCTCTCTTTCTATCTATCTCCCCCTCAGCTCCCACTCTCTCTTTCTATCTATATCCCCCTCAGCTCCCACTCTCTCTTTCTATCTATCTCCCCCTCAGCTCCCACTCTCTCTTTCTATCTATCTCCCCCTCAGCTCCCACTCTCTCTTTCTATCTATCTCCCCCTCAGCTCCCACTCTCTCTTTCTATCTATCTCCCCCTCAGCTCCCACTCTCTCTTTCTATCTATCTCCCCCTCAGCTCCCACTCTCTCTTTCTATCTATATCCCCCTCAGCTCCCACTCTCTCTTTCTATCTATCTCCCCCTCAGCTCCCACTCTCTCTTTCTATCTATCTCCCCCTCAGCTCCCACTCTCTCTTTCTATCTATATCCCCTCAGCTCCCACTCTCTCTTTCTATCTATCTCCCCCTCAGCTCCCACTCTCTCTTTCTATCTATCTCCCCCTCAGCTCCCACTCTCTCTTTCTATCTATCTCCCCCTCAGCTCCCACTCTCTCTTTCTATCTATATCCCCCTCAGCTCCCACTCTCTCTTTCTATCTATCTCCCCCTCAGCTCCCACTCTCTCTTTCTATCTATCTCCCCCTCAGCTCCCACTCTCTCTTTCTATCTATATCCCCCTCAGCTCCCACTCTCTCTTTCTATCTATCTCCCCCTCAGCTCCCACTCTCTCTTTCTATCTATCTCCCCCTCAGCTCCCACTCTCTCTTCTATCTATCTCCCCCTCAGCTCCCACTCTCTCTTTCTATCTATATCCCCTCAGCTCCCACTCTCTCTTCTATCTATCTCCCCCTCAGCTCCCACTCTCTCTTTCTATCTATCTCCCCCTCAGCTCCCACTCTCTCTTTCTATCTATCTCCCCCTCAGCTCCCACTCTCTCTTTCTATCTATCTCCCCCTCAGCTCCCACTCTCTCTTTCTATCTATCTCCCCTCAGCTCCCACTCTCTCTTTCTATCTATCTCCCCCTCAGCTCCCACTCTCTCTTTCTATCTATCTCCCCCTCAGCTCCCACTCTCTCTTTCTATCTATCTCCCCCTCAGCTCCCACTCTCTCTTTCTATCTATCTCCCCCTCAGCTCCCACTCTCTCTTTCTATCTATCTCCCCCTCAGCTCCCACTCTCTCTTTCTATCTATCTCCCCCTCAGCTCCCACTCTCTCTTTCTATCTATCTCCCCCTCAGCTCCCACTCTCTCTTTCTATCTATCTCCCCCTCAGCTCCCACTCTCTCTTTCTATCTATCTCCCCCTCAGCTCCCACTCTCTCTTTCTATCTATCTCCCCCTCAGCTCCCACTCTCTCTTTCTATCTATATCCCCCTCAGCTCCCACTCTCTCTTTCTATCTATCTCCCCCTCAGCTCCCACTCTCTCTTTCTATCTATCTCCCCCTCAGCTCCCACTCTCTCTTTCTATCTATCTCCCCTCAGCTCCCACTCTCTCTTTCTATCTATATCCCCCTCAGCTCCCACTCTCTCTTTCTATCTATCTCCCCCTCAGCTCCCACTCTCTCTTTCTATCTATCTCCCCCTCAGCTCCCACTCTCTCTTTCTATCTATCTCCCCCTCAGCTCCCACTCTCTCTTTCTATCTATCTCCCCCTCAGCTCCCACTCTCTCTTTCTATCTATCTCCCCCTCAGCTCCCACTCTCTCTTTCTATCTATCTCCCCCTCAGCTCCCACTCTCTCTTTCTATCTATATCCCCCTCAGCTCCCACTCTCTCTTTCTATCTATCTCCCCCTCAGCTCCCACTCTCTCTTTCTATCTATCTCCCCCTCAGCTCCCACTCTCTCTTTCTATCTATCTCCCCCTCAGCTCCCACTCTCTCTTTCTATCTATCTCCCCCTCAGCTCCCACTCTCTCTTTCTATCTATCTCCCCCCTCAGCTCCCACTCTCTCTTTCTATCTATATCCCCCTCAGCTCCCACTCTCTCTTTCTATCTATCTCCCCCTCAGCTCCCACTCTCTCTTTCTATCTATCTCCCCCTCAGCTCCCACTCTCTCTTTCTATCTATATCCCCCTCAGCTCCCACTCTCTCTTTCTATCTATCTCCCCCTCAGCTCCCACTCTCTCTTTCTATCTATCTCCCCCTCAGCTCCCACTCTCTCTTTCTATCTATCTCCCCCTCAGCTCCCACTCTCTCTTTCTATCTATATCCCCCTCAGCTCCCACTCTCTCTTTCTATCTATCTCCCCCTCAGCTCCCACTCTCTCTTTCTATCTATCTCCCCCTCAGCTCCCACTCTCTCTTTCTATCTATATCCCCCTCAGCTCCCACTCTCTCTTTCTATCTATCTCCCCCTCAGCTCCCACTCTCTCTTTCTATCTATCTCCCCCTCAGCTCCCACTCTCTCTTTCTATCTATCTCCCCCTCAGCTCCCACTCTCTCTTTCTATCTATATCCCCCTCAGCTCCCACTCTCTCTTTCTATCTATATCCCCCTCAGCTCCCACTCTCTCTTTCTATCTATCTCCCCCTCAGCTCCCACTCTCTCTTTCTATCTATCTCCCCCTCAGCTCCCACTCTCTCTTTCTATCTATCTCCCCCTCAGCTCCCACTCTCTCTTTCTATCTATATCCCCCTCAGCTCCCACTCTCTCTTTCTATCTATCTCCCCCTCAGCTCCCACTCTCTCTTTCTATCTATCTCCCCCTCAGCTCCCACTCTCTCTTTCTATCTATATCCCCCTCAGCTCCCACTCTCTCTTTCTATCTATCTCCCCCTCAGCTCCCACTCTCTCTTTCTATCTATCTCCCCCTCAGCTCCCACTCTCTCTTTCTATCTATCTCCCCCTCAGCTCCCACTCTCTCTTTCTATCTATATCCCCCTCAGCTCCCACTCTCTCTTTCTATCTATATCCCCCTCAGCTCCCACTCTCTCTTTCTATCTATCTCCCCCTCAGCTCCCACTCTCTCTTTCTATCTATCTCCCCCTCAGCTCCCACTCTCTCTTTCTATCTATCTCCCCCTCAGCTCCCACTCTCTCTTTCTATCTATATCCCCCTCAGCTCCCACTCTCTCTTTCTATCTATCTCCCCCTCAGCTCCCACTCTCTCTTTCTATCTATCTCCCCCTCAGCTCCCACTCTCTCTTTCTATCTATATCCCCCTCAGCTCCCACTCTCTCTTTCTATCTATCTCCCCCTCAGCTCCCACTCTCTCTTTCTATCTATCTCCCCCTCAGCTCCCACTCTCTCTTTCTATCTATCTCCCCCTCAGCTCCCACTCTCTCTTTCTATCTATATCCCCCTCAGCTCCCACTCTCTCTTTCTATCTATATCCCCCTCAGCTCCCACTCTCTCTTTCTATCTATCTCCCCCTCAGCTCCCACTCTCTCTTTCTATCTATCTCCCCCTCAGCTCCCACTCTCTCTTTCTATCTATCTCCCCCTCAGCTCCCACTCTCTCTTTCTATCTATATCCCCCTCAGCTCCCACTCTCTCTTTCTATCTATCTCCCCCTCAGCTCCCACTCTCTCTTTCTATCTATCTCCCCCTCAGCTCCCACTCTCTCTTTCTATCTATCTCCCCCTCAGCTCCCACTCTCTCTTTCTATCTATCTCCCCCTCAGCTCCCACTCTCTCTTTCTATCTATCTCCCCCTCAGCTCCCACTCTCTCTTTCTATCTATCTCCCCCTCAGCTCCCACTCTCTCTTTCTATCTATCTCCCCCTCAGCTCCCACTCTCTCTTTCTATCTATCTCCCCCTCAGCTCCCACTCTCTCTTTCTATCTATCTCCCCCTCAGCTCCCACTCTCTCTTTCTATCTATCTCCCCCTCAGCTCCCACTCTCTCTTTCTATCTATCTCCCCCTCAGCTCCCACTCTCTCTTTCTATCTATCTCCCCCTCAGCTCCCACTCTCTCTTTCTATCTATCTCCCCCTCAGCTCCCACTCTCTCTTTCTATCTATCTCCCCCTCAGCTCCCACTCTCTCTTTCTATCTATCTCCCCCTCAGCTCCCACTCTCTCTTTCTATCTATCTCCCCCTCAGCTCCCACTCTCTCTTTCTATCTATCTCCCCCTCAGCTCCCACTCTCTCTTTCTATCTATCTCCCCCTCAGCTCCCACTCTCTCTTTCTATCTATCTCCCCTCAGCTCCCACTCTCTCTTTCTATCTATATCCCCCTCAGCTCCCACTCTCTCTTTCTATCTATCTCCCCCTCAGCTCCCACTCTCTCTTTCTATCTATCTCCCCCTCAGCTCCCACTCTCTCTTTCTATCTATATCCCCCTCAGCTCCCACTCTCTCTTTCTATCTATCTCCCCCTCAGCTCCCACTCTCTCTTTCTATCTATCTCCCCCTCAGCTCCCACTCTCTCTTTCTATCTATCTCCCCCCTCAGCTCCCACTCTCTCTTTCTATCTATCTCCCCCTCAGCTCCCACTCTCTCTTTCTATCTATATCCCCCTCAGCTCCCACTCTCTCTTTCTATCTATCTCCCCCTCAGCTCCCACTCTCTCTTTCTATCTATCTCCCCCTCAGCTCCACTCTCTCTTTCTATCTATCTCCCCCTCAGCTCCCACTCTCTCTTTCTATCTATATCCCCCTCAGCTCCCACTCTCTCTTTCTATCTATCTCCCCCTCAGCTCCCACTCTCTCTTTCTATCTATCTCCCCCTCAGCTCCCACTCTCTCTTTCTATCTATATCCCCCTCAGCTCCCACTCTCTCTTTCTATCTATCTCCCCCTCAGCTCCCACTCTCTCTTTCTATCTATCTCCCCCTCAGCTCCCACTCTCTCTTTCTATCTATCTCCCCCTCAGCTCCCACTCTCTCTTTCTATCTATATCCCCCTCAGCTCCCACTCTCTCTTTCTATCTATATCCCCCTCAGCTCCCACTCTCTCTTTCTATCTATCTCCCCCTCAGCTCCCACTCTCTCTTTCTATCTATCTCCCCCTCAGCTCCCACTCTCTCTTTCTATCTATCTCCCCCTCAGCTCCCACTCTCTCTTTCTATCTATATCCCCCTCAGCTCCCACTCTCTCTTTCTATCTATCTCCCCCTCAGCTCCCACTCTCTCTTTCTATCTATCTCCCCCTCAGCTCCCACTCTCTCTTTCTATCTATATCCCCCTCAGCTCCCACTCTCTCTTTCTATCTATCTCCCCCTCAGCTCCCACTCTCTCTTTCTATCTATCTCCCCCTCAGCTCCCACTCTCTCTTTCTATCTATCTCCCCCTCAGCTCCCACTCTCTCTTTCTATCTATATCCCCCTCAGCTCCCACTCTCTCTTTCTATCTATATCCCCCTCAGCTCCCACTCTCTCTTTCTATCTATCTCCCCCTCAGCTCCCACTCTCTCTTTCTATCTATCTCCCCCTCAGCTCCCACTCTCTCTTTCTATCTATCTCCCCCTCAGCTCCCACTCTCTCTTTCTATCTATCTCCCCCTCAGCTCCCACTCTCTCTTTCTATCTATCTCCCCCTCAGCTCCCACTCTCTCTTTCTATCTATCTCCCCCTCAGCTCCCACTCTCTCTTTCTATCTATCTCCCCCTCAGCTCCCACTCTCTCTTTCTATCTATCTCCCCCTCAGCTCCCACTCTCTCTTTCTATCTATCTCCCCCTCAGCTCCCACTCTCTCTTTCTATCTATCTCCCCCTCAGCTCCCACTCTCTCTTTCTATCTATCTCCCCCTCAGCTCCCACTCTCTCTTTCTATCTATCTCCCCTCAGCTCCCACTCTCTCTTTCTATCTATCTCCCCCTCAGCTCCCACTCTCTCTTTCTATCTATCTCCCCCTCAGCTCCCACTCTCTCTTTCTATCTATCTCCCCCTCAGCTCCCACTCTCTCTTTCTATCTATCTCCCCCTCAGCTCCCACTCTCTCTTTCTATCTATCTCCCCCTCAGCTCCCACTCTCTCTTTCTATCTATCTCCCCCTCAGCTCCCACTCTCTCTTTCTATCTATCTCCCCCCTCAGCTCCCACTCTCTCTTTCTATCTATCTCCCCCTCAGCTCCCACTCTCTCTTTCTATCTATCTCCCCCTCAGCTCCCACTCTCTCTTTCTATCTATCTCCCCCTCAGCTCCCACTCTCTCTTTCTATCTATCTCCCCCTCAGCTCCCACTCTCTCTTTCTATCTATCTCCCCCTCAGCTCCCACTCTCTCTTTCTATCTATCTCCCCCTCAGCTCCCACTCTCTCTTTCTATCTATCTCCCCCTCAGCTCCCACTCTCTCTTTCTATCTATCTCCCCCTCAGCTCCCACTCTCTCTTTCTATCTATCTCCCCCTCAGCTCCCACTCTCTCTTTCTATCTATCTCCCCCTCAGCTCCCACTCTCTCTTTCTATCTATCTCCCCCTCAGCTCCCACTCTCTCTTTCTATCTATCTCCCCCTCAGCTCCCACTCTCTCTTTCTATCTATCTCCCCCTCAGCTCCCACTCTCTCTTTCTATCTATCTCCCCCTCAGCTCCCACTCTCTCTTTCTATCTATCTCCCCCTCAGCTCCCACTCTCTCTTTCTATCTATATCCCCCTCAGCTCCCACTCTCTCTTTCTATCTATCTCCCCCTCAGCTCCCACTCTCTCTTTCTATCTATCTCCCCCTCAGCTCCCACTCTCTCTTTCTATCTATCTCCCCCTCAGCTCCCACTCTCTCTTTCTATCTATATCCCCCTCAGCTCCCACTCTCTCTTTCTATCTATATCCCCCTCAGCTCCCACTCTCTCTTTCTATCTATCTCCCCCTCAGCTCCCACTCTCTCTTTCTATCTATCTCCCCCTCAGCTCCCACTCTCTCTTTCTATCTATCTCCCCCTCAGCTCCCACTCTCTCTTTCTATCTATCTCCCCCTCAGCTCCCACTCTCTCTTTCTATCTATCTCCCCCTCAGCTCCCACTCTCTCTTTCTATCTATCTCCCCCTCAGCTCCCACTCTCTCTTTCTATCTATATCCCCCTCAGCTCCCACTCTCTCTTTCTATCTATCTCCCCCTCAGCTCCCACTCTCTCTTTCTATCTATCTCCCCCTCAGCTCCCACTCTCTCTTTCTATCTATCTCCCCCTCAGCTCCCACTCTCTCTTTCTATCTATATCCCCCTCAGCTCCCACTCTCTCTTTCTATCTATATCCCCCTCAGCTCCCACTCTCTCTTTCTATCTATCTCCCCCTCAGCTCCCACTCTCTCTTTCTATCTATCTCCCCCTCAGCTCCCACTCTCTCTTTCTATCTATCTCCCCCTCAGCTCCCACTCTCTCTTTCTATCTATCTCCCCCTCAGCTCCCACTCTCTCTTTCTATCTATCTCCCCCTCAGCTCCCACTCTCTCTTTCTATCTATCTCCCCCTCAGCTCCCACTCTCTCTTTCTATCTATCTCCCCCTCAGCTCCCACTCTCTCTTTCTATCTATCTCCCCCTCAGCTCCCACTCTCTCTTTCTATCTATCTCCCCCTCAGCTCCCACTCTCTCTTTCTATCTATCTCCCCCTCAGCTCCCACTCTCTCTTTCTATCTATCTCCCCCTCAGCTCCCACTCTCTCTTTCTATCTATCTCCCCCTCAGCTCCCACTCTCTCTTTCTATCTATCTCCCCCTCAGCTCCCACTCTCTCTTTCTATCTATCTCCCCCCTCAGCTCCCACTCTCTCTTTCTATCTATCTCCCCCTCAGCTCCCACTCTCTCTTTCTATCTATCTCCCCCTCAGCTCCACTCTCTCTTTCTATCTATCTCCCCTCAGCTCCCACTCTCTCTTTCTATCTATCTCCCCTCAGCTCCCACTCTCTCTTTCTATCTATCTCCCCCTCAGCTCCCACTCTCTCTTTCTATCTATCTCCCCCTCAGCTCCCACTCTCTCTTTCTATCTATCTCCCCCTCAGCTCCCACTCTCTCTTTCTATCTATCTCCCCCTCAGCTCCCACTCTCTCTTTCTATCTATCTCCCCCTCAGCTCCCACTCTCTCTTTCTATCTATCTCCCCCTCAGCTCCCACTCTCTCTTTCTATCTATCTCCCCCTCAGCTCCCACTCTCTCTTTCTATCTATCTCCCCCTCAGCTCCCACTCTCTCTTTCTATCTATCTCCCCCTCAGCTCCCACTCTCTCTTTCTATCTATCTCCCCCTCAGCTCCCACTCTCTCTTTCTATCTATCTCCCCCTCAGCTCCCACTCTCTCTTTCTATCTATCTCCCCCTCAGCTCCCACTCTCTCTTTCTATCTATCTCCCCCTCAGCTCCCACTCTCTCTTTCTATCTATCTCCCCCTCAGCTCCCACTCTCTCTTTCTATCTATCTCCCCCTCAGCTCCCACTCTCTCTTTCTATCTATCTCCCCCTCAGCTCCCACTCTCTCTTTCTATCTATCTCCCCCTCAGCTCCCACTCTCTCTTTCTATCTATCTCCCCCTCAGCTCCCACTCTCTCTTTCTATCTATATCCCCCTCAGCTCCCACTCTCTCTTTCTATCTATCTCCCCCTCAGCTCCCACTCTCTCTTTCTATCTATCTCCCCCTCAGCTCCCACTCTCTCTTTCTATCTATCTCCCCCTCAGCTCCCACTCTCTCTTTCTATCTATCTCCCCCTCAGCTCCCACTCTCTCTTTCTATCTATCTCCCCCTCAGCTCCCACTCTCTCTTTCTATCTATCTCCCCCTCAGCTCCCACTCTCTCTTTCTATCTATCTCCCCCTCAGCTCCCACTCTCTCTTTCTATCTATCTCCCCCTCAGCTCCCACTCTCTCTTTCTATCTATCTCCCCCTCAGCTCCCACTCTCTCTTTCTATCTATCTCCCCCTCAGCTCCCACTCTCTCTTTCTATCTATCTCCCCCTCAGCTCCCACTCTCTCTTTCTATCTATCTCCCCCTCAGCTCCCACTCTCTCTTTCTATCTATCTCCCCCTCAGCTCCCACTCTCTCTTTCTATCTATCTCCCCCTCAGCTCCCACTCTCTCTTTCTATCTATCTCCCCCTCAGCTCCCACTCTCTCTTTCTATCTATCTCCCCCCTCAGCTCCCACTCTCTCTTTCTATCTATCTCCCCCCTCAGCTCCCACTCTCTCTTTCTATCTATCTCCCCCTCAGCTCCCACTCTCTCTTTCTATCTATCTCCCCCTCAGCTCCCACTCTCTCTTTCTATCTATCTCCCCCTCAGCTCCCACTCTCTCTTTCTATCTATCTCCCCCTCAGCTCCCACTCTCTCTTTCTATCTATCTCCCCCTCAGCTCCCACTCTCTCTTTCTATCTATCTCCCCCTCAGCTCCCACTCTCTCTTTCTATCTATCTCCCCCTCAGCTCCACTCTCTCTTTCTATCTATCTCCCCCTCAGCTCCCACTCTCTCTTTCTATCTATCTCCCCCTCAGCTCCCACTCTCTCTTTCTATCTATCTCCCCCTCAGCTCCCACTCTCTCTTTCTATCTATCTCCCCCTCAGCTCCCACTCTCTCTTTCTATCTATCTCCCCCTCAGCTCCCACTCTCTCTTTCTATCTATATCCCCCTCAGCTCCCACTCTCTCTTTCTATCTATCTCCCCCTCAGCTCCCACTCTCTCTTTCTATCTATATCCCCCTCAGCTCCCACTCTCTCTTTCTATCTATATCCCCCTCAGCTCCCACTCTCTCTTTCTATCTATCTCCCCCTCAGCTCCCACTCTCTCTTTCTATCTATCTCCCCCTCAGCTCCCACTCTCTCTTTCTATCTATCTCCCCTCAGCTCCCACTCTCTCTTTCTATCTATATCCCCCTCAGCTCCCACTCTCTCTTTCTATCTATCTCCCCCTCAGCTCCCACTCTCTCTTTCTATCTATCTCCCCCTCAGCTCCCACTCTCTCTTTCTATCTATCTCCCCCTCAGCTCCCACTCTCTCTTTCTATCTATCTCCCCCTCAGCTCCCACTCTCTCTTTCTATCTATCTCCCCCTCAGCTCCCACTCTCTCTTTCTATCTATCTCCCCCTCAGCTCCCACTCTCTCTTTCTATCTATCTCCCCCTCAGCTCCCACTCTCTCTTTCTATCTATCTCCCCCTCAGCTCCCACTCTCTCTTTCTATCTATCTCCCCCTCAGCTCCCACTCTCTCTTTCTATCTATCTCCCCCTCAGCTCCCACTCTCTCTTTCTATCTATCTCCCCCTCAGCTCCCACTCTCTCTTTCTATCTATCTCCCCCTCAGCTCCCACTCTCTCTTTCTATCTATCTCCCCCTCAGCTCCCACTCTCTCTTTCTATCTATCTCCCCCCTCAGCTCCCACTCTCTCTTTCTATCTATCTCCCCCTCAGCTCCCACTCTCTCTTTCTATCTATCTCCCCCTCAGCTCCCACTCTCTCTTTCTATCTATCTCCCCCTCAGCTCCCACTCTCTCTTTCTATCTATCTCCCCCTCAGCTCCCACTCTCTCTTTCTATCTATCTCCCCCTCAGCTCCCACTCTCTCTTTCTATCTATCTCCCCCTCAGCTCCCACTCTCTCTTTCTATCTATCTCCCCCTCAGCTCCCACTCTCTCTTTCTATCTATCTCCCCCTCAGCTCCCACTCTCTCTTTCTATCTATATCCCCCTCAGCTCCCACTCTCTCTTTCTATCTATCTCCCCCTCAGCTCCCACTCTCTCTTTCTATCTATCTCCCCCTCAGCTCCCACTCTCTCTTTCTATCTATCTCCCCCTCAGCTCCCACTCTCTCTTTCTATCTATCTCCCC